>NC_053141.1:43832578-44534422 GCF_016808335.1 Panicum virgatum | reverse complement strand
AAGAAGAAGACTCACCACCAAAGATTCTTCCCCAAGCAGTTTTTCTCTTACCTGTAGGGCCTGGTTGGGCAGCCCTTTGCAACCTTACACCACCAAATTTCTCATCATACTTAGCAAAAATAACAGACAACTCAGCCCTTACCTCAGTCAAGTAGCATGAGTAATCATTACCATTAAGCTGAGATAGAAGTCTAAGAACATTGGTGAAACCTTTCAGCTTAGCCCTAGGGTCTAGTATAAATGCAAAGGAGTAGAGTATGGGTATGTCACACCAGTATTGCAAGAACTTATCTTTCATAGGAACCACAACTGATCTTAAATCTCTATCATTTTCATAATTATTTAGATGGCTAGCTATCTCAAGAACATGATGCAATATTAATGGAGATGTCGGGTAATAAACACCAGACATAACAACAGTGAAATCATAGAACTGTTCAAGGAATTCAAAAAAAATTCAGCAACATACCAATGCTGGTCTGTCAGGAGTGGCTGACCATCAACCAAAGGATGCTGAGTAGTGATGAAAACAGAGAATGTGGCCTTATGGGGCAGGAGATGTTTTAACATAAGATAAGTAGAATTCCATCTCACATCCATATCCAAGCCAAACTTGCGAGGTCTTTCACCAACAGCAATGCAATAAGACTTGTATGCAACAATGCGCTGGTTAGATGAGTTTAGAAATGATATAGCAGATCTAAATGCACCAAGCATTGGCTTAAACACTTCAAGACCAGCCTTAACAATAAGATTTATGATATGACAAGCACATCTTTGATGCAGGAACAAGCTACCAACATAACCAGACAAAACAGGATTAAGTTGATTAATAGCCCTAGTGTTAGCAGCAGCATTGTCCAGTGTAACAGCAAAGATTTTATCAGTTAACCCATAATCAGCAATAACAGAAGTAATACGCTCAGCAATATTCTCAGCATTGTGAGACACATCAATCAACCTGAGACCTAAGATCCTTTTCTCTAGTTGCCAATCAGCATTCACAAAATGAGCAACCACACTAAGGTAATCCTCCTTAGCATTGCCAGACCAGATATCAGAAGTAAGAGCAACAGAGGATACAGACTTCAAGCACTCAACAAGCTGAGCACGACGTTCAGTGAAGTACTTGGCAAAATCTCTAGTGGTTGTTTGCCTAGACACCTTAGCAAATTTAGGATTATGAGCAGTAGTCATGTACTCTTCAAAAGCATCAGACTCACCAATGCAAATAGGCAGGTCAAGACGAGCAACTAACCTACACAACTCAGTACGAGCTACTTCTGGTTTGTACTCCCAAAGGTGCACAGAGCCATCAGGATTAAACTAAAGTTGAGATTGAGTCATGGCATTACGAGATTTCAAAACAGGGCATACAGGAATTTGCCGCTTCAAGTGACCAGTACCATGGGTTGATTTACCAGTGAGGTTTTTCTTGCAATGCTTGCATCTAGCACCAGTTCGACGTTCCTTACCATCAATTACCTCATAGATCTCATCAAAGTCTTTCCAGACCTTGGAGTGGACGCCCTCCTCTTCCTGGTCGAGCCAGACTCAGTGGCAGCGGCGGTGCTCGCGCTGCCAGTGCCATATCCAGCGGCAGTCCCCTGAGGAAGGCCTTCTGGATCCAGGTCGATGGCAGCATTGCTGCCAAACAGCTCAGCGGCATCCGCAGACAGGTCATCCTCATCATCTCCGCGAAAGCCCATTGACCGCAACTCATTGTTGTAGGAGTCGTCGGTGGCCATCGCCGGTCTTCGGTCCCTCACGGACTGCACAAGGAGGAGAGACTGTGAGGGGGATTCGTGAGGAAGAAGGAGAAGAAAGACGAGTTCTGACTTACCTTTGGCCGGAGCACCGAAGACCGAAGTTGCCGTCGACTCCCTCACCGGAGTTGCAGGCCACACAGACTCGCAAAGAGGGGAGAGGAGGATTCGTGAGGAAGAAGTAGAAGAAAGGAGAGGGGAGGAGGTGAGGGCCTGAGGGGAGCGGCGGATCTGACTGAGCAAGTCAGAGGAGGTCCACTGGAGCGGCGGATCTGGCCGACAAGAGGCGGAGGAGGTCGGAGAGCGGCGGATCTACGCCGGAGAGGTGGGGTGCAGGTCGGGGTGGAGCGGATCTGGCGACGAGCGGGGGAGGCGGAGAAGCAGAGGAGACGAGGCGGTGGCCAGGCGGGCGGGCAATGGAGGGGGCTAGGGTTACCGGCGATCCACGCGATAGGAGGAGGTTGGAGAGCGGCGGATCTACGCCGGAGAGGTGTGGTGGAGGTCGGGGTGGAGCGGATCTGGCGAGGAGCGGGGGGGAGGCGGAGGAGACGAGGCGGCGGCCAGGCGGGCGTGAATGGAGGGGCCTAGGGTTACCGGCGATCCGCGCGACAGGAGGGGGTCAGAGAGTGGCGGATCTATGCGCGGAGAGGTGGGGTGGACGGTGGAGGTCGGGGACTCGGGGTGGAGGCGTGGAGCGGATCTGGCGAGGAGCGGGGGAGGCGGAGCACGGAGGAGACGAGGCGGAGCCGCGGAGGAGCCAGGGCGGGGAATGGAGGGGGGCTAGGGTTACCGGTGCCCGCGGCCGCCCCCTCCCCCTTATGTGGCCGGCCGGCTCGGGCTCGTGGGCTTCGTGCTCACGGGCCGGCCCACGTGCCTAGTCGGGCCGGCCGCTAACCGTGCCGGGCCGGGCCGGCCCACGTGCCTGCGGTGCGGCCCAGGCACGGCACGACGCCCGTGCCGGGCCGGCCCGGGCCCGTTTACCTTCGTGCCGGGCCGGGCCGTGTACCGGGCCTAATTATCGTGCTTCGGGCCGGCCCACGGCCCACGTGCCTGATGGAAAACTATACATAACATGGCATCTGAGCTAGGTTATTGCCGCCGCCGCCGGCCATCTCCATCTTGCCGCCGGCCGCCTTGCTGCCTGTGTGGTAGTTCAATCTCTCCACCTACCATCCTCCATCCTCCTCTTTTGAGCTGTCTGCCCCACGCACTACTGCCCGCACCAAATCCTGACCTACAGATCGCCCCATCTCTGTTGCGCAGCTGCTGGTGGCCCTCGATTAGTCGTCCTCGCGCCGTCCGTTTGTACGTGTGCTGGTTCTTGCCGCCGCGGCCGGCCACCGGCCATCTCCATCTCGCTGCCGGCCGCCTATCGTCACTGACGGTCCTCACGGTAACAACAGAGTTGCACAAGCATCACTGTCATGGCGTCATCTGGTGCTTCCCCCACTTCTACATCAGTTCCTGCTTTGCCACCTATCTCTTTTGGTGCACCTGTATTGGACATCAAGCTTAATGGCCAGAATTACCGGCAGTGGGCTTTCTCTCTGAAAATGCTACTCTGGTCAGGTGGTCTTGCTGCCCCTTGAACTGATGAACCACCGGATTCCACTGATAAAGATTTCAAAGCTTGGAGGCTTAATGATGACAGAGTGATGGCCATCATATGTTTGAATATAGATCAAGATATCAGGTCCTGCCTTGAGGAGCACAAAACTGCAAAGGAAATGTGGGACCATCTGCAAGGGCGGTATCAACAGAGCAGCTCTGCACTGCGCTATTCGATTCGACAACAACTTCATCATCTCCAGCAGTTGGACATGTCTGTGGAAGAATACTATATTGCCTTGACTAAATTATCCAGTCGAATGTTCTGTGCCTTGGGCTGCTAGGGACAAATATGATCAGCAGAACACTATGTTTGATTTTGTGATGGGTCTTCGGTCTGAATTTGAGCCGCTTCGTGCTCAGCTTCTTGGGAGACCGATCCTTCCTACCATGTCTGAGGCACTCTCAGCTTTGATTGCTGCAGCTCCTACATTTCCTCAGCACTCTGTTCTAGCAATACCTCCTGTACCTCCTCAAAATGAAATACATGGTACCTCCCTTGTATCTCGTGAGGCACCTCCTTGCCGTCATTGTGGAAAGAAGACTCATCCGGATGACCAATGCTTCAAGAAATATCCCCACCTTTTGGCTGAGCTGCGAGCCAAGCGTGGAGCACCTCGACGGGGTTCAACTAAAGCTGCTTCTTCTGGCACTTTCTCAGTGGTCCAGCAGTATCTCAGTCTCCCACACAAATTAACTCTTCAGCTCCAGCCAACACTTCCATGACTGTTGCATCTCTTGCTTCTACTCCTGCTTCAGGGACAACCTCTTTTTGGGTTCTTGATTCAGGTGCTTTGTTCCATATGACTTCAAATAAATCCCAGTTGGAATTTTGTCACCCCATAACTGATAATCAATGTGTTCAAACTGCTGATGGTAGTTTTTGCACGGTCACTCATCGGGGCAATCTTGCTACCTCTCAATTCAGTGTTTCCGATGTTTCGCTTGTTCCACAACTTTCAATGAATTTGATGTCTGTTGGTCAACTCACTGATATGCATTGTTTTGTTGGATTTGATGATACATCTTGCTTTGTTCAGGATCGTCGAACTCGAGCTCTTCTTGGTATTGGCCATCGCCATAAGGGCTCCTCAAGCCTCTACATCCTTGATCATCTTCATCTGCCATCTTTTGCGTCAATAGCACTACCATCAGCAGCTTCAGCCGCTCCTACTTTTCCTCAGTGGCATCATCGCTTGGGGCATTTATGTGGTTCACGTTTGTCCACTTTAGTCAAGCAGGGAGTCTTTGGTCATGTTTCTGTTGATCCTTCTTTTCATTGTACTGGTTGTAAGCTTGGCAAGCAAATACAATTGCCATATTCCTCTAGCACTTCAAGAACCAGTCATCCTTTTGCTCTAGTTCACTCTGATGTTTGGGGCCCTGCTCCTTTTGCTTCGAAAGGAGGTCACAAATACTATGTTGTTTTTATTGATGATTATTCCCGATATACGTGGATTTACTTTATGAAACATCGATCCCAGTTATTATCTATTTATCAGTCTTTTACTCGCATGGTTCATACTCAATTCTCTTCTTGTATTCGAATTTTTCGCTCTGACTCAGGAGAAGAATATCTTTCTAACTCTTTTCGTCAGTTCCTATCCTCTGAAGGCACCTTGTCCCAACTTTCTTGCCCTGGTGCGCATCCTCAAAACGGTGTTGCTGAACGTAAACACCGCCATATTATTGAAACTGCACGTACACTTCTAATCTCATCTTTTGTGCCTGCTCATTTTTGGGCTGAAGCTGTATCTACTGCTGTATATCTCATTAATCTTCAACCATCATCTCGCCTTCAGGGAAAGTGCCCTGGAGAAGTCTTACATGGGTCTGCTCCAAGTTATGACCACCTTCGTGTTTTTGGATGTACATGCTATGTTCTTCTTCCCTCCCATGAACGTACCAAGTTAACTGCTCAGTCTGTTGAGTGTGTTTTTCTTGGGTATAGTCTAAAGCATAAGGGTTATCGATGTTATGATCCCTCTGCTTGTCGCATTCGTATTTCTCGAGATGTCACTTTTGTTGAGGATCGTCCTTATTTTTATTCCTCCACTGCTCCGTCACCATCACCAATTGAGTCTCTTTCTTTTCTTTCCTTACCACCTATCCCCATAGACTCACCAGCTCCATCATCCATTCCATCTCCAGAGCCTACAGTCCATGTTTCTGCTCCTCAAACCTCTAATGGTCCTTCAACAACACCCCCTATGTCATCTCCATCACCTACACCTATTACACCTTTTCCTTTTCACTATAGTCGTCGCCCTCGTGTGCTCCCTTCCTCTCCTAGTCCTCCAATGTTCCTGACAATACAACAGATGATACTTCTTCAGATGATGCCCCCATGCAGCCTGGTGCTCCATTACCTTCTCCATCAGCACGTTATAATTTTAGATACCGTTCCACTATTTCTGCTCCTAACAGATTTAGTCTTCTCACTGTTGGTGCTGCTTGTGAACCACGTAGCTATCAGGAGGCAGCTGGTATTTCAGTTTGGGAAGAAGCTATGCGTGAGGAACTTGATGCTTTAGGCTCTCCGCACTCGTCGTTCTCTAAATTCACTCTCTAAACAGAATATTCTGTCCTGGTCATCAAGATTCTCTGCTCTATATCCCGTTTTTCCGCACCCATCCACTCTCTATATCTCCTCTCTATATCAACCACCACGCCATGGGACCCACATTTCAATTTTTTTCCACTCCCTACCCATTTTTCTCTCTCCTCCCCATCTCTTCTCCCCGCCGGCCTTCCGCCCCCTTCCCTCCCTCTCGTCCACCGCCACCGCCCCTCCCTCTCCGCCCTCCCTCTCCACCGCCGCCCTCTGCACTTCCTCGCGGCCGCCTAGAGCCCACGAGACGGCGCTGGGCTCGGGCTCTGTCCGCCTAGGGAGCTCGCCGCTGCCCCCTGGACCTCGGCGCGGCGGTCCCATGGAGCGAGCGCGCGGATCTCGGCGGCGTCGGCGAGCGCACCTCCCCGGCGTCGGCGAGGCGGCGCGGCCACGGCGAGCGCGCGCACGAGGCGGCGGCCGCGGCGAGCAGGGCAGGGCAGACGCGGCGAGGCCGGGCCGGCGAGGCGAGGCGGGGCAGCCCCCGTTGGCGCCGCGGGCGGTGCTCGGCGCGGCCTCAGGCGAGCTCGGGACTGCGGCCGCCGGCAAGCTCGAGCTCCGCCGAGCCGGTGTGGGCGGGGAGCAGGGGCGCGGCGCCGTGGGGAGCACGGGCACTGCACCCTCCCTTGGCAGCCATGGCGCGCGGCCCGGCAGGGTGGGGCGGCCGGCGCACGGCACGGAGGGGCTGGAGCGCGCCGAGCCGAGCGGCAGCGGGCTGAGCGCGCCGCGGTGGAGCGGCCCCGCTCCAGGCGCGCGGGGGCAGGCGCGGGGCGTGCCGGTGGCGAGCCGGGCCGAGCGGCGGATCTGGGCCGCGGCGAGCACAGGGCGGCGGGAATGGAGGCAGCAGGGGTGGAGAGGCAGGGGGCGGCGGCGGTGTCGAGGCCGTCGCCGCACCAGGTCTTGCGGCGGTGCAACGGCAATGGCGAGAGCAGGCGCGAAGCCCATGGCGGCCGGCGAGCGGCCCGACCTCCCTCGGCTCCCATGGCCGGCGCGGCGGACCGGGGCAGCCGGCGCGCGGCCCGCACGACTCCTCCACGCCGCGCCGCCTTCCCCATGGCGGGGCAGCTTGGCCCCCTCCTCCAGGGCCGGGATGGGCGCGCGGGCCATGGAGCTCGCCGCGGCGCCCCCCCTCCTCGTCGGCTCTTCGAGCTCCGCCCACGGCGGCGGGGCTCGAGCTCGTCCGCGGGCGGAGCAGGGGCGGAGGAGCAAGGGCGGGCGCGGCAGAGAGCAGGGAGCAGAGCGCGGCCCTCGCGGTGGTGGCGCAGACCGCCCTCCTCCCTCCTCCTCCTCCTCTCTTCTCCCTCCTCCCTCCTCCGTCGCCGGCGTGGGGCCATGGTGGGCCGCGCGGTGAGACGGCCGCCACCTCCCGCGTGCGTCCATGGCCGGTTTGGGGTGGCGGCCGTGCTCCTCCGACGTGGACCGTCGGCGGGGACGGTGGCGGCTCCTTCCGGTCCAAGCCGCGGCGCGAAGGCAGGGTGGTTGGGCCGGACGGCGATAGCGCACTGTCCGTACCCATGCTGGAAGTTGCGGACGGGAGGAGCCGCGCTAACTTAGCGCAGCATTTAGAGAGCCCCGCTGCGGCAGTTTTCTCTCCAAACTCCAACTGTAAAACGCATAGAGAGTGGGATAGAGATCCCAGTGCGGAGAGCCTTAGGGTGCACTGGGACTTGGGACATTGTTCCTTTGCCCACTCATGTTGTTCCCATCACTTGTAAATGGGTTTACAAAATCAAGACTCGAGCTGATGGTTCAGTGGAACGATATAAAGCTCGTCTTGTTGCTCGGGGCTTTCAACAGTCCTATGGACGTGACTGTGAGGAAATATTTGCTCCTGTTGCTCACATGACAACAGTCCGAACTCTTATTGATGTGGCTGCCATTCGCTCATGGCTTATTTCTCAAATGGATGTTAAAAATGCTTTTCTTCATGGCGATTTACATGAAGAAGTTTACATGCAGCCACCACCAGGTGTGGAAATTCCTCCTGGATATGTTTGTCGCCTTCGTCGGTCACTATATGGTCTTAAACAAGCACCTCGAGCATGGTTTGAGCGGTTTACTTCTGTCATTACAGCTGCTGGTTTCACACCAAGTGATCATGATCCTGCTCTATTTATTCATGTCTCTGACCGTGGGCGCACTCTACTTCTGCTATATGTGGATGATATGTTAATCACTGGTGATGATCAAGACTATATTGCTTTTGTCAAGAAACATCTTAGTGAGCAGTTCATGATGTCTGACTTGGGACCTTTGAGCTATTTTCTAGGCATTGAAGTAAATTCTACATCTGATGGCTATTATCTCTCACAACACGAGTATATTCAGGATCTACTTGATCGGTCTGGTCTCACTGATACTCGAACTGCAGCTACTCCTATGGAGTTACATCTTCAGCTACAACCCACTGATGGTATTCCTCTTACAGATCCATCTCGGTATCGTCATCTTGTAGGTAGTCTTGTCTATCTTACTGCAACCAGACCGGATATTGCTCATGTCGTTCACATTTTGAGCCAATTTGTGAGTGCGCCCACCTCTGTTCATTATGCGCATTTGCTTCGAGTACTGAGGTATCTACGGGGGACCTCATCACAGCGATTGTTTTATGGTAAATCCAGCCAACCTCTACTTCATGCTTACTCTGATACTACTTGGGCAAGTGATCGTGTTGATCGTTGTTCCATAACTGGCTATTGCATTTTTCTTGGTACTTCTCCAATTGCTTGGAAGTCCAAGCGTCAAACTGCAGTTTCACGCTCAAGTGCTGAAGCAGAATTAAGAGCTCTTGCTACAACAACTGCAGAAATTATTTGGTTGCGTTGGTTATTGGCTGATTTTGGGGTTCCTTGCTCTAATCCTACTACTCTTCGATGCGACAGTATGAGTGCTATTCAAATTGCCAATAATCCAGTAAAGCATGAGCTAACTAAACACATCGGTGTTGATGCATCCTTTACAAGATATCATTGTCAGCAATCAACTATTGATCTCCAATATGTCCCCTCTGAACTTCAAGTGGCAGACTTCTTTACCAAAGCCCAGACTCATAATCAACATCTTTTTCATCTAAGCAAACTCAATGTGTCTGATGTCGAGTCTTTGCATCCACCTTGAGTTTGAAGGGGGTGTTAGATGTATATATACAGAGCTACAGTTACAGTTGTTATTTGGCCTATCTAGTTTATACGGCCCATATGGCCCATGCGCCATGTATATCTTGTATGCTCAACATCTAATGGATTCTACAGACTTCGATTCCTAACAGTGTCTTCTTAACCAAAGGTTACATTGAATTAGCTGTGAAGTACCCACACCTTCTTGCTGAACTGCGACAGAAGCTTGGGGCATGATACAATCCCATCCCATATGGACCATATATGTAGTTTAGCGATCAAGCAGCGTAGCTTTAGTATGGTGTTCAGCTATTTTGGTGACTGTAGTCTGAAATATACTTTAAGCATTTGAAGTCGTGAACTCACTTTCTCATACTATTGAACTAAGTTCCTGCTAGTGATACTGATAAGTGAAGTGAGGTGGATGATGTTCTCATAACACTCAGTCAGTCTAGATGGCATGGTTATTGAGACAAATTTATATATAGTCTAATTGTGCTTTGATCCATTGTCTCTTGGCCAAGTTCTGTCCTGATGCTGCTTTATTCTTGGATGTTTACTTCTTAGCTCGATCAGGGAGTGCTTTCTGATCTATCCAACCATGTGGGATGGATTTGTAAATCGTTATCACAATTCTTAGTATTCTTTGCAAACTTCTAACTGAGCTTAGTGACGTTCTGTGCGACTGTGCGTGAGATTTTAGCCAACACTCTTTTGGGTTTCCAGCAACTGGAATTGCACACTTTGCTTTGAGTTCTGTTAGAGGAAATTTGCAGGCATTCTGTTGATGATTCTGTACAATAGAAGGGTCAGAAAAGTAAGTAGCAGGCTAAGAACATCGTAACTTGCCAATAATGGATGGCGACTATGCCTTTTAATTTCTTCCTTTCGGTTGCGTACCTATTATTTTGCTCAGCTTCAATGCTGAAAATATTGTAAAACTTTACTTTTGTGCTGTCTGCTGGCGCTGAGGATGGAATTTATTCCGTTTCCTAAAACAGACAGGTAACTAAAAAAAGTCAATCTAGACCTCCAAAGTTTGTATAGGGTGAAAGCTATTTCTGAATCTTGGCACGTTATATTGTTTCTCATTTTCTCCCTATTTGTACGTCGTATTCACTGTCCAATTCTCTTGGGTGGTTCTTGATCTTGGCGATTTGGGGACAAGTCCTGAATCCTGATGCGAATCAGAGTTACACCAACTATTTGTGCTTACATGCACAGACTAGAAGCCGAACTCCACTAATAACAATAAATCTTCAGTTAAGTGTTTTTTCCCAATCATTGTGCTACTCCTAAATTGCTAACACACAAAGAGCATATATCAACAAGTATGAATGTTAATTTCAAAAAAAAAACAAGTATGAGTGTTAGCAACTGTTTGTTTCCAGATAAAGCTTGCATTGGTGTTAAATTTACTTGCCAATTATTCAGTGAGCAAAGCAAGCAATGCCGCCTGCCACGTGCTATACTAAAAAAAAGGTGAGAGATCACTGCCTAAAAAAGGGAGCAAAAATCTTCAAAGTCTGAACTCTCAAGCCGTGGGCAGAGCCGTGATCTTAGCTCCTCGAGTATCGACGGGAAACTCGTCACTAGCTGCACGTAACCCTCGCTCAACGCTGCCTTGCGGAGGTTCTCCTCCTTCGCGAGGAAGTCCAGGCACCTGTCCTTCAGCTCCGGGCAGCCGTGCGTCTCGGCGAAGCCCAGGGTTGCCGCAACGGTCTTCGCCGACACGTTGTAAGGATCACCGGGGTGTCCGACCCTAGAGGGGGAGGGGGTGAATAGGGTCGCTAATCGCTTTTTAACCTAGGGCTCAAACTACTTGCATAAGATAAACCTAACACGTCCTACGCATGCTAGTTATGACTAAGGTTTATCTATGCTACTCTCTACTAACCCCTAAAAAGACTTGCAACCTAGCTAATCCTAATCAAACTAACTAGGAAAGTAAAGGTATGCAAGGTAGAGTAAGTGCGGAAACGTAATGCGGTAAGTAAAGAGGTAAGTGCAAGAGGGATGCAAACTCCCGAGTAGACACGGTCATGTAACGTGGTTCGGCATAAACGCCTACGTCCACGGGACACCGAGGCTCTTCCGATCACCGTCTTGCACTACGCCACCAATGGCGATGCCGGCAAGCAAAGGCAAGTGCCCACAAGACACCGAGTCTCGTGCACCGCCACCGTCTCTCTCGGTCACCCGGCCGAAATCCACTACGGAGCTTCTCCACCAAGGAGGGGGCCTCCTCTTCCCCCGCACAAAGTGTCGTTGCCACTCCACACCAAGACGGAGGGTCACACGACAGATCACAAGTTGCTTGCCGCAGCAAGACTTCTCTCAAGGGAGCTCTCGCAAGAACTAATCCCTATTACAAGCACTAAGCACTCTCACAAGTGTGCTTAAGCTTATATGATATACAATGAAGCTCTATGGTGGTTGGAGATGTTCTTGGGTGTGTATGGGATGTCTAGCAACTCCAGCACACTTCAAATGGACGGGGTGAGGCGTATATATAGGCCACCAAGTCTTGTAGCCGTTGCTCCAACGGTCAGCTGAAAAACTGCGTATCACCGGAAGAACCGATGCCTCTTGGTGGGGTTGCGTCGGTTCATCCGGTCACTCACAACATGAAGTAGCCGTTGAAGTCCTGACAGCAGACGCAGAGACCACCGGTTGAACCGATGCAATGCACCGATGCCTCACCGGTTCAACCGGTGCTGAAAGAATCTTCTCCTGGACGCTGACGTCATTACACCGGTGGTATGCACCGATGCACCGTCGGTTGAACCGGTGCTGAAGAAACTTCTCCTGGGCACTTGACATCGTCTCTGGTATAAAGGACGGCCAATGCACCGACGGTATGCTCCGATGCACCGTCGGTTGAACCGGTGCTGAAGAAACTTCTCCTGCGCGCTTGACATCGTCTCTGGTACATAGGACGCCCAATGCACCGATGCCCTATTTTGGACCGTCGGTTCAACCGGTGCCTATAGGCTGACTTGGCTTCGATTCCCTTCTGCACCAAGGTATTATGGCGTCGGTTCTTCCGACTACCACCGGATGCTCCGATGCCCTGGCGTCGGTTCTTCCGGTGCTCCTGAATCGAAGAGCTTGTTTGGTGCCTAAGTCTTAGGAACCCAAACCTTTTGAGAGCCATCCATGGTATGAATAATATCCTTGGGCACCCAAATAGGTTGGTTCCATCCATATGTTCTCCACCCCATGACATGAGCCACCACCTTGCCATTCTTCTTCTTTTCAAGTATGTAGTGGTTGCTCTTTTGCTTTTTCTTGTGGGTGGGCTTGGTGTACATGTAGAACGCCTTCAAGTATGGAGATGTGTTTTTCTTGATCTCCTTAGCCTTCTTGTTCTTGTTCAAGTTCTTGGGCTTGCTATTTTCTTTGCCCTTTGCTTTGCCCTCTTTCTCCTTGCATTGGTAGGACTTGTGGCCTTCTTTGTGACACTTGAAGCAAGTCACGGTTTCTCCCTTCTCAAGCTTCTTCACGCCCGCGGAACCCCGTAGGGGCGGCCCTTTGGGACTAGCTACGCCTATCTTCTCTTTGTCATCACTTGAACCTAAAAGCCTGAGAATGGTCATCTTTAACAATCATATTAGTCCAAGTGTTGTGTGTGTCATCAATCGCCAAAACATTATATTGAAATATGGCATGAGAGGCCATTTTCGCTACAATCTCCCCCTTTTTGGTGATTGATGACAACACAACCAAAGCAAGCAAGATGAATTGCAAGGATATAAAATTGATACTAATTCGAGAAGTTAGAAACTACTTAGCTTGCTTGGATGACATTTCAATGCTCATTTTAAAGAGCCCTTGATACCAATTGTAGAAAGAATTGTAGAACAAAGGCTTGTGTGTGGTTTGAACTATATGAGCAATGAAAAATTTGTATCTTAGTTCATGGGATCATCAAATTGCACTTCTTCCCCATATTGACTAAGTACCTCCCCCTATCACCATGCATCCTTTTGCATTGCATTTTCCATTCCTCCCCCTTGCTAATGGCATCACTTGCTTGCTTTTAGGGTACATTTTCTCCCCCTTTGTCATCAAACACCTAAAAGCTTCATAACCACTAGCAACAAGGATCATTAGTAGCAAAAGAAATTCACTAGTGATAGAGTGTTATACCAACTAGATTAGGCATATCTCCCATTGTTTGAACAAGCTCCCCCTTTTTCAAAACTTGTGGCACCTCCTATCTTGACATCCATTGTAATACCAATTGTGACTTGTAGGGGTAGTGTTCAAAAGAAATTGAATTCATGGAGATAGCTTTAGGTGACTAGTCATGCCTCCCTATATCATTTATCTCTTTAACCTTTTGGGAGTTATGGCTTGGTCTTCTTCCCTTGTCCAATCTTTCTTGATCCATTGATACCAAATGTAAGGTTAATTGCAATGTGTATTATCTTGATATCGAGGGATTGAGTGTATTACCATATGGACAAAAAGGAGTGTGACTACAACAAATAGCACTTGTAAAGCATGTTGGTCACAAAAACACAAACTATAGAGTTAGCTCCCCCTAAATGTGTGAATTAGTGTTTGAATCACTTAATCAAATGTATGCACTTGTAATTCACATGAAGGGGATCAAACTCTATAACTTGAAAAACATGACACCAAATGAATACCAAGGATAGGATTGATACCAATTGTAGACTTTGGTATTTTCTTTCGAAAATATGTGTCATGATGAAGCAACGGTTTTTGCCCATGTAGGTTGCACTAGATAAGAAGTTAGTACCAAAACAACCTACCATATGATATTTCTAGGAAGGCATAAAAGATACCAAAAGTAAATACCAATTGTAAAGATAAGATCATGCATTCCTAGAGAGGCATTGAGCTACAATGATGCATGAAGGATATCAAATGAATTTGAGATCATCCTTTTACCTTGCTCATTACCTCATGAAGTCCGTGTACCATGAAAGGTAACCTTGTGTAGCTTTCTACACTCTTATCAAACCATGTAGGTTGCTCATGGGTTAGAGTCATGGCACAAGCAACCCACCATATATAACACTAGGAGATGCAAAACAAGCAAACATCCTAGCAAAAGCAATGGAGCTACATGATGCTTGAATTGAAATCTAGCTACCATTATCTTATGGGGGACTTGGGCAACAAATGTCCAAGTTGTGAGCTTAGCTTGTTTTGGCTTGGACCTTCACTTTTAACTTGTAAGCTAAGCATCCAAATCCCCCGATGCACTTGTTTGGTGCCTAAGTCTTAGGAACCCAAACCTTTTGAGAGCCATCCATGGTATGAATAATATCCTTGGGCACCCAAATAGGTTGGTTCCATCCATATGTTCTCCACCCCATGACATGAGCCACCACCTTGCCATTCTTCTTCTTTTCAAGTATGTAGTGGTTGCTCTTTTGCTTTTTCTTGTGGGTGGGCTTGGTGTACATGTAGGACGCCTTCAAGTATGGAGATGTGTTTTTCTTGATCTCCTTAGCCTTCTTGTTCTTGTTCAAGTTCTTGGGCTTGCTATTTTCTTTGCCCTTTGCTTTGC
The DNA here is from genome assembly GCF_016808335.1 of Panicum virgatum. Lineage (NCBI taxonomy): Eukaryota > Viridiplantae > Streptophyta > Magnoliopsida > Poales > Poaceae > Panicum > Panicum virgatum. The sequence continues at coordinate 44,519,776 of NC_053141.1, read as the reverse complement.
CCTCTTTCTCCTTGCATTGGTAGGACTTGTGGCCTTCTTTGTGACACTTGAAGCAAGTCACGGTTTCTCCCTTCTCAAGCTTCTTCACGCCCGCGGAACCCCGTAGGGGCGGCCCTTTGGGCCTAGCTACGCCTATCTTCTCTTTGTCATCACTTGAACCTAAAAGCCTGAGAATGGTCATCTTTAACAATCATATTAGTCCAAGTGTTGTGTGTGTCATCAATCGCCAAAACATTATATTGAAATATGGCATGAGAGGCCATTTTCGCTACACACGTGCTCCCACAGCTTGTGGGCGCAGGCGAGCTTCAGCCTCTCCATGCCGTACATGTCCGCCGCCGCGACCAGGTTCCGGAGCGTCTCGGCCGTCGACGCGCCCTCGGTCTCGTCGTCTCCGGGCAGCGCGTCGTTGGCGTACATGAACCGCAGGAGGACTCGGAAGGCCTCGGGCTCGACGCCGCGCACCCTGACGCCGTCCTCCGTGGAGGAAGCAGCTGGGCTGAAGAGCAAGTCTTTGAACACCGGCGAGCCGCCGGCGAGCACGGCCCGGTGCGCGCGGAACTTGTCGCCGCCGACCAAGAAGGAGACGTCCGCCGCGCCGTCACCCACCAGGCAGCACTGGCGGCGGAATTTTGGAGAGAGAAAATTTTTTGACGAAAAATTTGGAGACAAAAAAAAATTTCAAGCAAAAAAAAGGAGAGCAGAAAAAAATTTCAAAGAAAAAAAAATTGGAGAGCAGAAAAAATTCAAGAATTTTTTTTTGTATCATTAAAAAATATTCATTCGAAAAAAATCAAAAGGAATTCAAAAAATAATTGTTGAAAAAATTTTGCAAAAAAAAAACTGGATCAGGCGCGGCGGCGGGCGGCGGCGCCTCCTCCCCACCCCGCCGCCTCCCCTCCACGCCGCTGGCCCGGCGTCGCGCCTCCGGTCCCTGCCGCCGCCACGCCACGCCACCCCTCCCCTCCCCGCCGCCGGCCATGGAGCGGAGAGAGGCCCGCTATGTCTCCCCCTCCCCGCCGCCGGCCATGGAGCAGAGAGGCCCCGCCGCGCCTCCCCTCCCCGCCGCCGGCCACGGAGCAGAGGGGCCCCGCCCGCCTCTCCTCCCCCGCCGCCGGCCATGGAGCAGAGAAAAAGGGGAGGGGGAGGAGGACGGCTGGCCTTGGAGCAGAGGAAGGGAGGGAGAGAGACGAAGGGGGAGGCAGAGGGAAGCGGTGGGGAGGAGGACGGCCGGCCATGGAGGAGAGGAAGGGATGGGGAGGAAGACGAACGGCCAGCGCCGGGCGGCTAGATCTGGGAAGAGAGGGAAGAGAGAGGAAAAAGAGAAGAGGAAGGGGAAAGGTGCGGGGATGGGGAAGGAAAAAGAAATCGACCGTAAGTTGCTGTAGTTACGGTCAACCTTAAACTCAGCATGGCGCACGTTGGTTACCTTGGCGATTGCCGCACATAGCTTGGGTTAATTTACTGGAGAGAGATAATAGTTGTTGTAGAATCTAAATCGCACTGTGTATAAATATAAGAATAGAAGTAGAAATACGAATAGAACTCGGTCATATTTTATCTTGCTGAAAACAAATAGAAAAAGAAAGAATAAACATGAAAGTGCACTGGATATGAATAAAGCCGGCCGCAAAATTGGAGTCCAATAACCTCGGAGTCGGAGAGCCCAGCTGTGGGCCTTTGCACTGGGCCGAAACCTGGCGGCCCAGTTAGACCATTCAAGACCCAACCCATGTGTGAACCGAGCCCAGCCGTCTACGAGGTCCATGGGGTTTTGCGTCCTAACCCCCACCCACCCCCCTTCGCCGGCGGCCGCGCTGCCGTTATACGAACCCTAGCGGGCGGCGTGACACGCGAGGTCCGGCGGAGGCTTGCTGCGGGAGCCGGGTGGCAAAAGCGCTCGAGAGCCGGGGACGGGGAGGGACCATCAGCCCGTCGCGGCATTCGCCGTGAGTCGCGGAGGGATCCCGCTCCGGCAGGGTGAGGGGGAGGGGGAGCGGGCGGGGGCGTGCGTGCAACCAGAGGACCCAAGTCGGGAGCGGCGAACACGAGCGGCCGACGGCGCGACTCTTTCTCCGATCGCCCCCCACGAACAGGAAGGCAACAATCCCACGGACACCAACACGTCAGTGAGTGCCCCCCCTCTTGTGCTCCTCTTCTGCAGGTTAACGTGTTTTTTTTTCAGTCTGAATTTGTACAACATTTACCTAATGTTTACTAGACGGTGGAATGATTAGAAATAGCTGATGTTGTGATGTTTGATTGATAGATTTTTTGGCCATTGTTATGTTGAGACTTAATTTAGCTGCCAATTCTGCAGTGGGCAAGCAACATGGCTGGGCTGGGCTAGAGGGGCGCCCTATGGACTTCTGTTTCCACGAATTCAGATTAGATTACGAGCAAACCAAGCACCTTGCTTTTAAGAATGGCATCCACTCAGACCCCTTCTCCGCCGGCAACCACATGTGGAGGATAAGCTGTTCGGGTTATGACGGGAGCGATACTATCTATATCTACCTTTGGCCAGAGAGCAAACATGGTAACGTCAGTGCCATCGTTGAGGATCAAGTGCATTGACTTCTTTGCAATGGAGAAAAATTTCAGGAGGGCTGTGTTAACTGATGGTTTCGTGGAGTTGGTGCAGCAGTTCCCATCCATTATTGCTGAGCTGCGACAGAGGCCGACATCATCGCTGCTCATTTAAGTTGCTGCAGCATGCTAATGATACATGTGATGCAAGGTGGAGGTTATTTCCACAGCTCAGTGCAAATGTAGCACATTATGCATAATCAGTAGCCTAATTGCGTGTTTGTGTCTATGTTTCTTTGTTCTCTTGGCACTGTACTGTCCTGAAATTGGGTTAACACTTTTGAGATGTTTACTTTGCAATTGGGGATGATTGGATCGGTGAAGTAAGTTAGTGTCTCCATATGGACAATGTGTATAATAGTTCAGTGATTGATCCAGTGTAGTTTTAGCATCATGCTATGCTTAGATGCTATAATAGTGATTACTGTTTGATAAGTTCCTGAGCATTTGGAATTTTAAACTTGCTTTTTTAAAAGTATTTGAACTAAGTTGCTGCTAAACGATACTGGCAAGTGAGGTTTAGGCTGAGGATAGTCACAGAACTCAGGTACAAAACCATGGATTATGAAAAATTCCTATAGTTTATAGTTGTGCTTTTAGTTCTCTGTTCCCTTGGCCATGTTCTTTCTAAAACTGGGTTATGCTTGAAGCTTATGAGGATACTCTATGCGCCTGTTGTGGTTTCAACTGGAACTGTGCACTTTGCTGCACAGGATATTTTTGGTCAAAATTGCCATGTGTTTTCCAGATTCATATAGAAGATCAGAAAAGTGCAACAAGCTGAAGTCATTCCAAAGTTTGTAAGACCTCCGAAATAACTTTGAAAATTAAAGCATTTCCGAATCCTAGCACACTACATGGTGAGTATGTTTCTCATTGTTCACTTCTATTGGTGACAGTTCTTCTTGATAACAGTTTGGGAGCCAATCCTGACTTGAAGTAGATCGAGAGCCGCTACATGTGTGTACACAAAATAGCAGCCAAGCCTCTTTTGCCGGATTGTCCTTTTTTTCCCCACGACCCCACCCCTTTCTTGAGAGAGAAATTCCTTTTTGGAGCAAATTTGTCCTATTTTCTGATAATATGCTTGAATACGAGGGAAAAATTTTCATTCCATACATGTGTTTCATTTTCAACACGTTTGTATTGATTAAGTCATGAAAAGTACGACTAGTTAACTGATTGCATGTCAAGCACTTCAAAAGGTAAATTTACCACCATAACGTTCAAAAAGAAATACTACTAGTTTATCAGATCCCGACCCGAACGAAAAAGAAGAAAGTGTTTTTTTTTCGAGGGAAAAAATCTATTTTACTCCCCTCATTTATTCATGTGATGTCCATCTCACCTCCAACCAAGCAGTCCCTCATATCAATAATTCAATACTGGACTAATTTAACTCATAAGCAGAATCTTGACCATAATTTGGCTCCCCGGCATGATTTTAATCGTCATTAAATCTAGTGAGCTGACACGAGGATAAAATATCAGTATATTTGTCTGACGGATAGGAGTACTTGTCTGGTCATGTGAGCTGAGAATAATTTTTTTTAAAAGGAATAAATGCTTGAATGAAAGAATTCGTATGTATGGATGTCAAATTTTGAAATACTTATAAATTGAGTGTTAAATAATGAAAGAAGTTGGAAGTGAGATGGAGATGCTGAAAATGGAGGATTTTAACATTATACCATTATAACGATCGCCACCTCCTGAGATAGCATCTTTGTTTTTGCAATTACAGCATCAGCATGAGAGAGAGAAAATGTTTATATTTTTACCACTCTTGCCCCCGTGGACGCCAGCGTGGCGGTCCAGCTAGGCTCCACGTCAGCTCCAGCCCCCTCCCCCAGCCGACCAGAGGCTATTTTGTCCAGCCCGCGCGCCCAAACCCGGCCCATTCCAATCTCTTTCTCCCCTCCTCTGCTCCATGACTACCTTGCCGCGCCCCTGCCGTTGGATCCTCGCCGGCGAGGCACCCCCCAAGCGCGGCCAGCAAGGCGCCGGCCATCCGCCATCGCGGAGCATCCCCAGCCGCGGAGGGCGATGGTCGGACATGGCAGCGCGCTGCAGCGGCGGCAGGGAGGGCCCTTCCAGCGCGCGGTGCGACTCGGGGCTCCGCGGCCATCCCTCCCAGCGCGGAGGAGGAGGCCGGCGCCGCGTTTGCTGAGCCCGTCCTGCCTCGCGGTGGCCTCCGCGGTGGTGCCGCGGAGCACCAGCTCCATGCGCTAGTGCTTTAGCGCCAGGGCCGCCGCGCTCCACTTGCGCGACAGCAGCGCGGGGCTCGCTCGGGCCGCTGCGGCCATCGGCACCGCCGTCCGCACGCAGGTCGGGGACCCGCCGGGCGGTGCTGAGCGATTTCCAGTGAGTTCTTGCTCTGTTCTTTGACCATCCTCTATTCGATTTGAGCTTTTCTTGGTTTCAATCCGTGGGATTCACTGTCTATGCATGTGCTTCGTTACTAATTCGGCTCAATTCGACTTGGTTGATGCCTTTTCAGGAATTGAAGCTGTGGGTTTGCTAGAGCGGTGATCGGCGATGGTGAACCACAAGCTGGTCCTCGGGCACGAGCAGAATGCGGAGCTTGCGCTGGGGCAGAACCACCACGACTTTGGCCAGGACAACGGGCTGGGCCTTGGCTACGGCCACGAACACGACCACGAACTTGTTCTCGGCCAGTCGCACGACGACGACATGGCGCCGTCGCCTCGGCGGCGGTGGCGCTGGGGGAGAGCAGAGGAGAGGAAAGGAGGAGAGTGGAGAATGGGCCGGGTTTGGGTGCGCGGGCTGGACAAAATAGCCTCTGGTCAAGCACGGGGCTGGAGCTGACGTGGAGCCTAGCTAGACCGACGCGCTGGCGTCCACAGGAGGCAAGAGTGGTAAAAATGTAAATATTTTTTCTCTCCCATGCTGATTCTGTAATTGCAAAAACAAAGATGCTATCTCGAGGCGGCGATCATTACAATGGTATAAAGTTAAATTTCCCTGAAAATGAAAGGAAAAAAGTCTACTTAACCCCCTGAACTATCAGTGGTAGTCTACTTCACCCCCTCCAATTTTAAAACCGTCTACTTTACCCCCCACTATCCAAAACCGGTCAAATAACCCCCTCAGGCGGTTTCGGACGGCGGTTTTGCTATAGTAACACGATTTTATCTTTATCTTTTTTTATTTATTTCCACTAAATCTTTGAAAAATCATAGTAAATCACAGAAAGATCATAAAATGAAAAATCTAATTTTGTTGGACTCTACATGAGTAGATCTACACAGTGAGAATATAATATGTTATAGTTTTGTACAAAATTTTTGATGTAACTTTAGATATATATTTTTCTATAATTAATTAGAATAATTCATATGTGCAGCTTCTATGGTTCAATTGGGGTGAAATTTTTATGGTAAAAAAATATTTTATGCTTGAACTGTAATAAAAATTTCATACTCATTGGACCATGTATAATCTAGTTATAGATTTATTTAGTTTTATGCTCGTTAAATCTATGCTCCAAATCTATTAAATCTATAACTAATTTATAATTGATCCAATGTGTATGAAATTTTTACTACAGTTCAAGCATACAATTATTTTTCTACCATAAAAATTTTACCCCAATTGGACCATAGAAGCTGCACATATGCATTATTCCAATTAATTATAGAAAAGTATAGATCTAAAGCTACATCAAAAATTTTGTACAAAACTATACCATATTATATGCTCACTGTGTAGATCTACTCATGTAGAGTCCAACAAAATTAGATTTTTCATTTTATGATTTTTCTTGATTTACTATGATTTTTTAAGATTTAGTGGAAATAAATAAAAAAGATAAAATCATGTTATTGTAGCAAAATCGCCGTCCGAAACTGCCTGAGGGGGTTATTTGATTGGTTTTGGATAGTTTGATGGGTAAAATAGACGGTTTTAAAGTTGGGGTGCTGAATTAGACTACTACTGATAGTTCAGGGATTAAGTAGATTTTTTTTTAAATGAAATCTATCCCAAGTACGAGGCCCATGTTTCCTTTTTTTTTTACCATCACTCCTTCAGATACTTGGGCCGACCATCGAGCGCCGCGCCGAGACAACCCTAGCGTGCGGGGAGCGACGCGAGGGCCGGCGGAAGAGGCGGCGGTCGGGGAAGGCAATGCGTGCGGCGGAAACGAGGAGGAACCCTCGTCCCGTCGCAGCATTGGCTGCCGCGACCTAGTCCAGGAGCGAGGTCTCCCTCTCCGGTGCGAGCGGAGGTGTCGAGGGCGGAGGTCGGAGCAAGCTGCGGGCGCGCGACCGGAGGACCTAAGCCGGGAGCGGGGGCAGAGGAGCCACCGGCGGACCTCATCTCTGGTGCCACCACGGGCAGGCTCCAGTTCAGTCTCTGGTGTTAGGCAGTGTGTGCCCCTCTTTCCTTCGGATTACTGTAGCTCAACTGCTTAGGAACTTATCTAGTCTTTGTATTGGTCTCAAATGGTTCAAATGTCCATTAGAAAATAGGTGTATAATATAGGTGTATAATGGAAACAGCACACTTTCTTTGATAATTTATGGTTAAATTTGGCTGCTAATTTGTTTGGTTGAGATCGTTTACTTGCCAATTATGCAGTGGGCAAGCGATGTCGCAGTGCAAGGCTGGAGCGGCGGACCATTGATTCCGCCTTCCAGGAATTCAGAGTAGACTACGAGCAAACCAAGCATTTTGCTACTGGCAGGGCGGTCACCTCCGATGCATTTTCTGTTGGCGGGTACATCTGGAGAGTACACTTCTATCCACATGGGTTCAGTGAGGAATGCAAGGATTCCATCTCTCCCATATTTGAGTTGATGAGCAAAGCAGATGTCAATGTTATCACAGAGGCCTTCATAACTGTCAAGGACGGTCACCCATGGTCCGTGTCAAGACAGGAGAGGTGTTGAACTGTTCCAAGGGGACAATTTTGACTTGGGCGGCTGGGGTCAATGGGTTTCACGGGCTACTCTGGAGAAATATTACCTAATAGATGGTCTCGTCACTTTTGTATGTGCCATCATGGTTGTTCGTGATCGTGACAGCTCTGTTCCTGTGCCAGCTTTGGACGTCGGAAAACATTTTGGTACGCTCCTTTCTGATATAGATGTATTCTTTTTGTTTCCAATCTGAATTGGTGCTACATTGACATAACGTGTATTAGAAAGTGTACGGGTTAGAGCACACACATCCATTGATGCTAAGGAGAATTCTTGGGAGAGAGAAATGGGTTAGCATCAGTGCTGACGGTTGTAGACATGATGCTAAGCTAGAGCGCGTTAATGCTAAGTTTTGCTAATGATGTTAACTATATTTCAGTAAAAATTAATTATTTTAAATCACCTTAGCACCTATAAAGGGTATACTATAAACTAGATATAGTTAACTGAGATGATGATAGATACCCTTAGGACCTAAATCAGGGGATAACATATGCACATTGCTTTTAGAAACTGTCAACTGTTAAAAACCTGCATTGTTAATCCCAATAAGAACAGCATAGATATAGTTGAGTTCTGAGTGCAATATGATAAGCAGCAAACCGTGGAAATCAAAGGATGAAGATTAGAGGTTCATCAAAAAGGAAGCTAGTGGGGAAATGGAAGTCTAGAGGAAGAGGAATAATACGGATGGACGGGAAAGAAGGATATCTGCTTCATAGTATTATGTTTGGTGTCATTTGTGTTAACCAATCGCACTGCTCAGGACACAGGCCCACCTCCAATGCAAACTGACACTGATTTTGTGATGTTTCATTGTTAAAAATGATTACCGTTGTTTTTTGGTTGAGACTCAATTTGGTTGCCAATTTTATGCAGTGAGTGAGCAACCCCTATGGTCTAGGCTGGAGGGGCGGACCATTGATTCAGCTTTCCATGAATCCAGAGTAGACTACAAGCAATCCAAGCACCTTGGCATTGGCAAGGCCATCTACTCTGATGCCTTCTCCGCAGACAGTTATATGTGGAGGGTACATGTGGGCAGAACCACTTTGAATTACACCAGTTAGAGTGCATTGAACATCGCAACACGCCTTTACCGGCATAATCCTTGGTCTGTCGGGTAAATCCCGATGAAACCACTGAATATCCGATCGTAACCACAAGTATACATCCCGCACGAAGACGAGTTAGAGATACAATATTTCACAATATTTTACATCACATAGATAAGAGGTATAATTTACATCAAAGTTTTTGAGGCTGGAAAGCTAAAGTTCTAGCCTATACAAGTTTATTCAAAGGAAGAAACCGAGATAAAAGTAAGCTCTTCTTACTTCAGAAGTTCTGCAGCAGAAAAGTAAAACACGACTATATACAAACGTCGTAGGGGTGACATCATGATAAGCCCGATCATGACATCATTCATCCAAACCATAGTTGGTAGATGGTTCCCATTCCATAGACCAACCAGCAGGTATAGCACTAAGCCAAGTCATACTAGTGTTGGGTTCATCAGAAGACATTCCTAAAAAATATTGTCAAAAATAAGTCTGAGTATACTAATACTTAGCAAGATTGACCTGTCTAAGGGTATAACATAGCCCTTTAGCTAGACATGCAAAGCTTTTAAAGGCTCTGTGGTTTCTTTTGTTGAAAAGCAACAAATAGTAGATCTTTAATTTCAAGTTTTAGCTTCCAGATTCTAGGTGAATTAACCATTCTAGTTAAGTAGATCTATACAAGCATGGTAGAGAAATTATTTGCATTCAACAGAATTTAGTATCATAAATGTTCCACTTCTTACTCTATGTGGCAAAGGGGTCAAGCAGTCTCAATATCCGCGAGAAACGGACGATTATGAATCGAATTTCTAACCTTGCAAGGATGAACCTAACACACACGCTTGGAGCACTGACGAGTCACTCCCAAGCAACCGTTTACTTCTCATTCGGGTTCATGGATCAAGGCCACTCTCCCCGACTACAGAGAACCGCTCTTCTCTGCACCTGTAGTTGTTGCGCAACATAATATAACTTCCTATCTCTACGAGAGAGTGGGGGTGTATGTCCATTTGCCGGGCCGATCAGCTACTAGGCTTGCCGCGTACTATATTTACGGCATGTGGCTAGTACTTTCAAATGCTTAACCACCGCTACCACACACTGCGACCTTATCAAGTTCATCAACATAGACGGACTTCAACAAATCCGTCTATGATCCTTATAATGATTGCAAAAAAGTAAACAATCAACTCCTATAAAGCTCGCGAGTGACAGTTTTTACCGGTCCTATTAGCAAAGCATCTATTCGGACTTAGTTCTAGTGTTTAATCAATAGGTATTTAGGTTTATGCATCTAGGTTTTCAATCAACTCCAAAAACTTAAATGCACAAGTAAATAATAACGATAAGTTGCATAATTTGAAATAATATGATGATGCTCCGGGGCTTGCCTGTCGAGGTGTCTATGGGGTCAGTAGACTGGGGTTCTTCCGAATCGGGGTTCGGAGCTTCAGTTATGTTAACAGCGTTAACTTGAGCTTCAGAGAAATTCCTGTCAGGATTCTGGATGAGCTCGTACGTTCCGTCGGCTAATGACATTGTTTCTATATGTAATGCAATAATTAGGAATTAGTGAAGTGCTTGAGTATAGCTTTCCTTCACTATAAAATTAAAATTCAATAAAGTAAACATTTAAGATTAAACATAAAAGTTATACTTTACTGGGCAATTGTTTATAGAGTAAAAGTGAGCAAATAAATTCCATAAATTAGCATGGAAAATGGGTTTTTATTTCCACACAACAATAACAAAAAGAATTTTTAAAAGAAAACCTAAAGAACATAAGTAAAACATTAAAAGAAAATTTTTAAAAGTATAAGCTAGGGCTTGGTAAAGGTTTTACAAAAGTTTATAAGGAGCTAGATGTACTATATATAGCACATGGCTCAAAGATCACAAGGAAAATAATTTTGGAACATAGGATATAAGTAAAAAGGGCATTAAAAGAATCCTATTTTTTTGAATTAGCTATACAAGAGAACAACTCAAAGTCATAGCATAAAACTATAGAGCTGAAAACAAGGAACACAACAAAATTAATTTCACATTTTTCTGATTTTTCAACTAATTACTACGAATTTTGTAAGTTCACTGTTTAAAATATAAAAGGGTTAAACAGTTTTACAGAAAAGACCCTAGGAAGAAAAGGATTAAAGCAATTGGGTCCTTGACCCATGGCCGGCGGTAGGGGAGGGGATGGCCGGCCGATTCCGGCGGCGTGGGTCGCCGGCGGCGAGGGGTGAGTGGTGAGGGAGCACTAGTGGCTCAAAGACCTGGTGGAGGGGTCGGGGTGGTCTGGGGTGGTCGTGAACGACTCGTCGGCGGCAAAGCAGAGGGCGGCGGCGATGGCACTCGTCGGCGGCGGGTTCTGGTGCGGAAAGAGCGGCGAGAGGGTGTGGATGGGTTTCACAGGTTCAAGGTAAAGCTTGCTAGGGGGTTGGGATGAGTGGAGCGGGTCCAAAGCGGCGGATCCACGGCGGTGGGGCTCGTCAGAGTAAAAGATAGGGAGCGCCGGTGAGGGATGCCGGAGTTGGAGATGGACGGGCTATTTATAGCCCGAAGGGGAGGAGATGAGCATGAGAGAGCGTTCTGGAAAAGATAGGTGCATCAAGGGGTTGAATCCGGCGGCGGCGAGGTAGAACCACGGCGGGCCGGCGAGGCGGCGTGGGGGAGCGGCGTGGCGCACATGCTGGGAGCCAGCGGAGGCGGCGGTGCGGCGACAGAGGGTAATGCGCGACACATGGAGGCGGTGGAGGTGCCAAACAGGAGCGGGGGCGGCTTCCCGCAGCAGGAAAACGACGGCGGCGGCGGGAGCAGAGCTCCGGTGAAGCTGGAGGAGGAAGAAGGGGATTGGGGACCATTTTGCAAATTGTGAAAAGTTCAGGGGTCTAACTATAAACTAAAATTTCCCACTGATCTAGGGCTCAAATGAAAAAGTACCCAAAATGAAAGTTGTTCAGTTTTTCATGATCTACAACTTTCATGTTTTGCAAATTTTGAAATATTTTAAAAAGTTTGAAAGAACTTGAATTAATAAAAGAAAACACTTTTTGATTGCAAAATTCAACAAATTTGGGACTTATTTGCAATAAAGCTGCCAAAGTAATGATTACTAGCATATTTGCAAGAAGGCCCTTCAAAAAGTTGAATTTGCTCTCTAAGCCAAAACTTTTTGCAAAAAGGGGCTAGTAATTTCTCATAATTACACATATGCCCCTAATTTGCTTTGAAATTTTTTTAACTACCAAATAAGGATAAACACATAAAATGCACACATTATCCTCTGTTCTATTATAGTAGACACCTGAGGTGTCACAGTACACTACTATCCTCATGGGTGCACAAATCCAGACCTGTTAATGCCATTTGTGAGGCCTTCATGATGGACAAGAATGGTCAGCCATGTCCCTATTCTGCAGTTAGGACTGATGTTGTACCGTTCATAGACCTAGGGGTCAGTGATAAATGTGGAGGTGGCTGGCCTAGGTTCATTTTACGGGCTGATCTGGAGAAGTATTACCTGACAGGGGGATACATCACGTTTGTATGTGCTATAATGGTTGTTCATGACAGACCCATTCCTGTGCCACCTTTAAACATCAAGAAACATTTCAGCAGCCTGCTTGGTAGCACTGATGTTTCGTTCGTCATCAACGGTGAGACATTCCATGCACACAGAGCGGTGCTTGCTGCCCGTTCACCAGTGCTCGAAGCGCTAATGTCTTCCATTACCCTACATGACATCACCCCTGCAACGTTCAGAGTCATACTTCAATTTATGTACACTGATGCCTTGCCTGAAGATGATGAACTTGGGGACTCTCCCTCTGAGATGTTGCAGCAGCTACTAGCTGCGGCTGACCGGTACGAATTGGACCAGCTGAAGCTTATATGTGCGCAGAAATTGGGCGACAATGTGTCTGTTGATACAGTTGCTGCTACCTTAACATGTGCTGAAATGTACAACTGTCCAGAGTTGACAAGTGCATTGACTTCGCGATGGAGGGGAATTTCAAGAAGGCCATGCTAACAAAGGATTTTGTGCAGTTGGGTCAGAAGTTTCCTTCCATCATTGACGAGCTGCGAGAGAGGGTTGGGTTATGATGCAGTGCAGGTCCAAACATGGCTGATATTTTGGTACTGGTATCTCAGATCAGTTGATATTTTGGTGTCCAAGCATAGTGATACTTTGACATTGCCTTGTAGTAGTATCCAACTAATTAAGTTGCTGCCAGGTGATAATCTTGGTGTCTTGGAGGATTAGCAGATGGCAGTAAGCGAAGAAAGGCAGATGTTGTCATGCAGATCAGGTGCATAACTATGGAGGTGAGGTGGAGGATATTGCTAGTCTGTCACAGATCGGGCAGAATGCTATTGATATTTTGCTCACTTGGTAGCCTCGTTGTGTTTTCGTTTCTCTGTTCTTTCTGGCCATGTCACTGCGAACTGCCGAACTGTAGTCTGGACCTCTGAGGCTGGGCTGCGCTCAACCTTTTCAGATTTTTACTTTTTCTATGCTACTGCAAACTGCCTAACTTTGTAATCTGAAGTCTGAACACCACGGGAGCTCTCTGACCTTCTTAAGCATGTTGGAACTGCTTGTACTATCCTACCACAATTCTGCACCATTTCTTAAAATTCGCTTGGTAACTGAAATTAACGGCGACTTGGATTGAGTACATGATGTGCTTCACCCGTTCTTAAGTAGCATTATTTTGGGGGTGGGGGGAGGTATTATTCTTTCATTCAGTACCTAGTGCCGTTTCTTTTCTTTAGTATCTGCAGAAACCGTCGCAGTCTTCATTATGCTCTTGTTTTTAGGGCGCCTGCATTTTTTTTTTGACATTTCTCGTCTTTATGCTCGAGACTTAAGATTCCGCATTGAAAACAAAGGGCCCGGTAGGCCTTCTTGAATTAACGTGTTGCTGACATGCAGGCCCGCTTTGTATGCGAAGCGAGTGCTGGTAGAAGAGGTCAGAGCGTGCGCGCATCTCGTCTCCGATCTCCACCACCAGGGGGCAAGCGTCGCTTCCATCTCCGGCGTGTCAAGCAGTGAGTGGCCCTATCTATTTCGATTACTATTGCCCAACCGCATAGGGATTGGCTTTGAATCGGTCTGAATTCTCAGATTTTTTAGATTAAGAACTGAATTCTTAGATGCATATATCTATCAAATGTGTATTGGCAAGTATCGAAATTGCCGGGTTCTTTGTGATCTATTGTTAAATTTGACTGCTAATTAAATTTGTTTGGCTTAGAGAGACTCAATTTGCTTGCCGATCATGCAGTGGCCAAGCGAAGTCGCACGCCACGGCTGGAGCGGCGGGTCATCGATTCCGCTTTCCATGAGTTCAGGGTAGACCACGAGCAGACCAAGCACCTCGCCGTCGGCACGCCCGTCTCCTCCGACGCCTTCCCCGCCGGCGGTTACATGTGGAGGGTAAACTACTTCCCGCAAGGGTTCAGGGAGGCAGACAAGGGCTACGTCTCCATCTTCTTCGAGCTCTTGAGCAAAGCCGCAAGCGTCGTCAGCGCCATCTGCCTGGTGGCCTTCGTGAAGGGCAAGGATGGCCATCTGTGGTCGTCGTACCTTGCAGACACGTCGGGTGTTCGTCAACTGTTCCCAGGGCCCGGCATGTCCGGCTGGTCCGCGTTCGTTTCCCAGCCTGATCTGGAGGAACACTGCCTGACGGAGGGGCACGTCACTTTCGTCTGCGCCGTCATGGTCGCCCGTGAAAGCTCCATTCCCGTGCCGGCTTCGGACATGGGGAAGCATTTCGGGGCCATGCTGGAGACCATGGACGGGGCGGATGTCTCGTTCACCGTTGGCAACGAGACGTTCCGTGCCCACCGAGCAGTTCTTGCTGCCCGAGCTCAGGCTCCTCGGCTCTATGGCCGAGGCCACCATGCCGGACATCACCCTCCATGACATTGCCCCTGCCACATTCAGGGTCATGCTCCGGTTCATGTACACCGATGCCTTGCCTGCGGACAGCGAGCTTGGGGACTCGCCATCTGAGACGATGAAGAATCTGCTAGCTGCGGCTGACCGGTATGCATTGGAGCGGCTGAAGCTTCTCTGTGCGCAGAAATTGTGGGAAGCTGTGTCTGCTGATACGGTTGCTTCTACCTTAGCCTTCGCTGAAACGTACAGCTGCCCGGAGTTGAAGAACAAGTGCATTGGCTTCTTTGCAACGGGGGGGGGGGGGGATTTCAAGAAAGCCGTGTTAACCAAGGGTTTCGTTCAGTTGGTGCAGCAGTTCCCTTCAATTGTTGATGAGCTGCGGGAGAGGATTGGTGGTTCGTGAAGAATCTCCATGTGTACAGTTCAGGCGTCTAACAAGCATGGCTGGGCATGGTGTTCAGATGTTTTTATGTATAATCCCCAAGCTTTTAAAATTGTCTTCTTGTAGTATTTACCTTTGTTGTCGCCGAGTGCTACAGATAATTAGTGAGGCAAGGTTGGAGGATATTGTGCTGTTTACTAGTTCTAATTTTATATGCTACTGCAAACTTCCTAATAATTAGTGAGATATTGTATTGTACACCGTTTCATCTGAGCTTCTACTGTTTAATTCGTCTTCAGGAGAGCGGCATCGATTGCTTTCATCAGTAATAATTTTTGGTTTCTGTGTTGTTTGATTCAGTTTCGGACCTACAGTATTTTATGGCAGAGCTCCTCTCCCATTTGCTGTTGGTAAATATTCAAATATATCAAAATATGTTCTCATGCTCATTTCACACAATCGAGATTCGAGAGAAAATACTATAAAAAAGATTCGAGAGAAAATAGAGGGCAGCCCAGGCCCAAATCGTACCTCGTCTCGTGGGCTGGGCATGAGGGAGAGACACTCTGGGCCTCGCCAGAGAGGGGTTGGGGTTTTTCAGTTTGCTCAAGAGTCCAAGGACTCAAGTCCTCCTCCTGCTCTTCCTCAAAAAAAAAAAAAGTCCTCTTGTTGCTGCTAGTTGCCGCCGCACCCGCGCGAAACGAACCCTAGGGAGCGGCGAGGAGGCGGTCACCCACCGGAGGCAAGCACGCGCAACGAATTCGCGCGGAGGTATCGGCCCATCGTACGCTTTCTCCACCACCTCCGACAGATCGACGACGGTGAGGATCAATCTTGCGCTCTGATCTTCTGCGGTTGTTGTTGCAGCATAAGGAATTGATTTAGCTTGCGTGTTAGGAACTGCTGGCAAGCGAGCCAAATCCAGAAGCTCATCAGCAAGTTTTAGGACATGCTAAATTTGTGATGTCTAGGGAACCGATCGCTTGCTCGATTAGTTGATGGTGCCGCCAATCACCTTGCCCAATCGGTTGTCCAACTCATTCTGAACTGAACACTAGAGCTCCCTGTCATTATTTATTTATTATTCCAAAATAATCTGTGGTAGCTAATTGCTTGCTAATTATTCAGTGATCCAAGTTAGTTATTTATTATAATTCGTTAGCGTCAACGTCAACAAGTTTTTAGGAAATGTCATATGCTATTACTGATTGCTAAATTACATGCAGATTATTCAGTTAGCAAGGGGAGACATCTGATGGGGCTAAAGGTGCAGGCCACTGCGTTGGGTTCCACATTAGTCGAGTTCAAAGTGGACTATCAGCACAGCAAGCACCTTAATATTGGTGAGGCAGTCCACTCTGAAATCATCTATGCCGGTGGGCACATGTGGAGAATGAACTGCTACCCTTCTGGGGTCAGGGAGCGAGACATGGGCGGACATGTCTCTTTATTCCTTGAGCTTCTTAACAAATCCTCAAGTGTTGAGGCCATCTTCGGGGCCTGGTTGAAAGGAAACGGCAGAGAGAATTACACCTCACCAAAAAAGACTCTAGCTTATGTATTCAATGAAGAGGAAGAAGAACTAGACGAACAAGGTTGGCATCAGTTCTGTTCGCGATTTGAAGTAGAGAATTATCATGTAACAGAGGGATACATCACGTTTGTATGCGCCATCATGGTGGTAGGTGGGAACTCTATTCCCGTGCCGCCTTCAGACCTTGGAGAACATCTTGAGAGGCTGCTGGATAGCACGGATGGGACGGATGTGTCATTCAACGTTGATGGTGAGACATTCGACGCACATCGAGCGGTGCTTGCTGCACGTTCACCAGTCTTCAATGTTGAGCTCCTCGGATCCATGGCTGAGGCTACAATGCCAGCCATCACCCTACATGACATCGCCCCAGCAGTTTTCAGAATCATGCTTCGGTTCATGTACACTGACACGTTGCCTGGAGATGATGAGCTCGGGAGCTCTCCCTTCGAGATGATGCAGCATCTACTAGCCGCGGCTGACCGGTATGCATTGGACCGGCTGAAACTCATGTGTGCACAGAGACTGTGGGACAAGGTGTCTGTCGATACCGTTGCTGCTACCTTAGCTTGTGCTGAGATGTACAGCTGCTCGGAGTTGAAGAGCAAGTGCATTGACTTCTTTGCAGCTGAGAAAAATTTCAAAAAGGCTGTTTTAACTGACAGTTTTCTGCAGCTGGGTCATAAATTCCCATCGATTATTGCTGACCTGCGAGAGAGGGTTGGGGCATGAATTTGCAACAGATCTATCTCCATGTATATAGTTCAGGCATTCAAGCATAACTCAGTATGGTACATTTGAATATTTTGGTGACTAGTATCTCATGGATTGTGAAGCAGCATAACTCAGTATGGTATTAGGATATTTTGGTGGCTGGGATCTCATGGATTGTGAAGCATATTGGAACTTCGAAACCGGATTCTGCAATCCTGGCTGTTTGGACTATTTTCCTTCCGAATCCAAATGATTCTGATTTTGTGTGGCAAGGTGAAGGATATTGTCAGACAGATCTGGTGCAAAGATACTGAGATTATGCATAAGTAGTAGCATGATTTTATTTTGGATTCTCTGCTCTATTGGTCTTTGAAGCTTCAAAGATGGGCTATGCTTGAAGCTTCAAAAATATTTTAACTTTTGCTATGCTACTATGACATACTAAGCTATATAGTTTTGACTCCATGTGCTGTCTGAACTTTCCAACCTGTTGGAAGTACCTACATTGCTGTATCGTATATTCTGCACTATTTGTCAAATTACATCTGTATTTCTACTGTCAAAGTCGGTTGGTACTGAAATCCGTGGTGCCATGACCGTAAGGCAGTGTTACACCATAAGTTTCTTCTTGTTTCTATATAACTGAATGACTGAATCACGCACTTGCTTAGGGGCAAGAACTTTCTGATTGCCTTCGCCACCAGTTCGTAAGATGAGAGCATTTTCTGAACTGCAGCACGGTACGTTGTGGCTCAGTTTCTCTCTATCGTTGCATTTGCATACAGCTTGGGTTTAAAAGAATATGCAAAGCTGGGGCTCTAAAGTCACCTGGCGATTGGAAAAGATACCAGACGGACATAGACTAGGACTAGCTGCTTGATTCTCACTGCCGTTAGTTTCGTTCATTTGGTCAGAGTCAGATGTGCATGTGCCGACCCATGCATGCGAAGAGAAAGTGCAAAGGCCTGGGTGCCTGGCGTTCAGTTACTCCGTCCCAAGCTTTTGCCGATTCAGGGAAAGAAAATTGAACTCTTGTTTTTCAGCAGGTAAAAGTGATCGTCTTTATCTCGAAACAGCCATACGAGCTGGCCCTGTAATTCAGAGCGCGGCGTTGCTGTTACTGCTACTCTGGTCCAGCATTGCAGGCTCAAAACCGCCTCAACTCCCAAGTGAACTCCGGAGCTACTTGGTCCCCTTGTTTTCACACTTCAACTTCAGATGCAGAGCCTTGCAACACAGTACTACCCTTTATAGTGCCATTATTCTTGTTAATAGATTTGTCAGAGGTAAAAGTTACTAAATACCTTTGACAAGTCTCTCCTTCAAAGCATGGAATTGGCTTAATTATCTCTTTCTTTACAGTGATTTCAAACAAATTTCTTGCCTCCAAATAGGGGGCTTCATATATATCTTGTGGAAGATAGATAAGTCATCTATTTTTTTTGACGGTCAGGGGGAGCATCCCCACCTGAATATACTGATAGGCTTTTTGCAAGCCAAAAAAACCAGTACATTAGTTACATTTTCAGAGATAGCATTTTTAAACTAGGGAAAGACCATAGTCACAGGATTTGGGGTCGATGCCTCGTCCCATGACCCGGGAACGCCGTTCCGATTCGAGGGTCGGGGTCAATGAGGGTCAGTGTCCCATTCAAGATTGGATCGCGTCCCGGTTTGAGAGGGGTCGCAGCCCCATTACTTGCAGATTTTATTGGGATAAAAAGGTTAAGGGTGTGGTTTTTGTTAGATAATGAGCCGAGTACGTGTACTATGGTCTAAATGTACTCTTTTTATATATTTTTTATATGCTTGTGCAGATTAGTTTCTTCATTAGTAGCACATATATAGTTTTTGTCTTTTTAAAGACGCTTGACCTGAAAATATCGACCCGGATGAATCAGGGTCACGTTCCACATAATAATTTATCGTTCCACAGCGGTATACCCCCTTTGTACCACAATTTTATAAAGTGACAACACTCGACCCTTGACCCCGTTCCTCGACCCGGTCGACCCAGGAACTTTGTGACTATGGGAAAGACAGCTTGCTCTGCTAGGGGTGTTACATTGAAGAAAACGTAGACCACCAGTCCTCCGCTAGAACCCAATCCACCACAGACCACCGTTGGCACCACAGCCGCGCGTCCTCTTTGCATACAGACCAGAACCGCGAGATGGAAGGCGGCACACCATTGAAAACGAAGTTGTTCCGTTGCTTCCATAGCTGCCAGCACACCAGGAGGATGTAGACAGAAGAATGTTTGTTTGGCAGCATTGCCGGACAAGGAACAGTCCATAGCCGAGCCACACTGCACCCTTCCGTGTTCACCCCAAGTGCAGACCAGATGTCAGCAACGGCGGGGCAGGTGAAGATGAGATGGTCGCAGGTTTCATCCGCTTGGTTGCATAGCTCACAGCGTGCGTCGTCGACGATGTTCTTTAGCAGGAGGTTCGTTTTGCACTGCACTCTTTCTTGAACAAGGAGCCAGGCGAAGAATTGAACCCGCGGTGGCGCGCGATTCTGCCAGACAAAGGTGGAGAAGGCACACAGATGGGCACTTGTCGTCTTCATAAGCATCTTGTATATGGGGTCGGCGCGCATCACGTTCTCCGGCCCGACGAGCGGCGAGGATCGTCGGTTGTCATCCTCCAAGAGCAGAACGTCTTCAAGGAGCAGGGAGAGTTTGGCAAGCTCCTCCCGTGCGCCGGCTGTCAGGCGCAGCATGAGGTGTTCCCGGACGCCGTCACGCAGCACGCGCGCCACCGAAACTTCCGTGCTAACGGCATGGCTGTGGAGTAGGGGGGACACCTCCTTCAGCCGCCCACAATTCAGCCACAGATCTTCCCAGAAACAGGTAGAGGTCCCGTCCCCGACCGCGCAAGTAGTGACAGCACGGTATAGGGGCATAAGCTCCGCCAGATCCCTCCAGTGCGGGCCTGCGACTTCACCAGCCATTGTTGCCAAGTCGATGCGCTCCCGCACCTACCGAGCCCATGCAGAGTCGCCGAGGTTGTGCAGCCGGTGCAGGAGTTTGAGCAGCAGACACTTGTTCTCCGCCGCGATGTCCTTAATCCCCATGTCGCCTTGCTCTTTTTCTTGGCACACTTTCTCCCAGGCGACAAGGCACTGCGCACCATGCACTTGCTCATCACCTGACCAGAGGAAAGCGTGGCGACGACGATCCAGGGCATCTAGTGTCCCTTGCGGCAATTGCATCACGGACATTGCGTAGATCAACTGGCTGTCCAGCACGATGTTCACCAGCACCGCCCTGCCCATGGGGTTCAGCAAAGCCGCCTGCCACCCCCCAAGATATCTGTCTGCTTTGCTGATAGGGGGGCGAAGGCCGTCAAGCGCAGCTTGGTGCCCGACAGAGGAAGGCCAAAGTAGGTTTGAGGGAAGCTCCCAACCTGGCAGCCGAGGATCCCTTGCAAGGCGCCCACAGTCGCCGCCGCGATGTGCATAGGGATCGTGGCGCTTTTGTCATAGTTGATTTTGAGCCCAGTGGCAGCGGAGAACTGGTCGAGAACAGCTTTGAGGTTTTCCACATCCTACCGCTCAGCCCGGAGAAATATCAATGTGTCATCCGCATAGTGCAAGACGGGGATGAAATGATGAAATGCTAAATCAACTATCACAATTTTAATATTATGATCATCAAATCCATCTTTAAAGCCCATTAGGGTCAATTATCATGTATAAATTTTTGCAAATATATTTAACATGTTGATATAATTAATTCAACATTTTTATTAAACTAGTTCAACATTTGATGATCATAATGTTAAAATTGTACCGATGAAATGTTGAAATTGGAAGTGCGAAATGTTGAAATGCTAAATACGATTCGTTGAATGATGACCAGGTAAGCTTCTTCTCCGGCGCCCGGAAGGCGGCATGGGCAGCGCAGGCAGCACCGGCGGCGCAAGCAGCGCAGCTGCGCAGGCAGGCAGCAGCAGCGACTGCGCAAGCGGTGCAAAGCATGCATGCAGCAGCAGCGCGCATGCAGGCGGCAGCAGCAGCAGTAGCTAGCACGCGCGGTGGGGCAGGGCCAGCGCGCAGGGCCAGCCGCGGGCGGCCGGTGGTGGCGAGCGGCGGGCCGGCGGCAGAGAGAGAGGGTTGGAGAGAGGGAAAAGCTAGGGTCTAAGATAGATTAATTGGTTGCACGGATCTCAAACAGTGAAAGATGGAAAAAATAATTTTATGAAAAATATATAGGATTAACATCGAAATAGCATGTTGCAAATTAATGGCCCCAACAAATTTACGGGCCAATTTGCCCACCTGAGCCCGCCCGCACACACATGGGCCTCGCAGCCCGCACCCCACCCTTGCTTGATGGGCCTCACTGGTGTCGCCGCCTACTCCACCTGCCGCCGCTGGAGACAGAAGAACCCTAACGAGTCCGGAGAGCCGGAGGCGCGACGAGATGGCGGGGGCCGACGAGAATAGCGACGGTAACTTAAATGAGTGACACCGAATCCCTGCATCCCGAATGGTAGATTTTCCCGAGATTTTGTTGTGGATTGAAATTTACCCCCTCCGGGCTCCAATCACGCAGCGAGCAACATGCGGCAACGCACGTCATCAGGGAGGGAGGCGGCGCCGGCGCAGACCACCGTGGTGGATACGGCCGCGGCCGTCGTCGAGTTCATTGTAAACTATGAGCAGGTCAGGACATGTGGAGTAAAGATGGCAACGTGTACAAAATACCCGCAAATCCGCGGATACCCGACCCGCTGGGCGCGGAATCGGGTCTGGATTTGTACCCGCGGGTGTGGGCGCGGGTATGACTCTAAACCCGACGGGTATTTTATAACGGATTTGAAAATTTGATATCCGAACCCGCAAACCCGAAACCCGCTGACAAGTGGACCCCATACCCTTTATATATATCAGATCTTTAGGGTTTCCTTCATTCCTCCGGACTCCCAGTCCCAGTCCAGTCCCAGGCTCCCAGCGGCCCAGCCGCCATCCCGGCACCCTCCCGAGCCCCTGCCCCCAACCCAGCGCCGCGCCGCCCCCACGACCCAGCGTCGCGAGTCCGCGACCCCCCCTCCCACGGCGCGCGGTCGCGCCCCCAGCGGAGCGGCCCCCTCCGAGCGCCGCCAGGGCCGTCCGCTCCCCCAGCCCCCTCCTCGACTCCACCGCCGCGAGGGACTCGCCGCCCTGGACGGGCAGCCGCCGGGGGGCCTCGCTGCCCCTGGACGGGCCGCCGCCGGGGGGCTGGGGTGGGGGGGGCTCGCTGCCCCTGGACGGGCCGCCGCCGCGAGGGGGATGGCCATCGGGGGGAGCGGGGAGGGGCTCGCCGCCCCTGGACCGGCCGCCGCGACGAGGGTACTCGCCGCCCCTGGCGGGCACACGGGCATGCCCGCGGGCAAGGGATGCCCGCGGATAGCGGGCGCGGGCAGAGGATGCCGCCCGTGGCGGGCGGCGGGCGCGGGCACGGGCACGGAATTTTGGTCGCGGGTGCGGGCACGAGACACTGGTATCCGCGGGCATTCTACCCGTTGCCATCTTGAATGTGGAGGCTGCGCTACCACCTGAATAATCATAAGACGAAGCATGTTTGCATCGTCCTCGAGCATCTGACACTACAGGACTGTGCATGTTTGCCGTGTGCCAAGGGAAAGCCCGGTTTATACTCGGCAAAATGTTTGCCGAGTGTAACACACGGTAAATATCTCACGGCATACAACGACCGGCAAAAAGCTTGTTTGCCGTGTGCTACATTTCGAGCACACGGCAAACACTTTACCGAGTGTAATTCTGGGCACACGGTAAAATAAAGTGTCTCGGTGGCAAATCCGTTGAATAGGCTGTTTGTCGTGTGGCGTAACGGCTCGGCACACGGCAAACACAAACTGTTTGCCGTGTGCCCTGGCCCTGGCACACTCGGCAAACATTATTAGGAAACATAAAAAAAATCAAAAAAAGGAGGGGCCGGCCGCCAGCTCGCCACCGCTGCTCTGGTCTGCGCCGCTCGCCCGCACACACCGCTGGCCGCTCTGCCGATGCCGACAGTGAGGCCATCGCGTCCCAACCCTTCCTTGACCTCCTCGACGCCGGCTTCAACGACGACGTGCCCGCCACGCTCTAGTCCGCACCGCTGCTCTGGTCCGTGCCGGCCGGCCGCCACTGCCGCCACCAGCTCGCCCACGCTGCTCTGGTCCGCGCCGCTGGCCCCTCCGCCGATGTCAATGCCGACGGCGAGGCCCCCGCGTCCTACCCCTTCCTCGACCACCTCGACGCCGGCTTCAATGATGACGCACCCGCCGCGCTTCGGTCCGTGAGCACCGGCCCCTGATCCGCGCCGCTCGCCCGAACGCGCCCACGCGCCGCCGCCACTCCTCTTCCGCTCGCCCGTCGCCGCGCCGCGAGCTGCTCTGCTCCTGCTAGCTGGCCGCGGCCGCCGCTCCTCGCCCCGCCACCCCTCCTCACCGGTCGATCTATTCCGGCGAGGGGTGAGCGGAGGGGGAGGAGAGGAGCAGCGTGAGGGAGGTGGCCGGGGAGGATCTGTCGCCGGCCGTCGCTGCCGCTTGCATCGCCGTCGTTGCCGCTCGCATCGCCGTCGTTGAGGAGGCCGAGAGCGAGAGAGAGAGTGTGAATGATAGAGATGAGAGAGAGAGAAGGAAGCCGCCAGTTTTGACTTGGGAAAGGGAGGGGGATGATCCGGCTCCAAATGTTTGGACCAATGGGAGAGCTTCAGTTTGAAGTCTTGGATTGATGATGTGGCGTGTGTTTTTTTAACGGCCTTTCAATGCATTTTAATACAAGCAAATGAGTTCAAATGAAAAAGTTGTAAACTACAAATTTTTAAATCTCGTCGAGCTCTATAACTTTGGTATAGAACTTATTTACATCCGAAGTCATTTGGAAATTTTAACATTTATAATTTCAAATTAGATAACTTATAATGACATTTTGAAGTATTAAACAATCTCAAATTAGATAACTTATAATTTTGGCATTAAGGAATCTAAATACCATATTGCATATAGAAATTTTTTTAATATGAAAATCCATCTCGACCATCACTTTCACTTGAAATATGAACGATCCCGTTCTAAACCACTATGAATCTTCTCCTCATATGCTTCGGTTATTAAGAAGTGTACGTCAAACATGCGAGAAATCTACTCAATTTTTTACCATAGCCTAAGCACAGGAAATTATTCTATCATGAAAATTTTTACGATTTCCAGACTTCATATGCTATTTATAAAATTTTAAAATGATTCGGCCTCATGTTACAGGTCAAGGTTCGGAATAAAGGGTAGTAGATATTGCCTCTGATTTTATGGATATTGCCTCAGATTAGACTCAACAACAAGAATATGATTTTTGGATGATTTTTTCTACATTGCTCAAGTCACTAGCAGTACAAATATGACTTAAATCTAAGAAATATGGTTAATGAATTTAAATGATTAAATATGGCAAAGAGAATTGGAAAAATACCAGATGTTAACATCACGGTCCATACACAATAAGTGTATTCCTGAAAAATTTGAGAGTACTAATTTCACATTTTTATTAATAGTTTGCCGTGTGCTACGGCCAAGACTCACGGCAAACAAGAAAAACACACGGTAAAAGTGTCTGTTTGCCGAGTGCCAAGGGGCGGCACACGGCAAACTTTTTTCTCGTTATGTGTTTCAAATGTTTGCCGAGTGTTTAAATTTTGCCTTGGGTTTAATCCGTAAGCACACGGCAAATGTGGGATAGGTGTAACGGGATTGAAAAATTTACCGTGTGTTTTAA
This sequence comes from Panicum virgatum, assembly GCF_016808335.1. Taxonomy (NCBI): domain Eukaryota; kingdom Viridiplantae; phylum Streptophyta; class Magnoliopsida; order Poales; family Poaceae; genus Panicum; species Panicum virgatum. Next base: position 44,494,881 of record NC_053141.1, on the reverse strand, counting down.
ATTTGCCGTGTGTCTTTTTAAACTACACACGGCAAACACACATTTTACCGTGCGCCCTAAGTTTGCCGTGTGCCCGACATTAGACACACGTCAAATATTATGGCGCACGGCAAATGTGATATTTCCCGTAGTGTGAGCAGGTCCAGCAGCGTCAGCGCCATTTTCGAGGTGAGTCTGATGGATAAGGACGGGAAACCAGTTGTGATTGCCGCAAACCGGAGGCGATGTGGAACGGGCAGCACCAGCGGAACCCGTCTGGTTGACGAACACGTCAAGGATGGGCAGATCAGGTTTCTATGCACCATCAGGGTGTCGCGTGATGGCAGCTCTAGTATTCCGGCGCCGCCTTCGGACATCGTCAAACATCTCGGCGAGCTCCTGGACACAGAGGACGGGACAGACGTGTCGTTCGCCGTCGGCGGCGAGACGTTCCACGCGCACCGGGCCCTGCTCGCCGCACGGTCGCCGGTCTTCAAAGCCGAGCTCCTCGGTTCCATGGCCGAGGCCACAATGCCGTCCATCACTCTGCGTGACATCGCCCCTGCAACCTTCAGAGCCATGCTCCGGTTCATGTACACCGACGCCCTGCCCGGAGACGACGGCGAGCTTGGTGGGGACTCTCCACGGGAGATGTTCGAGCGTCTGCTTGCCGCAGCCGACCGGTATGCGTTGGACCGGCTGAAGCTTCTCTGCGCCCAGAAGCTGTGGGAGGATGTGTCGGTGGATACAGTTGCGGATACGCTAGCCTGCGCTGAAATGTACAGCTGCCCGGAGTTGAAGCACAAGTGCAATGGCTTCTTTGCTGTGGAGAACTTCAAGAAAGCTGTGTTGACGGAGGGTTTTGTGAGGTTGGTGCAGCAGTTCCCAGCCATTATCTTTGAGCTGAGAGATGGTGCTGGGACATGAAGGCATGAAGCAGTGAGAAGCTGAGCTAGCGAAGTATGGCGTTTAGATACTTTTAGTGCTGTCTGCAATCTCATTGTACATTCTGATCAAGCATGTTTGCTATTGGGAAAAATTATGCCTTCTTGTTTATGCTCTAAGTGCAAATGTGCGGAGATTGCCACTTAGCTCAACAGCAAATGTGTGGAGATTACTAATAGTTGCTATGTATTATTCTACTGTATCTTTGTTTAAGTTTCTTTATCTGTTCCCTTGGTCATGTCCACTCACCGTACCTGAAGATGGGTTAAACTTGAAGGGTTTTGAGATGTTCAATTCTGCTTGCTACTCCCTACTAATTAGCTATATGTAAACCTGAAGGTTTTTGTGATGTTTAATTTTGCTTGCTACTTATTAATATATGTAATCTTAGTTGCATGGATGCTATCTATCCCATCCATAGAACTGTTGGTATGCCCCAATTATGTTTGGATTACTTTTAAGTGAAGTGCTAGCTAGCTATTCGATTCGCTTAGTAATAACTTGAATGTATGATACCCCTCGCCCCCTCCCTCCTTGGTGTGCCTGCCTAATGTGACCCCATGTGCATGAATTTGCTGGTCGTTTGCTTTATAGGCAAGGATTCAAGGTTTGTATCTTTTTCGAACCTCAGCAGCATTATGGTATTTCTCAGGTTGGTTGTACAGTACAATGTTTGTTTTCCCTGCCCAGTTCTTGTCGTGGAAAACCCTGATGCAGGCAGGCAATTGTGTTTGCAACCACCTGACTGCGATCAGTTGCAATGGAAGCGTTTTCCCACATCATATTCAGATTAGCAGGTTCCCTTGTATCGCAGTTTCCTTTCATCTGACATGATACACATACACTGCAGCTGCAGGGAGAAGCACTGAAGCAGCAACAATGTTGGACAGAGATTTTTTTTCTCTAGACACCCGGAGGTTTTTTTATTATTATTCACTTTAAGGCCGTTCGAGAGAGTTTCCTGCTACGGAGTGCAGGAATTTTGGGCCTCAAAGTGGACTGGGCTGGCTCCAACTCCACCTCACGACGGGCCTGTTTGGGCCACACCGGCCCACCGCATACACATGGGCTAGCTCCCAAGCGCGCAGGGCCTGGGCCACGCACGCATCTGGCCCGCACCCACGACGGTTCGGTACCCAACTCCGTCTCCGACTCCGACTCCGACTCCGACCGCCGCCGCCGCCAGGCTCGAGACAAAACGAACCCTAGCGAGCCGGCCGGGGATGGCGGGAGTTGGCGACGAGGCAGGCGGATCGCTACTGGAACAGCTGTTCCCAGGAGGAGGGTGGGGAGTCAAGCGGCGCCTCGTGTTCGCCCACGAGCACTCGCGGATCCCAGACGCAGACGACAGTGAGCTCTCTTCCTTCTCTTCTTCGTCGGTTCAAGATTAATTAACGTTCTTCAGCTTTCGAATCGATCGATGTCTCGTTCAGAGATCGACCGGATAATAATTCCGCGATGATTAATTTGTCGTCGTCAAATTTATTTACTCTATCTCAATTCTCAATTACTCAGTGATCGGCATCAAACGCCCGCGCAAGGCAGCGCGGGCGCAGACCACCATGATGGATTCCGCCTCGGCTGTCCTCGAGTTCAAAGTAAACAACGAGCAGACCAAGCACCTCGCCGCCGGCGAGGCCGTCCACTCCGACGCCTTCCCCGCCGGCGGGCACATGTGGCGGGTAAACTACTACCCGCGTGGGGGTAGAGGAGGCTAACGATGGCAGCCACGGCGGCCACGTCTCCATCTTCCTCGAGCTCCTGAGCGATTCCAGAGGCGCCGTCAGGGCAACCTTCGAGGCCTGGCTGATGGACAAGGCCGGCGAGCCGTCGCTGAACCTTGCGAGGAGGATCGGGGTTCACGTGTTCCACGCGGGGAACAGGAAGCTCGGGTGGCCTCAGTTCCTGAGGCAAGCCGACCTGGCCAAAGTTTACCTGAATGACGAGGGGCACATCACGTTCGTGTGCACGGTCATGGTGCTACGCCGAAACCCTATCCCGGCGCCGTGCTCCGACATCAGAGAGCATCTAGGCAGCTTGCTGAATCGCGGAGACGGGTCCGACGTGTCGTTCGTCGTCGCCGGCGAGACGTTCCGTGCTCACCGGGCGGTGCTCGCCGCCCGGTCGCCGGTTTTCAGAGTGGAGCTCCACGGTTCCATGGCCGAGGCCGCGACGCCGTCGATCACCCAGCAGGACATCACCCCCGCGACATTCAGAGCCATGCTTCGGTTCATGTACACGGATGCCTTTCCCGGAGACGACGAGCTTGGGGAGTCTCCCTCTGAGACGGTGCAGCATCTGCTGGCCGCAGCTGACCGGTACGCACTGGAGCGACTGAAGCTCATGTGTGCGCAGAAGCTCTGGGAAAACGTGTCGGCTGAGACCGTCGTCGATGCTTTAGCTTGTGCTGACATGTACAGCTGCCCAGAGTTGAAGGACGGGTGCATTGGTTTTCTTGTGGAGGAGAAAATCTTCAGGAAGGTCGTCTTAACCGAGGGTTTTCTGAACTTATGGCAGAAGTTCCCATCTACTATAGCTGAAGTGCGAGAGCGGATTGTGGGACACGATGATGACGATTGACGTAGTAGCTTAGTGCAAGACATCGTAGCGTATATAGTTCAGGCTATCTGATTTTATCCAAGCACATCTCAAGTGTTTTTTTTTGGCAAACTAATGAGAGCTAGAATTTTTTGATCGCCTTCTTTTTTTTTGTCCTGTATTGGCCATTAAGTGCTGGTATATATGAGTAGACGTTTTTGTGCTTTTTGTTTCTTTGTTATTTGGTTATTGTGAAGCCTTTGAAAAAGATGCTTTTCTACTATTAACTATATATCATTTTGATTTTTTTAGATTATGAAAAATTCAGACCTTGACCATTCGCGAGTGAATGACTACAGCCAAAAGGGTTACAAGAGCTCTTAGTCTCTAGACCTCGAACGAGGAATTTCACAAATACAAGAAAAAAAAGCTATAAAACAACGAAAGAAACCTAAAAGACTACGCTTCAAACTTCTTCTTCGTTCCGCTTCAATCTTTCAATGCACTCACATGTACCAAATCATCACATCACTCGCCTAATTACAAGTTTGATATCCGGATAGTCTGTTGCTTGCCTTCTCACATAAACCTCCGTCTGACGCAAGGGTAGGAGGACATGTCAGCATCGCCTCCAGCTAGTGCTGCAAGCGTCATCTTTCGACGCAGCCCCACGCCACATAGACAGTCTACGTGGTGCGCTACAAGCAGCCAGGCCGGCGCCGCCCAACTGCCGCCGGAGGTCGAGTTGGGTCTCAAGAGACGACGCCTCCGAGGAGGGAACGACGCTAATGACGCCGCCATCGCTCGTCCAGGCATGGATAAGGTTTTCACTCAGAGAACCCCCATGCAGTAGGGATAGAACTCAAGATGACGCCCCTAATGTGGGAATGACGTCCTAGGACGCCGCCGCCATCGGCACCAGCAAGGTCGCCAGAAATGGCTTTCGCCAAAGCATCCCACAGTACGTACTCAGCCCCGGCAAGCAACTGCCCGGCGGCGGCGGGTGGGCGCCGCCCGAGTCACCTCCGAGAGAGGAGACAACGCGGGAGGACGTGGTCGAGCCAGCCGCGGCAGGGCGCCCACTGCATCCACACCAGGTCGCCCCCCGTGTCGAGCGTGAGCGCCATGGGCCGCATCGGCGCGCCCATGGCTAGGCACACCAGGGACTCTCCTCACGAAGCCGCCGCCGAGCTCGACGCGCACCCCGCACGCTTGCCGCCGCCGCAACCCTCTGCAGCAGGCTGCAGGAGGATGCGCCGCCGCACCCAGGCCCCCGCACCCAGGCCGTCGCCGCCGCGCCCCGCCGTGCTAAGGCCGCAGCAAGCACCGCCACCACGCCCAGTCCGCCGTTGCCGCGTCCCACTGCGCCGAGGCTCAGAGAGAGCAGATCCGGACGCGAGGGCGCAGATCTGGCCGCACGTGAGGTGGATCTGTGAAGCGTCCCCACATAAGTAGAGACTAAATGTGATACAAATATCAGTCCCAGGAGGTTGATAACACATTTATTCAACAGATGGTTCAGTCACCGTACAAACCTCCGAGGAGGCGGATACTCGATACAAACGATAATAAGTAGTAAAACAGCTACGGTGAAACACCAAAGCACGACCCAGACGGTTTCCAGCTCGGGCTCAGAGTAATGTGCTAGCAGAAGCATCTTGCAAAGGGCCAACACCACAGGCAAGGTTGGGTGCGGACGCAACCTCTACTAAACGTCTTCAACAACAAAGTCCGGATCTTCTTCTGAAGAAAAACCACAAATATATATCGGGTGAGTACAAAAGTACTCAACAAGTCCAACCCCATCCACGGAGGGGGATAACACAGATATGCACAGGATAATTCAAGGATAAGGCTGAGGTTTAATTTGCGGAAAACTAATTTTCATGCATGGGTTATTTTGAAAGAAAAGGATTTTCAAAGCAATTATTTTGTACCGAGTAACTCGTATGGTTGATCCACGCAGGATCCAAATTTATAAATTGTTACCGGGCTCCTCATCCGCCGTAGCACACGGCACAGCTGCCAGACACTTTTCCAAAACAACTCATGCCAACCCATCCATTCCCAAAAGAAGTACTAGTTGTGTGACCAAACTGTAACTCGCTCAATCCCATGAGCATGGCTATTCGAATAGTTTTTAAACTCTGCCCATGTGTGCAACTTTACCTACAAGTGGGGTACCGCAACACGATCACTATAGTATCGGTGCAGATCCCAACAAAGCCATTACCCACCTTAGCTAGACCTGAATAGCCAACACGGACTCCGCCAAAGGGCCATTGACCTATCACTGAGGTTTAACCAGGGCATAAGTCACCACGATCTTATTCCTTCTCCTTGATCACCCGTTGCTCTCAGCTCTCCTGATGGCTATCAGACTAACTAGTGGGGTTTATGCTAAGCTGTTGCCACACACAACGGTCGAGTGGTTTACATGATAGTCGAGTTAGGCAAGATGACACATCAACTCGGTCCTTAGTTGCGACAAGATGGATATCCCCCAATATTACTCAACCACGCCGGTATGAGCACACCTTTTGGCAATTCACACAAGAATGCCATCCATCTCATCTAAGTACATCCTTCTTTTAGTTTCCAAAAATTCCACATTTTCCCTTACCACACACTCACACATTTTTCCATTTATAAAACAAGTTGTACCATATTCGTTGTGTTGTAATTTAAGCACAAGGTCCTAAACATTCTAGCAGCGATTAACATCCAAATAGAATAAATCATATTTCGACATTAATTTAGGTGGTCAAGGAATGGTTATAAAAAATCAAGGGGTGGCTATCCAACCATATTTTCAGCAGTAAAAGCATATGCAATTTTCTAAAACAGGCCAATAGGTTGTGTTTATAAAACTGGGTCGAAATATGCAATCAAAGGATGAGATTGAACTTGCCGTCTTCAAAGCCTTCTGAGAGTTCTTGATCGCGGTACGGTTCCTCAGCCTCCGGCTCGTGGTACTGCTCGGCGAACTCCTCGACGAGTTCTCCCTCGTTCACACTGGTATCTATGACGCACACAAACAAACACACAATAAATAAAAAGAAATAAATGTTTTATCGTTGAGCTCGAATCGGAGAAGGTTAAGATATGGAGATAGGAATAATATTTTCGGGAGATTTTCTAATGACATGGCTGAAAATATATCAGAAATGACATGGTAAAGTTTCGGGGTGATTGGAGGATTTCTGGCGCATAAAATGATAGGTCGAAGAGGGGTTTAGGGGTTAAACCGGGGTTCAAGGGCCTCTTGGTAAATAGTTTTGGGATGGCAGGGGCTTGTTTAGTATTTTTGGAAATATGAGGGTTACTCTAGAAAATGGCAAGGATCTATCTATAAATATTTTTGTATGGTGGAGGGTTGATTTGGAATAATTAAAGATGAGGGGGGTTTATTTGGAAAAAGGGTATAAAGGGGAAGGGCTCTTAAATGAAAAGGAGAGAGGGGAGGGGGGGGTTTTGGGCAAAATGCCCTTCTTTTTCCTCCCTCCCGTGGAAAGCAGAGGAAGGGGCGGGGGGCGTATGGCGGTGCCGATTCCCGGCGCCCTGGGGTACGGCGGCGAGCGGGGCTAGGGGGAAAACAATGAGGGGAGCGAGGGCATTCTATTGCCCCTCTCACCTTGGGCTGGGATGGAGCGAGGAGGCACACCCACGGGGGCCTGCGGCGGCGGGCGGAGGCTTGCGTGGCGGCGGCGCTGCAGGCTAGGGGAGGAGGCGAGCGGTGGTGGGCGAGTTCGTAGTGGCCGAGGGCTGCGCGAGGAGCCTATTTATAGGAAGGGTAAGGTGGTGGAAGAGGGAGGCGCGGTGGTGGCCGGCTGGCGAGCTCGGCGAGGCGCCTTTAATGGCGTGGGGGCAGCTCCGGCTGCTTGCGAGCGTCACGGAGTGGCGTGAGCGTCGGCGCGCAGGGATGGTCAATGGAGCGTAGCTGGAGGACGGTTCGGGCAGGGCGAGCGGCGCTGTGTTGAACGACGGGCGGCGCGGCGAGCATCCGGGCACATGGAGCGTGTGGGGGCGGCCGGGAGCAGGGGCGTGCGCGTGCGCGTGACCAGGGAGCAGGAGGAAAGAAGAAAGGAGAAGGAAAGGAGGAGGGAGAAAAGAAAAGAAGAAAAAGAAAAAGGGAAAAAAGAGAAGAAAAAGAAGAGAGAGAGGAAAAAGAGAGAGAGTGGCGGTCGGCGAGATTCATGGCGACGGTCGGGAGCATGCGACGGCTTCGGCTGAACGCGACGCACGCGGAACGAGGAGAATAGAGAGATGAGACGGTGACTGGTGCGGGTGTCGGGACGGCGGATCGCCGGGGAGGATTTTGGGAGATTAGGAGCTCGGACGGGAAGGGGGTTTAGAATAATTGAGCTCAACGATGAAAATTATTTTGAAAATTATTTTTAGCGCGTGATTTATCTTGGTGAATTTTTTTGGGATGTTACAATCTGCCATGGACAAGCCAGCCAAAGAAAGGGCGAGAGGAAGAAAAATTGAGAATGAGATCGGGCGGAGCCCCGCTGCCGCCTTTCTTGCGGCCATGTGGGCTTCCGGCAGCCACTCGGGCGGCGGCGAGACGGGGAGCAAGCATGGGAGGTGGCGGCAGCGCTCGGGAGGGGGTTCCACCCGTGCCGCCCTTGGGGAGCGACGCATATATCGTTTCGATACACGGCCTATTGTGCGCTTGTTTGAAGAAGTGTCATTTGTAGTAATGCCCTGAGTGATCTACGGCGGACAGTACCCTGAGTAACTTGTACGCCTCTTACTAATTAAGTACTAGCTGGACGTGCATCACTTTTTGCAGCTTGTTAGGCTAATCACAATCGTTATTAGTATCATGTACTATGTCAATTAATTAGATGCCACTTACGATTTTTTTATGCAGATGCAGCAAAGAGTTAAATATGTCATGTCATGAATCTGGGTTTGTGTTTGCTGTGCTACTATAAACTACCTATCTGTAACATTAATCTATATGGATGCTATCCGACCTATTCAAGCACGTAGCATGGTTAAAGTACTCTTGTTATCGCACCGATTCTATGCCATTTGCAGAGTCTCCTTGATCTTCTATTCGAAACCTCTGGCAAGTGGCAACTGAATCCATCGATCATGCATGGTACCCTTGACTTTGGTTTGGTCCTTGATCTGCTAATTTGCAAGGCAACTTCATAAGCCTCTTTTTGTATTATGTTTCCATAATTCCATATCTGGGAATTGTTAACTTGCTTTGTGGCAGGAATTTCTTGATAACCAGCGTAGTAGGTGAAAAGGTTATCTGAATTCAGAATGGAGGCTATATTGTTTTTCAGAGAATCCCCCCCTCCCCACTCTTCGCTGCCGGCTTTTGGGCACAACAAAAACGAAAACATTATTCGTCTTATTAAATTATTGTTACTTTGGTTTGGAGAGGGAGCAAAACCTGATGATAGGCAAACTGATGATAGCTCTAAGCTCCTGCGTCTGCTTACCACAAACTACCATTCGAATTTGCCTAGAGATTTTTCAGCAGCCAGTGCCTGCGCGCTCCCACCACACCAAGGCGGATTCAAGTTGCAGACTAGTACCTGGGCCTCCATTTCGGCCCGTCTACTCAAGGCCCACATTGGATGCCGCCCAGCGGCGGCTTTTTTATTTTTATATTTTTTAAAAACATTTTTTTACAAAAATATATTTTCGGTTTCACATTTTACAGTTTTATACCCCTACCGCCCGGCGGGGGTGGTAGAGACCTACATGTAAATAAATATAATTTTTTTGTGTGGAGGCCCCTGGCGGGAGCCTGCCGGGCGGCAGGCACCTGCCGGGCGGCAGGCACCTGCCGCCCGGTGGAGGGGCGGCAGGCAGCCCGGTAGGGGGCGGCAGGCTCCCCCCCCAAATATAGAAGCTGAGTCCCTTTCCTCGCACCCTCATTTTCTGTCCACGAGATCCAGAGAGGGGAGAGGGAGAGAGGAGGGGTGAGGGAGGTAATTCCACCGGTGAAGCCCTGTCGGATTTTGAATCCGAACCGCAGGTAACCAATATTTCTCAACTATTATAGACTTGTTTCTAAAATAATTATGAATTAGAATAGATTTAGTTTTTGGATAGTGAAATATAAAATAGTAAACTTAGAATGACAGTACATTATTGCTATTGCAGCATAAGGCAATGGCTGCCTCCAATTCTGTTGGATTTTTATGGACCGAAGAAAAATCTAGTATAATTCTTGAGATCATGACACATCTTGTAATCAGTAAGAAGTTGGATCCATTAGCGGATGGTACGATAGAGATGGTGTTGTCCAAATTAGTAGAGTTTAAAGATTTCACATTGTTTCGAGGTATTACAACGCAAGATGTAAAGAGACACCTGCTAGAACGCCATAAGATGTATATGAGGGTATGTAAACTAGCTAATCATCCTAATGTTATTGGTTTCGTACAAAGTACTTCTACGATATGGATGCGGTTAGAGGTGTATGAGATGCACATTAAGGTAACTATCATTCGGATCTAATATCTATAGTCATTTGTAATCCATATTCCGTAAATTTCAAAATTATTGTGTAATTATATGCAAGGATTACCCCGAGGACACAGAGGTGATTAACAAATCAATACCAATTTTTCATAAATTGGTATGTATGTTCGGTGGACTCATGCCGCAAACAAGATGAAGGAGGCGTGGAAGATCTTCGGGTGATAGTACTTGGCCTCCGCAATCACATAGAACCGGAGGTTCGTCAAGTCAAACTGCACCACCTCCAGCACCAAGTTCTGTTAACTAGGATGACGACCTAGATGACTTCATGCCCCCAAACCATGGCCTCCAAGACCTGATGTTCCTCCCCTGTACATGAAAGTAGAACCATAAAAGAGAGAAAGGGAAAGTCAAGAGGTTCATCAAGTCAAGCTGCACCCCCTCCAGCACCAAGTTCTGTTAACTGGGATGACGACCTAGATGACTTCATGCCCCCCGAACTATGGCCTCCAAGAAATGACATGATGTGTATCATATGGTGTTATGGTGTTGATCGATCTAGATTGTGAAGTAAATTATGACGGGGCGGCAGGCCTCCTCTACCTTTAATTGCAATACTTATATGTTTGCTATGTTTGATTGCAATGATTATATTTTTTTGGAACCATGAACCTCGTGTGGCTCCATGACTCGGTCAAGTAGAGCTGGCGTTCAGTATTGTTTGATTTGTTTAATTGGTGCTTGTGCTAAAGGTAGCCACAAACCATGTGTCCAAGCATTTGGGGCTGACCAATTTGATACAATGAACGAAATTTAAATTGAACGTTAAACAAGATAACACATAAGATATTACATTGAAGGTTTCACTCATTACAACCAAATTCTTCACACAAGCTTCAAACATACGAGGTATGTTGTCATATGATGCTTCATAAGAATCAAATCTCATATCAAATATTTTTTGTTTAGCCCGCCAAACCTTTGCATAGCTGATCACATACTGGAAATTCTGTTCAATGTCCCTAATTATCAATGCATGCTCGTAATCCATTTTGTCAAGAATCACCCATACATCTTCTTAGCCACGAAAGTTGATGTGATATTACGATGATGTCCCACAACACCTGTCAATCTACAAATATGTGGTGTAACAATTGAACATTCCAAGTGTGTCTTGAACTTTCCCTTGTAGGCATGCACTCACCATGTACAGTCTCTATCTGCACACCTCACCTCGTATTCTTTGCTGCTAGACTTCGGTACTCTGAATTCCTTCATCAGAGATACAGCCCAGAGCTTCACAGCATCATTCACATCCTCAATGGTACGATACTTTGCCCCTTGTACAACCTCATTCACTCTGTATTCAAACTCCGAACTCCTAATATCTTGTACCACTAGATTCCCAAAACCCTCTTCACGCCATTCACCTAGCACTAGGAAGCGCTCATCGTCCTCATCGTCCGATGAGTCCCCACATTGCTTCATTATTCGCGCATCCTGGTCTTCTTTCTCCATGTCCTCCACAATTCCAGGTATCTGCTCGCCTTCATCTGCTAAACCTTGTGGTTCTGGTTCTGGAGCTTGCAAGTTGTCTTCTTCTTTATACTCTTCCATCTCTTCATTCCAGTCAGATGTGTGTGTTGAACCTTCACCTAAATCACCGGCCTTCTGGTGAATCTGAATTACCATTGCGAGAGGCCACCCACATTCAAGAGCTGCGTGCATGTAATGTTGCCATTCTTCCGTACTACTTATATGCGTCAACTCCCAGAAATCCCCATTAATTTCCCAGGAAGTCAAGGTATGAACCGTAATCAAATGAGTCTTTGGATTCACATTGAACTTCTTGTGAAGACATTTCTGTATGGACTCAAAACTCCTCTCTAGGGTTTTATCTAGACTGCACTGTCTTCTTTCCAATGCTGATAGATTTACTCCATAGGAATCATGAGTAATTCCATAGAAGTCACCGTAATGAACTTGAAACGCCACCTTGCTCGACATATCTGGCCATCCAAAGACTTTATTTTAATTAATCCAGAAACATGGTATGGCTTCAATTATAGCCACTAATCCGAACCCTAAGTGCTTGCAATAATAAAAAATACTAATCATAGAATTAAAACATACAAAAAAATTTCAATGAAAAAGTTGAGAAATATTGGTTATCTGCGGTTCGTATCCAAAATCCGGCAGGGCTTCGCCGGTGGAATTACCTCCCTCACCCCTCCTCTCCCCCTCTCTGGATTTCGTGGGCAGAAAATGAGAGTGCGAGGGAAGGGGCTCAGCTTTTATATTTAGGGGGGAGCCTGCCGCCCCCCTGAAGGGCGGGCAGGCGGGCTGCCTGCCGCCCCTCCACCGGGAGTGCATCCGCGCCGAAAAAAATACTGTAGCGACGGGAGTATAGTCCCAGACTGTAAGTTGAGAGAGGGATGAGCCAGCTTAAATACCAGGCCCAGGGTAGTTGAATAACTCCGGTTGCAACTTTTTGCGCGAAGCGAGGACGAAAGCACAAGAGAGTTATTTAGCAGGTGTGATTTACTCAACGTGCAGAGTAGATCTTAGCCGTTACCCGGGTCGGGTCGTTACAGTGGTATCAGAGCCGACTCTCGCGGTTTCACGCCACATACGGGCATAAGTACGCGGGCATGAGCACGGGCGCGTGGTCGCAGATGCCACCGGCATGTGGGCGGGCACGTGTGGGCACAGATGCGCGGGCATCGGGATGCGCCGGCACTGGACGCACGGACGTGGCACAGGGACCGTTGGCACTGGACGCACGGACGTGGTACATGGGACCGTTAGCACTAGACGTATGGGACGTGGCCAAGACAGGAGATCCTGGTGGTATTTAAGTTGGTTCGATGATTCGACGGCGTCGAATCCTAAAGGGTGGGTGATTGTAACAGAACGGGCCAGATGGGCCGGGGCGAATCCCCGGTACTGTAGCTCGGCTACTGTAGCGCCGAAAAAATACTGTAGCGACAGGAGTATAGTCCCAGACTGGAAGTTGAGAGAGGGACAAGCCAGCTTAAATACCAGGCCCAGGGTAGTTGAATAACTCCGGTTGCAACTTTTTGCGCGAAGCGATGACGAAAGCGCAAGAGAGTTATTTAGCAGGTGTGATTTACTCAACGTGCAGAGTAGATCTTAGCCGTTACCCGAGTCGGGTCGTTACAGATCTCCTTCAGCATGTCTTCACTCATGCAGTATTGACAAGGTTCAGTAAGCAGAACCCTCAGTCTCCCAATCACTCTTGACAAAAGCTGGGCCACATCATGCATCCAACCCTCAAAACCAATCAGTGCCGTAAGACAGAAATGCAGTCAACATCTTCAAATCCAACTCTTCTCTTTTCTTTTTCTTTTTTTATGTAAATAGTTCCTTCGCCAAATTCAACATGCAAATCAACTTTCACCTGTATATTGAATGGATATGCAACTAACTATGGCTTTCAATTTAGCCATATTATAATTTCCTTTTTACACCTAGAAAAACATATAATGGCCAAGGATGCTTATTAGGTTCCTCTTGATACAAAGATACGCAGCTCTCCCGCGTGTTCGAGAAAAAAAAAGGATGCTTATTAGGAGACCATTTCGACATCCAGAATGACAAGCAAAAGAACGGAAGAAATAATTCAAACTAATTATACACTACTAGTAGGCCTTTTGGCACGGAGAAAATATGAAAAGGCACAACAAATTTGTCCAAAAAGGACAAACTTGGCCACGCTACATGTAAAAGAAACAGATTACCTGTGTTCCCCTCCACAGTAGATATAATCCTCCTTGTAAGTTCTGACAGAGTTACCTTCATCAATTCATTCCAAATAAAAGCTGCTGCTCCTAGCCAGCGTCTGCTTTATTTGTTGATTGTTCAGCGACAGTTTGAGCTCCTATACGATTTTTTCATGGCAATGTGTTTCACATGCCTTAAAGAGCAACATGAAGTGGTAATGCAGTTTGAGTTCAGATGTTGGCCGGGAGAGAGAGAGGGAGAGAGACTAGAGAGGAAAAATGAAAATGCCATGCCTGTACGGCTGTACCTGGTGATGGGCCACATGTCGCGCCCGCGCTTTTCTGGGCTGCTCTCCCCCGGCCCGACGAATGATGGGCCACAGCACGTGCGACGGAGCACACACACACTCGGAGTCGGAGCTTGCTTACGTCACTAGGCCGCGGCGGACGGCGGCCAACGTCTCCCTCTTCAGAACCAAAACCGCGAGCGCGAAACGTGCCCTAGGCGAGAACGCCGAGGCGGCGATCGGCGGCGGGGGCGGGCGGAGGCAGAGGCTTGCCGCGCGGATTTCCGGGGGACTTCACGAGGAGCCATCAGCTCACCCAGGCGACGGCCGGCTAAGGGAGACGGCACGGCAGGCTGGCTGGAGCAACCTCCGAGCCCTAACCATCTCCGCACCACCACCACCACCACCTCTTTTGGGATTATGAGTATGCTCTTGTGCTTTTCTTCCGGCATTTTCTTAGGATTAGGGTTTTCTTAGCTTGTGAATCCTTTTAGATGGATGTTTGCTTTGCTTGCAAATCGGTGTTCATTCGTGGAAAATCGTTCTAGGTGCAATTAGCGTTCCAAGATGCTGGGCCCTGGTTTTCTCGAGTTCAAACTTGACTATTCGGAAAAGAAGAACCTCCCCATCGGGCAATACGTCAGCTCCGAGAGCTTCCGTGCCGGGGGGCACCTCTGGAAGATTATATGCTACCCGCGCGGGGACACAAGCGAGTACAAATTGTACAATGGCCGGTTCGTTTCGATCCTTGTCAAGCTCGTCTCCAGATCTGAAAATGTCAAGGCAATCTTTGATGGGTTCCTGCTAAACAGAGATGGCACGCCATCTTGGAACGTAGCAAAGAGGATTCTTCATGCTTTCCAGCCGGAAGGCGTATTGGGGTCGTCTTGGCTTGTTAAGGGAAGCGATCTTCAGTACTACATGACTGATGGTTTGGCCAGATTTATCTGCGGGGTCATCGTTGTTGCAGAGGATCCCACGCCCATATCCATGCCGCCGCCACCCGACATAGGGATCCACCTCGGCCGCTTGCTGGATTGCGCCATTGGTTCAGATGTCTCGTTCATTGTGGATGGCGAGCAGTTCCCTGCTCACCGTGCGGTGCTCGCTGCCCGCTCACCGGTCTTCGCAGCAGAGCTATTCGGCTCAATGGCAGACGCCACAATGCCGTCTATCACGGTGCAAGACATCGAGCCTGCAGCATTCAAAGCTATGCTTCGGTTCATGTACACCGATTCCTTTCCTGCAGACAGTGAGCTCGGAGACTCTCCCATTGATATGCTGCAGCATCTACTTGCAGCGGCTGACCGGTTTGCTCTGGACCGGCTGAAGCTCATTTTGTTCTCTGAAATTATTGGAAAGTATCTCGGTGGACACAGTTGGATCTATTCTAGTTTGCGCCGAGACATACAACTGTCCAGAGCTAAAGAGCAAGTGCCTGGATTTCTTTGCTGTGGGGAAAAATTTCAACGAGGCGGCATTCACAGATGGTTTTGTGATTTTGCTACAGAAATTTCCATCCCTTGCTGCTGAGCTGAGGAAGAGGGTTGTGATATAACATGCAAAAAGTAAACATCAACCTTTAGAGTTCAAGTGTGCGACCATAGATTTAGTGTGGTGTCCCTTTCAAGCATGCTGGAGCTGGACTAGTAGTTGTTAGATTTTGAAGTACTTAATTGGTGATGAACAGAGCACCTGTTCTTGCAGTGCCTGATGAAGTTGCTGCCAAGTGCATCTGTCACACAACTCATGTAAATATAGAGAGGTTTGAGGTTATGTTATATTAGTATTCTAAGCGTCTTTAGTTATGGTGTAACATAATCTAACTTTTATCCTTTGGGCATGGATATATCCAGTCCTGAAGTAGGGTGTCCGTGAAGGTAGCTTTCAAGTTTACCTTTTTGCAGTAATGATATTTTTTGAACTATATGCCGGATAAAACTTCTCTTATTAGTTATTACCATGGATATAATTAGTGGCACCTAGATGTAGATAAAACTTCTTACCCATGGAAATCTGCTTATTCTTTGTGCTATGCTGCTCTCCATGTGCCTCTTGGATCCACACATTGTGGATTAATTTCCACACATGGTGGAAATTAACTTTAAAATAAAGAGCAGAATAATCTATACGGGGTTCTGGCAACCGTGCACAGTTTTTCCCCATTTGTTCTAAACGAATGTAGGCGAGCAGATTGGGTAGCCATCGTGTAATAAAGCTTCAGTAACTTTCTTGATACCATACAACCATGAGACTTGTATAATTAGATATATTTATCTCATCAAACATGTTGGCGTGTTGGGAATGGTAGGATGCAAAGGGTGCATGAATTAGCTAATTATGAAATTTACTTCAGAGATGTTCCTGGTTACGGCTTTTTCTGTCCTGATGAAATCAACTCGTGGAACTTTTCTTCGATGGTCTTTGATTCGTGCACATTAGAAAGTACAGATCCATGTCAACAATGTGTATTTCCGTTGCAGCTCTGTAGTTAGAATCAGCAGTGCAAGATGTGCCATGCTAGAACAGGAGAGCAGTGTGTTTTGAAATTATGGTGAACTCGTGATGGCTACCTGACGAACTTCATTCCTGCCAATTTAACTGAAAGAGCAGCTTGTGATTTGCTCTTCGATCCATACGTCATGATGTAGCTGTGCATTGAGTTTAGGACTTGTGCGATGCGATATCCAAGCATCCTCTGTTCTCCACTGTGGAAATGAAAGCTCGTGCGAACAGAGGACTGCTCGTTTCTTTTCAGCAGTTCGGAAGTCAGTCAGAACTTTTCATTTAAAAAAAAAAGAAGTCAGTCAGAACAAGCGAAATTTGGCTCAGATATGTCTGCATTTTGCTTATTGGCATACCATAGTACCGTATCGTCTAGAATTTCTAGACTTACACATTGAATTTTACTTCTTGATTCACTCGAGAACAGAAATTTCAAATTGCTAAATCCTAGGACTTCGTGTGTGTGTGTGTGTTTCTGAGAAGTTTTTATCTGTAGCTGAAAGAATATCATTATCCTTTATGGGCCACAAGCTACCCAGGCCCACGAGTGAGGCGGGTTGGATCTATCCTCGGTAGGCCGTGGTGGCCGTGGCCCGGCACCAAATCTCTATCTCTAAAACAACATTCCGGTGTCATTCCCCAGCCTCTCATCGCGCCACGTCACCCGAAAAAAATCGGCCGTCCGATCGGGCCATCGAACGGCCACCATGCGCCGCCGCGCCTCCTGCCGGCCGCCATGCGCCGGCCGCCGCCGCGGCGCCGCGCGCAGCCCTCGCCCGTGCCTAGAGAGAGCGGCGAGGGACGGAGGGAGGGGAGGGCCGTAGGGCAGCACGGCGCCGCGCGCAGCCCTCGCCTTGGCGCCGCCGCGCCTCCGCCTCTGAATACGGTCGGCTACCCCCCGTCGCGGCTCCGCCTCCACGCCCGCACCTCGCCTCGACGCCGCCAGGCCGCGCCTCCGCCTCCACGCCAGGGAGCTCGATCCGCACAGGGCCCCTGCTCCTCCGCCGCCGCAAGGCCCCGCGCTGGATCGAGCTCGAGCATGAACGCGCTCTGTTGGGCCGGATTGGAGGCGACGACGACGTGGAGGAGGCCGGATATGCTGGACGGCGCGGAGGAGGTCGGATGTGCAGAGGCCATGGCCGAGGGCGCGGAGTGCCACGACCACCTCCGCCTCCGGCCTCGCGGCTCCGCATCCCAGCGCGGGCAGCCCCGCCACGACCCCGACCCTCCGCCTCCACCTCCGAGCTGAAGAAGAAGAGAGAGAGAGAAGCCAAGCAAACAGGGAGGACTGGAGGGAAACGGCAAGTCACCCGTCGCCCCCGTCCCCCCACCTCGGCCCCCGCCTCCCATGCTCTCTACCCTCGCCGCCGCCGGAGCTGTCCGCCGGAAGCCCGGCGAGCAGCGAGGAGGGCGGCGGCGGGGCCATCAGATCGACCCCTCCCTCCTCCAATTCCTTTCCTCCTTCCCCTCCTCTCTCCTTGTTTCTGCACCGTGAGCACGGCCGGCGGCGAGATCCACGTCGGAGTTCACCGGATCCGCTCGGATGGCGACCGGATCTGCGTACTCCCGATGTTTCCCGGCCGTTCCCGCTCGTCGGCTTCCTCTGCCGCGGTCGGCGCGACTGCGGCGGTCTGGGTGCGGCCACGGCGCCTGTTGCGGCCGGGGCGCCGGCGGGACGCGGCTTCGGCGGCCTGGGCGTGACAATGGCGACTGCTGCGGCCTGGCCGCGGGTGGGGCGTGGCGGCGGCGCCTACTGCGGCCTGGCCGCGGGCCTGGCCCCCCTCCCTCTCTCGGTGGTTGGTCCGCCCATGGCGGCGGCGGCGGCGGCTGCCCTCCGCGCATTGCGGTCGGATCCACCTCGCGGGCGGTGATCCGCGCCCTCGATGGCTAGATCCGCGCCCTCAACGGCCGGAGCTGCTCTCCCAGTGCCTCGGCGCGGTGGGATGCGGTGTCAGCGGCAGCATGGGCGCGGAGGGTCGCGACAGCGGCGGTCTAGGCGCGGCCGCGGCACCTGCTGCGGTCGGGGTGCCGGCGGGACGCGGCTTCGGCGGCCTGGGCGCGGCGGCGACCTGTCGGCGGCGTCGGCAGCGTCCCCCGCGACTACGGGCACCTGGGCTGTGGCGGCTGCGGCCGGGGCGGCCGGTGGGGTGCGGCTTCGGAGGCTACCTTTCACCGGCCTCGCGAAACTGGATCCTCACTGTGACGCCTCCGGTTGCCGACCGCGGCAGCCGGATCCGGCGTCCCCTTCACCGGATCGGGCTTCCCCCGGGCCGGATCTGGGCTCCCTCGACGGATTTGTCCGAGGGGACGACCCTCCACTCGCTGGGCTCCTCCCTCGTCGGGTTTGCGGCGGCCGGCGGTGCCCCCCTGCCGGGCGCGGCCCTCCCTCGCTGGGGCTCGCGGCTACCGGTGGCGGCCGTCGCCTGCCCCTCGCTGTGTGACGGCCGTCGGCTCTAGGTTGGAAAGGGGTGGTGGCGAAAGCCTTTGATCCGCTTGCGGACCGATGACGACGACGCCCTCGGGCACCGTTTACCTTCTTGAAGGCGTTATCTTTCCGCCCTTTTCCTCCCTCTCCAGCTTGCCTTCCAGGTGAAAACCTAGACCATGTTGGTTGGACGACGACGACGCTTGTGGCGTCGTTTTCTTCCTGGAGGCGTTGTCTTGGAAGCTTTGCTGGTGGCGGTCATCTGCTCTCCTCGGAGAGTTTCTTCTTCTGCGCCTGCCTTCACTTCATTTCATCTGCATCGTTCGGGTCGCACTTGGTCGTCGGATTCTCTTCGCAGGCGGATGCTTTGCCGCCGTTCCGGTCTGGCGGATGCTTTGCCGCCGTCGTCACGTTGGTTTAAGTTTGCTTCGGGCGGATGCTTTGCCGTCGTGGTTGGTTGATAGGGTGGATGCTTTGCCACCTTTGTTAGGTCGTAGACCTTGGCACCCTGGACGTTGTGGTTTTTGCTTGCAGGTTAGAGGAGTGGGTCGTGCCTTTTGTTTTCTCTGTGTTGTTTTGCTGCTGTTCGTGTTGTCGTTGTGTTTCTTGGTTTGTGTGTACGTTTTTTCAGTGTTTTTTTTTTATTTTTAGTTCTTTGTGCTCTTGTGCTGGTCAAGCTCTGTTTGGTCATATCAAAATTTATGTCTGTAATTACTTTTTTTTAATGAAAAATATGCTCAGTCATGGTCGCGAAAGAGAGACCGATCGAGAGAGACGGGGAGACAGTGAGAGACAGAGGAGAGAGAGACAGAGAGACGAGAGACAGACCGAGAGGGAAAGGATAAGGATCGAGGGTTTTTTTTGGCCTGTCCTCTCATAATTGCAGTCGCGACTGGAAACCTCTAGAAATTAAGCAGCAGCCTTCGCTGACGCAAATACATTTTATTTCCTATGTGACCACTTGTATTTTCACAGTACTATCTATCTTGTCTCCATGTGAAGCCTACATATTTAAATTTTCACGACAACTCTTAAATTTGATACTTAGTAGATAATTAGTATTTCCAATCGTTCAAATACATACATTGACAAGTTATTCACTGGCTAACCCAATCTGGAGCGGTGAACCTTTGATAATTGCTCAAGAATCCCAGGTTAAAGAATTTGTCAAACTCGTTATGCTTTACAGTTGACCTGACTGTAGAGAGAACCTTTGATAGTTGGCGCAGGAGTCCCGTCGCCGCCTGCTGCTCGCCGCCGCGCCCCTCCACCACCGGCCTCGTGCGCCGCCAGGAGAGCGCAGGGGAGTGGGGAGCGCCCCCACGAGTCGGCCGCCGCCGCGCGCCACCTGGGCGGGCCGCTGCCGCCCGGGTGCCGCGAGCCCTCGCCCGCCACCGGCCCGAGCTCCTGCCGCCTGGTTCCGGCCAGGGTTAACCGAACCGTCGGTAACCGGTCCGGTTTGACCGGTTCCGGTTCGGTCCGGTATGAAACCGGTCAAAATTCAAAATTTAAATTTGAATTCAAAAAAATGAAAAAATCCCAAAAAATTCCTAAAAATATTTCAAGGTGCAAAGAATCTAATGGTGTCAAATTTTCTCAAAAATTCATTCATTTAGTATGGTTTGCGGAATTTATAAGTTAAATAAAAAAGCGTGCATATGAAAGTATACAAATACAATGTAAAAGTAGTATAAAAAGGGTTGGAGGGTTCATTTAGACTAAAATATGTTATACAAATATTTATTTAGTATACTTTGTGGGCATTTGAATTTAAACCAAAAAAAGAAAAAAAAATTGAATTTGACCGGTTACCAGTCAAACCGGCCGGTTACCATCTAACCGACCGGTATACCGGTCGGAACCGGTTGAACGTGGAAGTTTGAATTCAAATTTGAATTCCACCTATTCCGACCGGTAACCGGCCAAACCGGACCGGTATACCGGAACCGGAGGCCGGCGGTTACCGGTCACCGGTCGGGATTAAAAACCCTAGTTCCGGCTCGCTGGCGCCGGATCCGACCGCCACAGGAGAGAGATGGAGGAGAGGAGTCCGCCGACAGAGAGAGAATAGAGAGCTGCTGCTGCCTGGAACGAGATCCGCTGCAGTTGAGTGCCCTGCAGTGGTGTCCCTGACACGTGGGCCCCACACATGCAGGCCCACCTGTCAGTGGCCCAACTGCAGGCTGCCGAACTGCAGCGGATCCCTTTCCCTGCTGCCTCGTGGCCTTTTGTCCACGACAGAGAGGGAGTGAGTGAGAGACGTGAGACAGAGAGAGAAAGGTGAATTAATGCTGCACACACCGACAGAGACAGAAAATGGGAGAGGTGCCGTGTGCATGCATGTGTGTTTGCTGTGTCCACCGAGAGAGAACTGATACTCTGCTTGTTGGCTTGCTTAGGAAATGGATTAGCACAAGGTTCGCGGTGCAAGGAAGCACAAGAAAGCACAAGTCCGGCTGAGGTGCACTTCTTTATCCTTGCTTGGTTTGGTAGCCCGTGTTAACTAGCCTGTGCCTTGCTTGGTTTGGTAGCCCGTGTTAACTAGCCTGTGCCTCTGATGGTGCACTGACTCAATATCCACGAATCATGGACTTGGCAGATAGTGCTCGGCGTAGGAGTCCCGCCGTCGCCTGCTGCTCGCCGCCACGCCCCTCCGCCGCCCGCCTCGTGCGCCGCCGGCCGTTCTCAGCTCCACCGCCAGGATGGCGTAGGGGAGTGGGGACTGGGGAGTGCCGGGAGGGAGAAGAATCGAGCCGTGGGGGGAGAGAGAAAATGGGAGGGAGGGAGGAGGATGTCGGTGGGGGTAGCGAGTAAAAAAAACAGATCCGATATCCGATGGCCAAAAAAGTGATTAGCCTACGACACACGTTTAAAAATCTCATGCATGTATAGAATAAAAACACAAATCTTATATGTTAATGCTATACAGTTGTTTCACTACATAAGTTATTCAACCTACTAACAGTAATTACAGCAATAACCTGCGGCAAAAAAAAGATAACAAATTGACCAATTAGTCTCACATACATTACAATCTTAAAAAATATATTTTATCAATCTAATTATATTATTCTTCTCTGTATCAAATAAAATTTCATATAATACAAATAAAAGATAAAATCAGGCCACGCGCAGAAGGCTGCGCGGCCTTCCTAGTGGAGGAACGAGCCGCAGGCGACGAGCGGCGGCGAGCCGGCGGCGCCGGTGCGAAGAGGCGACGAACGGCGGCCGGTGGTGAGGGCGAGCAGGAGGAGTCTTTGGTGCGCTCAGCGGAGGCACGGGGCGAAGAGGCTCCTCCGCTCACCGCCGCCTCCACCGCCATTCCGGTAATGTGAGTAACCCCGTGCGCGCTTCTTCAGCTTCCTTGAGATTCGCGGTCGTTCTAGCTCGCGAATCGGGGTGTAAAGTTTACATCAATCGTAGCAGGAAGCAGTTGGAGGCCAAGATGTCGGGCGCTGGTTTTCTCGAGTTGAAGCTTCACTATGCAGATCCGAAGACGATAGATCTCGTCGTCGGGGATGCCGTCAGCTCGGAGGTTATCTCCGCCGGGGGCTACCTCTGGAAGATTAACTGCTACCCGCGTGGATACCGGGAGGAGGACAGGGGCCAGTACGTCTCTATGTACCTCGAGCTCATCAGCGATTCCATAGCCGTCAAGACCATCTGTCAAGTTTTTCTGCAGGGGAGGGGTGGTGAACCATCCTTCTCCCATGAAAAGAAGCTAGTGAAGGTTTACTCTGACTCTGAAGACTCCAACTGCTGGGGTTGGAATCAGTTCCTGAAGCGAAGCGTTCTGGAGTCAACCTACCTCTCCAACGGATGGGTCACGTTTCTGTGTAGTATCATAGTTCTTGGTGATGAAACCATTATCGTGCCACCTTCCAACATAGGGAGTGATCTGAGCCTCCTGCTTGACAGAAAAGTCGGTACCGATGTTTCGTTCATCGTTAAAGGGGAGACAATCCAGGCTCACCGTGCTATTCTCGCTGCTCGCTCACAAGTGTTTCAAGCCGAGCTCTTTGGTTCCATGGCAGATTCCAAATCGGCGTCCATCACGCTGCAAGACATTGAGCCTGCAACCTTTAAAGCTATGCTTGGGTTCATGTACACAGATGAGTTGCCTGAAGATGATGAGTTTGGGGACGCGTTCATTGAGATCATGCAGCATCTGCTTGCTGCGGCTGATCGATATGCAATTGATCGACTGAAGTTTATCTGTGCTCGTAAGCTGTGGGATAACATCTCTGAAGATACATTTGCTCAAATTTTAGTTTGCGCTGAGACTTACAACTGCCCAGTGTTGAAGAGCAGGTGTTTTGACTACTTTGCAACGGACAACAACCTGAAAAATATAATTTTCACGGATGGTTTCCTGTGGCTGTTACAGGAATTTCGACCGCTTGCTGCTGAGCTGAAGGCGAGGGTTGGGATGTAACATCCTTAAAGAATCATGTAGTGGCGTTGAACCATAGTGTCAGTGTGTAATATTGGAAAGCTGGCGAGTGTTATCTAGTAGCCGTATTATGCTCGACTGTGGCTTAAGCTTCCAAGATGTTGACTTCTGCCATTATTATAGACTGACTAATGCAGCCTTAGGTTCCTCAATGCTGTAGGATATATATTAAGTATGTTAGAATATCAACTGCTTATGGTATCAAATTTCTGCATCTTTACACTCCATATAACCTTCTGTAGTTTCGTTACTTTATTCTTTCAATGAAACCTGAAGCCGAACAGTACTTCATCTGAAAATAAGGTTCCTTGGTCTGAATTCTGAAAAGATTCTTCAGACTCAAACTCTAAGGACCTTGTTTGTTTCAGCATCTCTGAATGGGTGAAATTCGGCTGTGGTACGTTTGCTGTGCTCATTGGCAAAATTTGCTAGCTACTTGTGGTAATATAATCGTGGGTCCGTAATGTGTTTCTTGGGAAAAAGGATGCAGATGAAGCTTTGCTTGCTTAAGGAAACAGCCTATTCCTAATTCCTTTCTTCTGCTTTATGTGCCTCTTCCTTTCATACATCGTGATGCATGTGATTTCTAGTAGAAGAGGCCTCTGTGTATTACTTTTTTTACGCCTCCATATGAATGTACTTTTTGGGTGAACAAAATTACATCAAGACTAATAAAGAGGACATGTTTTCCTTATTCTAAAAAAGGAAAAGGGAAGTTCCTTCGTATCAAGGGCTATGGGTTTTTTTACTGCGACCCGCGCAATGTCAGCCTTACTACATGGCTGTTTGTCAGGCCTCCGGCTCCTCCAAAAACAGCTCCAGCTCCAGCTTCTCTGTTGGAGTGGCTTTTTTGGTGGAGCTGAAGCCATTTTGGAAAACGTTTGGCAAAACAGCTTCACCTGTTGAATTGATGTCGCAAAATATCAAAATTACCCTTATATATGTTCTTTTTACTTTTTTTCTTCTTTTTTCCTTCTTATTTTTTCTCTCCTCTCCTCCTTATCCATTCCCGCGAGCTCCCCCCGCCCGACCCGTCTCCTCCTCGCCGCCCTCTCCGCCGCGCCGGCCGCCTCGGGCCCCGCCGGCGCGAGCTCCCTCCGCCGCCGCCCCTCTCCACCGCGCCGCTCTTCTCCACGCCGCCGGCCGCCTCGAGCCCCGTCGCCGCGAGCTCCTTCCGCCGGCGCCGCATCTCCCGGGCCTCCTCCCTCCGCCGCCGCCGCGCCTCTCCCGGGCCTCCTCCCTCCTCCGCCGCCGCCGGGCCTCTTCCTCCCCGCGGTCCGCAGCCGGGCCTCCTCCTCCTCCGCCGCCACCGGGCCTCTTCCTCCCCGCGGTCCGCAGCCGGGCCTCCTCCTCCTCCCCACGGTCCGCCGGCGGCCGGCCACCTGCTCCTCGCGCTGCCCCTGCGACCGCCGCCGGCAGGCCACCCGGGGGCAGGGCTGGGAAACAGAGGAGCCGCGCGGAGCGCGATGCTGAGTTTACAGTTGCCCGTAAGTTTCCTTCCTCCCGGTCGATTTTTTCCATCGCAGCACATGGTGGGCCCCACTGTGCTAACATATCTTCTCTCCCCTGCAGCGCATATCCCACTCCGTGATCCCCCCTCCTTCTCACCCGCTCCCTTCCTCCTCTCTCTCATTTTCTCTTTCTCCTTCTGGATCCAGGGGAGGCGAGCGCTCACTGCTGGGGAGCGCTGCACCCCCAGGCGAGCGGCGCGGCGGCGGCGGCGGCGCCAGGGAGCGAGCGGCGCGGCGAGCTCCGCGCCCCAGGGTGAGCGGTGCAGCGGCGGTGGCCCGACGGCGGCGCTGGGGAGGCGGCGGGGAAGCACGGCGGGGCGGGGCGGGTCGGCGGCGGCGGTTAGGCGCGGCGTGGCGGCTCCGGCGGCGGGGAGGCGGCGGGGCGGGCCGGCGGCGGCGGGGAGGCGCGGCGTGGCGGCTCCGGCGGCGGGGAGGTGGCGGGGCGGGCCGGCTGCAGCGGGGAGGCGCGGCGCGGCGGCTCCCGTGGCGGGGAGGTGGCGGGGCGGGCCGGCAGCGGCGGGGAGGCGCCCAGATCCACTTTTTTTTCTTTGCATACAATTTTTTTTGATGTACATTTTTTTGTTTCTTCCATTTGATAAATTTCTCTCTGTCAAAAATTTTCTCGTAAAATTTTTTCTCACCAATTTGTTTCTTGAAATTTTTTCTACCCATCAAAATTTCACTTGAAAAATTATTTGACTCATAAAAAAATGTCTGAATTTATTTTTCTCAGAAAACGACAAAAAAATTTCTAAAAACAAAAAAAAAGCTGTCGGAAAATCGACCGTACGGGAGCCTCCCATACGGTTGACCGTAAATTAGCGGTGCCCCGCGCGGAGCCACATTTTTGTGGATCCGTCTCCCCCAAAGCGCTCCAGAGAGCGCGTTTTTCGGGGCTGTAGAGCCGGAGCTGCCAGTGACGCCCCCGTTTGGCAGGGCTCCGGCCGGAGCCGGTTTCGGAGCTGCCCATGGAGCCCTGGCAAACGGGGCTCATAGTCCAGGTCCACGAGATGAGTGATATCACCCCACTAGGCCGTGGCGGCCTAAAACCGACCAGTGGGCAGCGGCGAGTCCGGCGACTGCGCGAGTAGGCGGGCGCCGGGCGGTGCGTGGCGGCAGGCGGGGGGCGGAAGCTTGTCGCGGTGGCGCGGCTTGCGGCAGAGTTCCAGAGGAGCCATCAGTTCGCTGCGGCGCCGGCCTGGCTCCGACAACGGAGGCCGGAATGTGAGTATCCTCGTGCGCTGTTCTTCAGTTAAATCGTTGTTCAAGTTCGCCCAAATCGTAAATTATGGACACGATCATTGCTCGAAATTAAAACTCCCAAGAGAAAGAAATCCTAACTCAACTCAATGCACATCCAATGCTTATGGTGGAACGAATATAGCTTTTGGATGATAGGATTTTTACTCTCGACTTGTCAAGAACTTGATCAACCTTATGTTTGTAGGGGTTTTATTATTTTTATGAAATTAAAGTCCTCCAAATCATGCCTTACTCGCAAGCGTAATCAAAACCAAGTGCTAGATCAAAGCTCAAGTGTGGGTATTAACATGGACGAATAATTTACTAAGCTCCACAAATAAGAATTAATTTTCATGACAACGCTCGTGAACAATTGCTTTAAAGAAAATAAAGTAAAACTGAATGCATAAATAAAATTGCACGACCCAACAAAAAACAAAGACTCTTTTTATTTTATTTTTATGACTCAACACTAATTTAAGACTCACTCTCACATATGCGAAAAATAAACCACACAACGCTAGACTATGACTCTCACACATGCGGAATTAAAGACACGTACACGACGAACTTTCGACTAAACAAAGACTAACAAAATTCAATCTACGAGCCGTCACACCTTTCCCCCATGCTTAGATTATGCGGCGTCCTCGTCGCAATGATATAAAAGACGAGTGTGACGCTCGTCGGTGTTCTCAACGGCACCTAGGGCAATTGCATCTAGGGCGCCCTCCTCCTTGCTTTTGTAGATCTCCGACCATCCCGAATAACTTCCTTATGTTGCGGACAAGGAAGTTGTAGTCTCTCTCAACCAAGCTCTCGATGTCGTCCATCCTTCGATCCATTGCCACGAGTTGATCGTGACACCTATCAATGGTGGCGCAGAGATCCGCGATTTCATTGCGTCACTTGAAACAGCACCCGGAGTGATGCCCGCTGCGGTTGGGGCTGTCGTCCTCAGGCTCGTCGTCGTCCTTCTTCTTCTTCTTGCCGCTGTCACCTTCGGAGGGGTCGTCTTCCTCCCTTCTCTCCTCTTCGGCCCACCCCGGCCAATCATCATCGTAGTCACGACCGGTGGCGCCCCATGAACTAGGGCTCATGTAGCTCTCCCAGTTGTTGTCCCCCGCATAATCCTTCGGCTCCGGGGTGTGCTCGACGTAGTTTTTCCTTTTAACTCCGAGAAGGCGCAAGGAACGTCAAGGTGCGGGTGGCTTTTTGTCTTGTCGCTTCTCGCCTTCGTCTTCGTCGCTGCTGATGACGATGACCACCCTTTGGGCTTGAGCTAACTTCTCATTGCACCATGGAAGGCCCTTCCCTCCGACGCTCATCCGTGCTTGGGTATTGAATTTCTTTGGAGGGGCCTTCGCTTCACATCGCTTTGCTTCGACAAGAAGAGGTGTCGCACCAGTTGCCAAGATGGGGCTAGGCGTCTTTGCCGTGGGGGTGTCGGGCGCCATGCCCCTCTCCTTGATCTCCATTGCTGCAATCATGGCTTTTGCGCTCGCTGGAACGGCCATTGTCGACGTCTCTCACAAGGTGGTGGTGTAGATTGAAAAGTATGAGAGAATAGATCTAACCCGCGCCTCTATTTAAGTCCCGAAAAGACTTGGAGGAGAAGTCCAATATCTCTTCGATTTTGGCATGCGAAATCTATAAGGCACAAGTTTAAAATTTCCTTATCTCGTACCTATCAAAAATCGAGACCGAATCGCACACGAGGAGCCTCAGGCCGGCCAGCCTAGGGGTATTGGGCTGGCTGGCCCAGGGAATTTTTCGGCCCCCTGGGCTCCAAATTTTTCTGAGGTGCCCACCAACAAATTATGAGCCTATGTTTTACTCGAAGTTTGTTCAAAATAAAAATAAAACTATGAAAATAAAATCTAAAAGAGAATATTTACAAACTTACCTTGCTTAACGTCGTTAGGCTTGACGTTCCAGTTCCTCCTCCATGGTGTATATGTTGATGTAATGAAGGGGCACGACGTCGGGCTCCAAGAATACCTTTAGTCGCTGTCCGTTCACCACATATTGGTCACCTTTCACATCCATGATTGTCACCGCTCCCGTGGGTGAAACCGAGTGTATGACGTATGGTCCATCCCATTTGCTTTGTAATTTTCCTTTGCCAAAAAGTTTGAATCTTGAATTGTAGAGTAGGACCTTGTCTCCTTCTTTGAATTCCTTGTTTTGTAATCGCTTGTCGTACCACCTCTTCATCCTTTCTTTGTAAATTGGAGCACTATTGTACGCTTTCAATCTTAACTCCTCCAATTCGCTTATTTGGATTCTCCTTTTAATTCCAGCGGCTTCCGCATCAAAGTTCATTTCCTTCATCGCCCAATACGCCTTATGTTCTAGCTCAACCGGCAAGTGGCATGTTTTTCCATAAACAAATTGATAAGGAGTCATACCAATCAGGGTTTTGTGTGCCGTACGATATGCCCATGGTGCATCATCTAGTCTCTTCGACCAATCTTTTCCTCCTTTTACCACGGTCTTCTTTAAAATGTCCTTCAATTGCTTGTTCGAAGTTTCCGCTTGTCCGTTTGTTTGGGGGTGATAAGTCGTGGACACTCTATGTTCAATTTCCAATTTCTTCAAGCATTTACCAAAGTCTTTGCCCGTGAACTGTGTTCCACCGTCGCTTATCAAGATTCTCGGGGCGCCATATCGAGGGAAGATTACCGATTTAATCATGTGCGTGGACTCCTCCGTTGATGCCTTCCGACATGGCATAGCTTCAACCCACTTTGAAATATAGTCCACCATCACCAATATATGCTCAAATCCATGTGAGTTCACAAATGGTCCCATAAAATCGATTCCCCAGACATCAAATAGATCTATTTGCAAGTTGCAGTTCAATGGCATGGCATTCCTTTGCGAGATATTCCCCGTCCTTTGGCATTCCGGACAAGTCGAAACAAATCTTTCCGCGTCTTCATGCATCTCGGGCCAATAGAATCCACTAGCCCATACCTTAACTTGAGTTCTAAAGTGCCCATAATGTCCTCCATATCCCGACGAGTGACACTTTCTTAAAACTTCTTCACGTTCCTCCCTCGGTATGCATCTTCTTAGGACTCCATCTTCTCCATATCTATATAAGTATGGTGGATCCCAATAGTATTTTCTTCTTTCTGCGATCACTCTTTTCTTTGCATTCTTGTCCAAGTGATCCAAGGGCATCCCTTTCATTGCCCTTATTATTTCATTCATCCAACTATCTTTGTCGAGAATTCTATATAGGTGATCATCTCTCATTTGATCCTCGATAGGTTCTTTTCCAACATCTCCATAGTTCATCCTTGATAGGTGGTCGGCCACAACGTTCTCAGCCCCTTTCTTGTACCTTATCTCCACATTGAATTCTTGTAGCAATAGGATCCATCGAATCAAGCGTGGTTTAGCATCTTTCTTGGACAAGAGATACTTGATTGTCGCATGGTCGGTATAAGCTATCACCTTTGAATTTACTATGTATGATCTGAATTTTTCGAAGGCGAATACCACGGCAAGCAATTCTTTCTTCGTTGTTGCCTAATTAAATTGGGCTTCATTGAGAGTCTTGCTTGCGTAGTAGATAGCATTTACCTTCCCCTCTTTTCTTTGTCCAAGAACGGCTCCTACGGCGTAGTCGCTTGCATCACACATGATTTCAAAAGGTAGATTCCAATCCGGAGGTTGCATGATATGAGAACTTATGAGGGATTGCTTGAGTGTTCGAAATGCGTGAAGACAATCACTATCGAAGATGTATTCCACATCTTTTTGGAGAAGTTGTGTCAATGGCTTGGTGATTTTTGAAAAATCCTTTATGAACCTCCTATAGAATCCAGCATGATCGAGGAAGCTCCTCAAAGATTTGATATCCGTAGGTGGTGGCAATTTTTCCACGGTTTCTATCTTTGCTTTGCCCACCTCTATCCCTCTCTCGGAGATAACATGACCGAGGACAATTCCTTCTTTCACCATGAAATGACACTTCTCCCAATTGAGCACAAGATCAACCTCTCCACATCTTTTAAGAACTTTTTCCAAATTTGCCAAGCAATTATCAAAGCTAGTACCATGCACCGAGAAATCATTCATGAATACCTCCATAATCTCTTCTATGAAATATGAAAATATAGCCATCGTGCACCTTTGGAAAGAAGCGGGTGCATTTCACATTCCAAAAGGCATCCTCCGATATGTAAAAGTTCCATACGGGCAAGTAAATGTGGTCTTATGTTGATCATCTGGATGAATAGGTATTTGGAAGAATCCCGAGTATCCATCAAGGTAACAAAAGTGTGAATGCTTTGCCAACCTTTCTAGCATCTCGTCAATGAATGGTAGTGGAAAATGATCCTTTCTCGTTGTCTTATTCAATTTTCTATAATCGATGCACATCCTCCATCCCGTGATGGTTCTTTGCGGTATCAATTGCTCCTTCTCATTTTTCACAACCGTGAGTCCTCCTTTCTTTGGAATACAATGAACGGGGCTTACCCATTCACTATGTGGCACGGGGTATATTATTCCGGCATTCAACAATTTGATAACATCCTTCTTCACCACATCACGCATAGCATGGCTCAACCTTCTTTGATGCTCTACGACCGGCTTATATTGCTCCTCGAGTTGTATACGATGTGTGCAAAAAGCGGGGCTAATACCTTTCAAGTCGTTAATCAAGTAGTCGATCACCTTTTTGTGCTTCTTCAATAAATTCAGCAACTTCTCCGTCTCTTCCCGGCTCAATTCGTCGCTAATAATCACCGGAAAAGTCTTGCCATCTCCCAAAAATTCATATTTCAATCCCTTGGGGAGTGGCTTCATCTCAACATCGGGCGCACCATCCTCTTCTTGATCTAACTCTCCAATGTCTTCAAATTTTTCTTCCTCCAAATTCCCGTGTTGCGGCTTCAACTCTTCCATTGTTTCCACTAGTTCTCCGTCTTGATCATCTTGAGCGTCTCCATTCTCCAAAGTGCGTTGGAGAGGATCCCTAAAAGAATCAATGGAACAAATGCTCTCTACCTCTTCGTTATCAAGAGGTAGAGGTGAAGCAAAAGACGGTTTCGAATGAAATTCGAATGTGCGCTTTTCTCCATCTAGATCAAAAGTGACAATCATTTTCCAACATATAGAACAACATTTACTAATTTGAGAAAGGGTTTTCCAAGGATTATGCCCTCATGCTCATCACCACTAGCATTAATCACAAAAAAGTCGGTAGGAATTTTTTTACCCGCTATAGCAACATTTAGATTTCTAAGCACTCCTAGCGGTTTGATTAATCTACCATCTCTCATGATCAATTTAATGATTGTAGCATATAGGTTTGGTGTTTCGTTACAAAGCTCAACATAAACCTTGGAACTCATCACAGTAACATGGGCGCCAACGTCACATCGAACATTGCAACATTTTGTTCCGTCTATCATGCAATCAACACGAGGTGTGGGTGATGGATTACCTTCGCCTTGATCGCTTCCAATCGCATATACTTGGGCTATGTGCACGTAGGGTGATGATTTCGATTTTACTCCCATGATCCTTTTGACCTCCAGCACTTCGTCCAAGTCAATCTCTTCCTCTTTTTCTTCAAAAAGTTTCCGAATAATATCACCGGCCGATTCCTTGCCAAATGTATATCCCGTGTGATTATCCGGCGGGAAGTTTTCCACTATCACCTTCGCCATTCCTCGCTGATTTGGATGCGGTCTTGCTTTGTCGAACAATCTTCCGAAGTCAATTGGTATCCAATCCATTTACTCGAATTCCCTTAGCGATTTGGCGGTGCCCATGGTTCTTCCTTTCTTTTCCGGGTTGTCTTTCATTGCACTCCGGATCGATGCTTCTTCATCGTGGTTTGTCTCTATGACTTTCCCATGCTTCCGTTGTTCTTCCCTCACTTCCGATGTCTCTTTTCTGAAAATTCCAGCAAGCACCCGCAGTTGAGATTCTTCCTCGGAGCTTGCCGAACATCGTTTTTCCCAATCTCTTCGCATGGCCGCACCCTTGCTGATTTTTTGTAGGAGTTGGGCGGCTTCCGTGAGTGTTTTCTCCATGAGATCTCCTCCTGCACACATTTGAACAAACTGCATGCACTCGGGGGTTAGGGAAAAGTAAAAGGTATGCAAGAGTACTTCACCGGAAAATCCGAGCTTTGGTCCATGTTCGATCAATCCATTGAATCTATCCCATGCTTGATCTATCCCTTCTTCTTCTCCTTGCGCGAAGTTGATCACTTGCTTCCGAATATGTTGAACCTTGCTTAACGGAAAGAACCGCTCGCAAAATTTCTTCATCAAGTCATCCCAATTTCCTTTTACCTCGAAGGATACAAGTGCAAACCATCTTCTCGCTTCTTCCGCAAGTGAGTATGGGAAAAGATTCCATCTAAAGCAAGTGAGTATGGGAAAAGATTCCATCTAAACCAAGCTAGCGGAACTCCGTCTTGTTGTACCGTGTTGCATAGCATTGTGAACCACTTGATATGTCTATATGGGTTGTCTGTCTCATCTCCTCTAAAGGGGTTTGCCGCCGCCATCTTGATGATTTGAGGCTTGATCTCGTACTCGGTGGCTTGCAACACCGAATCTGATTTTTGCATGTCGAAGTCCTCCGATCGCGGGCTTGCATAATCCCTTAGTGATTTTTCACCTTCCTCCACGTGTTGAATGAGATGGGCCATCTAGACAATCAAAACAAAAACAAGAAAACAAAAATTTTCTAGGGAAAAGGTTAAGTGTTAGTAACCAACAAAATTAATACAAAGTTAAACGTAGCAAAATCGTTTGTTCCTCGGCAACGGCGCCAGAAAAGCTTGTTGACGCTCCTTAGAGCGCCAATTTACGTACCGCAAGGGCACGGATCGTGTAGCTTTTCCCTTAGAGTATTCCCCTAAGGTTTATCAATCCACGGAACAAGTGTATTACTATGCTTAACTAAGCACTAATGATGTTGGTAAAAGATCTATATTGAGTGATTGAGTGTGTAATAGATCTAATCTAATCCAATCAAGACTAGTGAGCAATGATAGGTTTGTGCACAAGATATGAAGAGCATTTATCCATAGGGTCTAGGATCACTAGAGATGTAATCGCCAAGCAATGAAGAACGAATCTAATGTACCAAAGGTGTGTTCCAAGATCAAAACCTTTCCCTCCCGCATACTGTCACTACACGAGGATAATCGGTAACGAATCAACAAGAACACGATAGTTGATGTAATCTAAGTAAACCATGCAAGAGCAAAGCAAACTTAAAGCCAAGTCACGAACTATTAGGCATCAAAACATCATCAACAAGAATCGTGATAGATCAATCTCATAAAGGATTCGGCAATTACAACTCAAGATCTCCTTACAACCCCATGAACAGACGAGGACTTCACCCCATGAAGCTAAGCGAAGCGTAGTCGATCATGGTGACGAAATCTCCGGCAAGGGATGGATCCCTTGCTGTCCTCCAACTTGCAGCGGTGCCGAGGGACGATGAGGCCTCCAGCGTCGCCTTTCTCTTGTGTCTAACTCAAATGGATCTCTGAAACTCGTCTCTGGATGCTCTCTTTCGAATCTCTCTGCGATTTTTCGATTCTCTGTCCCCCCTCCCTTTGACGGCAGCTTCGGGGTATATATAGGCAGTTCTGGTCGGTGGTTTTGGTAAAACACATATTAGGGTTGACGCATACTTCGTGCTGAAGAAAATTGAGGCCGATTGGGCCCCGGAATGGGCTAGGCCGGCCGGCTCAAAGGGGCCCCAGGCCGGCCGGCCTGGGCCCTTTCTGGCCCCTTTCGGTCCCATCTTTCGCGTGCGGCCTCTTCTCCTTATTTATCATCTTAGCCCAGTTGTGAACATGCGTCAAAACATCTCCGAAAATGTCCAATTTCCTGCCAAAACACAACATGCTCCAAAATCTAGGACAAAATAAAAAATGGTCAAGTTCGGGTGCCATGTGGCGGGTTAGTACATGAATCATCCTGAAGAAATTACCAAAACCTCTCCTAATTGTATAATAAAATGGGTACTTAAGGAGCGCAAACAGTCGTCAAGCCCAGAGCCTCGCACAACGCCCCGCCATCGCCGCCGGCCGCACGCGCACGCTCTGCTCCCAGCCGCCCCACGCGCTCCGCGTGCCCGGAAAGCTCGCTGCGCCGCTCGCCCCTGCACAGCACCGCCTCCTCGCTGCCTGACCTGTCCCGTCACACTGTGGCCGCCTCGCTGCCCGCGCCACCGCTCCACGACGCCGTGCTAAGCTCCAAAACGCCATCAATGGCCGCCGGGATGCCCGCCGGCCGACCGGCCATCGTGCCCCCTCCTCCACCGCCTTTCCTCACCTATAAGTAGGCCCTCCGTGATGCCCCCGAGCTCCGCAAGCCGCTCAGCCATCACACGCCCCCTCCCCGGCCCTGCATCGCTGCCGCCGCTAGCGCCTCTGCCCGGCCCTGCTTTCCGTGGCCAGCCCGCCCTTCCACATCCCCGCTCGAGCCAAGGACCGAGGTAGGCGCCCTGGCCCTCCCTCTTCCTTTTCCCCCACAGGCGCTCACCCCTGGCCGCACCTGCCACGCCACCCACGGCCACCGCCTGCCCGCCACGGCCATGGCCGTCGCGCCCCTCCCTGCGGGCCCCCTCCTTTGAAATTGAGGAGGGGAATCGAATCCCGGCATCGCCCTGCCCCTTTCCCCCCTATCCCTGGCCGCCGCCATGCCCCAGGGTCGCGTGCCCATGGCCGCCGGCGCCCCATGGCCCCTCCTCTGTTTTGCCCCGTCGGGAGGTAGAAGAAGGAGGGGCAAAATTGCCCAAAGGCCCCTCCCCTTCCCACAAATCTTTAAAGAGCCCCTCCCCCTTTATGTTTTTCTTTCAAATGAACCCCCCATGTTCTCCCTAATTAAGAATTAGTCCCTCGGCCATATAGAAATAATTATGAATAGATCCTTACCCTTTCCGAGAGTAACCCTGATATTTCCAAATATTATCAAGTCCTTTCCTTTCAAAAACTATTTACAAATAGGCCCTTGGATCCTTGTTTAGACCCTAAACACCCCGTTAACTTATCATTTCATGCGCCTAACATCCTCCGTTTGCCCCGAAACTTTACCACACCATTCCTGACATAATTTCGGCCGTTCCATTATAAAACCGCCCAAAAACATTACTCCTGTCTCCATATCTTAATTATTTCCGATTCGAGCTCAACGATAAAATCTTTATGTCTTTTTCTTGATTGTGTGCTTGCTTGTGTGCGTCATAAATCACGGTGTGAACGAGGGAGAATCCGTCGACGAGCAGTACCGTGAGCAAGTGTGCGACCCCGAACCCGAAGGACAGTACCTCGATCAGGACTTCCCGGAAGGCTTTGAGAACGGCAAGTTCAATCTCATCCTTTGATGCATATTTTGTCCCAGTTTTATAAACACAACCTATTGGCATGTTTTACAAAAATGCATATGTTTTGACTGCTGAAAACATGGTTGGATAGCCACCCCTTGATTTGTTATAACCATTCCTTGACCACCTAGATTAATGTCTGAATATGATTTATTCTGTTTGGATGTTAACCGCTGCTAGAGCGCTTAGGACCTCGAACACGATACAACTTGTTTTATATAAAAGGAAAATGTGTGAGTGTGTGGGAAGGGAAAATGTGAAATTTTCGAAAGATGAATTTAGACGGGATGGATGGCACTTCTGTGTGAATTGCTGAATGGTGTGCTCGTACCTGTGTGGTTGAGCAAGGGTGGGAGATATCCATCTTGTCACAACTAAGGACCAAGTTGATGTGTCATCTTGCCTAGCTCAACTATCATGCAAACCACTCGACCGTTGGATGGGCAACGGCTTAGCATAAACCCCACTAGTTAGTCTGATAGCCATCAAGAGAGCTGAGAGCAACGGATGACTAAGGAAAAGGGATAAGCTCTGTGTGACTTATGCCCCGGTTAAAGCTCGGAGATAGGTTAATGGCCCCTTGGTGGATCCCATGGTGGCTAGTCAGGTCTAGCTAAGGTGGGTAATAGCTTTGTTGGGATCTGCACCAACACTAAAGTGATCGTGTTGTGGTACCCCGCTTGTGGGTAAAATTGCACACCTCTGCAGAGTTAAAATCTATTTGAATAGCCATGCCCACGGTACTGGGCGAGTTATGGTTTGGTCACACAACTAGTGTTTCTTCTGGGAATGGATGGGTTGGCGTGAGTTGTTTTGGAAAAGTGTCCGGCAGTTGTGCCGTGTGCTACAGTGGATGAGGAGTCCGGTAGCAATTTAAAACTCGAATCCTGTGTGGATCAACCCTACGTATTACTCAGTGCAAGATACTGGATTTTGGAAAATCCCTTTCTTTCAAATAAACCCCTGCATAAAAATTAGCTTTCCGCAAATTAAACCCTAGCCTTATCCTTGATTTACCCTGTGCATTATATTCTGTTTATACCCCCTCCGTGGGTGTGGTTGGACTTGCTGAGTACGTTTGTACTCACCCTTACTTAATTTTTACAGAGGAAGATCCAGACTTCGTTCCCAAAGACGTTGAGTAGGGGTTCCGTCCTGCACCCAACCTTGCCTGTGGATAGGGTCACCCGCAGGAGCTCCGTATGGCGCAAGACTCTGATGACCTCTTCGTAGTTAATATTGTTGTGTGGGTTTTAGTTGTTGTCCTCGCGATAGTGGCGCTTCACTGCCCATTACCGCGTAGAGTTGTACGGTGATGTACCATCTGATGTAATAAATGTGTTATCAGCCTCCTGGGACTGATATTTGTATCACATTTAAGTCTTCTCTTATGAGGGGACACTTCAGGTGCACTGTGCATGAACTTGCTTCGGCTTCAACGATGCACATGTGCGAGGCTGTCTTATATTGGTGATCTTTCACAGGCCAGTGCCCCTAACAATACGTGCCCAAACACCCCAAAGGTATCTCTGCTTGCAGAGCACATCGTAGCGTAGACTCTTGTCCGAATGAACCACATTAAATGGTCGGTGGTGACGCACTGCAAAGTCAGCCAAGAAAAACTGCAACTCTGGAAGGGAATTGAACTTCATGCCCTTGCGAATCTCTGGACTGTCACTATCAATTACACACTCACTTTCAAAAATAGTTGAGTCACAAATGGCTCTATCGATCCTGCTAAGGTCCTTAGCATTTGATACCGCAGGGACTTCAACGTGGGCTAACTTCAGCATGCACAACTCTTCAGCGGTATAACTAAATCGTTGATCATCATTATTAACAGCCGTACCCATTGACCCATCCCTAGACTCATCATGTCCACCTCTTTCCTCATCAATTGTGTTGGCTCCATCGCCGGCATCATTTTCCTACTATACTTGCGCCTCAACACCATTACCCTCCCGTTCTTCTTCCCCGGTGTCTTCATCATCGTCGTCTTGATCACTACTATCGCATTCACTATCCTCCGAACCTAAAGAAATATCATCATCATCTGCAGCATCCGTGTCTTCTTTTGCCTCGAATGTATCTGGCCCCAAATGATCGGAAGTGACTGTCATATCGTAATCCGAAGCACAAGTGGGATTTGGGACATCTTCTACAAAGGTTGACTCTTGAGTCATATTGTCAATACGAAATGGAATTTCATCTACTCTCACAACTGGTTCTTCTAATCTTGTTCTACGAGTTATTTCAACAACCACCTCCAAACAAACCACATTTGCACGAGCTACTATATCCTTGTACTTTCTATAATGCATCTTCGATTCCAATGTCAACAAAACATAATGTGCTCTAGCTTTAGCACAATCAAATCTGCCCCTCAGAGATATTTCATCAATTCCACAAGAATGTTTTGAAATCACCCGGTCTACCAAATCCTTTAACAACGGAGGACTATCAAACAGTTCGACATCCTCTGTCATATTCTCAAACTCTCCATTTTCCGTAACAGTACCACCGTGAAAAACCTGAACTAATTCGTCCATCTACAACAAAAACAAATCTTTGTACCTTCATCACTTATACAAAGTAATCAACTACACAAAGATTTTTTCGTGGTGCCTATTATCCATGAGTGAAACCCATATTAACATCCCCACTAGTCAATCCTAGAAATCATATTAATCGATGCATGCACATACTACCTCACGTCCAAATCGACAGCAGAGTACCATCTACGTATCATCTAAAGCCCTAATCATGAGAAAATTATCAACTACAACATTATTTCTTAAATCAAGAACCTAACCCTAATCACCAAGAATCACCAAAAATTACCAATGTACATGGTTAAAGAAGGAGAAAATAGAGGCAATACCTTCGAGGCCCCCCCCCCCCCCCGCCCAAAACGCCGGATTTGGGGGGATCTGGGGGGCCGGCGGCGAGCGGCTAGGCGGCGCTGGCTTCGGGGGTCTGAGGGAAAGAGTGGAGGAGAGGGGGAGAAGGGGGCCGGCGCGGGCCCAAGTAAATGGGCTTGTCGCGCCAGCCAGCCTCGCGCATCAGGCTCTTGTCGTGCCACTGCATGTGGCGCGACAGGTAAGCCACATCAGCGCCACCATGGCGCACCTCGCCACCGTGGCCCTCTTGTCGCGCCACCGCATGCGGCGCGACAGAGGCTAATTGTCGCGCCGTTGCGCGTGGCGCGACTAAACAGGCTATGGGGGTGAAAATAAAATTCCATACGGGTTAAAATTAAAATATTATTAAAAAAAGTAAAAAAAATCGAGCTGAGCTGAGCACACGGGTATAATGTCCGCGCCGTGCCCCAAGGGGCAAGGGGGGCACAGGGTCGTGCGCCGCGCGCGGGCAGCGTCAAAGCCCAGAGCAGGCGACACGCCGCGACACCCCCCGTGCATCGTCCAACGGCCCGTGACGACGGCGAGGGAGTGAGGGACCTGGCGGCCAGTGGGTCGTGCGCGCGGGCGGCGCCGATCGGTCCGGAGCCAGCACGGCGGAGGAAGACGACGGACGGGCGCCGAGCCGTTCGTCTACGTTGGCGCCAACTCGTGCCGGCGTCGTGACGCGCGCGGGTCAGCTGGTGACCCTATGGGGTCTGTCTGCCGTGGCGGTTCGTGCAGACATTTTGTTTTGCTGCAGGCTGCAGGGAGAGGATCCGATCAGGTGGGTTTAGGAAGCTTGTTCCGACGGCAGCGCCGGTCGCGTCAGACTGTCAGAGAAGGTAACAGAGCCCGTGCAGATTGTCTCCTACTGTCGGTGGATCCGATCCACCCAAAGAAAGAAAGCACTGCAGATCACTGATCCCCGGACGCCGTAACTACTGGCCTCCCACGATCGATCGAATTCTGATCGCCGTGGGGGCGAGATACGCAGTAACGGCCGGCGGCCCGTAATCCTTTCTCGCCGCCGTAACATTCAACAGGGATCCCGTGACCGTAGTAACATCTCCTCTGCTGTACTGCTGATGCCGGTCCATCTCCTACCGTTCCGGCCTCGACCATAGATCAAGATGGCCCGCTCTGCTCTGCTGCTCTTCCCTCGTTGCTGTAAACCTGCACCAGGTACCTTGCTTTGCATGGAGCTCCACTGCTCCAGTACCAACCAGATCAACCAACTCAATTAATCCCCCCCCCCCTCCCCCCTCCCTTTTTAAGCATCCAATGTCACCTTTGATCTCTCTCTCTCTCTCTCTCTCTCTCTCTCTCTCTCTCTCTCTCTCCTCTCTCTCTCTCTCTCTCTCTCTCTCTCTCTCTCTCTCTCTCTCTCTCTATGCGTAATGATGATGGGTCTCTCCCCTGAATTAAACGCGTATTTGTACGTATGCCGCGCGTATAGGATGATCTTTTTCATGGACCGTGTAGGCGTGTACACGCATAGGGCCGCTTCTGTTTCTGGCTCTGCTTTCTGGACCCTGGGGCGCGCGGCGCTTGGCCTTTCTTGCCACTCCGAACTAAGCACGGACGTGTACGGTGTGCCCCCCGGTATCTTTCGCCGTACGGGTTTGCTCGCCAGCTGCTTCCTTCCTATGAGCATCCTATGCAGCCGGCCTCCTACTCTTGTGATCTTGTCGAGCGCTACCTGTACGGCCCAGATCCATGCGGCTGCATCCGTGTTTGGCATGGCCGGGGTTGGGAGCTTGGCCGTCTGCTGATCGAAGCTTGGACAGAATAGATGATCCAGGCAAGGCTTGTGCTAACTGCTAACTGTTTTACCCGCCACACGGAGCTATAGTAGTAGCCCATTGGCGGCTTAAGCGGTTAAGCTTGCTCGATGCTTTGCGTGGATTTCGAGGCGAGCACCTTTTCCTCATGCATCGCAGAAGGTATCCATCTTTTATTCTTGTTTTCTCAGGCCTTCTCCAACAAGGGGCGATGTCGCCGGCTGAAGTAATTTTTTATTTGATCAACAGTGTGAAAAGGTTCTCGCTACCGATGAAGTTAGGTACCACGAGGTCGCGAGTTCGAATTCCAGGTGTGACGAATTTCTACCCGTGGTAAAAAAATCCTCTCGCTATGCTCACCGCAAGGCTTGGCCCTCTCGGGCATGGGCCAGGGTTCAGAGGTTTTTCCGCGGCTGGGAGAAGCCGTATTGCTTCCTCTTAATAAAAAATGGTGGGGTCCTTCCCCGGCCGCGTTTTTTTACCGATGAAGTTATCGTCTATCTCATAGACCTTTCTCTCTCACACACGCTTCACGATGCTCTGCCGTGCCAGTATCTCTTCCCTCTCTCCTCCACGTACACCAGCGACATCGCCACCCCTTTGGAGGAGGCCTCAGAAGCAGAGATGGATGGGGATTTGCACTACTAAGGCCGTGTTTAGTTTCCATTTTTGAAATTTTGAAAGGAAATATTTTCATATTTGAAGTACTAAACATAAATTAATTACAAAACTAATTACAGAACTCGTCTGTAAACTACGAGACAAATCTAATGAGTCTAATTAATCTATCACTAGAGCATACTCCCTCCTTCCCTGTTTATAAGGCATACACGTATATCAAGATTCAAACCTTGTCATCTTTGACCAATAATTTGACTATTAAATTTTTATTTTTATAATGCAAATTTCATATGATTGGATTCATAATCAAATATATTTTACAATGATTATAAGTTTATAATCAAAAGTGATATAATATATGATAAATAAATGGTCAAAGTGTTGTTTAGAAGACCGTGTCATGTTCCACCATGCCTTATAAACGGGGAAGGAGGGAGTATTACTGTAGCTTTACTGTAGCAATTTAGTATCTAATCACGCCTAATTAGATTCGCCTCGCGATTTACATTCTGTTTGTGTAATGCGATTTTTTCCGACTACATTTAATACACCATACAAGCGATTTATAAAAATTTTAGAATTTTAAAGTTTGGAACTAAACACACCCTAAATTTGCCTGCTCTGCCTCTGGTCCACATGATGATGATGCCGCAGCATACGCGCCCCAGCAGCTTTGGAGGGACAGAAACAATATCAAACACCGGGTGGTGGGGGAATGGATGGGTGATGGATGGATCGTCGGAGGAGAAGCATCACCTCGCCGTGTGCCTTTCCAGCTGCAGGCTTTTGGCTCAGCTTCTTTCGCCTCACTGCCGGCACACACTACAGAGTGTGGGAGAGGTAGATCATCCTAGAAGGGAGTGACCTGATGGCATTGGATCCCATGCAGCAGTGTTCTGTGTGCCCCAGCCTATCCATCAAAAGGCTTGGGGTGGTCAAAAGGCTAAAAAGAGATGGGGATGGCAAGGGCAGAGGGAACATGGCCTTCGCTTGAGAATCAAGATTTGGACTTGTGCCACTCTCAGCTGCCTGTCTGCCTGGCCTGACAGACTAACTGGGGCCAGGCCATCCACTCACTCTCACAGTCTCACTGGCCCTCATCAGTGTTGCTTCAGTTGCAAGATGTGAGGAAAGAAAGCTGTTTGCTGAAAGCATGCCTGATGGAGCGAGGACGCGGTAGAGGCAGCTGCTTTGTCCTTTGAGGGTGTAAAACACATTTCTTTCACAGAAAAGAAATAGTGATCCTCTCTCTCTCTCACGGTCTTCCATCTTTCTTTTTTGTTACAATGCATTGGTAACAAGCAGGGGTAATTCAACTAACAACGTGCCAGCATGCATTGTGCTTTAGCTGCTAGTACTGCTACTACTTGCTAGTAGAGTGATGTGGCGGCCTCACTTTCCAACCAAACTGTACTGCATGGCTCAAAAGCACCATCACAGATTCACAGTCCTAGAACAGTGATGCTCAAAAGCATGCCTGCAGGAGGACGACGCGGTACGGTAGAGGCAGCTGCTTTGGCCTTTGGGGGTGTAAAACACATTTCTTTCACAGAAAAGAAATAGTAAATCCTCTTTCTCACGGCCTTCCATCTTTCTTTTTTAATGCATTGGTAATAAGCAGGGGGGTAATTCAACTAGTAACAATGTAGCAGTATGTATTGTGCTTTTGCTACTACTAGTACTGCAGGCTATAGAGTGATGTGACGGCCTCACTTTCCAACCAAACTGTCCTGGAACAAAAGGACCATCACACAGTCGGTCAGTCTTCAAGAAAGAAAGAGAGTATCTACCACAGTCCCGGAACAGTGATGCCCTCTCTCCGCTGTGTTTTGTTTTTCTATATGCAAAGAAATGCAGCTATAAAACAGAGGTGGGTGGGTCCCTTTGAGCAGCGGCCAAGTTGCTGCTGTTACAGAGACACCCCGGCCGGATGCATGTTCCTTTCCTTCTCGATCTGCCAATGCCATGCATGCATGATGATCAGTCCATATGCAGGCAACTCGCCCCTGATCCTGATGCGGATCTCATCCATCTACTCATGTCAGCTCGTTGCGCCCTGACAAAGGCAGATGCAGGAATGCAGGATCCGATGGCCGCCTCCCTCCCTCCCTCATCTGGATCTCTGTTCTGTTGCCACTTTGCATCCAGCTTGAATATAGAACGTAAAAAGAAAAGCATGAACCTGCAGTAACCAAATTCCACCATCTACCACTTTGTTCAAAAGAAAAGAAATCACCTGGCACTCACTCACACTAAACGAATTTCCAGTGAAATTCTGCGCGGGAACACGCGCACGCCGCGTTCGCCCTCGGGGCGAACATTTATCGCCGAATTCATAAAATCGTTGCCAGTACTTCTAGTACACTTGAGCAAGCAATTCATGTTGTCCTAGCGGTATTTCACGGCGTATCTGGATCTTCCGGCAATGAAAATGGCCATAGGATATTCCGGGCCGGCGCGACGAAGAATGGACACGACGAAGAATGGACGCGCGTCGCGTGTACACAAACACAAGATCTTGTAGTAGAGTAGCATGCATTGCTACGTCGCACACATGGCTTCCGTACATCTATCTACATACTACCTTTGTTGCCGGACGCAGTCAGGGGACTAGGGGGGGGACGTGCAAAGATACCTTGTCCGGCCACTAGCAATGTGCCCGGCCTGTCTTGCAAGGGAAGCTGGCTGGAAGGGAGATCAGGAGTGGCTGGTAGTGGTTGGGTAAAGTGGCCGCAGCTGGATCTACACTATTTCTCTCTCACAAACCTCCGGCACTAACTTCCAGCCACCAGGCAGGTAACAGTATTTTTCTCTCACACCACTCCAGCTCCAGCCTGCCGAACACGGTAAGTGTCAGCCTGAGTTTTTTTTTCTTCTTTTGGTTTGCTGAGATTTTTTATTGGGGAAGGAATCATCTGGATGGGGGGGTGTTGATCCCTTTGTTATTACAATATGTAATGCTGATGCATTGGATGCAAAAGCAAGGATAAAGGTTAAAGGTATGTACCCACAGTCCACCTCAGCTCAGCTACTCTCTCTCTCACACGCACACACAGATCCCAGATTGATTAGATTAGGTTACTGCTATTCTCTTTACCCCAAAGAAACTACAAGTAGAAAAGAAAGAATTAGTGGCAGCTGGTTAATTCTCAGGTGCGTGGAATGCAAAGCCAGATCGATCCGGAAAAATTAACAAATAAAGATGTGACTCCAACATGTGCAAGCTAAGGCAGGGAATAAACAGATGGATCTACCACCAAGTGCAAATTCAGATCCAGAAGCAACATAGTACTAGTATACACAAGTGTGCTACACACACACACACACACACACACACACACACACACCACTTTAGCCTTTAGTATATACTACGTGTATGTGCTAAAGTGTGTCGGTGGTGGTGACGTGCAAACAATGCAATGCACCGCACCTCTTTTTTTTTTCCTTCCCTCTGGCTGGATTCTTTACCATAACCTGTATTACAAGTGCTCCACCTGCTGCTGACCTGGCCGGTTAGAGCGGTTGATGAGGCAGTTATTGGAGTAGTAACAGTCGCGAGTACCCTGGCATTTCTGGCATGGCGACACGCCACGCCGCTGTCTTTACGCCGGGGCCGACACCGACAGGCCCGGCTACGGCGAGCTGGTAACGTGCGCTCGCTGCTGCCCCCTGTCCGGGACGGACGGACGGGCACGGACGCCATGCCAACGAGCGCGGCAGGCAGCAGGGGGTGATCACTGATCAGATCGCCCCCTGTCAGACGGCAGCACGGCGCACGCGTAGAGAATGTGAGGGACGCGACAGCGGCGAGCGCAGCCGAAGCCGAAGCATCGTGGTCTGGTGAAAAATTTCGTCTCCGGAATTTCTGGCCTCGCCTCGCCAGGGTACCGCACGCCTTGACGCCTTGTCGTTTTTACTGTCCGAGCTCACCCACTACACCTTGCAGCAGCGGCAGCCGTGGTGCGATCAGGATCAACGGAAGGAGCGGTTAAAACTTTTTTTTACTGCTGCTGGCCGT
This sequence comes from Panicum virgatum, assembly GCF_016808335.1. NCBI lineage: Eukaryota > Viridiplantae > Streptophyta > Magnoliopsida > Poales > Poaceae > Panicum > Panicum virgatum. The sequence continues at coordinate 44,450,096 of NC_053141.1, read as the reverse complement.
GGTAACGTTGCGCGTCCGTGCATGGGCGGGGGTGAAAGGTCAGTGCGGCATTATCTCGTGGCCAAGGATCCGAGGTTGCTGCAATACTTGCCCGGGTTGACTCGGGAGCCCTGACATTGATCGCCTCCTTTTCATGGCGGCCAGTGGAGCGGAGAGGCCGAGCCAATCAGCCAACCGGATCGTCCCGGACATGCCCCGGCTGCTGGTTCGTTAATACTCGTAGTAGGAGGTTAGTAGCTAGGGCAGGTTGTTAAGGAAGGTTGGTGAAAAAGGTACGGTTGTTTTATTATTTATTAATTTTATTTTATCTTACTTTGAGGAGGAGTTCTCTTCTCATGTTCTGCTCACCTACTCTTGAATCTTGGAGTATTTTTTTTCAGCTCCTGCGCGTTGCAGGATCTTAATGCTGATTTGGCAACGCTTTTGCCAAACCGAAAGGGAGTGCAAGAAAACCAAGAGCCTCTACTAAAAAAGAAAATCGGATGGCGAATGCGTTTACAAAAAAAAAATTATACTTTTTTTAGTGCGAGCTGCATAGGAAAGATGCAGGGCTCGGCCTTCTTCACTTCGTCCCGCCTATGCCGCCCGTCATGTCGCCAAATTTAGCGCCTCAAGAATTCAGCGGCATGTGTGCTAGAGCACACGCAGGCAGTCTCATGATTGCACGAGCCAGGAGCCGAGGAGCGCGTCCATGGCCGTCCCCTTTTGCGCCTCTCGCGCCCGTCGCCAACCTCTCACGGCCGCTACGCGTGTCCCTCCGTCGCGCAACCACCGCACATGCCCGCTGCCCCTACAGGAATCTAGCCACCCCCTGCCCATCTCATCCCTTGGCCACAACACAACAGCGCCGCACCGCCACCACCCCGCTCGGCTCTACACACAAGGCAACAAGATGCTCTCCCCCTCTCATGATGGCTTTCCTAAAACAACCAGAGGCCCCTCTAACTGTAGACGCAACAGCCCATGTGAAGGCGAGGGGAGGAAGAAAAGAAAAGAAAGTTTCTTTTCTGCAGCTCCTTCCCCTTGTTCCTCTCCCTCCCCCACTTGACCAGGGAGAGCGAACCAGTCACACTCACCCTGCCTGCACAACACAACCTTCCACTCCAACAAACCCAACCTCCCTCCCACCGCTCGCCCAATCACCATGGGGCTGTTTGGTGTCCTGCACGGGGGTTGAGCCAGGCCCACCGCATGCAAATCCATCAGTTTGGTTGGCTGCTCCACTCTCCGAGCCAAGCTGTGCGCGTGCAGAAGAGCCCTCGCGGCCAGGCTCCAGCGAAACGCCGGAATCTACCGTATCCAGGGAGCCAGGCTCGCACCGTGCAGGATTAGCATTGGTAATGATGTCATTAGTATATAATTAGTGAATATTAATGATTTTAAAATAAATTAAGACTATATGAGGTAAATTAACTTTTATTATGACATAATATTAGCAATAATTAACATTTTAGTATTTATTTGTACACATTCTTGTGACATGGTTTACGCTCATTCGGGCAACCAAACAATGTCTCTTCCGAACCAGTCTACCTACATACAGAGAACCAAACAAAAGAGCATGCATCTGCTCAGCCTGGCTCGTGTGAGCCAGGCCAATGGATACAGACCAGGCTAGATACGTGCAAGCAACCAAACAGGCCCCATATGGATGGATCCACCCAGGCTTCTCCTCATCTCACCCCTGCCCTGACATCGAGCAGTGACCTGAAGAGCAAACTCTTGTTACAAAATTGCAACTTGGGGCTTCTTAGTTTCTTTTTTTTTTACCGTGCCGGCAAGCAGCAGGAGGAATGTGCCATGATCAGCAGGCATGTAGCCATGTAGGTAGCACAGGAAATTTACAGAGATAAATAAGGACCTGGCCTGGCCAGGCCAGGCCTGGAGAGGGGAGGTGAAACGTGAAGGGGAAAATAGAACATGCCATTGGCCACCATTGGCAAGGCAGGCATGCATGCTGCTCTCATGAATGGAAGATTCTCTCCCCTGCAGCAGCCTGTTTATCTCTTCTCACCAGTGCCGGGACAAAAGAGCAGAAAAGTACACCCACAGCCTGCCCACGTTTCTTCGCCTTCCTTCCACCTCACTCCACGCCTCCATCCATGATCCATGGATCCATCCGCAACAAGCTCAACCAACCAACTACTCTGAAGATCCGGCAGAATGGCTTCTCTGCACATCCGGGTCACGGAACTTGGCCTGCCAGATCGAATTCAGTTAGAACTGGAAAGATCCTTGCTTGCCTCGTCATGTGCAGAACAACAGAATGGCTTCTCCCATCTAGTACTGTCAGCCGCGAGCCCACAATTCTTGTTGAGCTTTCGTTCATGATACCGGGCCTTTTCCCCTGCAATCGACACAAGAACCAAGGCCATACTAAAGCAACACAAGTACACAGCAACAGAGCTGAGACCCATGATCTCTTTTTGAAGCAAAAGCTCGCAATTTTGATAAGGTTTGAGCTATATTTTGATAAATAATGAACAGATATCTGGGAATTCTCTTACAAACTCTCCACTTTCCCATTCATGATCCCTATAAATATCCCAACTCTACAGTTTCTACTCCACACAACCCCCATAAGAAAAAAACAGAGGAAAAAATAATAAACCAAAGCATTATTTGTACGAGAGCTTTGTACCATGCCATGGCCGTGCAAACCAAGAACAGAAGAAGAAGAGGGCGAGGAGAAAAGCCAGCCACGGCGTGCAAGAACTCCAAGGACCCACGGGTACCATCCGACGACCGCGGCACCGTCGAGCCCGTAATTGGCGACCCAATTGAGCTGCGGCGGAGCGGATCGCCGGTCCCCCGGCATGGCAGCCGGCCGGGCGTCACCCCGCCCGGATACGCTTCTTGGGCGGCAGGGCCCGGAACACGGTGGTGAGGTCGCGCGCGACGGGGAAGAAGGCCCGGCGCGCCGACGGCGCCGCGGACGACGGGAACTTGCGCATGGCGGCGGGCGGCGTAGCCGGCGGCGCCCACGAGGGCTTCCGCGGCGCCGGCGGGCACTCGGCCGGCGCCCGCAGCCTGCTCCCCTCCGACGTCGGCGTCGTGGGCTCCGCCGCCGCCTGATCCTGTCCTCCCGACGCTGGCGAGGCCGCCGAGTCCGCGCCCGGCGCCCGCGGCCTGCTCCCCTCCGGCGTCGGCGTCGTGGGCTCCGCCGCCGCCTGATCCTGGCCTCCCGCCGCGGGCGAGGGCGCCGCCTCCGCGCCCGGCGCCGGCAGCCTGGTCGCCTCCGACGTCGGCGTCGAGGGCTCCAGCGCCTGGTCTTGGTCCCCCGCCGCCCCCACCAGCCGCGGCGCGGGAAAGGCGACCGACTCGGCGTCCGGCGCCGGCACCGTGGACGACGAGGCCGCCGAAGAGCAGGCGGGCTGTGCCGGCGCCTGCGACGCCGCGGTCCTGATCGGCGGCAGCGCCGGGAGGACGTCCCCCGCGGCCGTGGAGCTCATCCGTCCGGCGCGCGTAATTCCGGCCGTCGTGGGGGAGCACGGGCCGCCGGCGCAGGCGTTGGGCGCGAGGGAGGAGGGAGGAGGTGAAACGAGGGAGGGGAGAAGGAAGCCAGGCGGAAGCGCCAGGCCGCCGAGGCTGTTAAATAGTCCGCCGTCTAGAGAGAGATACTGTAAACCGCTTTGATCGACTTGCGTGGGCCCCGCTTTATTACTCCCATCGCCAAGGCCTCGCAGTAATGCACGATGGAAAAAATAAAATAAAAGTAACGGAACCCGTCCAACAGTAACCCTGGATTTAATGCATCCAATCCCAAAAATATCATGGAATCTGTAATCTGTTCATTGTTCCTCAAAAGTAATGTTTTTTAGCAGAGGAGAATTAACAGCCATTGTTAGCGTGATTTATAACTCGCCTTTTAAGTTGTTTTCCCCTGAGGTAAAATTGCCATGTCTCAACAGACTTTTTTTTTAATAATTATTGAAAGAACCAACCAACGTGTGTGGATGTGGATACGGGATCTCGCAACCTTCTCGTGCAATGCAAGCCGGGGCAGCGCGCGGCGCGAACGACGCCAACCCTCACGCATGCGGGGTGGGTGCGGCGCGCGCGCACGAACAGCGACGCGGCGCGGCGCCCCCTCGCACGCCCCGCGCGTGCCGGCGGCTGTAGCGAACGGGCCGGGCAGTCCCAGCCCCCGCCCCGCGTGAGAGCAACACGAAGGCATGGTAGGCAGGCAGGCGGGCAATGATCGTGTGAGCGGAGGTGTCGTCGCCGGCACAAAAGGGGCGGCGAGGACGAGGAGGGAGGCCGCGGAAGGAAAGCGCCGCGCGCCGGTAGACTGGCTTGGACGTAGCCGCGCGCGGCCGTCGTGGTGATCTGGCGCCGCCGGCCGCGGAACGCGCACAGCTCAGCCGGTTGGTTGGTTGCCGCGGGCCCCCGCCACCGCTTGTCGGGCAGGTAGGGCCCTGTTTGGTTTATGTGCAGTACTACTAGCACACATTTCCCGAGAAAAGAATCTTCAATGCATGGAGTACTAAACAAAGTTTATTTGCAAAACCTTTTCACGGATGGGTGTAACTTTTCACGACGAATCTAATGATAGTAATTAATCGATGATTGGCTACAGTGATGCTACAGTAACCATCCTCGAATCGTACGGTCAAAGGCCTCATTAGGTTCGTCTCGCGAAGTAGAACACGGCTGTGGAGTTAGTTTTGTAAATTACCTTTATTTAGCACCCTTAATTATTGATCAAAATTTTTATACTATTTGTGCTAACCTAAACCAAACAGGGCCTAGAGTAGCTTGGGCGTCGGTAAAGCAGAGCAGCCGACAGAAAAAGAAGCACCGGTGCAATGCAGTGCCCGGTGCAATGCCAGCAGCAGCACACGAGAGCCTCGAGCTGAGGTGACCTCGCACTCGTGCAGCCAGAGGGCCCGGCCCCCCCGCCCCCCGGCCTGATCCGGACGGTGCAGTGCCGCCGTGCAGGCACCAGATGGGTGGATTTCTTTTCGAGCTCACCCGCTGTGCTCTTCCGAGGAAAACGACGGCGGGGCTGGTTGAGAAGGGATCGAGAATGCCCTCCAATTGTAGGGGAATTGCGAGGACTGCCACTGGCTTGGATGAGAAGGTGGAGGGAGATCATCGCGATCAGCTCAAGAAGGGGGCCGCAGGTGGGCCAGATCTCGGTTCCCCACCCCGGGCCAGGGCCGGCCCACCTGTGGGCCGAGTTAGTTGGCAGCAACAAAAAAGGCTGATGATGATGGGGCCCGCTGGCCCCCGCCCGGATGGGTTTGTTAATTCAAGCAATTTTTCCCCTCCAAGGAAGGAAAAAGAATTCGCCCTACCGGCTTCTCTATTGACTATTGCGGTACCATTTAATAGTCGCCGTTACTCTCGACACCGCACACTTTTTTCATTTATGTTTCAAAATTAATCCTATTTATTGAAATTTATAAATTACACACAGACATGAAAATATGGTTGCACAACTGGCCGCTGTTCGTAGCACATCACTGGCCTCTGTCGGTCGGGATTAATCCGCCAAAAAAATAAAAGTTTGTTAGTTGCTTCATACTCTATCGAAGGAAAAATCTTTTAATTATTACTTAGCACCCGCCAGTTGATGTCTTTCCTCTCTTTTTTTTCTTCTTCTTCTTCTTGATGAGGAGCCACGCCGTGCAACTAGCTTGACATTATGGAAGGCCACTGCACTATTAGCTGTCTTTCCTTACGATTGCTTGCCTTCAGTTTTCTACACGATTCTCAGTTTGGAAAACCGACTTATGTGATGGACTTTTATTTTATTTTATTGGAAACCCAATCTGGATCGGCGCTCTTTTGGTGCAAAATAAAGGCCCCTATACATAGTTGTACGTGCTGCGTGCGCTGCAACAATGATAGGCCTTTTTTGGGTTTGTTTGTGTCCTATAATAATAAAGCCCTCACATATATGTAACATATACATAGTAGTACTAACACGCATGCAGGGGCGGAGGTAGAGAGAAATTGAGGGGGGTGCGGCACTTCATAGGATTAGAAAATATGCTTGATTTTCAAGCAAATATGATCAAATACGGATCCTATGTCCACTTTTGCAAAACATGCTCGCTTATGTATATTGGTCCTGTCCGGATCCAAGTGCTAAACTTTAGCTGGTTCATCCAAACAGAAGTGTTAAGAATCTAATAATGCGGTGAGCTAAGATTTGAAAACTTTAGCATGTGTACGAATGCTAATATGTATTAAAAAAAGTTTAACACGTAACTTTAGATCATCCGAACAGACATATAGTCATATATGACTAATGATAACAGGGACCGTCAGAACTTCGAAACTAGCTAGGCGCGCGGCGCGATATGTTATTGGATTGGACACTCGGTCACGCCGCAAGGGGGTCCCAGGCCACGTGCATGTGCGGATTATAGATTGGTGTCGTTGTCATGGCTGATGCATATGGTCGTGGCCGGACGCTTCTTGATTTGTCTTTCGATGCAAGCAAAGGCAGCAAAGACTAGCAGCGGTGGAGGAGGATCCAATGCTCGCTCGCGGCGCGTAAGCTAGCTGCATGATGCATGCTTTCTTCTTTTACAAAATCTGAATGGATTAGGTGGACCAAACGAAAGCTTAATTAATCACTAGAGCGCTACCTTTTTCTTCTTGCTTTTCTTCTGTCTTGTTTTTATTTTTTTTAGCTAGGCACGTTGTGACGATCGATGGGATGTGCACTAGACGCAGATCGAAAAAGGACTTGGAGCGCGTATTCATTCTGCACATCTACAGTAGCTAGCGATCGTCAGGGCAACAAGTGAAAGCTACACGCCCGCTGTACACGACGGCAGGCACGCGTACGTGGATCTCGCACCATTATATTATCTGTACGTACGTGTGGGTGCGGTCGGAGGGAGCAGGCCACAGCTAGCTTCCGATCGATCGGTCTCGTTCAATTCCTACCCACCGGCCGGCCGTTTGAGATGGCAAACCAATGCCGTGTACCACGCGCGCAGCACCGGATCGGATCGGAACCAATGCTGCGCACATGCATGCGTGCTGCTGCCTGCAGCCTGCTGTGCAGGTACATCCATGGCTTAGTAGCTAGTACTCCTTTGTAGACGATTGATGCGTGCGTGCGTGCGTGGCATAGGCACGGGCATGCATGCTGTACAGGCACAGCCATGCTTGCATCGTCTTTCCATTGTGCACACCATGCATGGGCACAGCCTTTGGATCGGACCACCCAGGCAAATAAACCTGGGGAAAAGGCGAAGCATGGGAATCGGGAGATGGACGTTGTGCGTACACGGTACACCGCGCGCTTTCCAGCAGATCACAGCACGTACGAATGGGGGCCGCTGCTGGCTTGCTGGGCCTGGGGGGGGGGGACCTTGCTCCTTGAGCAATTGTTCCGTTTCGGTGCGACGACAGCGCGGGCCGCGGCCCACGGTTGAAGTGCGCGGGCTTCCTAACTGAGCGGGGGCCCGGTTGCTCAAAAAAAAAAAACTGAGCGGGGGCCCGTCACAAGGGAGATAGATGATACATCCGGCCTGCTTAAACTTGGGTTCCAACGTGGGCGGCCCACACTAACCGAGACGACGACGAGAAGAGAGCATTCCGGTTGCCATTCGGCTCGGGCGTCCCTTTTACTTTCTAGCGGCAGCACATGGCAGTCGCAGCCACCTCGCCGCCAAATCCAGTCTGACCAGGCGAGCCACATCCTTCCTCGTTGCCGGCCGGCCAGCGGTGAGCAGCCACGTCAAACAAACCTCGAAAGCTAAGGGAAACAGTGGCTGGCTGTCGTGCCGCTGCTGCTGCCCCGGCGGCGACCGGCGGCTGAATCATTGAGCTGGGCCTTGCTAGCTAGCTACCTGATCCCCGCGTGTCTCGTCTCGTGTCACTGGATCGATCGATCACCCTCTCGATCTGTCTCCCTCACCCTCTCGATCGCTGGTCGCATGTAGGCCTAGGAATCTCATGCATGCCCCCTGATCTTCCAGGCAAAATCCAGCTCGCTCTCTCCCTCCACGCCAGTCTCCTCCTCGCCGCGTGTGCGGTGCCCGCCGCCCGCCCAACCAACCAAATTCTTCCGTTCCGGGCAACCCTTCGCTCCCGCCAAACAACCAAACACAAATTCTTCGGGTGCTCTAGTGTAAAAGGAGCAGGGAGTAAATTAGACACTCTTAAAACCTTAACATATGGTTCCAACTAATTTACACAAAATGTAAACTAAAACAAGCTATCAAGATGTGCAACTACGGTTCACCTTAGTGTGAAACCTTCATCCCAAAAGAGTTTTGCAACATATAGCCGAACCTACCAAGATACTACTCTATGAAAGTAAAGGCACACAAGTTGCAATATGAAATGCGGAAGTTAAAGGAAAGGAATGAGAGAAAGCGAACTCTCGACACGATGATATATCCCGTGGTTCGGTTTGCCACAAAAGCGCCCCTACGTCTACGTTGTTGAAGCACTCACGAAGAGTATCGCTTCTCGGCAATTAAGTCTCTTCCGTGAACACAATCACGGTCACCTTAATCCCGATCTTCACTAAAGGAGATTGCCCACGAAGGAGGGGTCTCCGTCCCCCGCACAATGTTGTCGACGCCGCTCCACACCAAGCCGGAGGGTCGTTGACTTGCCGGCGAGCCACCAATTGCTCCAAGGGGCCGGCGCACCGTAATACAAGTGTGGTTCACTCTAGAACCAGCCACAAAGATCTCAACCTTGCTTATTCACTCACTCAAGAGCTAATCTAGCACTCACACTTTACAAAGCTAGTGCTAAAACCTAAGTATATGATCAATGAGCTCTTGTATGGCTTGGAGGTGTTCTTGGGTGTGTATGAGATGTCTTTGGGTTCCAGCAAACTTCAAATGGCCGGAACAGTTCATATATATAGGCCTCCAAGTCGAACTAGCCATTTGTAGCCGTTAGCAGCTTTCTGCGTAGGCATCGGAACATCTGGTGCATAATGCATCGATTCTTCCGGTCACTCTGCGCTCTGAACTAGTCGTTGGCTTCTTTGACACGGCCGCAGCACCTTCAGGGACCATCGGTTGATCCGATGCTTAGGTGTCGATTCTTCCGGTCACACTTGATCTGCAGAGAGCCGTTGCTCTTGCTGACGTCATTGCACCGACGCCTTGCTCTGACGCACCACCGGTTCAACCGGTGCTGAAGGCTTGACTGCTGCACGCTTGACAATGTCTCTGGAATATAGTACGTTGAATGCACCGACGCTTCTCTTGACATCATCAGTTCAACCGGTGCTTCATTCTTTCTTCACTTGATCTTCAGATGCGCTCAGTCTTGCACCAAAGCGAGGCCATCGGTTCTTCCGACAACCATCGGATGCACCGATGCTGTAGGCATCGGTTCTTCCGGTGCTACTGATTTCAGTAGACCTCGTCCAATTCAGCGTTTCTTTGAGTTCTTTCTTCGTGTTTTGCTTTGCATGACCTTTTTACTTCATCCCTGGGATCTAGAAATATTCACTTAACAAAACCATTAGTCCCATTGATTGTGTTGTCATACGATCACCAAAATCACTCGAAATGGCATAAATAGTGTAAAATCACTCGAAATGACATAAATGGTGTATGTAAGTTACACCAAACCCTCAAAGGAGACCAACCGCAGTCAAGAAGGCCACCGTACCTTTCGTTCGTGGATCAGTTCAATCGAGAGGCCGAGCGAGAATATCCGGCCGGCCGGCCGGCGAGATCCCCTGCATCTGCTCGACGGCGACGGCGACCCACCCACCCGGGCGCGCGGCATGTGACAGCAAGGGGACAAACGGCACCAGTTCCCCCTCCCGTCTGGCCACGATTCTTCTTCATTCAGGCAGCTCCGATCCGTTTTAGGGGGCACGGTCTTCTTTTCTTTCTCTGGTGGGCAAGATTGGTGGCGCAGGATTCATTCTTCTCCCTGCCGATGCCGATTGCCTGCTCGTGCTCTCGGCATCTTTGACCATCCAACACATGCACGAGTCCTACGGATTTTCTAGGGTTGCAATATTTTGGGCCAAAAGTCGGGGGCAAAAAAGGTCGACCGTCAGTGACTGATCTCGGCACGTCCGCTCAGCCCCAGCCGCACGTTCGGTTCAACTCCGACGGGATACTTCTTGCTGCATTGTTCCGACCGACTAGGTGTTGTTGCAGTGTCACAACGTGCCGTGCCGTGCCGCTTGAAGAATATCCGGATCTTAATTCCTCAGGCAAGAAGATAGGCATTTATTATTTTAGGCTGTGTTTAGATGATGAAAAAGTTTGGATTTTGGTACTGCAACACGTTTTGTTGTTATTTAACAATTAATATCTAATCATGAACTAATTAGTCTCAAAAGATCCGTCTCATCTAAATTGGTTACACTGTCTAATTAGTTATTTTTTGAAGTGCATTTAATGTTCCATGTATGTGTTTGAAGATTTGATGTGATGGGTATTATAGAAACTTTTTTTTGACTGTTTTGACAAAAGAGGCCCTTAGGCAGTGCCGACGAATCGAACAAGCAAAGCATATATGTAGTGCCCATCTGTAGCAGGTTTGCTTAGCAAGACAAAGCCAGAGCGGCTGGTAGTTACAAGGATGGACCAACTGTTACAAAAAAGATAGACAAGACTGCAACGGTTAACAGCGACTAGCCGCTGGCCCTGCGTTTGTTTTTGTTGGCTGCGTGCAGCATACTTGCACCGAACCGAAGGCCATTTTTTTTTAAGGGGAACCGAAGGCCAATTACAAGGCAGGATCGCCCAAGATCTCACATGGGGCCGTCCATCTAGATGGCTGTGTTGGGGATAAGTGGGGGACAAATTAAGCAAAACCATGGGGCGCATGCATTCATGCATCTAATGTGGCGGAGCTTGAACACTAAATTAGGAGGCCAGACATAGTAATTAGCTGCTAATCTGATGAACAGTGCCAAAATTACTATTTACCTAGTGTAAAATTTGCAAAGCCAGGGGGCCATGGCCCCCTTTGCCCACAACTAAGCTTCGCCTATTCCATGGGCTATTTTTTTTTTTGAAAACACCCAGGAGTACTGGGGAATCATGTAAGAACTCAATTTAGGTACCCGTGTGGACCGCACGCTCACACACGGATGGGCTACCGAAAAGTCCGAAAACGCGCCACCGAACACCTCACACACATACACGCGCGCGCACACACACTCACACAGGCGCTCAATCCCCTCAAGGAAAAATCCCCGTGCGACACCCGAAACTCGAGCCAGACAGATCTCGAGCTCGGGCGGGCGGCGCTCCACCGAGCGTGCCTACCACGGAGCCACAGGCTCGTTCGCTATTCCATGGGCCATTACCTTGCTCCCAAAACAGCTGCATGCTTCTCCACAAAACCTCAAGCTCTGAAAAGATAAATACCACGCTGGCCACCTACTGGTAGACAAGATAGAAAAAGGTTAGTTGCACAACACAGGCTGCAGCTCTGAGTGTTGCACGCACTCGAGAAGCAGCTGGGATCTGAATTATGGGGGCCAAAAGTAATCGCCTCTGGAGGTCGACCGCATTCACTGCAACAACCACAGGATTGGCGATGATTGGCGATCGGATAACAATTCGTCGGTTGTGTTGTGTCCTTTTCTGTGCACAAGTAGTGTGCTGCGTTGGCACCACTCTCTCTCTCACTCCCTGTTGAAGCAACAGACACCACGCACGAACATGCAAACACATTCCTTGCCCACAGCACATATCTGTGACAATTATGTTTGTTTTTGTTTGCCTTGGCTAGGCGATGAAGAATTTTGAAACACAACTCGCACGCTATAACTTTTGAATATGGATTGTGAAGGTCCAGACGAAGGCGATGGCTCTGTTTGCGGGACCTACAGTGGTTTTTTAGCTTACTAGACTATGGCCTAATGGCTTCTTCACAGCTCAACTTGACCCTTTAATCTTTTAGTTCAAAATTGTATGAAATTAGAGTCTGGTCCTTTTAAAGTTCGGCCTTTAAATTATTTAGGCCAAATTTGACGGACTTTGCACCCCTAACTATGCCACAACAGCACACATGCAGCATGCTAGGTTTGAATCTGCGCGCGAAAATTTTGCAAAAACTAGTGGGGAGTGGAATTATTTGTAGTAGTGAAAGATAGTAAAAGCTAAGGAAGAAGAAGATGAAAAAAAAAGATGCAGAGTACTCCTTTGTTTGTTTCCATTTCCTAACAAGCATCATTATCGACACCCAACTATCGAAGATCATCGACGCCTTTGTTAATTGTGGTTGTTCGCGAATCATGATCCATCATCGATCTATCCGTGACCAGAACCTAGCTAGCCCCACAGGGAAAATTAAAGGGATTCCTTTCTCTCGACAGCTCCACTACGGGGCTCAGCATCGACGATGATGATAGATTACTCAAACACGAGATGCCTAGAATATCTCTTGGGCCAATACAGCCAGGTTAAGTTTACGACCACGCTTAACTTTGCTTTGCCCATCTCGTAGTAGCGTTTGACTTTTTATAATGCGCCGCACCATGCCCACGTAGCGTACCGACCTCGTCCATCCGTCGAGGGGGCGGAGCCAGGAACAACTTAAGCTTTTTTTTGTTATTATACAGTATAACTTAGATACTCATAAGACACCCACACTTAGCTCTATAAACATAAGTACGGAAATCCTATTTTTATGAGAATCTTTAAAGACTGAGCCGGTAAATCATTGAGATTGACGAAGTCACCAAAGACATCTTGTTGTCGACGGGAACGTTACCTACCACTAAAAGCACAAAACCGTTAAATTCTGAAATCTTCACTCCCACGAGGAGTCGAATCTAGGACCTAAGGTGATCCAAGTTCTGGACTTAAAATCACGAATTTATTGCTTAGCTTTATCTTTTATCTGATTTACCACCCTAGCTCCGCCACTCACGATCTTGCCCTGCAATCAGGACTAAAGAGTCATCATTTAGTCTGGGTTGGTGTTACCAATGCAACCGAAACGTAGTAGAGATGAAAACGGACGGAAACAGCCGAAAAAATCCCTCAATCATTTCTGTTTCAGTATTTTATTCCGGGAAACGAGAGCAGGAGCGGAATGGCTGGGAAACGGGAGTGGAAAAGGGATATGCAGGTTGTGGAAACGGGCGGGACCGGAACAGAAATACATTATTATTTAATCACCATTCAACTTGCATGAATATAACACTATACACTCCTTTTCACAAGCTATTCTTTTAAAAATATAATCAATGTTTCACGTTCCCTGTGATTAAACCGCGAAGTGCACCGATGGATGTTGAGGAACAAGAGAGAATATATGGTGTGCCTATTTTTCTAAATTTTATAAATACAGGATCATCCCAGCTAAAAACGGGATCCCGCAAATACGAGCAGGATACACCCCTTCCCAGTTCCCACTTTCCGTTCCATTTCCGTAAATACGGAAATGGACGGAATAAATATAGAAATACGAATGTGATAGGGCGGAATTTTTCCATTTGTTTTCATCCTCAACCAGAACTAAAGAACAACTAAAGGTTTGGGCTCTTTAGTCCTGGTTAGAGCCGCCAACCCGAATTAAATATAGACTTTTAGTTTTGGTTGGTGGCTCCAACCGGGACTAAAGATAGACTTTTAGTTTCAGTTGGTGGCTTCGATCCAACCGAAACTAAAGATCCCTTCCGTCCCTAGCCGTTAGACTCGGGACTAATCTAGCAATAGTCCCGGTTTCAACTATGCTCGGGATAAATGTGAAGGATCAAAATCTATTTTTGTAGTAGTAGATGTTAGCAAAATTGTTGATGACCCTTTCTAAGCGCCGGTTTGTATTATATTTGATGAACAAAATTTCGCACTGATACCTTTTTGATGTAACAGCGTCATTACGTTATTTGAGTACTACATTCTACATAAGCATATTGCACTGTCCATGCCTAATAACTTGTAAATTGTCGGCCACTTTACTTTGTCCTAATAAGTTAAATCCCTCTGATTTGATTGGGTTTATAGTAGACAAAATACCAACGCCTACAATATAAATTAGTCCACTGCAAATGCACAACTATCTCATTTTCCAAAATATTCAGAAACATGCACCGATATTAATTTGATTACAGGTAAAAATAAGAATTCTCTTCCAGATACTGTCTCGCTCGACGGGATTCTCTTCCAGATCTCTCCGTACGTGCCAAAAGCATTAGGCGCGGCGCCCCACCTACTCGCTGCAGCATTTTACCAGCTACGATATGCAAAAGGGCTACGTCAATTTTGATTGGGAGAGCTTAATTAATTATTAGACGACCAAGACCTAAGCACTCTCGCAGAGATAATAATAATTAATAATGGCAAGCACCAGCTCGATCTGGTCAAACATAGGCAACACATACATGGTGCATGGAGATGCGAGGATTAGGCGCTCATCGATCGGCCCTTATCGCTAACGATCCATGTCGATCCATCGATTAGATCTCCTAGTCATGGCTACAGTAGTCATACTATAAAATTGCAGTTTTCTGGAAACCACGCACCGTGCCGGGTAATTGGCTGGGCTGGGTGTTTCTTAATAATCTGGCTGCTAGTTGGTGTACTGCTTAGTATTTGTTTATTGGTATGTAGATAGCTCTGCCAAAGTTTACTTTGAACTTTGATTAGATTTCTGTTAGGGCGGGCGGAGGTTTACTTTGAGTCTCATCACGCAGAGTCAGGCTTTATCACGTCAGGCTCATTGGCACGCGTGTGTTAAGGTGGCAGCTTGATTGCGCCGAAACATGTGGCGTGACTCTTCAGGAAGTCGCGCCACGGGACTAGGAGCAATTAAAAAGGCTAGTTCCTGAAATTTTAGATATGGACAGAATATTATTAAAATATTAAATTAAAAAGAATTAAAATAAAAAAATTCCGCAGAGACCATTGGAGAAGAAAGGAAACGAGCTAGCCAAACGGGTCTTTGAATCCTTTTTCCTCCTCGGTCGGAGTATAAAACTTGATCCGCGTCGTTCTCCGTTACCGGTAGTACCGCGTTTACCATTTGTCCGTACAAAGCCACGTGCTCTCTGTTCACAAGTTGCAGTGCATACGAGGTGCTATTTGGTGTACTTTTTTGAAAAGCTCTATTTGGTGTACCCCATGAAAAGAAAATAGGCTTACAGTTTGTTTGTTTTTTTGCACTAGGCCAACGTATCAATGGTTCGGAACTTCAGATGGCTCCGTGTATCATTGACCCGTGCGCTATCATGAAATCACACACATTGACATTATTATTTACAAGAAAAGAGGACGAATTTATCAAGTACCAGAACTCTTTATATTTGTTCTACAAATATAGCATAAATCTCATCCTGAAATGGAAGGAGGAGCCACCACACCTGCCGAGACAAAAACCGGAAACCACCTTGCCTCTTGTAGTAGCCAGCGATACCGGGGATCACCGCCGTGGCTGAAGCCGCCGCTCATCCCCCGCCGGCGGAGCAAACGACGGCGATGGATGGAAGCCGCGGAATCCAAGCGGCGCCGGCCGCGTCCGGAAACCTACTCCCGCCGGCGCCGTCGCTGTCTCCTCCCTCCCTCGTCAGGACGCACGCCGCCGCACACGTCTTCCCGTCCGGGGTCGCCACAGCCACCAACACAGCGGACCAGCCACGTCACGCGTGGTGTACGCGCACCACGTACAGATACAGCGCGGCCCGTATTGTACACCGTATTCCTACGCGTCGTACGCGGGCGGGTGGGCCACACCATATACTACCATATACGGAGCATGTGCCACAAGTAGAAAACTTTCGAATTAAATGCTGGATCGGGCTCCACCTGGCGGACAGGTCCATCCCGGCTTTCCCCTGGACCGAGCCCACGGGGCCGTGCCGGGCCGGGCCGGCTCGCCCCGCCCGCCACCGGGGCGCGGGGCCCGCGCGGCAGCGGCGGCGGGGCCGACAGGGACGCGCCACCTCATCCCCCACCGCACGCGGCCGCGCCACCGCCTGGACCTGGTGCACTGCACCTCGCCGCCGCTCTCTCTCTCTCTCATCCGGCGAGTATACAATTCACCTCGGTGGTCAGGTCCAGCTCCTTATCCTGTCCCCTTTCCCTTCCCTCCCCATCTCTCTCTCGCTCGCTCGCGCACCGAGATTTCTTGTCCTGTGCGACCAGCCTGGTTCCGCGCGGCGTCGCTTCCTCCTGCCGCCGATCGATCCGGGGGCGCCGGAGCCCAAGATTCGCCGGAGCCTTGGCGGGCGGGCTGGGTGGCTGGTTGGTTGGTTGATTGATTGATTATTGTGTTGGTTGGTTGCGGTTATGTCCACGGCGGTGGCGGCGGGGATCCCGCCGGCGCACGGCGGCTTCCGGGGGTCGGAGAAGGGGAAGCCGGATCCGGAGGACGCGGACAGCCGGAGGAGGAGGAATACTAATGGATTCTTTGCGGAGGATGAGGATGAAGATGAGGAGGAGGAGCAGGGGGTTGGTGAGGCGGCGGTGAGGAGGGAGGAAGAAGAGGAGGAGGAGGTGGCGCTGTCGGAGAGCTCGTCGATCGGGGCGGCGTCATTGGACAGCTCGTCCATCGGGGAGAACTCGGCGTCGGACAAGGAGGACGACGGGGACGAGGAGGTGGAGAGCAAGGTGGAGGGGCTCGGCATGATGGGCCTCGGCACGCTCGAGTCCTTGGAGGATGCCCTGCCCATCAAGTAAGCTGCTAATCCCCTTCCTCTTTCGTCTTGATCTACTCCGTGATTGTTCTGTTCCCTTCAGTAGTAGAGAAAGCTAGAAATGGCTCCTGCTGCAGCTGCTGCCGGATAAAATCGATTTTTTTAAAATAATCTATTTTTGAGCGGTTAGTGTTCTTCTGGTGGAATTATCAAGGTTTAGATCCCAGTAATGATATAGCGTCAGCCTGAAAAAAGGTGTTTTTCCCCATCCTAGGTTGTACCATCCGTGGTCAAACTTAGCATCTTGTTGCTATGTTCATACTGATAAAGCTTATGGATTTGGTGTGTCAGCTACAAATCCAATACTCCTTTTGTATTAGTAAGCAATGCATCGATCGACCGAATTCGTTTTGCTCGAGCTCTGAACTGACCAGACTGAATCTGCGTGTGAACCCGCAGGCGCGGCCTCTCCAACTTCTACGCGGGCAAGTCCAAGTCGTTCACGAGCCTGGCGGAGGCCGCTGCGACGGCGGCGGCCAAGGAGATCGCCAAGCCGGAGAACCCGTTCAACAAGCGCCGCCGCGTGCTGGCGGCGTGGAACCGGCGGCGCGCGTCCTGCAGCGCGCTGGCCACGGCGTACCTCCCGCCGCTCCTCGCCCCCGACCACGCCGTCGTGGAGGAGGACGACGAGGAGGGCGCGGACGACGACGACGACGAGGGTCAGCAGCCGGGCGGCGGCTCCGGCACCGGGCTCAGGAGCAGGAGGCCGCCGACGTTCCCGTCCCCGCGGCTGAGCGTGCACACCACCGGCGGCCAGATGGGGAGGAACCCGCACGCGAGCTCGTTCAGGTCCCCGAGGTCCTTCTCCATGACCGACCTCCAGAAGGCGGGCAACAACTAGCAGCTAAGATTGGAGCAGCTTCTTCTTCCTCCTCTCTTGATCTTTAGGCGTGAGAGATGTTACTGCTACTGGTGCCACTGCCACTACTACTATATAATCAAGATATATATAAGAAGAAACTCATTCCTTGTGCTAGTTGCCAGTCCGGCAGTTGAATGCCGATGAGTCCTCGTTGCTGATCGAATCTCGCATGAACATTAATCTGAACCAGTACCAAGATTCTGTAGAACAAGCGGCATGATGTGTGCTTGCTTGTCGTTAGGAGTGAGCAATCATGCTTGCTGAGAAAAAAGAGAATATTTCAAGGGATGATGGCGATGAGTGATTTGTTCCTCTCCTGTAGCAGAGCAGCTGATGATGCTGTTGGTGGTGTGTGTGGGTTGTGTGGCCTTGTAGGAGCAGACAGAAACGGTTGGTGAAGAGTCCTATAGGCCTAATCTGATGATCTGATGTGGTCTGATCAGCCATCCGTCTTAGTAGCACCATCCATCCAGTTGTTGGGAGGGGAAAAACTTCTTTTTGGTTCCCTTTACACCATAATTTAGCTAATCAGATGAACTTAAACAAATGAAATGCACGAGGCAGCGACAAATCCAAGCATGGAGCACAAGAAAAGGGTTCTTTTCTCAGGAGGTAGCTTTCGCTCGAAAAGGAGGCCCAAGCTGCCAAGCATACACAGGTACGTAGTACCAATCAAACAAGCAAGCTTCATAAATGGAACATGGAAGGTAGCTTCATTTCCACAAAAACAGAAGGTAGAAAAAGGAAAGAAAAGCAAGCAAACGGATCTACCTCGCAACAGCGAGTCGCCACGTAAAGGAGTTGCTTTTTCCCCCCACACAATGCGTGAGCGAAGGAAAGCCGAGAGGATGGATCGATCCCCCAGATCGCGGCCGCCGGCCTCGCTTTCGTTTCCCGCGGCGTCGGCGCCGTCCCCGGAAGAGCGCCGGCGGCGGCGGCGAGGTGTCGCGCGAGCGCCTCCGTTTGTTTAATTGGAGGGATTAGTACGATAATGCCGGTGTTGTTTGAGGTTTCCAAGGGGCGGGCTCGGCGATGCTGCTGGGACCGTGATGGAGGAGGCATGGAGCATCCTATATTCCTATGACTGTACGCCAAACTGTTTCTTTTTTTTGCTAATGGCGAGCGCTAATCTGGTGGGTTTGGTGTGTGGGCAAGTGTGTGTGGAACTGTGGATTAGATAAGAAATTTCTGTACAAAAGTACGTGGTGTGCATTTATTAGGGAGAGAGATGGGGATAAGGTGTGGGCCAGGAGAGAGAGTGAGAGGAAAGCAGGACTTTATAATCTTATCTGTTTCGCTAAAATTATTCGGCATCTGTACGGCAGCGAGCTAAGTGAGGGGTCGGTCGCTCCGGACTCGCAGCCTGGCTCGGAGGCCCACCTGCCAAGCTATCTTTCCAGCCACGGCAAGGCAAAAATGGGGAAAATATGCAAGCAAGATGGGATTAGGCCAACTTTAAAGGACAGTTTTATTTTGTTGTTTCTAAAAGTACCATATCAATAAAACATAAATGGAATATAGAAGAAACTCACTTCGCAATGGATTGTTTCATATTTGTTATTTTATATACTCTATCATATTTATTTCTAAAATTCATCGAAACTCGGTAACCGTGCATACATGATTTCAATTTCATCTAGATGAAATTTATTTTCATCTCTTTTCTCATTAATCTGCTACATCAGTTTAAAATGGTAACATAATATGGCATTGTTTAGTTTCTTCAAAATTCCAAAACTTTACAAGATTCCCCATCACATCAAATGTTTCAACGCATGCATGAAGTATTAAATATAGCTAAATAAAATAATTAATGACACAGTTTGTCTATAATTTGCGAGACAAATCTTTTGAGCCTAATTATCCCATGATGGAATAATAATTATCAAATACAAACAAAAGTGCTACAGTATTTTACACCCAAAAGTTTACACATCTAAACAGGGCCTATATGTCTATGAAATTCTTAAAAAAATCTCCACTGAAAATGGTCGTAGTAAAAAAAAAGAAGATTCTTGTTTCTTGTATTTGCATGTTTGTGACGCATTTCTGATCCGTCCATGCAATTTTCGAGTGAAGAAAAAAGCTCAACGAAATTTCTGACCCGAGGCCCAACCAAGCTTTCAGGCCCATAAACGGAGAGTCGTTTCGGTTTTCGAAGAGTTGCTGTTGAGCTAATGAGCTTTCCCATTTGAGGCCCCTCCTGAATTGGCAGCACGCATAACCGTTGAGCTTGGGGCAGGCTAGTTAGCGCGCGCGCCCTAGGAAGAGAAGTAACAAACGCTTTCCGACAGCTCAAATGCTTTCCATTTTGGGAATCCGTATCCATTCTCTTTCGGGTTTTGTGATCACATGCGTCCAACAGCGGGCCGAACAAGCGAGCCTCCTGGCGAGTGATTTCCGACAGCGGGTCTGCAGGTATGTTTCCTCTCTTGGAAAATGTTTTTTTCTTCTTAATTTTATTTTTTTGGAAACTTATAATTTCTAAGTATAATTTTTATGCATAACTTTTTACACAGGCCTTCTGAGAGATAAATTTGCATCACAATTTTTACGATGTGTATAACTTTTATGTATAATTCTTTCTTAACAACCTTTTAAAAATATTTTTTAGCACAACTTTTACGATTTATATAATTTTACTCCATAGTTTTTTTCAAAATAATTTTGGAGGATAACTTTTTAGCACAACTTGTATGATGTTATTTTTATTGGAAGATTTCTCATACAATCTTTCTACGCACAAATTTATCACACAACTTTTAAGTACAAATTTTTAGTATATTTTTTAGTATAATTTTCATATAAAAGTTGTCAAGAGAACTTCAATACATAATAGAACGTACAAAGGAAAAAATCTGGAAACTTCAATACATAAAAAGAAGTAAAAATTTATTGAAATACAAAATTATATATAAAACTTTTTTCTATTAAAATATTGGATATATAACTCATGCAGAATAAAGCAAAACTTATCAAAGAAAGAAAAACTTGTATATATAACTTTTCCTATATATAAGTTACATATATAAATATATGTATAACTTATGAAAAAATTAAGAGTTATAAACGAAAAGATAAGTTATACATATAACCTATATATATATAACGTCTTCGATGAATTCAGGAAAAAAAGAAAAAGAAAAATGATGAAAGATAAGACAGGAAAATGGAAATTAGAAATAAAAAGGGGAGGGGAGAAACGTTTGAAAAGAAAATCCGAATCAAGATCGATTGCTGGAATGGCTGCTAGCGGTCGACCGCTGAATTGGATTCGCGTAGCTAATCCGCGCGCACGCCAGCAGGCCTCCCGACGCGCGATCTCCGGCAGCCCGCTAGGCCGCTACCTTCTTTTTTTTGGAAAGTTTTTTTTCCACCGCAACTTTCTATATTTAGACAGTGATAACTTGTAAATATAATTTTATACATAACTTTTTGCATATAACTTTTGAGAGGATAAATTCTCATCATAATTTTTACGCTACATATAACTTTCATTTATAACTCTTTCCTAACAACTTTTTAACGAATAACTTTTTGGTACAACTTTTACGATACATAAGATTTGGATGCATATATTTTTAAAAAAACTTATAGTGATAAATTTTTAATACAATTCTATGGAGGTATTATCAAGAAGACTTATCGCGAAATCTTTTACATACAAGTTTAGTATACAACTTCTAAGCACATCCTCTGATATATTTTTTTTAGTTCAATTTTCATAAAATAATTGTCAAGAGAACTTCTCTAGAGAAAAACATAATAGAAGGTAAAGGAAAAACGTGAAAAGTAACAAAAATGATAACAGTTGCCTCTACGGAATGTAAAGGAAAGAGAAAAAAAAGGAGAAACCAAAATACCTGGGACGTTGTGCGGGTGGGTCGTGGGCGCGGACCGGCAGACAGCTGCATCTTTGGCTGTAACGTCGGCACTCGGCACGTCGCGCGCCAGCAAGCGCGCTAGCGCGCGATCGCTGTACTGGATTCTCGGTTGAGCTTCCCATTCCCAGCAGCGACGACCCGGCTGGCGGCGAGCATATATAGCCGCGAGATCGCCCGTATCTCCTCCAAATCTTCGCGTAGATTCGCGGAAATCTTAGCAACACCTCATGGCGAGATCTTTGCGATCTGCGCAAGATTCTCATGTCCTCCTCTGCCGGCGGCAATATGGAAGAAGTAGTGGAGCAGCAGCAGCAGCTAGACTGTGGCGGCGGCGGTGGCGGGAGCAGCAACCCGCGGAGGGTGCGCCGCGTGCAAGTACCTACGGCGGCGGTGTGCCTCCGACTGCGTGCTCGCGCCCTACTTCGCGGCGACGCAGCCCCGGCGGTACGCCGACGTGCACGCCGTCTTCGGCACCAGCAACGTCACCAGGCGGCTCCAGGTAGTTATCACTAGCTAGCTGCTAGTTGATGATATCATCGTGTGCAACGAAGTTTTTAGTTCGTGCAGAGCTCTCAAGAGAGCTTAATTAGCGGGATGTTTTTGCTGATGATGTGTGTGGGGGCGCCATTTCTGCGTGCTGCTCTGATGTGCTTGTGGTGCAGGGACTGCCGGTGCAGGAGCGGCGGCGGGCGGCGAACACGATGGCGACGGAGGTGGGGTGGCCGATGCAGGACCTGGTGTACGGCTGCACGGGGGTCATCGACCGCCTGCAGCAGAAGATCCGCGCAGTGCAGCACGAGCTCGCCACGACATGAGCGCAGCTCGTCGTGCACGCGCGCCCCACGCCGCTGGTGCAAGGAACGCAGCTGATGATGATGATGATGCCGTCTCTTCCTCCTCCTCCTCCTCCGCCTTTGCTTGTACCAGCTGCTGCAGCGGCGGTGCGCGCCGCCGCTCATGGTGCCGCCGTGCACGACGATGACGACGCGCCATTGATGGACCCCGACGAGTTCCTCGTCCTCGACGGCCGGCTCTGATGTGAGGATGATCGATCAGGAGTGCGCTAGCTTGTAGGAGTAGCTTCCTTCGATCGGGTCGTAGTTTTTTTTTTTCTAATCGAACTGAAATACGTGACAGTAATTTGTCTGGAGGTGCATACAGCCATGCATGTCCATGTATGGCATGGCACTGAATTTGAATGGCTTGACATATCAGAGTCAAGCATTCTATGCACTATGCAGGGATCAAAATTTAAAAGTGGTCGTTGACGGTTTCTACTTGATCAGGTAAAATTTGCACACATAAAAAAGACAGCAGGCATCTCTTTCAGTATTTATAGAATAAAACTGCTCTTTCCTTTTTTTTCATTAATTTTCATTCACAAAACTGCAAGAACACATGTCATGATCCTAAGAATCCATGTTGCAGAATAGGCAAAAAAAATTCTGCTGAAACCACGATCAAACTTAATTATTGTCATCTACAAATGTGGATCGACACAGTCAAGTGAGCTTAATGGCCGCAATAATTTACACTTCCCTAAGGATGGCCTTACTAAAACATGCTGATGAATAATTTCTTCTAATCCATACTTCTTGGGAGGGATTTTCATTATTCACTCTAATCCACATGGACTAGAGAGGGAATGTGTTTATCCAGACAAGCCCCAGGTTGACCTGTTTTTAAGTCACAAGTAGGTCAGTCCGCCAAGCTCATCAAAGGATGACCCAGGTGGACCTATTAGCCAAGAATAAAAGGTGTAAATTAATTTTTTTATGAGCACAAGAAATTTTTTTGGAGCAAATAAAAATATTCCATGATAAAATGGTTCCAAAAATAGGAATGTACCATAGAAAATATAAATTAGAACAAAACAAAATATTCGTTCAAAAAATAGGAATTATTATAGAAGAAATAAAAATATTTCGAGAAAATGGTTTGGATCAAATATAGAAATCATTCTTACAATCAAAGAAAAAAGTTGGGAGCAAAAAAGTCCCAATTCTCTATTTCTAAATTAAAAGGTGTTGATTTTTTTTATAAAAAAATAAAATATGCATTCTTGTTTAATATTCTTTTGTTGCAATGATTGCAAATAATATCACGGAGAAAATGGTCTTAATAAAGCAATAACGGGTCAAGAGAAAGATAGGATTAACATTTACACGCACGTTACTAATGCTTTTCTCTATCACCAACTGGTGTCGGCCTCGTGGACCAATCACACCCACCCAAGCCTTCTCGCTGCTGCCAACTGTATTTCTTTTAAAGTTGCCAGGGCCACTGGAATGTGTATTTTTTTTAAAAAAGTTGCCCGGGCCACTGGCCAAGCATCACTATGTTTTTCTGGCAACCAGTAGTAGTACTTTTCTCTCGCACCAAATCAGCATCAATCACCAATCACTAGTCAGCCAGCAATACTTTTCTCTCACGGCAAATCAGCATTAGCCACCAGCAATACTTTTCTCTCACGGCAAATCAGCACTAGCCACCAGTCAAAGCCAGCAGAACAGAGCACATGTAATTTACATGTAAGAACTTAATTGGTACCTACGCCGACCAATGCAGATGGACTGCAGAGAAATCTGAGAACGCACCTACCATAGCTCAAACACGCACTCACACACTCACCCACACGCACACCCGAGCTCTGGTACCCCTCCGGGGTAAATCCCCCGTGAACTGTTGCAACCCCGGCAGCAACGCCATAGGGTTTCACACCAACGTTCCTAGCCCTCGCCATGCATCTTCTTCCTCACCCTCGCCGGCTCCCCAGCTGCGCGTTTTCCAGCTTTCATGAACATGTTCTTCAACGTGAACTTTAGAAACGCTAATCTCAATTCAGCCAGCTGTCAGGGTGTGTGTTTGGTCCCAATCTTTCGAGTTCAGACTTGTCATTGTCCAAAGTTTTTTCTAGTGAGGGAATCACGTGTCTGTGTGTGGGTGTGGGTGGGTGGGGGGGGGGGGGGGGGGGGGGGTCTCTCCCAGAGCTCAGAGCTCAGGGTTCTCTGGTTCCTTAACATTCTGGCGTTGGCGCCGGTGCCAAACTGACTTGCACAAACACCAGCATGATAACTCTACCACTACCAGATTGCCAATTGCCATAGCGTCAAACCAAACACTACAGTACAAGCAGGCCACAGGCAGATTAGCTCCTTTTGAACCTGTTCTTTTGACTTTATTTTCGTAAGGTGCATAACTACAGACGGATGGAAAACAATAGTATCTAGTAGCAGATAAGCATTTACAAATTTACAGTCAGGTTGCCAGAAAAAAAGGTTAGATCGCAAGCTAGAGCTGTTTTAGGTTATACCGTCGCACGTCCATACAAAACTAGTAGCTCCGATTGTGCTCGCGCTTTCGCTGCCGCATAGCATAGCACATCACCTGGTAGGCTAGTAGCCTAGAACAGGAGTCTGGCTGCTGTACAGTTTACCACTGCATTTCCTGTCAAAGAAACTAGGAAACCTACCGGGCCAGCTTTGTTGGCAGCTTATACATTCTCCAAGCGGCAGTTCCCGTGGAACCAGTAGAATTTATCTTTTCTTCTTAAGGCATGGCTATTTACACCGGCTACTCGTTGCGCCCTATGTCTGTCCGCCTTCCTCCTCATCTGCATTAATGATCAATTGAATTCCTGAGCTTTTTGGATCAGAATAAACGCAGAGAAAGGTCAGGAGCTCATTCATGGAGACTCACCACGGCGTGCTTTCCGGCAACAACGGGGTTTGAAATAGTCCTGGAGTGGTCTTACGGGCACCGGAATGAATTTTCCGAGATATGCTAGGGGCCAACTGGAAGCATCACATAGAAATAATCACACCAAAATTATTCACCACGGAATTAGCTCAACATTTAATGTCACAACAAAACTACTGTAGGTAATATGGAAACAGTGGATTTGATGTCATGCTTCTCAATGCTCATAAATGCATTTCAGGATCGTAGGTTCAAACTACTATGTGGCGCATTACACATTTAAAGGCTTGATGAACTTTGCAAAACCAAGAAGTTGTTATTTTTTCAAGCGCATACCTTACAACACCAATAGCAACTGAAACCAGCCATAGTCTCCAATCAAGTCTCACCGTTTTGAAGAACTTCCCCAGGAACTGAATTATCAGTATCTGCCAAAGGAGAGCAACTTCATAACTGCCTCATGGACAAGGGTGTTTGGGAATACAGAGAATAGGTTCTACATCGCCTGTACCTGAAATACTGTCGTTATACCAATTATTCCCATGAATAGGTGGTTCTTTGTTACACCTTTGAAGACATTCCTCTCCTCGGGCTTGCGTGCATTGAACTCATTGAAAATCTATAGTTGAAAGCACATCCAAGTTAGCAAAAACATTTTTTGCAGATGTACATAAGAGTCAATTCCGAAAGTAAATGATCAAAATGATGTAAAATATTCATGGTAACTTCACTCGGGTTAGTCTGACTATACAGGCAAATGCATTGTCGGTCAAGGGCCTAAAGTCCAGGAGTTTCTAATCGGTCTCGTTAAATTACTGGCACAGAGAGAAACACAAAGAAGGATAGCAACTCGTTGAAAATTGATAAAAGAAAAACATTCCAGACTTATCAGATCCTGATCCATTTTTGTCCTGGTATCAGGTCAAGATACGTAGTTCAGAAACGATTTTCTTATGCCATACATGAAACTTGACTATGATCAAGCATAAATAGCCTATTAGAAGAGCTAATATGAAGTACAACATCCATGGAAATATCTTACCAGTTCCTTTTGTGGTTTAACTATTGACTAATAAACTTAGTCAAGTTCAAATTGATTTCTTTTTTCTTTTGAAAATAGCTCACCATTAGTAAACATTTGTCTAAAAGGCGAAACACGACCTGTCTCCAGCTATGTTCTGCTATGATTCTTAAATGAACAATCAAACTAATAACCCACCTGGCAAAACACAAATGTATTAAAGATGAAGGTGTTCTTTTTCCTCTCAGCATTATATCGGCTTTCATTCTGCAGCCGCAGAATTCTTACTCCAGCAAAATCGAAGATAAGAAGAACTGCTATTTGGTAAAGGGCCTGCATGAAATTCCAAACATATTAGAAAAAAAAAATGATTCAGCAGAATCCAATTGTATAACACAGGAATACTAACCTGGACAAACAAGTTTCTCCACATGATATTTGTAACAAGAGGTTCCCTGCAGTAGAATATTTTAAACTCATAATGCATAGTAATATGCACCGGAACACATTACACCCAATGTTGTCAACAATAAATTATGATACTTTTACTTGCCTTCGACCAACAGGATTTCTCTTCATAAGGTTGTCAGTTGGTGGCTCGGTGGCTAATGCAAGGGCTCCCAATGTGTCCATGATAAGGTTCACCCAGAGAAGCTGAAAAGTGAAAGAAAGAATGAAGCCTGGATGCACAAGGGTCTCAGGGAAACTGGTGCATCACTGTTAAGCTATGTCTTGAACTGTATATTAAGGGCCAGTTTGGCAGAGCTCCACTATCTGTTTCTTCAGCTTTAGCTCCCAAATTCTCTGATAGAGTGATTCCAGTGGGGAACAGATGAGAAGCGATTCTAGAGTGATTCTGGTGTAAATGGGGAGCAGGGGGATTTTTTTTTTTAGTTCCCAGCTCGTAGGGCAAATGGAGAAGCGATTCTTGTTAGCTCCCCACCAGAATCAAGTTGTGTCTTAACCATTTGGTACAGCTTCATAGAATATGCTCCGAAGAAGCTGGGAGCGGAGCTCTACCAAAGAAGCCCTCATTGTTTACCAGGAAGGTTCAAATTTGGGACATTATAGTAAAATTTTCTGCACATCTTTCATGCAACATGACAAGTACCTAATTTAATAGAAGCAGCAATGGCTGTAGTAGAGCAAATTGCACAAAACAAGGAAAACTGTCCCAACCTCAACAGCATTTAGGGGCACATCACCAGAGGACACAGCAGCAACCACATTAATCACAAGTGCAGCAACATTAACAGTAAGCTGGAACTGAATGAATTTCTGTATATTTGCATAGACAGACCGTCCCCAACGAACAACCTGAAAGAGAAAGAACTGTTAGGTTTCATGCACCAACTAGATGAACCCAAAAGCTTAAGCAGTTGGGAAGAGGTGGGCAATCCACTAATACTTCACAACACTCTCACTCACATGAAGCCGGAACAAGGCGCAAATGTGAAAATAAAGAAGGGAGCAGAGGACTTAAAAGATGCCTCTACCAAGACTCGAACTCGAGACCTCTGGCTT
Source organism: Panicum virgatum (assembly GCF_016808335.1). Classification (NCBI taxonomy): domain Eukaryota; kingdom Viridiplantae; phylum Streptophyta; class Magnoliopsida; order Poales; family Poaceae; genus Panicum; species Panicum virgatum. The sequence continues at coordinate 44,422,497 of NC_053141.1, read as the reverse complement.
TGATACCATGTTAGGTTTCATGCACCAACCAGATGAACCCAAAAGCTTAAGCAGTTGGGAAGAGGTGGGCAATCCATTAATACTTCACAACAAGAACGAGGTTGAAATCCATAAATTCTAACATAAATCTCACCAAAAACAGTGGTTATGCAACCAGAATTATAGCGTAGAAAATGCACTTTCGACCAAGGACTATACATGTGTCCATACTGCCATGTTCTAGACTTGATTGTCAACTGTGGTAATTTAGTAAGAAGCACAACATAACATCCTTAAAGGTACATTTATCAACGCAGCTGGCTAGCTGTAAGTAGAAAAAAAAAATCACTGTTGATAACAGTAAGCCAGTTAAGTTCTCTCTACTGGCTCTCTTGCGTATTCGAGAAAAGAAGTTCTCACTTCTATAATTCTATCTAGTAAACAAACCTTGACAACTGATGTGAAGTCATCATCCAGGATTATAATGTCAGAGCTTTCTTTAGCAACTTCTGTCCCCGAAATGCCCATTGAAAGACCTATATCGGCCTAGATGAAAAATCAAGCAGCAATTAGGAACAATGAACTCATCAATGTCAAAAGAAGTGACAATATGTAATGACTCAATGTCTTGAGATAAACATGTCACCTCGTGCAATGCAGGGGCGTCATTTGTGCCATCACCAGTAACAGCTACAACATGTCCCTTTCTTTTTAAAGCTTGGACAAGCAAAAATTTATCATTTGGAGACGATCTTCCCATCACCTGGAACAAGGTAATTAGATATACAACATCAAAAAAATTGAAAGAACTTAAAAACTGCTCCTGAGGACAAAAGTCTATAATCACAATGCATTGGAGGGAGGGAGGGAGGGAGGGAGGGAGTTACAATTATCTTGTCAGCGGCATCTGCTCTCGCATTTTCAGACATCTCACGGAACACTTTTCCCTCAATTACAACTGGCTCCGAAATAAGACCATTTGCATCTAGTATTCCACACTCCAAAGCTATAGCCTTAGCAGTTTCGATATTATCTCCTGTAACCATGCGCACCTGAATTGCATGCACAGCCGCTTATCTATCAGATAATAAGAGTGATATCATTTCCCAGGGGGAAAACAGAAAGACTATCCACCTAGCAATAAAACAAGAAGGATGGATGACTGGAAAGATGAGTGTAATCTAGCGCACAATATTTGGTTAATGAGCAGTTACAATGTCTAATAAGGTGCAAGTCACGTAGGAGAGGGCAATGACTTTTATGAAGGGATTGCCATAACTAATCACAGGGCAAAGGCCGGTATTTTTTTTTCTTCATGCTCAAACATGGGTAGACATTACTATAACAAAAATGGCTAGACAACATTTGTAATCCTTCTTATTTTGTTTTTTTTGCCCATTTATATATTATTATTATTATATAATTATAGTACGATCATTTCCTCCTGTTAATATTAGTTCCAATTCATTCCATTTTATTTTTTCATTGAGCACTGAAAAACAAACAAAAAACCTTAAGTGGTCCTAATAATGAAAGGTGAATGATACAGAAGAATAAAAAACAATATAAGCTTTTTTTTCCGAAAGCGCAAGAGAGCTGCGCATCAATATATTAAGAAGAAAGAAGGGGTAAGAAGCCCAAGTGGTACAGACAGCCAGACAGGGCTTGCACCAAGCCCAAATAAAAAAAACAATATAAGTAAAACAAACCTTTACACCAGCAGTAGTGCACAGTCGTACAGCAGCCCTTACTCCTGGGCGACAGGGGTCCTACAGAACAATTAACTCTTTATAAACAAGTTACTGTTGAATGCTACTACTAATTATGCATTTATGCTTAAAAACAGTTGCATGGAGTGACTGAAGAGGGGGTATTATTATGCAAGCTCATGGATACAGGAAGAAAATCATTTGAAGAATGACCTGGTGAATAATGATATCAGATTGAAGTATGGGATTGTGCTGAGTTGGAGAACTATGCATATTGTTTTTCTCTCTTTGTTAAAACAAGACTAAGCCACGTTCATGACACAAGCAAGTACGAAACAGAAGAACTCAGACTGTACTATACTCTTTTTTTTAGAGTACTGTCTTGCACTATGTATTTGAACATAGGGCTTGACTCCCTCATATCTGTCAAACATAGACACAGTTGATCTTAAAATGAGTCAACATAATAACAGTAACCAACCTTTATTCCCACTATGCCAAGCAGAGTCAGGTCATCCTCAGGCAACTTCCAGTTTTCTATATCTTCCTTTGGAATCATTTCAATGTCAGAAACACAATATGCAAAAGCAACACAGCGTAATGAATTCGCTGCCATGTGTTCAATCGATTTCTTGTATTCATCATGCTGCAAATACTTAAAAGTCCAAGTGAGTCTCACAGAAACCAGTACTTCAAAATTCAGGTGGGTTTCAGAGTAACAAACAAGTTAGGAGAGGATATTACCGTCTCAGCACTCATTGGCTGAACTGAACCGTCCACAGAAAGCCAGCTTTTGCAAGAAGATAACACTATTTCAGCTGCACCTTTCCAGTGCACATGAACACCTTCATCCGACTGCAATTCAAGGAATCAGACAGCACCACGATAACACAAACAATATCAGAAATAAGAAACAATGCGGCATAGAAGATGTTGTCAATACAAGTCATGAACAAACATGTTATAGATCTTTGCACAAAGATAAGGTTAAGAAAAAACTATCCTGATGCAAAGATGACAAGGAAATGGGCAATGAAACCTAATGATTAAAACCTTGGAGGCAATTGACTGGTAAGCAGTCACCCACGCGAGGAGAGTGGTGTCTCCAGAACTGGGTGATTTAGAAATATATTACAATCCAAAATATGCTCGAAACACATCCTGAGGCAGTTCACAACTAGTAACAAGGTGGCTGGCAGTAACAATTTGGCAAGTTTTTTCTAGTTTCAGCAGCAATCCACCCGGAAAACAATATCAGCCCGCTGAAAAATATGAAATGTTACCTACAAATGCTAAAATTTTCTGATCAACTGTCACCAGCAGTGGTATTAAGCATTAACTAAAGATTACTTGAAACATACATATATTGCAAAAAAAATGTAAATTCAATAGGAAAACTCAGGTGCACAATGTCAAATTATTTGATGCCCCCATGAACAAGTGCTAAATGTACTAAGATAAAGCCGTGGAAAAGGCGAGTCAAAGACTTAACACAAATATTCATAGGAACATTCGTTTTTTTTCTTGAACAATGCAGGAGAAACTGCGTTCCATTTCATTAAGAGATATAGACACATTCTTCACGTTAAGGTCTGATATACACAACTTGCATACTACCTGTACTGCAACAGCACCACGTTTTTTCTCCGAGTTAAATGGGAAAACATGAATAACTGCAGATTTTGACCTCATGTCATGGAAATCCATCCCTATCTGTGCAAGGTGGAAGGTCAAGTCAACAAAAAAGGGGGATGAAGAAATACTGAAGAGTGAAGCAGACTAAATAATCTTTCAAAAAAAAAAAGCAGACCAAATAATACCTTAAGACCCCAAGAAAGAATGGCCTTTTCAGTTGGTGAACCCGTAATTTCTGCCTCACCCCCATCCTGTACAAAGGAAAAGCATAGATGTAATTGTGTCAAACATGGCAGATTGGTAATTGCTATAGACAAGTGCTATGGATGATACTTTAACAGTATCCCCAGACTGCCTCCAGGAGGCTGCCTCCCAGTTCAAGTTTCCAACATTTTAAGGGCAAGAACCAGTAATATTAGACAACCTGATTGTTTCAGATCTTAAACTAGTGATGAACTTGTTGCCTCCCAGCTTCACACCTTAAAAAACAGTGCTTGAAACTCATGCAATTTTCATTGAACTTGTCTAATTTACAAATCATTAACCGCTGATAGTTCTGAACCTGTTATTTTCTGAACTATCAACGATGCAGACAGCCAGGCATGACTCATGAATTCCATAAGTGATCTCAATAAATAGGAGTTTTCTATACCTCTGGCAAAAATACAGTTCCTGTTGTGTTCTGTGCGATTCCTTCAATAATAAGTGCCACTGAATCCTCTGATATCTGGCTAATATCATCACAGGGATCCAACTTTGTTCCCGCAAAAAATGCTTCCACAACTGTCATCTGCACGATCAATTTCATACAAGTTACCAAACAAATTGTGGTGCCATCGATTATGAAATTTCACAAGTAAACACTTCAGAGCATATGAGCATTGTTATAGATGACAGTGAACATATGCATGTTCAAGCATTTTAATTAAATGAAAAGTCTTGAACAAGCATTATGTCAGCACAGCATCTTGGGAAAATTGAATGGACAATGGACTGGTACATGACTTCACAGACCTTATTCAGGGTAAGAGTTCCTGTCTTATCACTGCATATTGTAGTAGCTGATCCCATCGTTTCACATGATGAGAGTCGCCTCACCTATTTAGACAAAAGTGAGAAATCAAGATCATCCTCTTGTCAAACTATTTCATGAATATAGGCATAAAAGTTTTTTTATCTACCAGTGCTTTGTCTCGCATCATCTTTTTCATTGAATATGCAAGCCTGAAAAAATTGCAGATAGTCAAAGGTCTGAAAAAGTGAAAAATCAATGCAATTCACACAAGGGATTCATACGTCAGAGTTACTGCCAATGGGAGCCCCTCAGGCACAGCAACGACTACAATAGTCACCTGTGGATAAAAAAGAGAAAAGAATCAGTGAAGTCTCTAAAAACTGTTGATGGTACTAGGTTTACACTAATGAGATTAAGAATTTAAGATTACATACAGCAATGGTCAAAATTCTAATTGCCCCCATAAATCCTTGTTTCACACCAGTAGTCCCAGCAACAAATTGAGTAGTCCCATCAGGATTCTCGGTATGGCCAGTAAAATATCTGTAGTACAATTTAAAGTCAGTAAAAGCAAGAGACATTTGTGATAGTCGCAGTATGAAGTAAAATAAAATACCTTATCCAAAGCACAACAAGTACTGCACCAGCTACAGACAAGCCTACCAAACCAATAAAAGTTGCAACGCCATTCAGGCGAACCTAATAAGTACGAAAGCGTGAATCAGAAAAGGCTGTCAGTATTAGTTCATTCAAGAATATGGACCATCATTAAAGACAATAACCTGTAATGGTGTTTCTTCACCATTATCTTCAGAAAGGTTAGCCATCAACTGACCCCATTCAGTATTGATGCCCACGCCTGTTACCTTTTTATTGATAAGCAAAGTTACAGTTAGTTTAGCCATGACGAATTGGCAATATTAAAATGAATAATAAATAAGAAAAATTCCAGTGCACAGTGACATGGAAAATAGACATGCTCAATTCTAGATGTTGTCAAAATCCTTGAGCTTGCCGGACTCACCAGCATTGAACCATAGCCATCTGCAACCTTGCAACCAGACATCAAAAATGGTGCCTTTTGATCCTTGTGAACCTAAAATAACACTGCATCATGAAAATCCCAACAGAGGCAGATTTGAAAAAAAAAAAGCCACTGGCTCTTCCAATAGACTTACAGTTTTTGACTCTCCAGTCATACTCGATTCATCTATTGCAAGAGAATGGCCAGATATCAGGACACCATCAGCAGGTACCTGGAGGTGAAAAAACTGATAAGCAGATTCTACACAAAAAATAAAAAAAACAGATGAAAAAATAATATACCATCTTACTTGGTCACCGATTTTGAGTGGAACCACATCACCAACAACAAGGTCAAATATTGAAGTTGTAGATCTTTTACCACCTCTAACAACCTAACCAAAAGGGGTAGAAAAAACAGAAATACAGTCAATGAATTGTTCACACTTGGTACCTAGAGCTACAAACGAAAATGGTCAGATGTGGTGTGGCCATACTTACCTCCACTTGTATGTTCTGTTTCTCCTCATTAAGATGCCGAAACTGAAGAGATTGTCTATAATCACTGATTGCTGGAGAAATGACAATGATAAACATTAGAAAATAGCATAAAACTATGCTACTAAAAAAGATTAACTTGCAATCTAAGTCAATTACCAGTAACAAGTATCACAAGGAAGACAGCTAAAAAGATACTTCCACCATCATACCATCCTTCATCAACACCCTAAATGAATAATGTTAAAGAAAAGCAAGTAAGGTAATATGTACAATAAAGGACAGCAATTTTTTTTTAGTTCAAAACTGCCAGGAGAGTGAGGAAAAATGAAAATTTAGTCTTATAGATGGTATAATATAATACCTCTGTCGTCATACCCAATGTCAGTGATATGGCAGCAGCTACCATTAGAATGACAAGAGTTAAATCTTGGCATGCTTCAAATACAAAACGCTGTGAAGGAACATGATAGGATTAAAATTTGAAACTGCAAACATTGGAGCTAAGAGTTTTGGTAGGACCCATATCTAGTTTAATTTTACTATAAAAAAACGTCTACCTTGATTTAAGGATCAAGTTCCCCTCTACCATTGCTTTCAAAATACATCTCCTTTCCAAAAAAAAAAACCTCCTTTTTGCCACTGAGCGTCCCACGAAATGTGGTCCCAAACCCCCTCCAGTGGCAAATAGGAGACATGTTTTCAATCAAACTAGATCAAAGTTTAAGCAGAGAAACTATATTCAATATATGTAGGATAAAAGGCTAAAAAAGAAAATGAAAGAACAAAGGCAAAATATGTAAAAGTAGGGACTTGCAAACACGTGTTAATGGCAGGACATTTTAACTGTATAAGATCATTTAAAATGCTTGAAATAATATACGAATTTCACATGATTTACTTATGGCATACCAGTATGTTTTTCCTTTTCTTGCGTGGATATGTATTTGCTCCATAGATATTCCTCCTTTGTAACAATTCATCCTCATTTGGACTAGCTCCCTTGTCTAAATCACTCTTCAATAAATCTGACAGGCCCTTGACCTGAACAGATTTTAGTGACACAAATTGAGTTTAAAATGAGAAGATGTTAACCAAAAAAAATTGATAATCTAGCTCAGTATTAACTTACTCCCCCAACTTCTTGAAGAAGAACACTATCATGATCCCTGTTTAATGTGGTAAGCTTTTCCAGTTCAATTGGAAAACTGCGAGAGGCCGTTGCAAGATTTATACCACTATAAGCTTCTGCTTCGTGCAAAGGACATTAAAAATAACACAAGAATATAAATAAATTGTATGTAAAACAAGCATATAAAGGAGCATACAAGCATTAAGCACAAGTATAAACAAACAGAGGAGCAATAAACTTGAGATAGTGTGAGTGAACTGTCGAAGCAGATATATCATGAGGAAAATACTATACAGCTGGAGGGAGGGAGGGAACCTTAATTTTATGTACAAATTGGATGGATTTTAATGAGCTAATGGATAGATTAAATAACAAAATGATTTGAGGAAAAAATATTGAAATGGTAGAATTAGTGAAATGAATTACTATGGTTGTTATTGCAATGCGAGGGCATTATTACATCTTAATTGATTAAATAGAATTGAACCTTGGCTACATTGCCACCAGAAAACTGCTATGGTATTTAAGAAGGAAGCAGGAAAACGTAGGTCACCCCTTTTTATCACTAATGTTCAGTACAAGGATGGAATGAGGAATGATGACATGTTAACATGAAACATCCGTCATGAATTTCACCAACAAGGCCCGACATATTAAAAGAATTAAAGTTACTCAACTTTAGACTGATGTAATCATCCATGTTGGGTAAACATGAGCAGTAAAACAGAGTTTAACATAACAATATGAAGTAGTATCCATACCTCTAATCTCCTTTTGGCCAGCTTCTTTGAAAAGAAATGCTGCCTGGAGAATACAAATTTAGAATACAAAAAATGAAACAGGAAAAAGAGAGCATACAATATCTCAGCGGGCAAACGACACTGTACCCGTATAACTTGTGCATGGGACCGGATCTTCCTTCTTATAATCTCTTTCTCTTCCTCCTTTTTAAGGTCTAGAGTATATCGAAAGCGGCGCGAAGCATTGAGCACAAGAGCAGCTTGCTGAAATGTAGAGAATAACCATGTTTGTTAGAACTCGATACTAGGAGCTTGTGTTGATCCACAATACATGATTTACTTCTATCCCAAATGCCTCATCATTCATCTTCACCTTTACCATGACTAGTTCCCACACGAGCAACTTACCCTATTAAGTAAAACTAGTGTAGTCCCATTGTTGTGAAACAAATTGACGTTTCTTTTCATAATTTCCCAAGTGTATTGACATGGCAAACCAGTCAAACTACAGACAATACCCTTGCTTGAATATGGGCATCAATAAATGAACAAATGTAAGGCAAACCTCTAGTATCAGCACTCCACTTTCAGTCAAACAGACTACAATGCCTTTGTAGGAATCCAGAAAGAAAAAATATACAATACGCAAAACCCTTTCAGGATCAGCAATGCATGAAGGCATTTCACTGAAGTATAATTCTTCAATGAAATGCTAGACAAAAAAGATCTTCCATGGCAAACTTGTTCACCACAAATGACATTCCCCTTGTCTCCATGTGGGGCAGAGGTTGAGGTAAAATGCCCACGCCTCGAACCTCGGAATAACAGCTCCACACTCCACTCCACACTCCAGTCACGAGCATCCAGGCATTGCTTGTCCCATTCTCCGTGCACACGCAGACAATCAGCGAGCGGCCCGCACGCGAACCATTTCCAAATCCAAGGAGACAAGGCGCGCATCACACAATCCAGATCCCCGACCTGCCCGGCCCGCCGAAGATCCAAATTCGAAGGGGAGAACAATCGGAGAAGGGCGAGTCGATCGCGCACGTACCCTCCACCGGCGCAGCCGGTCGTGCGGGGCGTTCTTATGCGGTATGTCGAAGGCGTCGTCGAAGACCTCCTCCTCCGCCTCCGCCTCCGCCTCCGCCTCCGCCCCATCCTCCGCGGCGTCCGGCGAGCGGATCTCCGGCGGCGGCGACCTCCCCAGCGCCATCCCGCCCGGTGACAGCAGCGGCCAGACACCTCCGCCGCGGGCTTCGCAGGAGAGACGGCACCGGCGCTCGCAGCCGCAGCCCCTGCGTGCCACACAGACGAGACGAGAGCGCGCCCGTGTCATCCCGAGATCGCCGTGGAGGCGGGAAAGCCACGGGAGGAGGGGCTGCGGGGGAGAACCAATCGACTCACTCACCTCGGTGTAGCGAAGCTTCCAGAAGGTTCCGCGGGCCTGCTCAACCCCCAGCTCGCCTCGCCTCGCCCCGCCCCGCCCCTCTCCCTCCCGTGCTCTGCTCTCTCTCTGGGAAAGCGTTTTGTTCTCTTCCTCCTCTGCCCAGTTTTGCGGTCGGGAATGGGGACTCGTTCTCGAGACGGTTGCGGGGGCGGCATGAAGCTTCCACGAAGCTTCTTGCGTGGCGCTACGCTGCCACGCGGGCCCGAGGACAGAACCGGGAGCTCGCCCCCGCGTGACGTGGGGGCGGCCCACACGTCAGCGGGGGGTGCCGTACCTACCGGGAAGCAACGACCGGATCGGGTGGACTACGCAGTTGAGCTTGGCGCGGCGGGTTTGGCTGCCGGGTTTGAAATGGATGTGGAAAAAAAAATAAGGCCCTTATCGGATGGCCTAAAAGCCCTGGCTGGGCTGATTTTGGCTGGGCTGATAAGCCCACCCGTTCGGCTGGGACGGACAAGCCGAACGGCTTATTCCCACGCCCGCTGGACTCGAACCGCACGGCCTCCGCCCTCCCATCCGCACGGACACCGCTAGGGTTGGGGGCAGCTGCGTCTCCGCCGTCGGGGCTGCCCCGATCCGCCGCCGCTCGCCTCGTCGGCCCCTCCCCCGCCGCATCCGCGTCCGGCCCGCCGCCCACTCGCGCTCGCCCCCACCCGCGCCTCCGCGCCGCGTCCACCACGCCGCGTCCCGGACCACCGCCGCGCCGCCTTCAGCTTAAAATTCCGCCGAGCCGGCCGCTCGCCACCGCCGCCCGCCATGGCCGCTGGGTGAGTTCGCCTCAACGCGCCGCTCCGCCCGGCCACAACTCCGAGCTGCTGGCCCCTCGGACGCGCTGTCCCGTTCCAGTCCGGATCGCACGGATCTGAACCTGACCGGCGGCAGGCGCTCGTCCCGCCTTCTCATTCCAAGTTCTCCTTCAGGTCCTGCGCTCCGCCGGCGCCGGAAGCGCGCATCCACCCGGATTCGCACTGGTTCCTCCGTTGGTCTGGTAAGGAAGCCCTAGCTTGCATTGATGGGTTCCCATTTCCGCCCGTTCTGACAGCTCCTCGTTCTGCTCTGTTCTTCGGTCTTCCATTTCGTTGATGGGAGCAGTCAAATCCGGATAGTTTTTTTTTTGGCCCAACCCGTTCATTTTCTGTGATTTGCTTGCCACCCATTGCGCTGCGCCCTTCTAGCAACCGCTACGGAGTTGCATTGCGCTCCCATTTCCATGGACTCGTCGACTGGTTCGGCATAGAGAGAATAGAGGAGGTCTGGAGGACGAAATAGTTTCGAACGGTCTTCTATCAGTCTTCTAGTAGTGGTTAAAAATTTTCGTCCTGATTTATGATCAGGTCTGTTGATTGTTGAAGGAGATATCAAACTGAACTCTGATCTCTCCACTGTGATAGCTTGCTAGCTCTGTTCTTAGAACCTGATCCCAGACTTTAGTCCACTGATCGCTCAATTTCTAATACTTGAACATGGCTATGCATTCTGTAAATTCTAAAGGTATAGCCAGATGCTATGACTTGAGAGAGGGTGGTGGGACCGTGGGAGTTAGGGTATCCAGCGAGTTGTGTGACCTACTGTTGAAACTTGAGCATTTGCGTTTGCTGGATTTCAAGAAAGTGAAACAGCAGGTTAGCAATGTCGTTTATCCTATCAAGATTTAGTTGCTGTTGCAAGCAAGCAAGCAATAGTTTCATGAATTAGATGCATGAACACCATGGAATGCTTTGGCTGACATGTTTTTGCATTGTCTAGTCTGTATACCTGCTCTTTCTGTTTCTTGATTTCCCTGGGAGATATTGTTCTGTTTAAAAAAATATCACACAAAACTATGAATACGACATGTTCATATGCTTAAAAAAGTTTAGCGGTTCTTTCTGTCTCAGGCTAGTTTCTATTTTGTAGCTACTGACACTGCAAGTATTTTGAAGTTATGCTACCCTTTTTTTGCTGACTGTTCATCTCAGATGACCTTTGTTCCTTTCAGATTTGATCTACTTCGAGTTTAGGCAGCGCCTGGCCAACGTTGACCATACTGGCAGCGTCATCTACTTCCTCGTGCTCCCCCACTCCAGCCAGGCAGTACAACCTCCATTCAAGACGCGCGAAGCCTACTGAGCAGGCAAGTGTCACGTCCATTACGTACATATGTCGTCTGCTTACATTCATTTCCATAAGATCCATGTAGATAAAACAAACAAATGGCAAACCTTGGTACAGATGTCTCGTGATCGTGCTAACTGGGATGACCGTAAGTTGTCCCTGATGCTTGACCTTGTGGCTAAGCAGAAACAACTATGCCATTGGGGAGAGAAAGGCCCTACCTCCATCGGCTGGACTAATATTTATCGTTCCTTCAACAATTCCACTAAATTGGGATACAGCAAGAAACAGATCCAAAACAAGTTCAACGAACTCAAAAGATTGTACTTCAACTGGCGCGACGGGTGCAAACACACTGGCCTAGGCCGTGACCCGGAGACCGGTGAGGTGGCAGTTGACCCCGTTTGGTATGCGGCTGTCCATGGGGTACTAGCTTGGACCTTATCCTTCAATCCACGATAATATGAGCCTGTTTCCATTAACTGCTTACTAACATGTCGAACCATGCCGCACGTGCAGGAAAGTTATGAACCAGCTGGTGATAAGTACAAACGTCCGCCATTCTGTGAACAATTGTTCTCGCTTTTCGGACACACCCCCCGTGATAGGGGCGAGTTGTATTCAGCTGGTGGACATGGTATGGACCAAACCTCTAGTGGTGACAGCCCTCGGACTCCTCAGGATTTGTCCAATGAGCCTGTAAGATCCCGAAGTGATGGTCAGTGCTCCAAACGATCCACCAGGGAGCATTCAGTTTGCAGCCCAATTAAAAAGAAGAGTAGCCAGACGCCCTCCCTTGATGACTGCCTTGAAGACCTCGACAATATCATCAAGGACGCGAAGGAGCGCAAGTCCCGTCATATCACTGAAGCCGAGGAGATAGCCCAAGTCAATCAGATTTTGAAAGAGGATGGGTACAACGAGAGCGATATATTTTTTGCCCAGGCCTTGAGTCTTTGCACCCACAGGCTGCATCGTAGGGCTTTCCTGGGTTTGGTGACCAAAGAAGGGCGGTACAACTATGTCAAGGTTACTTTGGACATGATGAGCATGAAGTCCAAGTGATCCAAACAAACAATGCTGTTGCGTGGCCGTCGTGTGTATCTGTTTTCGTAATTCCAGTGTTGCGTACTTCCAGTCATGGTTGTTGTACTACAGACCGTTTTATGAACTTTGGTTGCTGCTCAATGTTTGTGTTGTGTTATAAACTTTGGTTCATAATCAATGTTTGTGTGCTGAACAGACTATGTGAGCTGCACTACCTGGCTATGTGTTATAAATTATTCCTTCACAATGTTGTTATAAATTATTCCTTCACTATGTTGTTAACTGTTTTCTTGCCATTTTGAGTTGCAGATGGACAGCAGCGAGCAATCGTCGCCTAGTGGGTCTTCTACCGACAGCCACGACGTTAAGAACTTGGCTGCAGCAGCTGAGGTGTTGAGAAGGATTAAAGCAATCCTCAGGATGCAGCCACCTTTGGTAAATCCTCCTTGTCCCATAACCAAGCTGACTGGAGCTCAATGGATGAAATTGAGTCTTGATGACCCTACTAAATGCATAGATAATTTACGTATGTCTCGTGATGCTTTTCTGAACTTGCATGACCGCTTACTTTCATATGGGCTGAAAAGTACAAAAGATTGTGGTTCCATGGAAGCTTTAGGTTTATATATCTGGACTTGTGCACACGGGGCTGGTGTTAGAGAATGCAGGGATAGATTCGAAAGGTCTTTAGATACAATTAGTAGGAAGACTTCTAAGCTGGCAGAGATTATGTTTAGGTGGGCACAGACTGTACTAGTTCCAGCCGATAGGCACTATACACAAGTGAGCAGCGAACTTGCGGAATATGCACCATGGTTTGATGGATGCATAGGTGCTATAGATGGCACTCACATACCGGTGGAAGTGAATCAAGAAGCCAGAGTTGACTTCATTAATAGGGACGGAGAAGTTTCGATTAATGTTTGCGCCATAGTGGACATGCATGGCCGATTCACCTATGTGGGAGCCGGGAAGGCGGGTGCATGTCATGATATGGCGGTTCTCCAAGATTGTCAGGCGGATCAAAGATTCCCGCATCCACCACCAGGTTTGTGCTTATTTTTCAAGCTTATGTTGCAACAGTAGTGTACCCAGTTTGTTGCAACAAGTGACCATAGTGAGAAGACTTCAAATTGTACAATTTTTGTAGGCCGGTACTACCTGGCGGACTCGGGTTATATGGAGCAGCAAGGGTACATGACTCCTTTCCGGGATACTAGGTACCATAGGTCACATTTTAGGGGTGTTGATGTTCGCACATTAGATCGTCACGAGAAATTTAACTACATTCACTCCAAGCTGCGCAATATCATTGAAAGGAGGTTTGGGCATTTGAAAGAGCGGTGGCATATCCTGGAAGGGGTTCCATTCTTCAGGAGGGAAAAACAAGCATGGATTATCATATCATGCTTTGCAATGGAGAATTATCTGTGGCTGCGTCAATATGGAGATGGTTCAACTTACGATCCGTCGGAGTGGGTGGCGATGAATACTGCAACTAATACCTCAGAATTGAGGGAGTTAGTTTCTGCTGCTGTGTGGCCGGCATGATTTATGATTTGTTGCTGGTGACTGGACTCTGAATGTGGTATTATTATGTGAACAACCAGAACGGACTTGTGGTTTGGCGCCATGTATGAAACTGATGTTGATTGAGGATTTTTTTAATTCTTAATGTTGATCAGTTAATTGTTAATGTTGAATGGTCGAATTAGTAGTTTGTTGGTCCGAATGTTATGTGTAAATAACTGTTATTTGAATGTCACTGTCAGGTCTTTGGCGCCAAAAATGTAATTGGATATGCACGAATGGTACCATTTTGTTCATGTAATGTGTTGCATTGGCACAAAAATTTGAATTTGAATGTCCAGTGGGCTTTGGCGCCAAAAACCAGCCGAACCAGCCATTTCCAGCCGAACCAGCCAAAACCAGCAGTGACTGTTCATCCAGCCATCCTATTCATCCAGCCAGCCAAAATAAGGCCATCCGAACGGGCTGTAAGTTGTGGATTTTACTGTCAGAGTGTCAGTAGGGGGAATTTTGGTCGGCGCCTCGTAGAGTTTTGTATACACGGGGGCAATGGGAATCTGACGTGGGATCGTCGTGTGGTAAATATAGTGTTCCTCTCCTCGTGTGTTGAAAGTATTTTTAACCTGATATTATCCTCTTTTTGCTACGGTATTGAGCAACATCAAGGTAGTCCTTTTGTTGTGAGGTAAGTGGACTGTGTTTGGCGGGTAACATGTCACGCTTCACATTCATTAGTGAAGTCGACATGCCAACGTGCAAAGGGTTTCTTGGAAACTTAACAATTGGTCTACGCGTTTTTAGATTGGCCTAAATACTTAGGGTCTGTTTAGTTCATTTTGTAAAAAATTTTTGCAAAGGAATCTGGGTCATTTGAAGTATTAAATAAAGTCTATTTGCAAAAAATTGTATAGATGGGTTGTAAATCGCGAGACGAATCTAATGATACTAATTAATCCATGTTTAATCAATAATTAGCGGATAGTTACTGTAGCATCACTGTTGCAAATCATGGATTAAGTAGACTCATTAGATTCGTCTCGCGATTTACAGCCCAACCATGCAAAAAATTTTATAAATAGACTTTATTTAGTACTTCAAATTAACAAGATTCTTTTTCACTTTAATGCATTTACGGTTTTTTTGCGTTTATATGTAAAAAACTAAACAGGGCCTTAGTGGCATTATTCCAGACCTGAATTCGTACTCTTGGGAGACCATCGGACTATCAGAGTCAGAGTGAACTCGTGTGAACACAATTAAGTCACACCCACCTGCCGTCAAGCGCACAGACTAGGTACAGTAAAGTTCATATCAACACCAGCTTCTTCACCGAGGTTGTGTTCACTTCTGAAATTTCTCTCTCCAAACATCACTATTTACTTATCACATCAAATCTTTTACCTCATGCATGGAGCTTTAAATGTAGATAAATAAAAAAACTAATTGCATAGTTTTGATATATACGACGAGACGAATCTTTTGAGCCTAGTTAGGTCATGGTAGGACGACAATTACCACAAACAAACGAAAAGTGCTACAGTGTGCCACAGTGTCCGATGTGACCCTTTTACCACTATTTTACGGATCTAAACACAGCCCAAGTAGCACCAGAAAAAATGTTATCATCATTGAACTAAGACCGTGCCGTTTTAGAATGGCTGTGTTTAGATCCGTAAAATGGTGGTAAAAAGAGTCATATCGGACACTGTAGCACACTGTAGCAATTTTCGTTTGTTTATGCTAATTATTGTCCTACCATGACCTAACTAGGCTCAAAAGATTCGTCTCGTCGTGTACGTCAAAACTATGCAATTAGTTTTTTTATTTACTTATATTTAATGCTCCATGCATAAAACAAAAGATTTGATGTGATAGGTGAATAGTGAAATTTGGAGAGAGAAATTTTGGAACTAAACACAGCCAATAGTGTTAATCAACATCATGGACGGAGCTAGTAATGTACCACTAGTGTGGTAACAAATTATGCCCCTAGTGATTTCTTCACAATCCAAATTGATTTTTATATATTTTAAACTTAAAATTGTATAAGATTAGAGTCCGAGATCCTTAAATTATCTAAGTTAAATTTTAAAGTCATTTACCAAGCCTTGTAATGTGTTACGACTTTTTATTTTAAAAAAACATAACCTGTACGTATCATGAGGCCATCACCATCACCAAGAAGGCAAGAAACCACCCGGGAAAAAAAAGAAGGCAAGAAACCGGCAGCAACCACACATCTACGGTTGCCCAGGCGCGGCGACACAAGGAATGCTGACGGCGCAGCATCGCATCGCATCGCATCGCATCGATCCAGTTTGAATCCGCCCAGGATAGTATCCCGCTGCAGTAGTCAGTCCACGTTGCGTGCCTCCCACTTCGCCGCGAACCCGGGCTCAGCTCACACGTGCTCCCACTGTAGTCCCACAGCTCCCCGCTACCATATCTCTCTCGCCTCCCTTTCGGGCCGGTCCACCTCACCGCTTGCTTGCGCGCCGGGCAGGAGAGCGAGAGCTCCGGCGACGCGGCGGGTCGCCGACAGCGACCGCCGCCGCTAGCCGCCGGCAAGCGTGCCGCGCCTCCCGTCCGTTCACCGAATCACATTCACACACAACACTCAGCTGCGTGCAGGGGCGGAGACAGCACAAAAAATCATGGAGTCCCCCTTGATTTTTTTAGAAGAAAGGAGGAGAAAAAAAAGAGAAAGAAGAAATCAGCATCCTTTAATTATTTCTGGATCCGCCACTGCTGCGTGGTTAGTTTAGATCCCAGGATTTTGCCCATGGCCCCAGCCCCCATGAGATCACAGTCAACACTGCTGAGTTAGTCAGCAGTGCATTAGTTCCACATGGTTTCCAGATCCGGTCAGCAGATGCAAACAGACTGGACGGGATCTCGGGGTCCAGCAGGGGACTAGGCTTTCCGAACAGCTTCCATCCACGAGCTGGACCAGCACCAGCATCAGTATCTGCCCACTAGCTAAGACCAACATGCTTGCCAGCTCCGGCAGATCACAGAGAAAAGAATTCTGGAAACAGCTTCAGGCACTGATAAGCTGCAACCACAGGCCACTTGCCATTTGCCCATTTCCATGTGCAGGTGAGTACTATGGCGTACATACAGGGCATACAGAGTGACCAACAGACCATGTACATACATGGCTTGGTACCTGAGGGCTGGCAGGGATATCAACGGTAAACATACCTGTACCTAAGAGAACATAAAATGAAAATCTTTCTTTTTTGACGAAATGAAAATCTTTCACATTGTACAAAGTTACAGGTAGCACTTGAGTGATGTGGTGGTTCCTTGTTTCACGGCGAACGCGAATGCACAAATGTACTTCCCGTGTTCCATTTTACAGACACTGAGAAGAGACGCCTCGGGAGTCAGGACACAAATGCCTACTGGGGTTCCTCCACAGTAATTCTAGATGGCGAGGTGTTCCCCACTGTAATGTTACCTACAAGTATCAAAAGGCACATGGAGCAGATAAGTCCTACAAGCTTCGGTAGTCCATGACAGTCACTTCGTCTTCAGGAGCATCAAGGTCTTGGTAGCTGCAATCAGGGTAAGATGAAAACTGGTGAAAAGGTTTACCAAAAAGCTGAATAGAAAGTGCATGGGAAAAACATTTCTGAAATATCTAATGGTAGTATCATCAATAGATATTTCAGAAATGTTAGCATTGTTAGCATGCACAAGGGAAGAACAATATCTGGAAAGACATCTCCTAGACAAGCATACATATCATAATATCTGGAAAGGGATAATAATGTCAAAGAAAAGTTGGCAACAAATAATCAAGAAATTCTTTTTTCCCTACTGTTCAGGATCTTCAGTTGCTGTTGAACGCAATTCAGAATGTTGGAACTTGGAAATGAATTGTTTACACTGAATAGTGATGACTTCAGGGAACACGAGTGCAAACTGCAACAAATTTGAGAAACAAAGTACTAACCTTCGTATTCTTCGAGGATCATGCATATGAGGAGGTGGCGGAGCACTGAACATCGGGGATGGACCACGCATCGGGGGGCCACCACCCCTTCCTGCTTTCCTAGGATGTGGACCTCCAGCTGGCTCAAAAGGTGGTGGCCCACCCTGATCCCTAAACATATGCATGGCAACTTCCGGGGGTGCAGGAATAAATGGTCCTAGGGGACTGCAATGGAGATGAACTGGCAATGAGTAAACCAGTCAAATTTCAAAACAAGCAAGCTGAAGTTGCAGACTTACCCAGCACCAGGCACGGGCATTAGAATTGGGGGAGCAGGAATATCTGGAGGGAAGGCACCATGCATAATTGGATCACCAAATGAATCATAAATAGCATCATCAGGGTTTTCACCAGACCCATCATGTGGTGGTGAATCAACATTTGCGTCAAACCTACGATTCCCACGCTCATCTCTCAGCCGACTCTCTATTGGTGGCCTTTGCCTGCCTTTCCCCCTCTGAACATGGATCAATACAAAGAATTACACAAGAAAGCCACCAATTTGTAAGTGAGTAAAAACTTTGTGATGAGGCTTACCGGAGCAGGTTGCTGCATGATAGGTGTTCCACCAGGCGCCTTTGGATCACTGCATTCAAAATAAATGCCTCATAATCATCTTGCAATTTTAAAAACTAGGTTAATCAAAAGGATGAGAGTGCAGAAACATACTTCATATAGTTCTCAAAGTAAATATCCTCTCTCACTTTTGAAGTTAGCTCAACTACCACATCAGCATGCTTGAGTTTAAGATGCTTCTGGACAAACTCAGCAGCATGGAAAAGCTTAGTGCAACCCTTGGCTCCACACCCATACTTCCACCCATACTTCTCATCCCTTATTTTCCTCACATATGGATCCAATACTTCAGTAGCAGCTGCATCAATCTTCTCCTTTGCTTTCAGTATTTCTAATGGATCCTGACCTTGAATCCTGTCTTGCCAGAATGAATCAAGTTTATTCTCCCATTCAGTTGCATTTGAGCTAGCCCCATTATATGTCCTCGCATCAGCTTTCACATGCCTAAGGCCTTTAGGTTCGTTTGTCTCAGACATACCATAATAATCCACACCATGAATACGCCATAAATAAGTAACAAGAGTGTCCAGCAACTCAGCACCTTCAAGACCCTTCACAGTAGATGATCCCCGTATTATAACAATTGGCCCCATTGAACCATGTGACTTATCCCTGTCTGGCTTGTCATGGTCACTACTTGAGAGAACATTGTTCTCAATACCCTTCTCAGAATCAAGTTTACAAATGAGAGTTTGAGCTTGCTCAATGTCAATTCGGATTCGCCGAGCCTCCGAACTAACTGGGTGAGCCTTCGGAGCAGAATAGTATAAATCCTCAGGGCCAGTTCCATGTTTCCCTTTTTTACCATCTGACGAGTCCACAAGATTTTTATTACTATTATTCCCCGATTTGCTAGATGCCGAACCTGTTAACCCTGGGCCACTGCACAGTAGCAAAAACGAATAACGATTAATACAAACTCTTGATGTGTGTGTGTGTGCGCGTGCGCACTAGGTAAGTCATGTGTACTGCAAATTACAAAAAAAAATGTGTGTGAGAGAGAGGGAGAGAGTGCCTCACGTGTCCAGACTTCCACTCTGCAAATCTTGGAAGAATTCATTTGCAGTAGTTCTTGCCAGTTCATTCCTTCTGTTTTGTAATAAAAGATAATTACAGCTCAGATGGGCAAGAACATTAAAGAAACAATATTGCAAAAAATGCAGAACATTAGCACAAGGGAGACTAGAGTATGGCTGAAATAGACTAAGAAAGTAGCAAACCTTTCTATGACAACTTCAAGGTTTGTAGGATGGTACTTGTTTCTTAACCTAAAAGAACAGGAGCAAAATTAATAAGATATTAAAGAGAATAAGATAGTAAATCACAATGTTTTCATATAAAGAACCGTTACCAATCCTCATCCTTATGGAGGTCAAAGTATGCTTTCTTCTGAGTTGTGATGTACTCCGACTTGTACTCCTCGTATCTATAAATATAATGAACTAAAATGTCAAACTGTTTCCACATCAAAAATACAGAAAGTGTAACGCACACAGCATACATAAAGTGTACCACACACATAGCAGAAATGATTCTTTAGATGAAAAGGGACAAAGTCTGGTTTTAGTTGAAATATATGCCTGCCAGAAATTTGCACTAAAAAAAGGAGGAAGTCTAGCACAACGCACCTGCTTTGAGCTTCAACTGGTGAAACATCATCCTCGAGTTCCTGAATGAACTGCTTGTATGACATCAGACCTTCCCTGTAGAAACATCAGATGTTGAAGCTTTTACTATCTGAACTCAGCTCCGTCATTCTGGAAGCTTTTACTATCTGGGAGCACAGGAATATATGTGTTTTTGGGGGGTGCAACATCAGATGTTGAAGCAGCAATGTGCAAAGCATACTCCTTGGTGCACAGTAGGTACTAAGGGATTATCAAAGCTAATGCTCTGATCCTGCTGTTGATTTTTTTCCCTTTTCTGTTGTGTGTTTGTGTTCTGGCATGCTTTCCTTATTAGTGTGTGTTTTTGTTCTTCTCTTCTCCTTTCCTTTTTTTGTAGCAGCTGTTCTCACCCTTATACTAGAAACTTACATTCCTTCTATTACTGTGTGTTTGAGGAAAAGATATAAAATACATGGGTAGCACTTAAACTTGTCATACTGTGAACTCTAGCTCCAAGATTCCCAAAATGCATTTTTGCTCCTCTAGTTGTGTCAAGTGATGCACCGAGCTCCATACCTTCCATGTAGGCTTCTCAGCATTTTCTTGCTTGTGTGGCACCGACCTGGCATGCATTCCTCCTCTACTCCCTCACGTTGTGGCAAAGTGGGAGGCCACTCATTCTTTCACTCCTTTCCTTTTCGCTCTCCCATCTCTAGCCACCCAGTGGTGGCAGCAGCCATGGAATCAGCCAGCATGGGTGCAAGGGCCAAAGATCAGATCTGTCCATTGCTGCCCGGCGTGAATCAAATGTGGCAACACGCGGCAAATGGCCACGTAGAGGCTCGTGGGGCTGGACCTAGGGAACAAGCTCTGTGGCACGGGTGCTCCTCACAGAGGCTGATGGAGCGATTCGGCGTATTTGGAATTGCTTTCCTTCATACTTTTCCGCACCGTAGGGGCGTAGGGAACAAGTGCATGCCACAAGCAAGAAGATGGTAGATGTGCCTATGCAGAGGGGTATGGAGCTATAGTTCATCACTTCACAAGATTGTGGGAGGTGGGGGGTAAAAATGTACTTTCCGATTTCATGGACCTAGATGGCATAGTATGACAGGTTTAAGGCCCATCCATGCATTTTACTCAGAAGATAATATTATGCAGCTGCAAACCATGCACAATCCTGACAGGAGTTGCTCCTCAGAGGGTATATTTTCTCAGCAAAGAAAGGAAATAATAGAAGTACATGAAGCCAGTCCAGATTAATATATGTACCTACGACCGTTCCCAGGGCCTTCATTCCACCCACCACGTCCAGAACCAGACCAATCTATACAAATAAGATTACAATCAAAGGAACATCACAACCAAGAAATTCTGTCCGTACATACTAAGTAGCTTGAACTAACAAGATACTTAGTAGCACATATGCTTTAATCAATGCCAAATTGTGTTTCTAATACCACATACATTTCAGGATTTTCTTCGAAACAAACATATGGTATGAGTTATGATCCAGCCCAAAGTGTATATATTGTGTTGTATGCTTGACAGGCTTGGCGAAGATCACGAGAAATCATATCAATTACAGGTACAATGAACTAGATCAATGCTACTTTTTCAATCTCCTGTCGAGCTTACAACTTAGTATCTGTATTAACTATGACAGCTAGCTGATAATGGTAAACCCAGCTCATTAATTCATACCTGGTGCACGATTCGCATATCGACCATCACCACCTCTTCCTCCTACGCCACCATGACCGTTTCCATACCTAGGAGACAAAAGGCAGCAACTTCAAAAATAGCCGCAAAACTCAAATCAATGTGCAATACAAAATATTGAGACTAAGATTTTTTTTTAAAAAAAAAGTCGTCACATGATTTCCTTCCTTTCTGCACATACCCAAATGGGAACAACCTGGGCAGAGAAAACTGTAAAGAGCTACCGAAAATCTACAACTGTTGCAAAAATCAAGAAATATAGTTGTTTCACATGAAAAAAAGGAGCACCATAAGCATTTGAATACAGAATTATTATTAATAGCACATTCAGTTGACTAGAAAGCATTGTCATTGCAGGAAGCTTCAGCAATTGATGGAACTGTAGCCATTCAGTATAGAAACCATATAACAGTCTCCTAATGTAATGAAGCAAGGGCCTTAGCCAAATAGCCTAGAATTCGTAAAACTGTAACGGTCATTTTCTCTTACTTTACTCTAATTCTAACACCACTGTTACAACAAATAGCACGCACGGAAACCTCATGTCACAGTATCGTGCCGCTGCGTCCAATCAGCATAGCTGAACCAAACAAAAACTGCAATACCAGTGCACACCAACCGATTCCAAGTGACAACGACATGCAATGCACCTAGAAAGCTCTGATCTGCTCATGTCAAACTATCAAGCTAAACTCCCCATCCGCCCACTCTCTTCCTATGCCACCATGATCATTTCCATACCTAGGAGAGAAATCTCAACAACTACAAAAACTGCCACAGTTCTCAAATCAATGTGCGGGGGGGGGGGGGGGGGGGGGGGGGGGGGTTGAGAGAGACCATCAGACAACAAAAACGTCAAATATTTTACTTCCTTTTTGCTTATATCTACAGACCACCTAGAGTTCTCAAATGGGGAAAACAAACCCATGCAGATAAGGTTGTGAAAAGCTATTACAGTTGCCACGCATCAACAAATATGCTACTTCACGTAAAAAAAAAAGGGAAGGGGGGCATCATAAGACTTTGAATATACAAATTATCGATAGCACATTCACTTCAACAGAAAGCAATCACTGCAGGAAGCTCAGGTCACTGATAGTGTTAAAGGGACACAGGAGCTAAACAGAGGCACTAAGAATCCCTAATGTGATGGAACTTTCACATCCCAAACTGCGAAGCCGCAACCTCTAATCAGCACAGCTAAACCAAGCTCAAACAGCGATTGCAAATAAGAACCGACCAACAACGAGCGACCGCAACAAGCAGAGCACCTAGCAAGCTCCGATCTGCTCGTTCTCAGCTACCAGCTAAAACTCCCGAATCCGCCCACTCACCTCCTGTCGTCCTGCTCGTGCCCTCCTCCGCCGACTGGCCCGAGCCGGCGCCGGTCGAACCCGCCGCCACCGCCCTCCTCCCTCCGATGCCTCTTGTGCGGCCCCGGCGGCGGCGGCCCGGGGGGCGGCGGCGGGAGCACGGGCGAGGCGTGGCGGCGCTTGCGGTCGCCGCCGGTGGGGGGAGGAGGGGACGCGTCCGCGTCCTCGGCCATGGCCGCGCGAAGGCGGGATCCTAGCTAGGGCAGCCTCGCCTGCCTCGATCTGGAGGGCCTCCCGGTCTGGTCGGCTCGGGAAGGGGAAGGGGGGAACCCAACCGGAAGCGGAAACGAAGAGCCCGGAAGAGAGGGTGGTGGGTGGGGGATCTGGGGACGCGTAGTGAAATGTTCCCCTGACGTGTCCGCGCGTGGGTCCGGATTGACTTGTCCTGTGAGGCCTGCCGCTGCCAGTGGGCCCGTTCGTGTACTGGGTCCCAGTTGGCAGAGGGATGCGACTTGGTCTCACTCTACTTGATTCTTGTGTCCTTCATGGTTTTGTTTGAGAGAAAACATGGACGGCATGAAGATCTTTCGCATAAAGTATGGAAATTTGATGCCTTTATCTTCATCTCACTCTGAAGTGTTTATAAACTTTAAAGTGTATTTACGACCAGCTATGTGGGAGTAAAAGGCTTTGCAAAGGTAGATGATTCTGGACCTAAAAAGTCCCATTTCAACTTGATTCGTTTGGAACATGTGAATTTCATGACATTCTTGCAAGTTTCAAAAAATTGTTATTGTTGCTGCAAAAATTCATGGTCATTTTACAAATGTTATTATCTAAATCTAAAATATTCGTGCATTCCAAACAGCAAAACCTCAGCCGACTTTTTGGCGGACTACGACTCATGAGCCGTTTGTGGCATTAGCAAGCACATTCAATCACCCCAAACAGGCAAACGGTGCACATTCTGGACATGCGGTACGGCAGACACGGCGATCTGGTAGCACTCGTACAAGGCAAGTTTCCAAATGCAGCGGTTCCATGGGTCATTGCAGGTGGGCAGCACCAACATGGCAACACTATCGTTCCCACGGAGAAGAGACAGCGTCACCGGTGAACGAACTTGTTGCATACAGAGCTCACGGACAGTGTGCTTTGATGATGCTACCGTCCTGTTCAAAGATGCCCACAGTTTGCATTATTGCGAGCTGGGTCCATTTCAGAAAGTACACATGCAACAGTACTGCAAACTTGCCAAAAAATTAGACATACGGAAATTGAAAATTATTGCCGAATTCACTAGGCATCAGAACAAAAGAGCATAATGATAACATCAAACATCTTTTCTTAAGGTTAAAAAATCTATACTGATAACCAGCCAGAAAGCCAGAAATCGATTATTTCCTCTACGCCAACAACAAGATTGTCCAATTTACTGAGCAGCAACTGAATAATCATCATTATTGATATAGCAACACGGGCACACATACAAACTTTGCCACATGTGGAGAGAGATTATCATCTCATTATTAGCAACACAGCCACCGTTTTCACTCTTCACCAATGCCTGCTTCTTGCTACATTACATAATTCCCAGTCCTTATCCGTTTGCAATGAAACCTGACAGCATTTAAAAAATGAGTGAAACCTTCTTCACTCTATTTGCTGTTCGTCTTGATTATATTGTGGAGTGCTCTCTTGGCTTCCTCTAGAGTCAGAACCTTGTCAGGTACATCAAATGCCAGCCTCTGAATATTGAACTGCACAGAAGAACAAATTTTAAAAATTTCAAGAAAAAAAGAAATGTCTTTAATTGGGAAACAACAGCCTCATGGTTGGCAGTAAGCAACTTTAGAATATATTTTACCTGAGCACCCTGGCGAACCCGTATATCTATGCCTTTGCTATCTACTGATATAACAGCAGCGTCATCAACCTCCCCTTCTGATGAGAAGAATTCTCTAAGTGGTTTAGAGAAAATCGCATTCAACTCCTACATAAAAGTAATGCATCAGAATCACTTGAGATTTTACTGTAGTAACCTATGCGTGGCATGTAGCTAGCCAATGAACAGGATAACTTCCAGGGATCATTATAATACCATAGACAAGGTACCTTTAAACTTTGCTCGGCCCCATTAACTGCTACCTTGTCAGGTTGAGTAGTTTCGTACTCCTTAACATCTACCCATGCAACAGTTCCAAAGCCTCCAATGAAGTATATATCACTGTAATTAGTGAGTATAGTTTGTCAAAAATACTAACTTAAACATGGCCAATGACATGAAAAAAAAAAACTTTTTGATGAACAGGGAAGCACATCTCAAGATGTGTGTTATACAAACTACAGCGCTGAACTCAAATGGGAAATGGATAGGAAAACATGCAACAATAGATAACATAACCAGTCAGAAGTCCAGACCTTATGTTCTGCATCCTGTAATAGTAAAAATTTCCCCACTGTTGTGATGCCCACTGCTGATGTTTTGCTACATATTGCTTATGGGCCCATTCCTAATGATTGTGAATAATCAGTCAGTTCACCAAAGTTCTAAAAAAAGAATGGAAGAACAAAATATGACACATCGTACATTCCGAATTCAATCTGTCTCAAGAGCATGAAAAAAGCAACTACTCCCCTTATGTCCATCAGAAAGTGTTACAGAGACCAAATAATAGTAACTCAAAAGGAGTTACCACTTAGGGGCATTCAACGTTGGAAAATCTCAGTCCAGTTGCCTTCACAGCAGGACTCAGAAGTCAGAAACCACTACCATATGACTAGAAATGCCAGTAATCAATGGAAAAGTAATACCTAGCTGATTGCAATATCAAACGATAGAAGTCAGTTAAATAGAAACCTGTTGGTCAGCTGGCAAAGGGTAAACATCACCAAATATTGTGACTCGTGCATTCGACAGTCCACTCCATCCAGGCACCTGTGAAGAAGGTGCACATGGTGTTACAAAGATGGAAATTATACTCCACCGCTCCAATAGGAAACGTTGAGAAACTTC
Organism: Panicum virgatum; assembly: GCF_016808335.1. Classification (NCBI taxonomy): domain Eukaryota; kingdom Viridiplantae; phylum Streptophyta; class Magnoliopsida; order Poales; family Poaceae; genus Panicum; species Panicum virgatum. Next base: position 44,396,411 of record NC_053141.1, on the reverse strand, counting down.
ATACCTGGACAACAAGCGTGCATCTTGGATCTGAGAGCAAGTTCCTCGTATGGATCGCTAAGGGTGACAGCGAAAATATTGGGTCTGCAAAATACACCAAAAAGTTACCTACAGGGATCTAACAGAGTGTATCATTATATCCAAAAGTCAACAAGGAGCTAACTCACGGCCCATTGAATCATTAGCAAAGTCGACAAGTGAGCCAAATGGATATCCAGTGCGGCGGTGATGCATGCCAGACATGACAGAGCACAGGTGAGCAAAGCGTGCCTGGTACACAAAAGTCAAGTCGATAAAGAGAAACATGAGACTCCATACCGCGTACAGGAAAGCTCAAGAGGTTTACTAGCAGCAGCTACCTGTTCCATCAAATTGCGAACAGCCAAAGCTGGCGGAGGCAAGCCATGCGCAAAAGTTGCGCTCTGCACACCACCTGATATTGGTGTTCTAAACAAGCCTGCTCTGGATCCACTCGAGTCAGTACTGGTATTGGTTGATGAAGCCTTATGCGACTTGTCAGACGCGATCGGTATAACTCCATTTTGACTTGAATCACTCTTCAGCTGTCAAGCACCAGCTATTATAGTCAGCAATGCATGGCAGAACAAAAGGTAAATCGTGTTGAAGCGCAACTGTCTACGCGACGTTCCCGTGCTGCATGCGGACTCGACGCGACGTCCTCGCCACGGCGCCTCGCCACGGCGCGTTCTGCGGATCACGTAACTGACGCGGCCTCCACGTCCTCGCCTCGGCGCGTTCTGCGGATCCCCTAGACTCGGGCGCACACGCCCACGGCTCCGGTCTTCCTGGAAGGCCAGTGCGCCTTGTAATCTAGGATAGCTATGATCTCTCCATTGAGTTGGATGTATATATAGGCTATGCCGGTGATCAATACAACCCACGGTTGATCCAGTTCCATTCTTCATGGTATCAGTTAGCGCCTGATCCTACTTACCCGCTTCCGCTTTCCTCCAGCGCGCGCCATGGCACACTCGCCGGCGCGCTCCTCCTCCTCCTCTGATGCTTCCGACCTCCTCGACGTTCCCCAACCTGCCTCCCTCGCTGTGGTTCAGACGGTGAACATCCGCAACCACGTCCCTGTTCTCCTCGATCTCCTTGACTCCAACTACAGTCAATGGCGCTGCCTCCTGGAGTCTGTTCTTGGCAAGTTCGGTCTCCTCGGCCACGTTCATTCTCCGCCGCCCCTTGCCGATCGTGACGCAGAATGGCGTCAGGTCGACTACTCCATCGTCAACTGGCTCTACACAACCGTCAACCAGGGCGTCTTCGACCTCATCTACAAGCCCGATGCCTCCGCGTTCACCATCTGGTCGGACATCGAAGGTCTCTTCCGCGACAACGAGCTGCACCGTGCCGTCATCCTTGAGGCTGACTTCCGCAGCGTCGTCCAAGGCGATCTCAGCATCGACGCCTACTGCACCAAGCTGAAGAAGCTCTCCGACAAACTGCGCGACGTTGGTCATCCCGTCTCCGAGCCCAGCCAGGTGTTGAATCTCCTCCGCGGTTTGAACCCCAAGTACCGCTACGTCAAGCCGGTGCTCACCTCCAAGCCTCACACCTTCATGAGTGCCCGTTCCTACCTCCTCCTCGAGGAGATCCAACTTCAGCACGACGACAACACGGCCGCCGGTCAGGCGTTCCTCGCCAACCACGGTGGCTCCACGGGATCTGCCGCCCCCGCCGCTCACGGCGGGTCCTTCGCCTCTGGCGGCTCTTCTTCAGGTGCGTCCGGCTCCTCCAACCCCGACGCCGGTGGCAACCGCGGCTCCAAGCCCAAGAACAAGCGCCGCGGTCGTGCACCGAGCGCCGGCTCGTCCTCCTCCGGCAACACGAGCGTCGCACCCCAGCGGCCACAGGTGCCGTGGACGGCCAACTACAACCCGTGGACCGGGCTTGTTCAAGCCTGGCCCATGCCATTCCGTGCGCCTGGATCCGGGCTTCTGGGTCCTCGTCCTCCGGCTCAACAGGCCATGGTGGCACAGCATCCGGCTTCTCCAACGCCTACTGCTGCACACAATGGGGCGTCTGCATGGGACAACAGCGCCCTCTACGCCGCCCTGAACACTGCTGGCGTCGCCACTCAGCCACCCAGCTCCGCTGATTGGTACTTCGACACCGGCGCTTCCTCCCACATGTCCAGTGGTTCCGGTATCTCTCCTTCCTCCCTGACTCCCTTCCACTCCTTCGTTACTGTTGGGAACGGCGCTCGGCTTCCCGTTACCCATACGGCTGCCGGCACTATCCCAACCTCCTCTACCCCTCTTCATCTGCATAACGTTCTTGTCACTCCCTCTCTAGTTAAAAATCTTGTTTCTGTTCGTCAACTAACTCGTGACAACAACATTTCAATTGAATTTGATCCTGCCGGTTTTTCCATCAAGGATATTCCAACCCAAACGGTGACGCTCCGATGTGACAGTCCAGGCGATCTCTACCCTCTACGGCTGCCTCTCCACCAAGCTCTCTCTGCGTCTTCTTCGGCGTCGATCGAGCTTTGGCACAACCGTCTTGGGCACCCTGGCACCACCACTTTGCATCAGGTCCTTCATACTTTGGATTTCCACTGTAATAAATCGGCAGCACATTCTTGTCACCATTGTAGCGTTGGCAAGCATACTCGCCTTCCTTTCCAGCATTCAGACACTCCTGCATATTTCCCTTTTCAACTTGTGCATTCTGATGTGTGGACATCGCCTGTTTACAGTCATTCCGGTTACAAATACTATGTTGTGTTCATTGATGCTTACACTCATTATATTTGGACATACCCGGTTCGACAAAAGTCCGATGTTCCCCACGTCATCCGGGCCTTCTTTGCGTATGTAGCTACACAATTCCGGCTTCCCATCGTAGCTTTTCAGTCTGACAACGGCACTGAATTTGACAACGTTGCCCTGCGCTCCTTCTTCTCGGTTCAGGGCACGGCGTTCCGCCTCTCCTGTCCATACACTTCCCAGCAAAACGGCAAGGCCGAGAGGATTTTGCGCACCATTAACAACTGTGTACGTACTTTGCTTCTTCATAGTGCAGCTCCCCTCTCCTTTTGGGCTGAAGCTCTGAACACGGCGACGTACCTCATCAACCGGCGTCCCTGTCGCGCCACCGGGCAGATCACGCCGCACCATCTGCTTCTTGGCGTTCCACCGCGCTATGATGAACTCCGCGTTTTCGGCTGTCTCTGCTACCCCAACACCACAGCTACGTCGACTCACAAGTTCAGTCCCCGCTCGGTGGCTTGCGTCTTCCTCGGCTACCCCAGCGATCACCGCGGCTATCGCTGCTACGACGTCGTCACCGGTCGCGTCTACACATCTCGGCACGTCACGTTCGTGGAACACGTCTTCCCGTTCCGTGTTTCTCCTACGCGGCCACGATCGCCCTCGCCCTCTCCGACCTCTGCCGACGACGACACACTCCTCCCAGTTCACGACACGCCGGGCCGTGTCGCGCCACGCCACCAGCCATCCACGCCACCGCCGCCGTCGTCGCCTGCTGCTGCACCAAGCTCTCCGGCCGTCACGTCGGCTCCTCCACCTCCTCGCCAGCACACCATGGTGACACGCGCGCGCGATGGCATCTTCAAGCCCAATCCCAAGTACGCGCTCACCGGCACGTCACCAGTATCTGCTGTTCCTCAGTCGGTTCGTGCGGCTCTTCGTGACCCGCACTGGCGCGACGCCATGCAACAGGAGTTCGACGCTCTTATACGCAACAAAACGTGGACTCTTGTTCCGCGTCCTCCTGATGCCCGCGTCCTCTCTGGCAAGTGGGTTTGGAAGATCAAGACGGGGTCCGACGGCGCGTTCGAGCGTTGCAAAGCCCGTTGGGTCGTGCGTGGTGATCGTCAACAACCGGGGATCGACTTCGGCGATACTTTCTCCCCAGTTGTGAAACCGGCCACCATTCGCACCGTCCTCACCATCATTGCCTCCAAGAACTGGCCGGCACACCAGCTCGACGTATCAAATGCGTTCCTTCACGGCAACATTCAAGAGCGCGTCTACTGCCAGCAGCCGCCTGGCTTCGCCGATCCCGCGCGCCCTAACGATGTCTGCCTGCTCTCCCGCTCGCTCTACGGCCTTCGCCAAGCACCTCGAGCATGGTTCCAACGCTTCGTCGAGCATGCGCTGTCAATCGGCTTCAGGCAAACACGCACTGACAGCTCCTTGTTCGTCTACAAACGCGGGAACGCCATGGCGTACCTTCTCCTCTACGTCGACGACATGATCCTGTCGGCGTCATCACAGGACCTCCTTCAGCACATCGTGCGTAGCTTGCAGACCGCCTTCGCCGTCAAGGACATGGGGCCCGTGAGCTACTTCCTCGGCATCGACGTTCAGCGCAATCGCGCGGGCTTCTTGCTCTCTCAGTCCTCCTACGCCCTCGACGTCCTCGATCGGGCGGGGATGTCCAACTGCAAGCCCGTCGCGACGCCGGTCGAGACTTCTTCCAAGGCCTCGAGCTCTGATGGTGTGCCGCTAAGCAAGACCGACGCATCCTGGTACCGCAGCATGGCAGGGGCGCTCCAGTACCTCACTCTGACGCGACCGGACATTGCGTATGCTGTGCAGCAAGCTTGCTTGCATATGCATGCTCCCACCGTGTTGCACTCCGCACTTCTCAAGCGCATCCTTCGCTACATCAAGGGGACTTCATCGTTCGGCCTCCAGCTCCTGGCGTCATCCTCGCCAACAATCACCGCGTACACCGACGCGGACTGGGCCGGGTGTCCGGACACGCGACGTTCCACGTCGGGCTTCGCCATCTTCCTCGGCAACTCGTTGGTCTCATGGTCCTCAAAACGCCAGACGACTGTGTCCCGCTCGAGCGCGGAGGCGGAGTATCGCGGGGTGGCGAACGCTGTGTCCGAGTGCACATGGCTTCGGCAACTGCTACGGGAGCTCTACTGCAACGCTACCCAAGCTACCATAGCCTACTGCGACAACATCTCCAGCGTGTACATGTCGCGCAATCCAGTACATCACCGGCGCACGAAACACATCGAAATCGACATCCACTTCGTTCGGGAGAAGGTGGCGATCGGTGAGCTTCGTGTTCTTCAGATTCCCAGCGCCAGACAGTTTGCGGATATCTTTACAAAGGGTCTGCCGACGACACTCTTCGAGGATTTTCGTTCCAGTCTCTGCGTCGGATCGACAAGCTGAGACTGCAGGGGGGTGTTGAAGCGCAACTGTCTACGCGACGTTCCCGTGCTGCATGCGGACTCGACGCGACGTCCTCGCCACGGCGCCTCGCCACGGCGCGTTCTGCGGATCACGTAACTGACGCGGCCTCCACGTCCTCGCCTCGGCGCGTTCTGCGGATCCCCTAGACTCGGGCGCACACGCCCACGGCTCCGGTCTTCCTGGAAGGCCAGTGCGCCTTGTAATCTAGGATAGCTATGATCTCTCCATTGAGTTGGATGTATATATAGGCTATGCCGGTGATCAATACAACCCACGGTTGATCCAGTTCCATTCTTCAAATCGAACTAGATATTGACTTTGTTGCATATCCTGCTCTTTTCGCGTCAGGACAAATATTTCTTGTAAAAGGAACTCCCCCCGGGTCATCTCATAAACCCTCACGAACCAGTTCCATTCACACCGAGCTATCCAGCATCTAACAAAACAGCCCAAACACAAGCTAATTTCTTCGAGATCCGTGTCAGAGGCTCATGGCCTCAGGGGAGACAACCATTCACAGGCTCGGAGCAGCTGTTACCTTGAGGACGGGTGATCCGTTGGCGGCGGCGGCGGCCTGGGCTTCGTCCTTGCCGCCGCCGCCGCCGGCGGCGGCCGCGGCACGGAGAGGAGCGCAGCGGGTAGGGCGGAGCGCGAGGGACTGCGGCGCCAGGCGGGCAGGCTGGTGGCGGACCGGGAGAATGGAGGAGGAGGCGGTGCCCGCGAGAGCCTCCATTGGGGGTTAGGTGGGAGGAGGAGAGAGAACGAGGAACCAGAAAGGCGGCGAGCGACGGAGGAGAGCGAGAGTTCGGCGAGGCGGCTGGAGGACGGGGAAAGGGGTTTTGGCTTTGGGATTTTTGGAGGTCGAGGTCGCGACGGAAAGGGTGACGTGTCCACTCTGGGAGCGTTGGATCGGATGGCCGGATTCTTCTTTTTTTCTTTTTTTTTTGGAGTGTTCTTCTTCTTTTATAGTTTCAACTCTCATCGTCTAGGGATTCAGGATTCTCACGTGACACCCGTTCATCACGTTGGCGAATCTCATCTCTGAAAAAGAATGGCATACAGAAATCGTCTAGGGACTCTCACGTGACACCCATTCATCACGTTGGTGAACTGGGACGTCCACTGCCCATTTACATATTCGAACAGGCTCTTAATTCTTCTATAAAAAAATTCATACAGTAGACTGTAAACTTGCAGGGATTCCGCCCATAGAGATAGCATAGGCGATACAGCCGGGAAATATTCCATTTCCAAGGTGAGCAGCAGAGACTACCCACACAGTTGACAGCAAGGAAATCGCCGCATCTGTTCCCGGAAGGGATTCGATGGGTGCACAACACTACAACAGGAGCGATGCTAAAAAAAAAACACTACAACAGGAGCAATGAAACATCTGGTAAAGCTAATCTACAACTTCACTGAACGTGAAGTGGGTTCTCAGCAAGCAACAGCAATTAGAGGTAGTACAACACCTGTTCTACATTATTCGCTACACTAGTTATGCACGCCGGTTTGGAGGGTTATTGGTGAAATCAGTTGGCAGCTTCTCCAGCTTTAGTATCCGCCCTTGCAGCATCGTTGCCCTGAGACCATTCATCCGTCAGCAAATACGGACGAATTAAACGGAATTACGAAGAGTTTAGGAGATGAATTTGGAACATTCTGGGAAGATAATTGGAGGCTAACCTTTACACAGACATAGATGTAGTGAACATCAGGTTTCGGACCGAGAAGCGCAACTAACGATGTGCTATCATCGTCTAAGGGCAATGGTTTTGTCAGTTCCCATTTATTCTGATTCGAACTTTTCTCCCATCTTTCTGCAATAATCCCAATGTACTTAAACACAAGAATTTTATAACAACTAAATGGAAACAGAGCAGCAAGGTTGAAGTACTTGGAAATGACAAGAAATGCATTCATGAGTCGGAGTCTAAAAACTACTTTGTATATGAAGAAGATTGGTGTACAGTTAAGTTGATCTGGTGGAGTATGTAAGTAAAACCTACCTATGACATGGAGCTTTATTGTCCAATTTTCCATGTCCTTCAGGAGACGCAATCGGTAACTTGGATCCCCATAAGTGATCTATGGCATTATGGGATTCAGAAGGTTACATATACCAGAGTATGAAATAGTTGCATATTTCAGAATCAAATAGCTCATGTTACCAGCATGTAGACGCCCTTTTCCTTGAGGATTCTGCATATCGGAGGAATAAACAGAAGCTATAGTCAATTAAGAAATATGTATCACAAATAAATAGATTACTCTTCACCTGTTGACCTCCTCTAGCATTTTCGTTGCATTCTCTTGTGAATTTTGGCCGCACTGAAATACAAGACACGCTGTTGAGTATCACACTGGGAGAATATCAAAGTGTCCTGGCAAAATCTCGACTCACCATAATAGAATCTAGGGTTCCTGCAAATAACAAACGGGGTTAGAACCCAATGCCATGTTGCCTATGCATGTGCAGATGTTAACAATTGCTTCCATAATGCTGTCAAGTACTGCAATGACAATGGTACCTTTGTCAATAACAGCATCAAATGAACCGGACTCAAAATCTGACATGTCCTTTACATCCATCTTCATGTCTGTGCCAATCAAGGGAAATAAATGATATCAGATCATGTGGGACATACTGTAGAGGCATTCAAGAACAGAAGGCTGCGAACAAAAATTATACATTTAAGTCGAGGCATATCATGATATTTCTTCTTCATTTGCTCAATAACCACTGAAGATATATCGATGTTGACAACATCTTGATAGCCATCATCAACCATATTTTCACCAAAGACTGCAACAATCAAAAGAAGCTAAACCATATGAGTAATGTCCATTGGACAGTGAAGTAATGTAGTAGTCTAGTAGACATCATGTGGTTAGTATTTGTGGTTAAATTAATACTAAATAATAATAAATGGTAGCAAATCTATTTTTGCAACTACCAACCATTTGTAATCTGATGGCAAAGCAAGAAATGATACACATATGATCATGCATTGCAGCTTCAAAAGGAGAAAGGCGGCATTTATTTTTATTTGAATCGCCTATGGTCAACCAAAAAACACTACAGAATTCAATCATTTCAATAACTAAGAAGGTGGGTTTGGAGAAAAAATGGAGATCACAGTGGCTGAACATGAATGATTCTCAGATGATTTGAGTCAACAGATCAATCGAAGATCTCTAGCTCTAAGTCCAATGATATGATTTAAATACTAGTGCGGTTTTGGTTGTTCAGAACTCAACTGTAGCTCTACAACAGCACCACTTTATAGTCGAAAAGTTCAGTTTTCAGTTACAAGTGCACTAAAAGGTTCAAACAAATATAATTAATTAATGTTTTCAATGGACGTATAAAATTATAGGCAAATCTTGCAACAACATGTGGGGTGAAAACTGTAAGTACATAACTTCTTTAACACGTACACACTAGCTGCCTCTCCAGTTTGCTAAATTTACCAGAAACACCAGACATTGCCAAATTTCATAACCTTCATGGCGGAGGATTGCTATCTGACTCGCTGAAACATGAGGGCATTCATTGATTCCTCAATTACAGAATTGCCGTGGTGCATGATCCTTATCGCAGTATCGCACAGCCCAGCTATTTTGCTGTTTACTCTTTGGTTGCCGCAGAACATTGGCATGCTTGAACACAAGCCACGCTGAACCAGCTCCTTAAAAGGTCCAGGGAGGCTCTTCTGTGGTGCAATCGGAAGGATTATGCAGGTCGTACGAGAGAATTAAGCAGCTCATTGTATTGCTTGGATTAAGACATATATAGTGGTGGTCAAGGACGACCCTTTCGATAAAATTGATTGAAGCGCTACGTTCCAAAATCTATTATCCAGGAACGGCCGCATTGCGCGGCACGCTGGTCTAACCAGCAGCCTCCAGCCTCGAATCGCGACAGGAACAATGGATGAGCAAGCGCTCGCTGACCGCCCCGCCCCGGGCACGGGCAGCGGGCAGCCAAGCCAGCGACTCCCCCCTCCCCCTCGGGAGAATCCAATCCATCCCAGCCCCCGCCCACTCGCCAATAAAGGCGCCCGACTCACCGGAGTTGCCGCACCCGACGAGGAGGAGGCGGTGGTGCGGCGCGAGGTAGAGGCGGAGCAGCGGCGCGAGGGCCGGGTACTTCTGGTACCAGTCGAAGGGCCCGGCCTCCTTGCGGTAGCGCTCGTCCCAGTACCACGCCTCCCCGTACGCCTGCGACGCCGCCGCGCCCCCCGTCATCTCGCCGCCGCCGCCCTCTCGTCGGATCTGAGCCGGGGATGGCGGGCCTCGGTGGCGCTCGGAGAGAGAGAGAGGTGAGGAGAGCGAGGACTAGAGGATTCCGGATCGCGGCGGGGTTGCTGGCTCGGCTCGCGATTCGTGCGGGTGCGACGCCACGTGGGGGGGGGGGGGTGAGGGGGGCTTGCTTTGCTTCCCGTGGCGCGCGGAGCTTGCGCTTCGCGTCGGGCCGCAGCTCGCGCGCCACGCGCGCCTCCCGGTCGGTCGGGTCGAGCCGGCCGCTCCCACCCACTCGGACGGGTTGCAAAGTGATGGCAGCTCCGGCTGACGTGCAGAATTTAAAAAGGACAATGCTTTTTTTAAAAAAAATAAAAAAGACAATGCTTGGAAGAGGTTGAAAAGTCGAAGGTCCAAGGCCATGCATGGCGCTCTTCACGCTTCTTCCACGGCCATGGCCCGTTTCATGCATGTGGTGCCATGCGTTCGGCTGCCAAGCTAGCTGCCTTGCAGCTACCGATCGGCGGCGGCGGCAGCAGCTACAACGCAGCCTGCAAACCGCGGACAAGTTGAATTGATAGTGTTTTGTGAAAGAGAATAATAAGCTGAATTATATCGAGACAAGCTGAAAGTAGACAAGCAGACAGTAAGCGACGATCCAACCATTGTCTTCCACTTCAGGCTGTGTTTACATCCCAAAAAATTTTCAACCTTACAAACTTCGAACATTTGACTCCTAATTATAAATATTAAATGTGGATAACTGACAAACCCTATGTCATAACTCCAAGTGTAATTATGAGATTTTAAACCTAATCGAACTATAATTAGACAATGTCGTGCTACATTAAACAACCTCTAATAATGAATTAATTAGGCTTAATAGATTTGTCTCACGATTTCCCGTCCATCCGTGTAATTAATTTTATAATTAGATCATGTTTTAGTATTTCTAATCTTCAGTTAAAAATTGTTACAGTTAATTTCGTTCAATTTTTTACTGGATGCGTCTCTCGCCGTTTCCTTCTCGCACCTGCAGGCCGCTGCCTAAGGTCAGTCTTGGAAGTTTCATGAGCATAGTTACCTAGATTGAGAACTAGATCACTGTGTCAGATGAATTTTATGGTAATGAAACTCTCCTCACATTCCATAAAACTCCATCATTCTCTCTCCTAGCCATGTCAGCAAAAGTGGTGATATTTAATGTCACGAAATCCTCCATAAAACTCCTATTGAAACTGGCCTAAAACATGTGCTACTGGATGCAGCGATGCAACTCGCAAAGACTTCGAGCCAACATTAATTCCGCTATTACTTCTGTTTGCTGTCAAAACAAAAGCAAACAGCAGTTTCCCGCAGAGGCACATCTATCATATCCGTCTACCAGGTATTCTAAATTTGGCGGTTTGGAGCCTACACTTCTGCCTCACAAGTCAAGGACTGACTCCAGTTAACATAACCTTCAGAACCGAAGCCTTCAGTAGCGGAAAAAGCATTATCAGACGAAAGCACCAATCAAACACTATACTAGAGATACTCATAACTTTCGTGTGAGTGGTTCAGTACTGCTGTAATTTGCCTATCTGTGGCGCATTCTGCACAATATCTAGAGTTGCATGTGCACGTTTCTATATATACAGTCCAAAACACAAATTACAAAGATGAATTACACCTCTTCTATGTAACCTTACAAAATGATGCTAAACATTCAGCCAAGTATAACAAAACAATCTAATTGTTTCCATGCTCCAGTATAACACAGCACACTTCGATTTGCAGTTTCAGAACAATCCAAACCATTTTGATTCTTCCTGTTTCTCCTCCAATGTTTCATAGTAAGTTGACTCCTCCCTTTCATGGTTTGTATAACTATCTATGTATTCCGAACCATCTTCTGAAGCATATGACGATTCGTTCTGAGGTTGGATAGATTGAAACATAAATTTCAGGCCATTTATGATATCATAAATCATCAGTCCAATTCTTCCCCCACCCCAGCTTCCTAGTTGGCTTCCCACGAGGTATCCTAGTTTTCCAAACGTCTCCTCACCGTGGAAACCACCCGCATAAGTTCCGAACAAGGTGCCACTGCCCCGGAGAAAACCTTCTGTCATGCTTCCACCAAAGTACATTGCTTCAAAGAAGTCCCAACCAGAAGAAATTATTGGTCCCAATATCCGTTTGGCTTGACGAGCAGCCACTTTTGCCGCTTTTGTACTGACCTTCTGAGCTTGCTTGGCTGCTTCCGCAGGTGTTAGGCCTTCTGTTATGGCATCGGCTAATGCTCTCTCCATGGCATGTTGCCGCACCCTTTCCAGGTGTGCAGTTCGAAGGTTATTGACATACAACTTGACACCCTCCTTCACTGAGCATGCAAGGCTGCCAGAACCCATGTCAAAGCAGTTCATGAATGTGAACTGACCACTCTTTGATGCAGCCTCGTTTCCAACAAGTTCCCTGAACTTCTCAGCTGTAAATAAGAAGTGAATGTCATTATGGGAGATAACTTTGCTTTTTATTTGCGTCAATGAATATCTACAAGTTAAGTTTAGAGAATTAAAAAGGAATCAATAGCTTGCAATATTGGACTATCAAACTGTCATATTCAACTGTGGCTATGGAACATGGGAGTGTTGCTTGCAGAACATCAATATGATTACTTAGCAAGAATTATCTTTAAATAGACCTGTTGGACCGGTAATGGGAGTGTGGCGAAACTTGAGATTACATAAAACAGATTGGTAAACTTGTGCAACTAACCACTCAGTCATATCCAATATTTACAATCGAGCCAATTACCAGTCATTAATGACTCAGTTAAAACACAATGTATTGTCACTCATAGTTCTTCAGGAAAGTGTAGGCATGCTACCACCAATACTTAGTCTGTTCTGCTGGTTGTGGCTGGTGGTTGGTGCTGATTTACTGTGAGAGAAAAATACTGCTGGTTGGCTGGTGGCTGGTGCTAATTTAGTGTGAGAGAAAAGCACTGCTACTGGCAACTAGCAGAACAGTACTTTTTGTTTTGTTTTGTTTGGCATATGCTATAAAATGAGTGCCTGTGGGTTCATTAGCTAATGCTAGTCAATGAGCACACACCGCTCAGTAAGCAGCTGATATCAGGCAAACTTGTAAAACTGAAAGCTCATCGGTTCTCTTATTATTGATTCACTTGAAAACCTATTTGAACAGGTAGAAGTTCTGGGTTTCGCCCTGTAGAATATATGGAACTCCGACGCCCTGGCTTGTCTGAATCAAAAGCAGAGCTAGTGGAGTGTTTCATACAGCTATGGCTATACAACTTCTGCACTTCTACAGTTTCCGTTGTTCCAATTTTACTCCACATCAATCTAAACCAGCCAAATAAATGCATAATAACTCCGTGAAAGCGGAAATTACCACCCCTAAGGTATAAACTACAGTTCGACGAATGTAAACGCGTCACTACTCAAAATTGAAAAACAGGTAAATTCACGTTTCCTCGCCCAAAAAATCAACTACTTCACAACAATCGACGAAGCTAACAGGAAACCAGTGCCCGCAGATCTTCGCCTCGGAAACTAACCGGTGAAATTGCACAGGAAAGAAAAGATTCTACCACCGGAAAACTAACCAGTCATGCTGAGAGCAAGGACGCCTATGATGAAGAGCATCAGCCGCACGCGCCGCTTCTGTATGTCCAACATCTTCGTCCGCCACCGTTCGGATCGAACACCGTGAGGATGTCACCCTGCCTACGGATAGCCCTGGGCATTCGGGTAATTTCGGAAAATCGGGTTAGGTAATTCGGGTAGCAAAAAATTCGGGTAATGAAAAAAAAGGAATACCCGAAAATTCCCCTTTACCCGATGTTGCCGCGGGGGCAAGAGCGGCTGGCCGGACTGGGAACCTGGGACGCGGCCGGCTAGGCGAGGGACGAGGATCGCCGGCGAGCTGCACCGCCGCTTGCCGCGCTGGGCGAGGAGCCGAGGGGCGCTGGCCGCGCTCTGCGCTGCCGCCTCCCGCGTTGGGCGAGCCGACGAGGAGCCGAGGCGTGAGGCCGCGAGGGGCGCGGCCGCGCTGGGCAAGGGCGGCGAGGACGAGCAGCCGGCGGGCGGCGGGCGGCGGCGCGCTAGGTGCTGGATCGAGCGGGTCAGCGAGGGGTGGGTGTGCGATACGGACGGGACGCGACGCGGATTCGGTGCAGTAACTGCACGTGCAGTTGTGCCGCTGACGTGTGGACCCATGCGCCGTGGGGCCCACATGTCAGCGGCACAGCTGCACGTGCAGTTACTGCACCGGATCCTTCTCCGGACGGGACACGAGACGCGATGATTATGGGCCTGTTTGGCAGGGCTCCAGCTCTTTTAAAAACAGCTCCAGCTCCTCAGATGGAGCGGCTTCTCTGGTGGAGTTGGAGCCGTTTTAGAAAATGTTTGGCAAAACAGCTTCACTTGTTAGATTGATGTGTAAGCCGCGTGAAGCCACGATTTCATGGTTTCACCTTGCCTGTGTAAGCCGCCGATGACTTCAGGACCGGCTTCACACGTGAAGCCGGTTACAAAACAAACGTTTGGGAGGGCTTCACCTGGAGCCGCTCGTGAAGCCGCTCCAGAAGCCCTCCCAAACGGGGCCTATGGCTGTGTTTGACTGGGCTTCACCCGGCTCCGGCTCCAGCTCCAGCACTGTATACTACTGTAGCGGAGCCGGAAGAAGCTCCACCAACCCATCTCCACCGGCTCCTACTGTGTGTTAGGGCCTGTTTGACAGAGCTTCAACTCCTCAAAAAACGGCTCCGGCTTTTCTGGTGGAGCTAGAACGATTTTGGAAAACGTTTGGTAAAATGGCTTTACCTATTGGACTGAAGTTGTGAAATGTCTAAGTTGCATTTGCCTATATTTTTCTTTTATCTTTTCTTCTTTTTTTTCTTTTCTTTTTATTTTTCTTTCTTTTCCTTTTTGCTCTCCTTTTCTTTATTTTTCCTCCTCTCCTTGTCCAATCGGCCCCCTTTCTCGCCTCCGCCCCGCGTCCCGATCTTCGCCTGCACCGCCGCCTCTCGCCCTCCGCCCGAGCCGCCGTCCCCCCGCGGCCCCTCCCTGCGGCCGCCGCCGGCATCCTCCTCCCCGCTGCCGCCGCCGGTCTCCTCCTCCCCGCGGACTTTGCCGGCCCCCTGCTACCCGTGGCCGCCGTCGAACCCCTTCTACCCGCGGCTGCCACCGGCGTCCTCCATTCTGGCTCCGAAGGCCACGTCCCTGCTACTGCCGCCGGCTGGCCACCTCCCCGCGAGCCGCGCCCCAGCAGCCGCCGCCGGCCACTGGCTCCTGCGCGCCCCTGCGACGATTGCTGTCGGCCACCTTCTCCCCACACCTGGGGGCAGGGCTGGGAAAGGGCAAGAAGGAGCGCCGCGGAGCCGACCGGAGCCATGATTTTCTAGCTCCACCTCGTCCAATCCGCTCCAGTGAGTGCAATTTCAGGAGCTCCATGGAGCTCCATGGTTGGAGCCGTCGTCGAAAATATCGTTTTGGAGCTCCATGGCTGGAGCCCTCCCAAACAGTAGGCAAAGCTGAGTGGAGTCGGAACTGTTTTTCTTAGTGCTACAGAGGAAAACAGTACATAACAGTAATTTTGGAGCCGGAGCCGGCGAGGGAGAAGCCTTTGCATAGAGGCCTTGCCGAAGCGATGAAATCGCTTCCCATCACCTGAAGAGGTATAGACGGGCAGGACCGGGCCGACGTAAGATTATTTGGCTCAACTAATAAATATTTAACAACCCACTAATCTCATGTCGTGCGCGCTATTGGATCCGCTTGCCAAATGCTGGTGTCGTTGAAATTCTAAAGTAGCGTAAGCTTGGCCCGCATGCATGGGCACATGCAAATTGAATCCAAAGTTGCAAAGAGAGTCGCACCTTATTTCTTATTCTTTCTTTTATGTTTCTATTCAATATTTCAATTCCATCTTTTTTTGCATTTTTATTTCCAGTCCTCCTTGATAATTTTTCGTAATATGTTTTTTTTATTTTTCTTCTCTTTTTAATTTATTTACTTTCTGTATTCTTTTTTCTTTGCTTTTCTCCCATCTATTCTTTCTTATATTCATTTCCATTCATTGTTCTTTGCTTTTTTCTCCGCTGTGAATTAATAATTTGTAGTCATATCGTACTATGAATAGATCTAGTTGCATATGGTTGCATGCAAAGCTGTTTGAGTGGGTATCTGCACGCTACAAGCGCACGCATGCAAACCGACGTACCTTTTCTTTCTTTTTGTTTGTTTCTTTTTCCTTGATTTTTCTTTTGTACTAATTTTCTTCCTATCCATTTTTTACTATTTATTTGCAATGCTCCAGTTGATATTTCTTTTTCATTTCATTTTGTATGTTGCTTATTTATTATTCCTTCTAATATTTTCATTCATTTTTCTCTATTTTATTTTTCTATAGACTAAGTCTATGAGTACTATAGTCTATAAATATAGTGATGCTTCATGTAAAATTATCTATCCGTGTGTAACTAATTTACTTTCCATACTGACTCATTTGGTATGCATATATGCTTGTAATTCTTCATGCAAAATTATCTATCCTCGAGTAACTAATTTGTTCCCAGTGTCAAATTATTTGTTTGGTTTGTAAATTAAATTGTTCCGTGACATTGATCCATTTTTTCGCAATATTCATTTTCCATTATTTATCGTATACAATCAAATGTTCACGATGTTTAATGTTTTGTTCGTAGTACATTATTATTTGTTCGTAATGTTTAATTTTTTGTTTGTAGAAAATAATTATTTGTTCGTGGTATTAAAGTATTTGTTCTCAATAGTTGAAAGTAATTATTTAGTACTAAAAAGTACTTTTAAAAAATATTGTGCAAACATAGGGAAGTATGGTATTGTTTCGAAGATCTTATCATAAAAAAAGATAATAGTGTGATTGAAATTTAATTTGGATACAGAGTTTAATATTCATAGATTTTTAAATGTGAACTACCTTTGCATGTGGGTGATATCATGGATTTGTCTTCACCTGCATGTGCGTGGAACAGTCCAAGAGGAAAGCAATATGCTTCAAAATCGGACTACTGGTTGATGAGTCAAAATCGGAATCACTAATGTGCGTGGAACAAATCACGGTAATGGGCCTAAGATTCGGCCCAACAGCACTTGCACTCTCTCGGGTCTGTCGGGGGAAATTAATCCTGCCTCACGCGACGGTTGGGGCTAATGTCACTACAGAAATTAATTTTGCCTCAGGCGACCGTTGGGGCTACTGTCGCCTGTAGCGACACCTAAGGCTATCTCCAACAGCGTTACTCAAACCTAAATTTGGGTCTTGAATAGTGTTTTGGGTACTTAAAAATGCTCTCCAATGGAGCACCCAAATAGGCTAGGCATTTTGGGTCCAAGGTGAGAGGAGAGGCAAATATAGGTCTCTCTCTCCTCAACCCAAATGGGCACAGGTACTGCAGACGACGGGTAAGGTGGGCCCATGACAAGATGACGGGCGACGCTTGCAGGGAGGCGGGATTTGGGGCTGGGTTGTTGGAGATGACGAGTTTTGGGTTTTTGTGTGCGTGACCTATACCTGAGAATGGGTCTCGCATTTGCCTTCTGACTGTAGGAGACAGTCTAACCGCACCCAACACAAAGAGGTCTGGGTCTAGGTGGGCTGTGCCTGTGCGGGTGGCTGTGGCTGTGTTGGGCTGTTGAATGTACGATATCTCGAGTTATGGGCTGGCTGGCTGGGCCTAGGAATTTTTATGGGCTTTTGAGCTTGGACCTCTTAAGGATTTTTTTTTGAATGAGCCTCTTAAGGAATTTCGGGTATTTTGGATTTTTTAAGTATCGGAAGTACTATACAGATCCTAATTTTCGGAACTAAATTTAGGTTTTTGATCATAGACCTGAGAGCAAGATCGGCTATTTCAAGTTCGGATATTTTGGATGCGGATTCGGAAATTTTTTACTCAAGTATACCCTGCGGACCAATCTCCCGCTCCCTTTCACCACATCCACATCAATCTACTAACCAAATAAATGCATAATTACTCCACGAAGGCAACATGGCTCACTACTCAAACTTAAAATCAGGTAAATTCGCATTTCCTCACGATGATCAACTAGCAACAATCGATGAAGTGTCCACATATCTTCGCTTCGGAAACTAACCAGTGAAATTGCACATGAAAGAAGAGATTCTGCTACCGGAAAACTAACCAGTCATGTTAAGAGCGAGGAAGTCCATTATGAAGAGCATCAGCCGCATGCGCCGCTACTGGATGTCTATCATCTTTGCCCGCCGCCGTCTAGATAGCACGCCGCGAGGCTCTCGCCTTGCCTACGAACCAATCTCTCGCTCCTTCTCACGACCACAGAGGAAGAGGGAAAGGAGAGAAAGCAAGGAAGGAGAATGGCCGCAATGTCCTCTTCGCTACCGCTACGTGTTAGAAGCTAATCCGTGTTGCCTTCCTAAGCATAGCTTTATTGCTAATAGTAACTGACAGGCGGAGCCACAGTGGCAGTGGACCTTACTAATCGGTGGGGTCACTCAAGTGGAAGACACCATCTGATGCCGCGTGCTTTTCAGCCACAGATCATGAGTTTCCTATGACCACTTGACCAGCTGGACATATGCACATCTTCTATGGATTCTATTTCTTCCTGTATATTCATCTAATTCATCAACTACACTAGATTAGATCACGTGAAAACCTAGAACAATGATAGCCACTCAACTGGAGTGGCACATGCAAGCAACCAAAAACATTAAATAGTTGTAGTTTTTAAACCATCCATCAATTTCTAATTCTGGTTGTACACATGTATCTCTTTTGAAGAGATCTTCAAAACAAGACCCCACTTGCATATATTTCAATAATATTTTTTGAAGACACATAAATTAATTGATGCATAATAGAAAAATGTCAAAATTGATTATTTAAAATGCTCAACTATTCTGCTAAAGTTGCCTATTATTAATCATGCAATGAACGTTCACATACTCCAACAAAATTGTTTACCCTGGTCCAATAATCACACCAAACAATCTATCTTCGAAGTATGAATACACCCAGGTGTATGAAGCAACATTTTGTAAGGCCATAAGCAATTTTTGCAAAAATTATAAGCAAATTAGAATACACTTAAAATTATTTTCTCTCACCAAAAAATATCATTAAAATATAGTGATGTGAGATTTTATTTTGAATCTTTTATTGAAAGAAACACAACAGTGTAATCGGATTTTAATTTCAATACTTGATTTTGAAAACTACAGTCTTTTTGTTTTGAAACTATGTGCATGTGTATGGCTACCCATTTTTTCCTCCCCTCACATATGCATGCATGCGATTACATCATTTTTTTCTTTCTCTCCTTGCCCTTTCACGTACATGCTATATACAAACACCCTGGTGTATTGCTAAGGATAATTTTTTCCTATCAAAATGAGGAGACTAATACGACCGGCTGTGAATTAGCCGTGTCTACTTTTCTTGCCTAGGACACAATGCGTCGGGATCCGCTTGTCATAGGTACTCTTCGGGCTTGTTTGGTTGCTGCCTGCCAGGCAGCACCATCCGACCCCAGGCCGACCAAATCGGACGCTTGGGATTGCTGCCTGGGCCAGACAGCTTTGTCAGGGTCTGAACCAAACAAGCCCTTCTTGCCTGGGATTCGCGGGGCAAGACGAACGTGGGGCGGCAGTTTTCCTTCCAGGCCGAGATCGCCACAAGGCGCACAGTTTGGGTTGACCAGGTAGGATAATGACAAACCGACCGATGCTTGCGGGGTGTACGGTCTGGGGCCCGGCCCAAGAGTCATATACGTACCACCGTAGACCGGGCGAGGCCCATAGTATGGCTTGTTGGGCCGGTATTGTGGAGGCTATACATGCGGCCTCTTTAGTATGGGCCCGTATAGCAGGAGAGCCGTGTAGTATGGGCCCACATATAGTATGGCTAATCTTTGTTCAAGACCCCGCAGCTCTCCTGCTGGTTCCGTTTCAAAACAAAATCTACTTTTTTTTACGCCAAAGCGCAAAGCAGCCGAGGTTGTCAACAAGATTCTGCTTCAAGCGAAGGCGGCAGCAGCTTTTGTAGGAAATCCTCAGGCCAATCCGAAACGATCACGCCACGAGAATCTCAAACTGATCCGATGCCTTCTGAAGATCAGGCCGCTGGCGCGAAAGCGCTCGGCGATCCTGTAGTGAGGTTCTGTTTGGACAAAGCAAGCACTATAGCACTAGCCACAGCCTCATGGCGCCAAGTGCTCCCCAGCCACGCTTCCCCGGTAGTTGCTTGGCGGTTTTCCTTGCGCGTCGTAGCTAGGTTAGTTAATTAACCCCCCGCGCCGGAAGCGACCTGATGCGCCGGCCGCGGCGTGCCGTGGCTTGGAACCCAACCCGATCGGTCGCCGTCGGCGCCCCCGCGACGTCCTCCCTTCCCTTGGCGTTCTGGTGTAGCGTGGCCGCCGCGCGCCCGCCGCCGCCACCGCCGCGGCGCTGTCAAATCGTCGAACGCTTCT
This sequence comes from Panicum virgatum, assembly GCF_016808335.1. Taxonomy (NCBI): domain Eukaryota; kingdom Viridiplantae; phylum Streptophyta; class Magnoliopsida; order Poales; family Poaceae; genus Panicum; species Panicum virgatum. The sequence goes on along the minus strand of NC_053141.1, from coordinate 44,376,457 downwards.
TCCTTGCGGCTCCCGCGCGCTACGGCGACGGGCAGGGGCAAGCGGCGACGCAAAGGCAAGCAGCGGAAGAAACGCGCGCGCCCCGCCCGCGCGTGCACGGCTTCGTTCGCTGCGGGCATGGCGCCTCTCCTCGATCTGCTCTCCGGCCGGCAGCGAGCGAGCTATATGTGCGTGCACGGGATCAGACTGTACGACTTGTCGGACTTGACACGGGCGGTTCCATGTTACGGTAATTTTCAGAGGCACTGCTAGTGCGTGTATGTTGTCAGTAATGACAGGTCGGTAGTAGTGTTTACTAACCACACAGCCTCGGGCCGTGTTTAGATGCCGTAAAGTTAAAATGTAAAATTTTTGTAAATCGTTTGCATGGTATACTAAATATAGTCAAAAAATAAATCACATTATAAAAATAGACTGTAAATCACGAGACAAATCTAATGAGCCTAATTAGGACGTGATTGAACACTAAATTGCTACAGTAAACATGCTCTAATGATAGATTAATTAGGCTCATTAGATTCGTCTCGTAGTTTACAGACGAGATCTGTAATTAATTTTGTGATTAGTCTACATTTAATATTTCAAATATTGAAAATTCACTGACAAAAACGCAAAATAGATCTAAACACACCGTCATTTTGCAAGTTGGACTGACGGAGCGGCGGCCATTTGCCCATTTCATCCGCGCCGCAAAAAAAAACATTGAAGATTGTGGGCAACCTAGTTAGCTCCGTTGACAGGCACCAATCATTAATTATTCCAACACCTCCCATCCGTCAAGTAAGTGTACTTTAATTGAGTTTGATCTCAGTCAAAATGGCTATCTGGCTGCTGGTGCCACCAGAACTTAGGGCAGTCCCAACCCAGCTTTCTACCATGGAGTCTAAACCTGTTATTTATTGTGTTTTGCTGATGTGGCAATATATTTATGAAAAAGAGAGGGAGGGAAATCAAGACTCCAAGTCTTATTTAGACTCTAAGTCTTCACGCAAATCAAGAATGAATATGAGAGAGACAAGTAGGCCATACAAACCAAAGTAACACACTTTGCATTGGGAAGTATAGTTTCTTATGATGGAGTCTTTGAGGCTTAGACTCTATGAGTGAAGTCTGTATTGGGACTGACTTTATATTTTTCGAAACAGATATTTAAAATCTTTTTTGAAACGGACAGTCCGCCAGCCCTTGTATGTGTACTCCAAAGTTTAGGAAAGAAAACAAAAGAGGAGATATTCACTTAAAAAAGGGGGGAATAATTCCATCCATACCAAAAAAACATACGACTCCCTCCGTTCCAAATTAGTATAAGTCATTCCAAAAATCTTGGAGAGTCAAAGTTTTTTGAGTTTGACCAAATTTATATGACAAGATAAGAATATTTATGATACCAATTAAATATAATTAGATTTTTTGTTAGCTATATTTTCATAGTGCACATATTTGATGTCATAAATCTTTATATTTCTCTCTATAATTTTGGTCAAACTTTGAGACGGTTTGACTCTCCAAAATTCTTGAAATGACTTATAATTTGAAGCCGAAGGAGTAGTATGGAATTTATAGATTTGATGGGGAACGTGTCGGGGTCAGCAGATGTTGTTGACTTTAAAAATAAAAGCCAGCAAGAAAATAAGAAAGGTCCGCTTTACATGTGGGAAAGAATCCAAGGAGCACCGAGAACAGCCGACCTGCCGCCGGCGACGATGGGCAGGTGGAGGGAGGGAGCGAGGCTTCCATATGGATCGACGACGTGAGGTCCATCGCCGCGCTTTCGGCCGGCCTCGAGCGAGCTGAGATAGTATCCAGGAGTATGTGTGTGTCCATGCTTTTTTCTGGACAAACAAAAATAAATAGGCCCCAGAGAGAGAGAGAGAGAGGGGCGGGGGCGTGGTGGATATAAATAGGCGCGCGGCCGGGGGCCATGGACGCAGCTGCCTGCCAAAGAAAGAAGGCGAAGGGGGATCGGTCGGCGGGGAGGGTCAGAGGAGCAGAACATCTTCGTCGCACCGTCGCGGGCAGCGCGGCTTATTCCTAGCTGCAGCGCGGCACGCGCAGAATTGAAAGAGCGAGAGAGGGATCGGTCGGCGGTCGTCATCCGCGCCGGCAGCTTGCTCTTGCTCCTCCGTCGAATTAATCGGATCATCCTCCTCGCCCGCGCGCCCAAATGGTACGCCTCGCCCGCCTCTCCTGCCCCTCCGGGTCCGTCGATTCTCTCGAGCAAGCGCGCATGTCGCGCGCGGTCTGATCGAGACGGGGAACCTCCGGCCGCGTGCGCCCACCCCGGCGCCGGCCACCCGCCACCGCGCGCCGGGCGTTCCGGTGGAAGATTATTCTTCCCGACCTGGGCACCTGGCGAGCTGCCGCCTCTCCCTCTCGATCCGCTAGCTTTCCGAGTTGCGTTAAAGAAAAGAGAAAGAGAAAGCAGGTTCCGTCCACACAACTGCTAATGCGCGCCTAGCATGCTTGTGCTTCTCCTTTTTGCCCGTCCCAGAGGCTCCACCTTTCCGCCGCCGCCGCGCGCGCGCTCTCCGCCGGCTGACCCGCTCGGTTTGGAGCGCGGCGCCGGCCGGGGCGGTCGCTTTCCATGCGGAGCCAGCCAAGGGAGGCTCTTTCCGGACCGGACAGTCACCTCTCTCATTTCTTAGCCGCGTTAGCAATAACAACATCCAACAAACAATCTTTCAAAAAAAAAAAAACATCCAACAAACTAGAGCCCCCGCTGACATTGGCGCGGCCGCTCGCTTCGTGTGGCCCGTCCGTTGACACGCCGCGGCCTCGTCCTACCGCCGGCGCTGACGTGCAGACAGACGCGCATCTGCCGACGACGACGCAGGGACTGGCCACCGGCCGGCCACGGCGATCACGGCACAATCTTTAATCTTTCATCGGCGATCCCTGCTCCATGTCATGTCGCCCTTTTCTTTTCCTTTCTGACGGATGCATGTTGCCCTTTTCTTCTCGCAAGAGACGGACGGCGTTCTCCGTCTCCGCGCAAACCTACACGCTCCTTGCTTGTACCTACTGCTGCTGCTGCAAGCGTACAGCGCACTCCACGCATGGCGATTTCTCGGTCAGCACGCCGCCGGCGGGATCACGGGGCGGTGGCGTTCCTAGGACTAGCGGCCGCCCCTTCCCCGAGCCGTTTCCTGGATCCTGATGACCCTGAGCAGCGCCTCGAGAGCAACGGACGCATGCAGGAGCAGCCATTTCTTTACGGCGCCATTTGGAACCTTCGCGCGCCCGGCCAAATTTCTGGCTCGCTGGTCCTGTTCAGTTTTTGTTTTGTTCCTTTCCGAATTCTGATGGTGATGAGCTCGGCAGCGTCAGCCGTCTGCTAGCGCAGCGCCTCGACCGGCGGCGCGCCGGCATGCCTGCAGGATCTCGCGGAGCGTGTGCCGGCCTCGTGCTCTCCGCTGCCACCGTTTTGGCTTTGCCCTCCGACAAATCCTGGCCGTCCGTTTCTAGTTCAGCCGATACACTAATGACCAAGATTACGATAGCATCATACTAGTGGTAGCTGATCCTCTGAACAGAGCCCAACGGTAACACGACAAGTCAGCCCGGTCACCTGTGACGCTACCATCCAGTCGACAAGTCGAGCGCGGCGAGGCACGCAAGTTCACTGGGCTGGTCACCGGCGGCGGCTGGTCGCCGGCCGGCAGCCCGTGAACAACGCGCGCCAGGCCGTGCTTCCCGATTTCTATGGCGGCTAACCGCGTCTTGATTGGTTACGAACCGGTGCAGGTGGAGTCGGAGGGCGAGCTCCAGGCGGCGGCCGTGCTGACGCCGCCGCTGTCGCTGGAGGGCGGCCTCGCGGCGGAGCTCCGCCCGGCAAACCTCGCCCAGCGGGTGCTCAGCCTCTTCCGCAACGTCAGCCCGGGATCCGACCTCTCGCACTTTCAGGTACGGTTACTTTTTTTTTTTTGAGGGAGTTACTGTTTATTTTCAGATGCCCAGTGAACCCAACTTTGAACTTATAACACACACAGACGCAATGCAATGCAACCAGTAAACTGGATTAGTAGTTGGTCTTGTTGGATTACTTCTGGTGGTTGTGATCGAAAGTCATGGTTTACGCGTGTCCGTTGTTAATGCACATATAGTTGAATTAGAAAAGTCGCAAAACTAATCACACGATTGGCGCCATACACGTCTTAACGCATTTTTTTTATTGCTGAAAGTGTTGCTCTAATTAGATAGGTCTTGATGCCCCATCCATCTGGTCTATTAAGCTAAAATGTAATCTTGGTGAGACAAATTCTAAACACTAGGTAGGGCACCTATTTTAGGTGTTGTTTGTTTTCAGAGGCTAAAGTTTAGCCACTATCACGAAAAAAGAGAATTTTACTATTTAAGAGTTTTAAATAAAATATATTTATATTTTTTTGATAAATGAGTGCTAATTTGCGAGACGAATCTAATGAGCCTAATTAATATGTGATTTGCTACAGTAACCATACTCTAATCATAGATTAATGTATCTCATTAGATTCATCTCTCACTTTAGTCCCGAGGTTTTGCAATTAGTTTTATAATTAGACTTCATTTAATATTTCTAAATATTAAGATTCTTTTTGATGTGATAGAGACTTAAAGTTTAGTCTCTGAATCCAAACAACCCCTTAAAATGGAGGTCTACCTGACCCATTTGTTTGGAGTACATATTCTCAGTAGTTGCCAATTAATCACAAGATTGGCATCATGTACTTTTCCGTACACTATTTTTTTTTTGTACGTGTTGCTAGGCCACCTTTTTTTTCGAAACTTGCTAGGCCCTACCTAGTTGGTCTAAGGTCGCAGAGGCCAGAACTATTACTTTTTCTTAAAAAAAAAGACACACGGAGTAGTTGGTCTTGAAGCTAAAAAAACTATGGTCAATTGTGGAGTATAAATTTTGAACACCAGGAACATATCTATTTATTTTGGAACAAATGGAGGAGTATTTAATCCAGTTGCTTGGAGTAATTAGGAGCACTAAGCTGTGACGTGCTGACGGCACCCTGAACAACAGCACATAATTTGGGGGCTGACAGACAGTGATGGAGTAGCCGATGGCATTTTGCTTGCGAGAGAATGTGAGTAGGTACTCTTGGCGCCTGGTCAACTAGGCGCCAAAATGAGTTTCAAAATGGCAGTAGGATGCGCATCCCGCTGACTTTGAATCGGGACGTGATCATTTTGTTTCGTCTCTTTAAAAGAGATAGTTTCTTCAACGGGAATGTCCTGCAAGAACGACGATCACAATCACTATAGCCGCTTCAATCAGCAATGTTGAATTGAATCCGTTTATTTCAAAAATGATGTCGAATCGAATCCATAACGACGGAATGCTGCTGTTCTTCTCTGCGAAAATCTCCAGCTGCCGGCGACGTTCAACCTGCCCAAGTCGCAGCTCCAGATGTACGGCGAGGGCGTGTACTGCGCCGGCGAGGACCTCCTCGGGCGGTGCGCCCGGGGCAAGGACAGCCTGGAGCGCCTCACGGCGGTGGTGGCCTGGAGCATCTCCACGACGCGGCCCCCCATCTTCGGGTTCGCGCCCTACAACCCGGTGCTCGGGGAGACGCACCACGTCTCCCGCGGGGCCCTCAACGTCCTCCTCGAGCAGGTCTCCCACCGCCCGCCCGTCTCGGCGCTCCACGCCACCGACGCCGCCGGCGACGTGCGGCTCGTCTGGTGCCAGAGCCCCGTCCCCAGGTTCCACGGCGCCAGCATCGAGGCCGCCGTGCGCGGCCGCCGGGAGGTGCGCCTCCTCCGCCACGCCGAGCGCTACGAGGTCGACTGCCCCAACCTGCTCATCCGGCTCCTCCCGTCGCCCTCCGTCGAGTGGGCCGGCGACGTCCGGGTCGTCTGCGCCGACTCCGGGCTCGAGGCCGAGCTCAGCTACTGCCGGACCCGCTCCTTCCTCGGCTTCGGCGGCGACGCCAGGTGCGTCAGGGGCAGGGTCTTCCGCTCGGCGGCGCGGGAGGAGACCATCTACGAGGTCGACGGGTTCTGGGACAGGACCGTCTCGCTCAAGGACGTCGCCACCGGCGAGGTCTCCGTGCTCTACGACGCCCAGCGAGCCATCGGTAACCTCACCACGCCGGCCGTTCAAGACCACAAGGTAATTGAAAAAAAAAAATGTAGCCTGAATCGTTTCAGTCTGAACTCTGATGAAGAAATTAATTTGACATGGTTTCAATCAATTCCTGTTCTGATCAATGATCATGTTCGTCTCAGGGCGTGGCGCCGTCGGAATCCGCCGTGGTGTGGGGCGAGATCAGCGACGCGCTCCTGAAGAAGGACTGGGAGAAAGCCCAGCAGGCGAAGCGGCGGGTGGAGGACGAAGCGAGGAAGCTCGCCAAGGAGAGGAACGACAAGGGGGAGGTCTGGACGCCCAAGCACTTCTCCCTGTCGCAGAACAAGAACGGCGAGTGGGAGTGCTGGCCCTTGGAGGACTCGGTGCCGCCGGCTCCCATTGTCGTCCCTTCTTCATGACAGTAGAGAGGAGGACCTGACATGTAACAAGAGTTATGCGATCAACTTGAATTTCTTGTAAATTTGTCACTAGTTCATTATCTTGATTCTTCTTCGTGTTGATGAATTATGATCGTAGTAATGATTTCTTCAGAAAAAAAAACTGCGGGTGAACACGAACAACTGAACATCCGTTGAAGGTCACAGCTAGGCTCTGAAACCTGAAAATCGATGCTAAACAGAGGAACTGAATCCCAGTTTTTTATAAGAAAAAGAAAAGGAACTGAATTCATGGATAAACGAACAATGCATTTTATTGTCCATATTCTATTTCTGCATAATTCAATCTGTACATGTTTCCATCTCGATTGGCTATGATGGATTTTATCACTGCTAGTGCTACACATGCGGAGTCCAGGGAACTACTGTCAGTGAATCCTACAAGAGCTGTGCCTGACAATGTTCATGGCGAGAATGACCAGAGGAACAACAAGAGCACTGCAGGCAGCAGGAGCCACAGCTGGTCGTGTAGCGTGCTGGCTGACGACAGCGTCATCCACGGCGGCTGATAGGTGCTTCCCGCACCGTAGCTGGCGGCCGGAGGCGGCTGATCTGTGCATCCAACGCCATTGTTGTCAGTGCTAGGAGTAGGAAGCGGCGGGTTGGTGCTCCCGACGCCATTGTTGTCAGTGCTAGGTGGCGGCGGGTTGGTGCTCCCGACGCCATTGTCGTCAGTAGCAGGAGGCGGCGGCGTGCCGCTGGTCCCGCCACTAGTGCTCTGCCCGTAGGCCGGCGGCGATCCTAGGGGAACGGCGCCGGGACTCTGCAACCTGTACAAACGGATAAGGATATGAAGTCTGAACTTTTTGGCAGGTTTCAGAGTATACGATCTATAACACATGGATTCTGAATTCAGATCAGTGAGTTACTGGGAACGTTCAGTGAAGACGAATGGTGAGGCGTGAGCGTGACTACCCGGAGGGAGGGAGGCAGAAGGCGACGGTGTAGTCGGCGGCGTTGCCGCAGGTGAAGGTGCTCGAGCCGTCGTCGTAGGCGTAGCTGTACGCGCGCGGGCACGCCGTCTTGAAGACGGACGAGTACGCCGTCGGCCGGCACGTCGTCGGCGTCGCGTAGGCGCCGCTGCAGCAGTACTGGTCCTGCCCGAACGCCTCGCACGCGCTCCGGCACGCCACCGTGCCGCCGCCGCGGTCCACCTGCAGCTCCTTGGGGCACGCTGCCGCACACGTGTCAGACATATAATTTCACGTGTCAGACGGTGCAACAAAAACTTTAGTAGTTAGGACACGCCATGGACGCACGTACAGCGGTTGAGGTCGGCCATGCAGCCGGTGGCGTTGCAGCCGCCGGCGGCGGCGCCCTGCCGCGGCCGCGGGACGGCAACGACGGGCAGGTTGTACCCATCGACGAGGCTCACGTCGTAGTAGTCGAGGTCGCCGGCGCCCTTCCCCAGCGTGACCTCGAACAGCGTCGCCGGCGGCGTGGCGCCGGTGCCCGCGCACTCCATGCGCCCGCCACAGTCGCCGGTCTGGCACGCGCCCTTGCCGCCAGCGTCGAACGCGCAGCCCGTGCGCGCCCATAACCGGCCGGACCACCCCGCCGGCGCCGGGACCTGCGCGGTCTGCCCCGGGTCGAGCCTGAACCCCGTCGTGGGCAGCTGCGGCGTGCCCGCGCCGGCGAGCGTCGCCGGCCAGATGGGCTGGGAGCAGTAGTTGGATATGGTGAAGCTGCAGCTCGCCATGGCGGTGCTGCACCAACGGGCCAGTACGAGCACAACGATCAGCAAGCGTGGTGAACTGCAACTTCTTGGCGTTTCCATGGTGTTCAGGTCCTGCAGTACTTCTGACTTGGGTTTCACTTGTCACAACTTCACTATGATCTTGATAGGATTGGAGGGAGTTGAGAAGAGATTTTGGACGTGGTTGCAGGCTTTAAAATGTTTTGGGTCTCAGATGTGGAAGAAAAAGGTTACTTGGTGAGATTGCTTTAGCATTTTGCGTGCATGGGGTGGCCTCAGCGAGAAGAAATACCTTATGTAACAATGCAAGGGATAAAAGTGAAACTGGTACTAGGGCGAGTAGCTAGTCTACTAGTAACACTTGCTAGAATGTATACCTTAATTCCTGACTAGATATACGTGCTGTGTTGTATAAATCTTAAACAACCTTCGTTGTTCACAACTCATCCTGCTAGTGGTGTGGGGAACCGGCCCAAAACTGAACCAAACAGATTTAGTGATATATATTTTAAACCCCAAACCACCCCAGCCCACCAACTTCTAGAACCAATTTAATCTAGACTGATGCATGTAAGAACTAAATATAGTGTTGTTTGACGCCTCGAACAAGGAATCATCTTGCACGCAACAGATAACTTTGAGGGTCACTGAAAAACTAACACTGGACAGGGAACCTAAGTGTTTAAGCTTTGGATCAATGTGACCATGTGAGCCATCAGGATCAAGTGAAGTAGAAAAAACAAAGATAATACATGAAACTTGAGATCTGAATATAAAATGACTTCTACATTGAGTTCATATTGCACAAAGGCTGATCACAATACTTAGTTCATATTGCAAATTGCAGAACCAATGCCACATATTTCAAGTTGAGATGATGGACCGGAGGTTAGCTTCCTTGATAAATAAAACTGAGGAAACAAGGATGATCTTCTAAACTGAGAGCACCACTTGAGTGCCTTGTACTGGGTGGAACAAGTACCTGTACCAATGCATGTTGGTTTAATCATCTTCCAATGTTGCTTGGACTTCAAGGGATAAACGAATTCATGTATATGTTGCCCTAAAGTCTAGATAAATGTATATGTTGCACATTTCCATGCCAGCAGAAAACAGTGCTCTGGATGCACAAGTTTGAGTAAATATTAATCTAAAGAATGTATATGTTGAATGCAGAGAATAAGATTTTATTTTAAACCTGAAGAACTGCAATGCTTAGCAGGGCTCCAAACAGAACAGCCCAAACCCCACAAAGTAGAAGACCTGCAAGACGAAAACATTCACAGCTTGTAATATCTGAAAGTTACTTCAAAAAACATCTGAAAGAGCTGTGAGCAAAAGGTAATGTTCAGCTTACCCCAATTATGATATGCTTAGATTCACTAGGGACTTCATTGAGGTGATACTTTTACTCTTGCTCAAAACCTGCAAACAATAAAACAATAAACATTGATTAGGCAAAAAAATAAGTAGGTAACCAACAACTCTAAATTGTAGTGACAATAGGGAGTTACAAAAACAGATGCAGCGATGCCATACCTTCACCATCAAAACAGAATTTAGGATCTTTGGTCTTATATAGCCAATCTTTCACGCAGACAAGGGCCTCAAGCATTTCCGGAGTTAGTGAGCTTCTATGATCTCCAAGAATCCTTCCCCCTAAACTGAAAGCAGATTCGGATGACACCGTGCTAAGAGGAATTGCAAGGAAATCCCGAGCCATAGCTGAAAGAACTAGAAACTTTGCAGCTTTGCTTCTCCACCAAGATAGAACATCAAAATCTTCTATGTTATTTTCAGGCTCTTCTTCCAAGTAGACATCAATCTCAGATTTTTGGGACTATGAAAGCATCACTTCAAACTTGTACTGAGCAAACTCGGCATCAATTTTTCTTTTCCCTAGAGCCGGTGAGCCCATGATATTGCTACTGCTCATACTATGTGAAGTACTTGTATTTGTGCAGCTTGTCCTTGTATTCTTTTGCTCATACAATGTGAAATACTTTCTCATCCACACCAAGTCAAATTCCACACGAGTACCAATCTGATCTACATTTTTGCACACCTTCTTGAAAAAGAAATCCAAATAGAATTTTTTTCTTTCTTGGATCTAATAAAGTGGCAATGACTAGTGCAAGGTTAAATGCAATTTCCTTATTCTTTCTAAGGGGGTTGTGATCTTTACTTCGAGGGTTAGCTTCATCTAGCTCCAAGTACTTCTCAAATTTAGAACACATGGATGATGCCAACTCCTTCAGCAAGTCAGTTGACTGCAAGGCTGGGTCTACCTTTAGTGCATGTTGGATGCAAATGACTAAGGGCAGAAACATGCATGTGTGCCGTTGGTTTCATGTCGGCTAAAACAGCAAGAGTGAGATCTTCAAAATCTTTGAGAAACTCACAAATTGCTTCCTCTTTCATCCATTCTTCTTCACTAGGACAAACTTCCAAATATTTTGAAGCATAAGCATTTAGAACAGCCTTGTAATCCGATGCTTCTCTAATCATTTTGTAGGTAGAGTTCCATCTGGTTGGAACATCAAGATAGATACCAGCTTTTGAGGCTGCACCCTTTCCATTTGCAATTGAATTGAATGCTTGGAGTCTTGATGGCGATGAGTCAATGTGCTTTAATAGCTCACGTATCATTTTGATCGCTGAATGTATTGTCCTCATCCCATCTTGAACCAAGATGTTAAGTATGTGGGCACAACATCTAACATGTAGATGATCTCCGCCAAACATTAGGTCATACTTGCAATCTGTTACTAATAGCTCACATGCAGTCGTGTTGTTGCTAGCATTGTCTAATGTCAAGGTAAAGATCTTCTCTCTTATTTCCCGGAGTCCGCGGCGGCATGGAGGGACGGCGGCCGTGGCGGCGTGGAGGGCGGCGACTGCTGCAGACCTCCCGTTGATGGCAGAGCAGGCCCTCGGGAGACCGGATCTGGCCATAGAGGACAGCACGGGGGGAGGTCCGCCGCGGATCTGGGCGCCGCAGCAGCAACGGACCGGAGTTCGTCGAGGCAAGGGGGGATTGTGGCAGCCCCGCCTAAATTAATCCGTCTTAAGTGTGCTAACCAATATCGAAATAGTAACTAGGGTTAACACGCACTTAAAACGGAGTAATCCGGCAGTGCTGTCGGGTAAAATCCCGATTAAACCACTTGAAACAGGATCGACAAAACAGTCCAGAGAATATAACATTCCACAAATTTTACAGTACAGAGTATAACTTATAGCAGGATTTTGCAGAGAAGAGAGGATCTAAGTCCTGGAAGAATCAATTTCTCAATCTGGTGGTGAATCTAGATGGAAAAGATATCAGGGTGAGTTTTTGATTAAGGACATTCTTGCTCAAACTGTTGATTAAATTAAACAGTATGATGCGAGATGCATATGCTCGATGACCATGAGAATGATGCACCCTCGAGATGTATGATTGCAATGCTAGTGCAATGCAATAACGAAATGTTTTATGCGCAATTAAAATGGTGCTTATGGCACGATGCAATTGCCACAATGCTGACTCAATTTTACATACACTATGATGCAACGATGATGATGCTCTTGATAGATGCATGTATGAGATGCATAAGCATGATGCACATATGAATAAGTTGATGATGCACATAACGCAATGCGCATACCGTACCCATTTTCCCGTGACTAAAACTCGTTAGCCCTATACCCTTGAGTAAAGATAAGAAGTTAGGACACTAATAAGGTTGCATAGAAAGGGATTGCAGTGAGTTACGTCACACATACCTAGACACCTGCGCGCTCCTAGTAGCTCAATCATGTGGCTGCAGCGCACACGAGAGTTTAGGTTCCATCGCGGCATCAAGGTCACATGACTAAACACCACCACAGAAGAAATCAAGAGTGGCAACCCAATATCGCCAGCAACGACAAGATAGGAACCGAAGACAACCCACGAAGTGATACTCAAACGCATACCCATTAGTCAGTCTACAGATTCCCGATCATGATGCAACACCATGCACTGACAAATGACATGAAATGATGTGATGCATGATTGTTGCATCAAGGACTGTATTTCAAAAGTTATTATCATCATGAATCTTTTTAATTTATCCAAAATTAACTGAGCAAGAATGAAAATACAAATTTTTTTAAAATGTTGGAATCAAGGTAGCCAGCAATATAGATTACAACATCAAGAAAAGATAAACTGGTTATTGAACGATGAATCGAAGGACTTTGTTGACAAAAATCAAGACTTAGTCACGAAAGGAAAAGCAACAAGGATTTTGTTGGAATAGATTCAAGGCATGGATCAAGGGTTAGTTTGATTGACAGGTTAAGATCAACGGTAAGGTTCACGCAAGACCCAAAGCCACTAACTTACAAAAGGACCTTCTCAACTCAAGGTTGAACTAGCATATTACGTCGGTCACATTACTACAACAGAAAACCTAGGAGGACATTCAGGTAAGAGCATCACATTTTAGTAAAACAACATAACAAGAAAGGCGATCAACCAAACCAAGATATGCCATGATGCATGCACGTCCTATACGTCCTCACAAAACAAAACAACTGCCAAATAGCTTTGGACTTACGGGGTTAGCGCCGGTGGCTTGGCACAAATTACGTCTCTCCCTATATATAACTAGCCGAATGCTATTTGTTCTTAACCTATCGCAATCATGGTTAGCGTACCTGTAGAAATTTGACAGCATATATATATAAATATTCACAACTGGACCCTTCGTGCCAGCACTCACGAACGGCCCCCATGTGTCCTACGCCACATGGGTAATGCATATGCAGTTGCCCACATATTCACCCATACATTGCCGTTCACTATAGAAACGACATCCATATAATTTTCTGCCGTATGGCCAACGTTAACATACGCCACCGAGATAGCGTATTCACGAGTTCCTTTACTCCCAATATAATCGACTGATGGTCGGTATATTGGCACCAGCTCAAGAAGGCCACTGCTTGAGCACAGCGTTCGGTTCGCATCACCGACTGGAAGGTCAGACTCCCTCAGCTGACTGAGTATACTTTACTCCCAATATAGTCAACCGATAGTTGGTATATCGGTAGCACCTCAAGTAAGCCACTGCTTGAGGGCAGCGTTCGGCTCGCATCACCGACGAGAAGGTCAGACTCTCTCAGCTGACTGAGGATCCTTACCTTCTTACCTTAGCGTAGGTGCGTCGTTACAGAATTTAAGGGTTGGTTTTGCACAAAAGTAAGATTTGACAGAAATGTAAAGTGTTGGAAGTCAGATATAAATAAACCATAAGTAAATAGCCACCTAACAAAACTCCCATAATTTTTCCCTAGGGCTTTAAGATCTAGGCACAATCCTTAACGGACCAACGCATTTGCAAACACGATTTTTGTGGTCAAGTTTTAAGAAAACAGATTTTTAAGGTTTGTTACACTCTCTGAAGTATGCTTTGCAGCTCTGATACCAGCTGTGGTAGCCCTGCCTAAATTAATCCGTCTTAAGTGTGCTAACCAACACCGAAACAGTAACTAGGGTTAACGCGCACTTAAAACGGAGTAATCCGGCAGTGCTGTCGGGTAAAATCCTGATTAAACCACTTGAAACAGGATCAACAAAGCAGTCCAGAGAATATAACATTCCACAAATTTTACAGTACATAGTATAAAACTGAATTATTATTATTACAAACCGAGTTTGAATTCATATAAGTATAACAGAGTTCAAGAGTGACGGAAAACGAACGATATTCTAGCGACGAAACAAGACGTCATGATGAAGCCCGTACATCATGTTAGCCACATCCTCAGATGTACCACCTGAAAAACAAAGCCACAAGCAAGCCTGAGTATACTAATACTCAGCAAGGCTTACCCGACTAAGGGTATACTTAGCCCTTTATCTAGACATGCAAGGCTTTTGGCTTGAGGGGTTTGTTTTGCCGAAAAGCAGTAAATAGTAGATCCTTAATTTCAGGTTTTAGCTTCCAAATTCTAGTTCAATTAACCATTCTAGGTGAGCATCTATCCAATAGCATACATGGTGGGAAACAATTATCTTTCATCATCCAACCAACCATATTCATCATCATCATCATCATCATCATCATCTTTCACTTCTTACTCTATGTGGCAAAAGAGTTAAGCAGTCCCAAACCGTGGGAAGCTGACGATTCGAATCGAATTTGTTAACTTGGCCAGGCAGACCTAACACACACGCATGGGGATCGACATCTCGCTTCGCCCACGTGACTTTTCCCCTTTCTTTCCGGGTTGTGGATCAGGGTCACCCACTTCGACTACAAGAATCCACACCACAGTACGTCGGGTCGTGAGCCTTCTTGCACCCGCATGTGACCGCATGAGAACAACGTTCAAAGAGGGTGAGGGAGAAGTCCACTCGCCGGGCTGATCAGGTACTTAAGCTTACCGATTACCATATTTCTCGGCATGTGGTTAGTACGTTCAAAAGATTAACCACCACTACCACACACTGCGGCCTTATCATTTTTCACTAAACAAACGGGGCATCACAAGTACCATAGCCCCGCCCGTGAGCCTTATATTTGCAGCATGTAATAAACATTCAATTCCTATAATTCTCGCTAGTGACAGGAAATCACTCGACTTCTACCGAACCATTAGCCTAGCCAACTAGCGACCTACACATACTAGTGTTCAAGCATAGGTACCTAGGATCATGCAGCTAAGGTTCCAAGCAACTCCTGTAAACTTAAATGCGCAAGTAGATAAGAATAATAATAAGTTGCATAAATTTAAAATATATAGAACATGCTCCGAGGCTTGCCTGGGATTAACACTAGGTTAGTGTTAGTTCAAGGATAATTGCTCGGTGAGCATCTTCCTTCGGTCGTGCACATCGGGATCCATCCGTCCATCTTTTAGACGTGTCCACATTCACCGTCTTCTGGCTTGACTCCATCATCACTTCATTCCCGCGGTTCTTCTATCGTACCTAAATGAAATGCGACAATGCATATGTATGAATGCACAGTTTCGAGTTACTCAACAATGTAGATGTTATTATTTTTCCTTCACGATAAAGTTGTAGTCCAACATGATGTGAGTTTGGATGTGAAACTTCTTAATTAACATCTCCTGAGCAGTCATTTATAGAGTAGGAATTTTATCTATACTAACTCATAAAAGAGCTGGGTGTGTTACTTTTCTTTTATATTAGAACTGAAAAAGCATTTCTACTCAACAAAATAATTCTCCAGACTAGGGAATGTAAGTGCTAGCAACGATCTTTTAACTGAAGATTGGATTCCTTAAGATGAGCTTGTGGTAAATTTTTCAGGATTAAAAGAGCTACACAGCAAGCATAGGAATTTAGATTCCTTTCCTAGGCATTTATCTAACTAAAAATCTACATAGCAAACTACTTAGTTTCAGTGACTAAAATTTTACAGACATGTTCATGTACTGAAAACCAAGGTCTAGTAAAAATATGAGATTTTTCTAATGAAGGAAACTAGGGCTTTTGATTTACAAAATTTATTCATGAATAAATCAAAAAGACTAGTTATACATTACTAAAAATACCCAAAATTTTTCCATAGGATCTAAAAACAAATCTAAGGCTGTCTTAAAAATTTGAGCTCGAGAAAACTAGTATAGAACCCTGTGGATTTAATTCTCTTTAACACAAGCATAAAACAAGATCTAATGAAACCTATAGCTAGATTTGTCAAAATGTCCTCAAATTTTTACAGTAAGCTATCCATCTATGGTATACCACTGTCCAAAAATAAACTAAATATCATGGATATAACTTGAGATACATACAAATGTGGATAAAAATAATATTTAATATAGAGATAAAACTATTGGTCAAATGCAAAAGTGGATGTAACAAAAGTTGTAGGTTTTGATCTAAGGATTCCAAAACATTTTAGTTTGCATTTTTCTTATTTTTATACAATTTTATACCAATTTTTAAAGTTCACTGATTTGGATTCAATAATGTTCATGTCATTTTTCACTCTAACCCCTAAACTTTCATTTCTTTTAACCCGAGGTCCCTGGACGAACCGAGAATAGGGGAGGGTCTAACGGCGCCGTTTCCAACGGTGTTCGGCCCCGGCGGCGAGGGGGAAGTTGGGGAAAAGGGTGAGGGGGCTCGTGCGCACCTGCCGGTGGTCTCAGTTGGGGCCGAGGTGGTCTGTGGCGGCCTGTCCACGGAAGCAGGCGGCCGGCGGTGATGGCTGCTCGGTGCGGCGGCACTCCGGTGGCTTGGGGCGGCGGTGGAGGGGTCGGGGAGGACCAGTGTAAGGTGGAGAAGCTTGCTGCGTAGTTGATTTGGTTCGGGGTGGGGCGGAGGAGGGGGCTCCGCGTTGTCGCAGAGACGGCGGCGGCGCTATGCCATGGCGGCGGCTCGCCGGTGAGGCAGGGAGGGGATGGCCGGCTGGGGAGCTTCTCTGAGGCGAGAGGGTTCCGTTCCCTGGGTCAATTGGAGCCGGGGAAGGGCGGAGGTGGGAGCTCGACGGTGCAGGGACGGCCGGCGGCCATGGCGGGCGGCTCTGGACGCCGTGGAAAGCTCGACCTGGCGCTTGGAGCAGGGAGGAGAGTAGAGGGGGAGGTAGGAGGCTCGATTGCGAAGCAAATGGAAGGGAGGAGAGCCGGGCAGAGGGCGCAAGCGAGCGGAGAAGTGGCGCACGGCCCGGCTCGGCGCGTTCGTCGCCGTGGCGCGTCGACGGCCGTCCTCAGCGTGCGCGCAGGGAGGTGGCGCCATGTGGAGGGGCCGAGATACTTCGGGAGGAACCAGGGACTGGGAAAGGCTGGGGCACGGCAACGGCACGGCGCGTGACCGGCGGCGAACGGCGTCGGCACGGCGTCACGGTGAAAACAGAGAGGGAGGAGAGAGAGAGATGGAGTGAGGGCAAACTCGTAAGTAACTCGAAGTTCTAAAACGCAGTTTGTAATTTCAGTTTTTCTCCTTCTTCCTGGCCTCAAACGAAAAACTCTTGAATACCAAAGTTGTTTAAAATTTCGAGATCTACAACTTTTGTTTCAGGAAAAAGTTCATTTGAGGTTTCGTTTGAAAAATAAAATTTAAAACTTGAGTGTATTTGAAAATATCGTATACACTTCGGAAATCAACTTTTCCTCCCATTTTTGTGTGGCGACTCAAAAAACTTTGAACACAAAAGTTGTTCGTCTTTTGAAAACCTACAACTTTGGTTTTGGACAAAAATTCATTTGACCTATATTTTAGAAATTATTTTCAAAGTATATTTGTTCAAATTTTGAAAGATTGTTTAAAACCTCGAATACTATGGTTCATTTGACCTGTCATTTTATGTACAAAAATTCATATACACATAAACACACATACACATAAACATTCATGCATACACATGCAATAATTCAAGGTTTCCTATTTAATGATGCATGATTTGGTGCTAATTACCCTGAATTGGCTATTTAAAAACCTGGGCCGTCACAGGGATGGACTGAGGGGGAGACGAGGGGAAGGCGGAGAGGCCCCGCCGCCGCCGTCCTGCACCGGCGAGGTGCTCCGGCGGCGGCGTGGGGGAGGGACGGGAGGCGGGGGGGGGGGGGGGGGGGGGGGGGGTTGAGCGCCGGCGGCGCGGTTTCTGCCCGAGTCGCCCCTCGCCCCTCGGGACGACGCGGGGGCCTGTCACTATTACAATATCTTTATGAATAATTGGAGTAGCTGAGAAACTTTCAATCTTGGTCAATAAAGTTAATTGCAGTATTGCAACCTAGATGGGGAGCAAGATCCAGAGCAATTACGATTAGCCCAATGCTGAATCAAGCAATCAAACCGCAAGCAACAAAATTGCAGCAATACTCGAATCTAATCCAGATAAGCAATTCAAGGTAAATTGTGCTAAAATCCCCCCAGCGTGGACCTGATCGGAAACTCAAACCCAAAAGTAACCACTAGAAAATCAATTCACCTTGCAGCAAAAAAAGATCTGGATAAAAGGAACTCCGCAGTTGCGAGTGCAAAGAGCGTGGACCTCGACGAAGTTGGTGAACTTGGGGTCCCGGTTGACCACGAGCCGATGCACCTGGATTCACATCAACCAAGAACCAAGAAAAACCCACCACGGGATCAGCAACGCCCAATTCAAAGCTGGACTACTGGAGCCCAGCACCAAGATCAAATCTTTCTTGCCCAGCAGGCTCACCGCTCACCTCGTACTCGACCTTGTGCTTCTCCGAGTCCTCGAGCGGGACGTAGTACTTGGCCAGCCGCGTCTTCCCCTGCCGGTTTTGCAGCAAAACAAGATCCGGATACTACTCTGCAGTTGCAGCAAAACAAGAGGGATACCCTGGCGGCGCACGAGCCCTTCGGCCGCAGCGACGGGAGGCGCAACCCCGGCGGCCCCGGAGGCGCACGAGCCCCCCGGCCGCAGCCCGCAGCCCGCAGCGACGGAAGGCGCAACCCCGGCGGCGGGGAAGCGGCGGCCCCGGCGGCGCACGAGCCCCCCGGCCGCAGCCCGCAGCGACGGAAGGCGCAACCCCGGCGGTGGGGAAGCGGCGGCCCCGGCGGCGCACGAGCCCCCCTGCCGCAGCCCGCAGCGACGGAAGGATTAGGTTTGAGACTGAAACGGACCGAATCGAACCAGTAAAGAGAAAAAACCGAACCAAACCAGCCCACTATAGATGTTTTGATCCACTAGACACCAAACCAATTGAGACCAAATAGTAAAACCGGCCCACTAAAACCGGGCTCAGCCCAGACCACTACCAGGTTGATTCACAACTCAAGAGCCATGGTTTCATGCGCTATGTTCTTCATGGATAGTTTTGCAAGTCACTAAGAGCATAAGACCACTCCAATGAACACATACAGATCCAAAATTCGAGCACTGAATTGAATTAATTAAAACTGACACTGCAATGTTTTCTACTCATGGACTAGAAAAAAGAAATATCCTATTTGGGCCATAACATATGACTCTGAACATTGCCTCCAGGTAGGTAAACTTGTCTTGCAGCAGTAAGACGAGTACAAGGAAGGCATCAATCCCACACACACTGTCATGACACTATGTACTTGGTTCTACTTCAAATAACTGTACCATTTCATCTGTATAAACAAACAGCGTAGGTATCTAAACAGACGCCAGCTGCTTTCTTTGCAAGTCCAGAAAGTATATATCACCATTGCTTCTGATTGGGTATGACAAAAAAGAATAACCATCCTTAGGCAACCAACTTTATGCTTCAAAAAATTGATCATGATGAGAAGCCAAGCAGGTACCAAGTATCTACCAGGGTTAACCAAACCGGTGGGAACCGGTTCGGTTTGACCGGTTACCGGTCAAACCGGTCCGGCCCGATTTCGGTTCGGGCCGGTACCAAACCGGCCCAAATTTAAAATTCAAATTTAAATTAAAAAAATGAAAAATTCCCAAAAAATTCCTAAAATACTTCAAGGTGCGACGAATCTAATGATGTCAAAGTTTCTCAAAAATTCGTTCATTTAGTATAGTTTGCGGGCATATAAAGTTAAATCAAAAAAGAAAAAGAAAAAATGGGCCAGCCCATTAAGGCCCACCGCATATGGCGACCGGTAAACCAGTCAAACCGGGAAACCACTTTTAAACCGTCGGATTTTTGGGTTAAAACACCGATAACCGGTCAGACCAGACCGGTAAACCGGTCAAACCGGTCGGAACCGGTTACACATATGCTTTTGAATTTGGATTTGAATTCAACCGGTTTCCACCGGTTTCCGGTCAAACCGGTCTGGTAAACCGCTAGCGGAGGGCGGCGGTTTGACCGGACCGGTCGGTTTGGTTAACCCTGGTATCTACCTCACAACGAAAGTAGAGGTCTCAAAATTATCAACTAATCATACTCAGCATTAGCCTGGCTTAGCCCTCACTCTATCCTCAAAGAGGCCAATAGCAAGCTCATGACAATAATACAAAAAGCATACATCTTTCAAAATTCCACACGCAGTCTATTAATAAATACTAGTGAACAAAGATAAGTCTGCAGTATCAGGTCCACATTCCACAGAGGTATGGTGAAGAATATTCAAGAAAAAGCAAAATAGAAGCTTTTTCAGAACTAAACTTCAGATGCATAAAGTAATTATTGTTCAGAAGTCACTTGGCAAAAAGTTCTCACATTGTGCAACAGTAACAAGCTACCAAACCAATCTACAGGGCATAAATGCTAAAACAACTCATATCTAGCATAGTTATACTAAAGCAGAATATTATCATGCCCATTCAAGCCGTCTTCTCAATAGATGCTCCATTTTCACCATCCGGAGCATTAGGATCATCAACAATTGAGAGACCTTCAATGTCCAAAGGGTGTCCAGTCATCGGATCGATAAGCTGTCTGTCCCGAGGCCCGCCCTTGTGTGCCATAGCTAACATTGGAGGTGGAGGTAGAATTCCTGCACGAAAGAGTATGCGCTCGACAGGATCTGATGGCTGTGCCCCAACCGACAACCAATACCTGCAGCAAGACGGTAGTCACCCGAGAGTGAGTCTGTGAGTGACAACCTAATATCACGTCAAGTACAATCTTTCAGCTTCATTCCATTTTCTAAAACAAATACATGTTTTGTAGACGATCACTGTCCCTTCACTCTAACTTGTCAAAGGCAGCATAACAGATATTGACCAAAATAAATAATGAACTCAACAGCTGGAAAACATCAAGAGAAGCCACAAAACTGGCTACCTCCAGAGCAGTTACTGAAACTTTGAAAAAAAAAATCTACTGTAACTCTTAAAAGTCGGTCATACAGATATAATTTTTCCCCATGCCATGCCTATTATGCCTATGCATAGTCAAACAATTTCAATGGGCAGTTCCCATCATGCTATCATACTCCAGAAATTATTTGACCATGGTATCATACTCCAGTTTCGGTATTTAGGATCGGTGCTACAAAAGGATGGCGACATTGATGAAGATGTTAAGCATAGAATTTCAGCTGGCTGGTTGAAATGGCGTCAAGCTTCTGGCATCCTTTGTGACAAAAGGGTGCCACAAAAGCTAAAAGACAAGTTCTATAGGACAGCAATTCGCCCGGCGATGTTATACGGTGCTGAATGTTGACCTACAAAAAAGCGACATGTCCAGCAACTGAGTGTAGCAGAGATGCGGATGTTGCGTTGGTTTTGCAAGCACACAAGGAGGGATAGAGTCCGAAACGAAGCTATTCGGGATAGGGTCGGAGTGGCACCAATTGTGGAGAAACTTACCCAACATCGGCTGAGATGGTTTGGACATGTCCAACGGAGGCTTCCTGAGGCGCCGGTGCGTAGTGGGGTTCTTGAGCGGGTCGATAATATAAAGAGGGGTAGAGGTAGACCTAAACTGACTTGGGATGAGTCGGTTAAGAGAGACCTTAATGATTGGAATATCTAAGAGATAGCTTTGGATAGGAGCGCTTGGAGACTAGCTATCAATGTGGCTGAACCATGACCTTTATTTCTTTTGGGTTTCATCTCTAGCCTACCCCAACTTGATTGGGAAAAAAGACTGTGTTGTTGTTGTTGCAGATGTGAAAGGCTGAAATACTAGAATGAAGATAACATTTTCTAGTCAGCTTCTATCGACTGATCTCAAATTGATAGGGTTCAAAAAAGGTATATCATTGCACCGCTTAAAATAATTACTTCCTGCAAATAGGCATTCCAAAAGGGCATGTAAAATCCCAAGCAATAAGTAATGCGCTGGAAAACATGAACACTACGATCTAGCAGTTAGCATCAGCCCTGGATTTGGAACTTTTGAAAAACACTATGGACAGGATAACAAGTTACAATTTGACCTTCTCTTCACCTCAAAGGAATAAAAGAGTAACGACTAGTCATGTAACTAGCTTCTGAGTAAAATAAAAACTTTGAGGGAAAGCCAAATAGCTAGTTCAATAGCAAAGCAGAAAAGGGAGGAGAGGTAATTCCAGGAGCCCTCTCGCATTCCGCAATGCCAAGTTCTTGGACAGTTTGATAACCAGAACACGACCACAAACTAGTTCAAAAACCATCTATTAATGCAACGAGAGGACAACGAGTGCCGGTATAGTACTCACTTGACTCGGTCAAATTTTAACCCCATCCTCTTGCCACCATCCTTCCCTGCAAAGCAGCACAC
The DNA here is from genome assembly GCF_016808335.1 of Panicum virgatum. Classification (NCBI taxonomy): domain Eukaryota; kingdom Viridiplantae; phylum Streptophyta; class Magnoliopsida; order Poales; family Poaceae; genus Panicum; species Panicum virgatum. The sequence continues at coordinate 44,354,133 of NC_053141.1, read as the reverse complement.
ACGTCACTGCTCATCCTCACCCAATCGCAAGGCTAGGTTATTCGTCCTTAAGGAATCAAAGCAATTTGATGGCGGGATTAGGATTGGACACGATACCGGGGAGCGGGTCGTAGTATCCGAGCACCTCGAGGTGCTTGCCGTCGCGCCGGGAGCGGCTGTCGGCGGCCATCAGCCGGTAGAAGGGCCTGTTCCGGCATCCGAACCGGGCCAGCCGGATCCGCACGACCATCCCCGCTCCCTTCTCGTCCTTTGCCTTTTCGGAGCTGTTGATGCGGTGGCCGGTGGGGGAAGAAGGTTTTGGGAGAGGGATGGAAATGCGCTCTCTCTCTCTCTCTCTTTATTGAAATGGAATGGAGGAAGAGGAAACGCGGAGGTGGTGTGGCAGAGCTAGACGAAGGGACTACGTCCATGGGCCGGTCAATTGCATGGGCTTTTATTTTTTTCCAGCAACTTAATGGGCTTTCACGAGCCCAGCACATAGTTAATATTTTATTTTCCTCACAAAAAAGTTAATATTCTATCTTTTATTTCTTTTCCTCGCTTTTTTTTTCCTCGTGGTGCTCCGCGCAGGCAGATGCAGCGGCAGCGTGGCGTGCTCGCCGGCGTGGCCAGCGGACGGCTAGCTGCTGCAAGTCAGTAGCATTAACAAACACCTCCCCTCACATGATTTAGCAGGTCTGGTGTCTGCTGAAAGACATGGTTGACATTTTACATGTTTTTTTTTTGAACTGAGGACACGCCCCATTTCCATTACGTAACGGAAATACCGATCATTCGTACAACGAGAGAAGACGAGCGAAAGAGAACAGTTTGGATGGGGGGAGGGCTAAAAGTTCAAACAGGGAGGAGAGAGCCCAGGCAGAGCTGACATTCAGCCTGCAAAGGGGAACCCCCTGCCTTTGACCCGCCCTGAACCTAGGATTCCTAGGCTAAGTCCTCATAAGACGAAATACAGTTTTACCACATAAGAAAGGATGACAATAGGCAAAAACACTAGCATCATCTTCGACAGAAGGTTGAGTATCACTCCTCATCATCAGAAGTGTCTTCTCCCGGCGCCTGGGCTTGAGTTGTACTGGGAAGCAGTCTGGGAAGGGAACGTCTTGGCGGAGCCGACGCCCAATGAACACAGGATAGTAGAGTCTTCACACCCTCCAAGATCTTGCCATGCATCTCCGGACCGTATAGACCTGCCCAATAAGACATAAGCGCACAAGCATATATAATAATATCAGTTGGATGTTTCAAGGCCTTATTCTCGAAGCAAGCCTCGTTTCTTCGTTTCCAGATCGCCCAGCAAATGGCCGAGAGACCAAAAACATGAATCGAATTACCGTCGGGTAACCACCGACGTATCCAGCTTTTGTATTGTGTTAGTGAACTGGGAATGTTGGTTGCACCGAAGCAAGTGCCAATCACACCCCATACTACTTTAGCAGTAGGGCAGGTAAGGAACAAATGTTCAATAGTTTCATCGGCCGAGCAGAAATAACAGGAAGGGCTCCCTGGCCAGTTCCTTTTGATCATATTGTCTTTAGTCAAGATAGCACCATTCTCTACCAGCCACATGAACACCCTGATTCTATGAGGAACCTTAGCAGACCATATATATGAGAAGGTCTGCCCAGAGTCTGAGGAAGATAGAGAGTCATATGCAGATCTAGCAGAAAAGATTCCTTTATGGCCATTTTCCAAGTTATCTCATCAAAAGAGTTGTTGTATGGGTATGCAAAGACTTCATCAATAACAGAACACCAGGAATCGAAAAGTATTGTGGGAAGCCATCTGGAGAAATTTAGATGAGCCCCTAATTAGCACAGAGTGTATAGATATCTTTTTGTCCAGGCAGAGGTCATAGAGCACAGGGTGAAGGATGCATAGAGGTTTCTCTTTCATCCATGGTTCCTCCCAGAAAAGAGTTGATTGCCCATTATTCACTTTCACTTTTCTGTTTCTCATGTAGAAATATTTGATCTTGAGTAGGTCAGTCCATATCGGAGAATCATCAGGCCTGTGTGTGATAGCACCAATGGGGGCCCCTTTTATGTATTTGGCTTTGACAATATTTTGCCATAAACCCTCCTCATTGTCCAATCTCCACCACCATTTACACAACAGGCTAATGTTTATTTTCCTGATGTCTTTAATCCCCAAGCCACCTTTTTTCTTGCTTTTACAGACAATTTCCCATCTAACTAGGTGGTACTTCTTCCTCGTGTTGTTCCCTCGCCAAAGAAAGTTTCTTCTTTGTTTGTCAAGGGACTGGGAGGTTGTTTTAGGTAAGAGATACATCGACATATGGTAGATAAATGTACTTGACAAGCTCGAGTTAATGAGCACAATCCTGCCAGCAATGGAGAGGGAGTTTCCCTTCCATGAGGACAGTTTCTTTGCATTTTTATTCACCAGAGGGGTCCAGTCTTTAACATGGAGCCTGCTTGGGCTGACTGGGACACCAAGATATTTGATTGAGAATACACCAAGCTGACAATTGAAGATATCAGCATACATCTTGTGTTTAGATTCATCCCCATGAATCATGATGATCTCACTTTTACCAAAGTTTATCTTTAAACCAGACATTAGCTCATAAAGATAAAGAAGTAGTTTCATGTTTCTAGCCATGTCCACATCATCTTTAAGGCAGATGATGGTATCATCAGCATATTGTAGTATAGCAACACCATTGGTGATTAGATTATCAGCTAGTCCGCACAGAATATTGTTTGATTGAGCTTGTCTGACCATTCTTGCAAGGTAGTCAGCAACAAAATTAAAGAGAATTGGGGATAAAGGATCACCTTGTCTCACACCTTTGTGACTCACAAAGTATGGCCCTTCAATATTATTGAGTTTCACACAGACAGTCCCCCCAGTGACCACCTTCTTAATCCATCCACACCAAGTGGCACAGAACCCCCAGTGGGAAAGGCACTCAAACAGGAAATTCCAATTGACCTTGTCATAAGCCTTCTCAAAATCCAATTTGAAAACAATTCCAGTTTCTCTTTTCCTCTTGGTTTTATGTAGGATTTCATGTAAGGCCATGATGCCATTCATAATATTCCTCCCTTTTAAAAAGGCAGATTGAGTTTTCAGGATCAATTTATTAGCCACATGTTCCAGTCTTATAGTTAACACTTTGGTGATTCATTTGTACAAACAATTTAACAAACATATTGGTCTATACTGCTGAATTTTGGATGCATCTTGTACCTTTGGCAGCAGGGTAATGACCCCATAATTCAACCTACACACATCCAGCCTCTCTTTATGAAAGTCATCAAACATCTCAATGATGTCAGCCTTTATAATATCCCAACATGTTTGGTAAAATTCAATAGGTATCTTATCAGGGCCTGCAGCTTTGTTTTTCTCCATTGAGAATAGGGCAAATCTGATTTCTTCCTCAGAGAAAGGTTGAGACAACATGTCATTTTCCTCCATATTCACTTTCTCTTCTTCCTGCCATAGGGCTGGGTCTAAGGGGAAAGAGTTCCCAATTTCTGGACCAAATAAGTTTTTGTAATAATCAGTGGCATGAGCCAATATCTCAGCATCACCTTCAATTGTTCTCCCCTCATCTTCCATTGAAATGATAAGATTTCTTCTTTTCCTTCCATTTGCCATTCGATGAAAGTATTCTGTGTTTCTATCACCTTATTTCAATTGTTTATCATGAGACCTTTGTTGCCAGTAGATCTCCTCTTCCTCATTGAGTTTGAAAAGTTTAGTAATTAAATGGGTTTTTTGCCTGATTTGATCGGCAGATAAGAGTACATCTTCTTCAAGTTGCTCCAAACTGAGGAGCTCCTCATGCATGGCTTTTTTCTTAGCTTTTTGTTCCCCTTGCCTATTGAAACCCCAGCCTTTGAAAAACTGTTTGAATCTCTTTAGTTTAATTTGTATTCTGTCCAAAGCTGTGTGGGCATGGCAAGGTTTATCCCAGATAGATTTGACAACAGGAGTAAAATTTTGATCTTTGAGCCATGTCAACTCAAATCTGAAAGGGATTTTTTTTTGGAGGTGGGGAGGTTTGTGTAGAGAGGATCAGAGGGTTGTGGTCAGACACCTCTCTGGGAAGTTTGTAGACAAAGACAGTTGGAAAGATGGATTCCCAGTCTTTGTTGACTAAGACTCTGTCAAGTCTCTCAAGAGTGGGGTCACTATGGTTGTTGGACCATGTGAATTTCCCTCCAGTCATATGTATATCTAGGAGATCAAGAGTAGAAATGATGCTATTGAACAGGCCAGTGTGCCTATGCACACCAGAATCTTTGTTTTTTTTTCAGAAGCATATCTGATTATGTTGAAGTCACCCCAACATATATGGTATTGTGATCCCACTGCACACTCTAGCAAGCTCAGTCAGAAATTCCAGTTTATTTTCCTCATGGGCAGCACCATACATATTTATGAAGTCCCACTTTTGCTTCATCTGTTTGTCCCATAGGGTCAACTGTAGTAAATATTTTTCTTCATGGAAGCTCCCCACATCTAGCACTTCAAGGTTAACACCACTTAGAATGCCACCAGATTTGCCCCTAAATGGGAGCCACTTCCAGAGGTAAGTTTCCTTGGGGTCAATTTTCCTCAGGATTTTATCTTCAATGTTCTCCACCATAGTTTCTTGGAGGGCAATGAAGTGAAAATTGTGTTCAAGAATTAGATCTTTCAGAAAGGAGGAGACACCATTTTTTTATGCCCCTACAATTCCAGAAAAGACCTTTCATGATGTTTTGGGTTGTTTTTTGGTCTTGCTAGTCTTCAAGCAAGGATTTTCCTTGCTTTTGGATCTGGGAGGTTTCCTCCCTGATATGCTTAGTCTAGTAACAGGTTTCCTGTTATGTTTAGATGGAACAAGAATGAAGTCATCAAGTTCAGATACTCCATTGTCAGTGTCAACTTCAGATTCGCTATCCAACATAATATTCTCACTGGAATGGGTATCTATTTTTTGCTGTGGCTGAGTGTTAGCCAGAGCAATTCTAGCAGCTTCTAGGTCTTTAATAAGATTCAAGGAGGCAAAATCATTTTCATCAATTTTGACACCCATAGCATTAGATCTATTAAGCAGTTCATCATTATCTAGAGCAGAAAAGGAATTAGGTGGGGGACATGGGTTACCTTCCAGGGTTCTCTTGTGGGATGATTCCAGTGGTAGGTCATCACCCCTCAGCAAGGCCTTCTGGATCCTGTCTGAAGTCCTTCTTTCCACCCTTTGAGCTTTGATTTCTTGACATGGGTTGGTCAAATTCTCCACATTGAAATCAGGTCCCATTTGGGGGGCCTCATTTGTCTTGCTTATAGGATCAGTCTCTCCGTTTAGCTGCTCAGTCAGGAGGGAAGTTGGAAGTGTTGGGGTAGATTTCTCAGTATACATCTTCATCAATAATTCAGATAGCTCGAGCTGGGTGCATCTAGCCATGAAAACATTCTCTTTCCCCTTTGAGGACTCAGCCCCAGCACCAATAACTTTCAACACTTCAGTTTCATAGTCACAACTGGTATCACTTTCTTTGTCAGAGTCACTTGCCACTAGATCCCCACTTGGTTCATAAGTAGCAGCAGGAATTGCCTCATCTTGGGACAGTTTTTCATTTGGTGCATCATCTTGATGTTTTCCAACAACAGATTTGGTGTTGATCCCCAACTTGGTAGCAATAGAGTGTGAGGTTGTGTTGAGTTTGCTAGGTACAGATTTTGCTGACTTGATTGGGGAGCCACCACTAGCTTTCCAACCAAAGCTCCCACTCCCATCAGCAATCTGAGGTTTGGAGCTACTTTGGCCAGCATCCCCAGAATTGCCAGAGTTAAAGACAGTCCTAGGTTTCTTTGGGCTAGGCTGCCCATCATCTTGCACACCCACTTCAGTTTGTAATTTGTCTTGATTTTCCTCATTAGGAACCTCCCTTTCAAAATAGAAGTCATATAAGAACAAACCCAGAGAGCATTCAGCAGAAGGAGGGACCAGGTCTATATTCCTACATGCTATCTTCACCCTCACATAATCCCTATTGAATCTGGTATTTTCATCAATCACCAAGGTTTTACCAACAAGACCTCCAATTTTGGCAATAGTCCTCAGCCCTCTTTGTTCCACAGGTATCCCCTTGACCCTGAACCAAGCCTGTTGTAGTTGTCCTTTGGCCCCCATGTAGGATGACCAGGGTTCAATGGTGAACTGGGCATCCACACCTTTGCTGCCCAGACTGAAGTTGCTGTAGTCAAGCACTATTTTAGCTATTGGAAACTTCATGGTATATTTGTTATCTGCTATCCTCTTGGCAGACCACTTCCAGTGGGTGCTGCTCACCAGCCTCTTGAATTCATTTTCAATCATTTTTCCAGATAACTCCCCTCTCACTACATTGATAAGAGCAGTGCTGGCTTTTTCTTTGGTATTCTTGGGGTCAATATTCTCTTCTATATAAAAGAAGCTTTGCTTGGGGACTTGAACAGCACAGAATTCAGGACCACAATTCCATAAAGGCTCTCTCTTACAATCTAGAGTGATATGATTTGCAAATCCACACAGTTCACATAACAGTTTCCTTCTACACTCAGCAGTAGAATGATTTTTAAGACCACAAACATCACAAGCAGAATTACCCCCAAAGGTTCTGAAGTTTCCCTGATCTTTAGGTTTGGGCTTCACATATTCTTGAGATTTTCTAGGGTCGACATCAATTCTAAGCTGATGAGATTGCATATCAGTTTTGCCACGAGATTCATCTCTTGTTTCATTTTCAGACGATCTATTCCATTTTACTCCCTCACTACCACCATCAGAGTTCCCGGTTGGAGGATGTGTTACCTGCAGCCCGATCCCAGGTGTTGGACGAGGAGCCAGCCCCAGCATGTCTCCATCCGCGCTCAGCGGGCTTCCCACTGTGCTCATATGATCTCCTATCATCTTCCTCAGGTTGGGGGCCGCCACCTCCAGATCCAGTACCAGCAACCTGAGAATCTTCACCTCGCCGGGCATCTCCAAGCTCCCGCCGATCCCGATCATCAATTCTCTGCCAAACATTGGTTCGAGCGTTGGTTCTACCAGCCCCGCGACCATCTCGACTCGATCCGAAGCCTTCGCGCCTAGTACCACCTCTTCCAGCATCAGGATTCACCATAGCTCTTCGATCGATAGAAGCACACACAATTTGCGCGTAGGTTTTAGGCTTGATTGAGTAGAAGTGGCTCACAAATTCATCGATGGAGGAAAATTGGGGGGAGGGGGGCTTCAGCCGGAGGGGGGGGGGTAACCCTAGGGCAGGGTGGATTCCGCCACTGCCCAGGGAGGCGTCGGTGGGATAACCCGAGGTGGGATGGATTCCATAACCGCCATGGCCCCCCTTGCCATGGTCACCTCCCCTGCGATTGCTGCCGCGTGTCCCGCAATGGGGATCAACGCCCAGAATCCCACGACAATCCGGACATGGCGGAGGTAATCGCACCTGTATGGGTTTGGTCGGATTCCGCCCAAACCCAGAGCGATGTGGGTCGAACCTCACCTGTGTCCCTACCAATGGAGGCCTGCTTCTGACCCCAGCATCAGAGACCTGAGGATCCCGCGTGCTCTCCCTTGCGTTCTCCTGCGACGTGGTTTCCTGTCCCCATCGAAATTGGATTGGGAAATCTTTAACCCGCACCGAGTTCTGATCAATCCGCTCAATAGGGAAGCGGGAATCAAATCTCGCACGGTGGAAAGCTCGAGAGGAAGTATCAATGGGGAAGCAGATGGTGTCGCCGAGAGAGCGTCCCAGAGGTAGGGGACGACGGCTGCCCATCTCACAATCGTGTGTCTTTTCAAAACTTTTTACAAAATCTCGAGTTCGACATTTTACATGTTGAAATGTATTCACCCTTTTTATCTCTCTATACATTTCTAGGGATTGTAACTTTGCTTTTTGGAAAGAAACAAAGTTGCCTGAATTCTATTGCCAAATGGAGACACATATGTACATAGTAGGAATTGTAACTGTGTTTCTTGAGCACACAGAAACTGTTGTTTCTTACAGATGAATCTTCCCACACCATTCTAAAGTCACCTCTAAAACTTTTGAAGGCAAATCAATGTATACGCAAGATCATATGGTGCAGCTAGTAGCAAAATATGTACTCTCTGCTATCAACAGACAAAATTTATTTTTACATGATTGGTTTTTCTTTCAGCAGTACCCTCTGCAAGAACACCTGCCGCCTTCAAAACGATGAAACCTGCTTGAATCTCTCAAAATGATTTCTCTGTTGCACATCTTGGATATGAACTTGGCAGCCTCATGGCAGTGGCTACAAACCCGTGAGTTCTTCGTCACACGGATTGGCTGACCTTCTGACAAATTCAGCATGCCGAATGCGATGGCGAGCTTCGAGCTGTGCCCACAAAGTGCCTCGTCATGCACCGCATCGTTGGCACCCATGAGAGCATACTTTTTCTTAGGATCATGGCCTTCTTCTTTCATCCTTGTGGTAACATCATCCAGGAACCCTGCGATCCTGCTCCCCTGTGGGTGATTCCGGTTATCCGTGGCAAAGACATGAACCTTGCCTCCGACCTCAATCCAACTGCAGCCAGAATTCTCGCGGAGCCCTCGACCACCAATCTTGCTTTTAAGCTTCTTGACAGCCTCCCATCTCTCAGCCTCAGCGTAGATGTTGGCAAGAAGAACATAGTATCCTGTGTTCTCTGGTTCCAGCTTGAATACCCTATCTGCCACCTTCTCTGCAAGCTTGACATCCCTGTGAATTCTACATCCGTGCAGTAATGAGACCCAGATGCTTGAATCAGGTTCAATTGGCATTGACTCAATGAACTCAAAAGCCTCCTTAAGATTTCCGGTATGGCTAAGCAGGTCAACAATGCAGGCATAGTGCTTCAATTTGGGCTCTATTTTGTGTTCATTTCGCATAGCATTGAAGAATCTCCATGTCTCATTTCTAAGACCTGAATGGCAGCAAGCATACAGTATGGCACTGAAAGAGGCCGAATCTGGCTCAACACCACTGCTTCTCATCTCTTCAAACAGGGCAATTGCATCTCTTCCACAACCATGCATGCCATATCCAGCTATCATGATGGTCCAAGATATGAGGTTCTTCTTAGTCAACCGGTCAAACAAAAGTCGAGCTACCAGTAATGCACCACACTTAACATACATGTCCACCAGCGCATTGTATGTATAATTATCTTCCAGATATCCTCTTCGTAATGCATAAGCATGTATCTCCCTGCCTCGCTCCAAGGATGAAAGGCTTGCAGCAGCAGGAAGGATGCAGGTCATGGTCACTGCATTAGGTTTGAATTGGAGCAACATATCACTGAACAAAATGAAGGATTCATTGGCAAGATTATTCTTGGAGTAACTTCCTATCAGTGTATTCCATGAGATTATATCCTTGTTCGTCACACGATCAAAAATCAACCGTGCTTCTTCGATATTCCCACATCTCACATACATTTCCATAAGTGCATTGGCAACAGGAAGAAGTTTCTCCATTCCATTTCTGATGACATATCCATGGACAGATTTGCCATGTTTCAAGGATTCATCACCAGCAAATGCATGAAGGGCACTGGTGACTGCAAAGACGTCTGGCCTGATACCATCCAATACCATCTCTTGGAGTAACCCAGCCACTTTGTCAAACAGCCCTGCCCTAGTATAACTTGTGATCATTGCTGTCCATGACACCACATTTTTCTGATCCATGCTTCTGAATATCTGATTCGTGCTATGCCAATCTGAGCAATTTGAGTACATATCAAGAAGTGCATTAGCAAGAGGTGTTTCCCCAATCAATCCAGTTTTCACTGAATAGCCATGAAGCCCCCTTCCTAAAAGCCAATAGCATGACTGAGAACAAGCTGGCAAAACACCTAGCAACGTAGCTGAGTCCAGCTCCTGTCCTTGTATCCACATTGTTATGAACAGCTGAATAGCTTCGCTCTTTAAGCCATTGGAAGTGCATCCGCTAATTATTGAATTCCAAGAAATGATATTCGGATGAAGCATTCCATCAAACACCTCGAGTGCATCCCCAATCCTGTTTGATTTTGCATAGAACGATATCAGTGCGTTGCAAACTGCACACTGTGCCCCAAAACCCAACTTTACGAGATACCCATGAGCCACCAAGCCATCCCTGACACGAGACAAACTAGTGATACACTTCAGAAGGCACGAAATGGTGTGTTCATCTGGGGTAATGCCAAGTCCATGCATTTGCTCAAAAAGTAATAGGCTTTCTTGAAATTCACCAGCCTTTGAATAGCCACCGATTAACAGATTCCACACGTGCAAGTTACTTTTTGATGACATCACATCAAACACCCTTCTTGCAGAGGCAATATCACCACATTTCACATACAAGAATACCAGTTTGGATCCAAGAACATCATCTATTCTTCTGTCTAAAGATTCAAGCTCCCAAAGTAATCCAGATTTCACAGAGTATCCATGCACGACTTTCCCAACAAGGTCATAACCTAACTCCGCACAAGCAGGCAAAACACTAACCACTGTCACCGAACTGATCTCCAAACCCTCGGACCACATTTTTCTGAAAAGATCAACAGCCCTTCCATGCCATCCATTTGAAAAGCAACCGCTAATCATAGAATTCCAAGAAATGGCATCCCGGGGATGCATACTCTCAAATACCTGCATCGCATCCTCCATCCAGCCACACCTTGAGTACAACGCGATCAGAGCATTAGCAACCGCACATTCTTCCCCAAGACCCAACTTTTCAAGTAACCCATGAACCACCTCACCGTCCATGATGCTGCCCAAACTGGCAATGCACTTCAGAACACAGGAAATGGCGTGCGCATCCGGACTAACCCTGCAGCAGTGCATCTGCCTAAACAGCAGAACGCCTTCTCCAAAATCACCAGCCTTGGCGTACGCGCTCATCAGCAAAGTCCAGACACGGACATCAGCGACCTGAGGTGGCATTTCATCAAACACCCCTCTTGCACTCCCCAGATCGCCGCATTTGAGGTACATTAGCACTAGCCTCTTCCCAAGAACGCTCCCAATCCCACCCGTTCCACCACTGGATGCGCGCACCGCGGCATGCGCTCTCCTCCCAGCCTCCAGAGACCTCTCCTCCCCGCAGAGTTGGATTACCGCGCAGTAGCTACGCACATCAACGCCTTCAGAGCCCAGAAGCCTCGCAGCCTCCGCGAGGTCGCCCGCCCGACAGAGGCGCTGAATGTGCAGGTTCACGTCGGAGCTCGGGACCCGGTTGGGCGGGTAATTGGTGCTCCTTGGACCTGGAGCAGCAGCGGCCGTCTGCAGGGCTTGACCGGCCGGCGGCGCGAGCACGCCGCACCGGATTTTCACCCGTGGGTTGGTGGCGGTCTTGGGAGGCGGCCATGGCGGCGGGGCGCGGTGGTGGGTGGAAATGGCGGGGAGCGGAGGCGTCGGCATGGAAGCGGGAGCAGGAGTTCAAAACCTGCCGCGAAATGCCGTGGCTTTCTTCTTCATGCTGGTTTGGGTTTGCTTGGTTGGACGCAGAGGGGACCGGTGCGGCCTGGAGCTCCGCCGCCCCGGCTCAGAAGCGGCAGGAGAGAGCGGGCGGCGGCCGCGCGGGAGGGAGACGAGGGGGGAAGCGAGGGCGGAATCGAGGAAGAGCGAATCGGAGAGGATAATAAGATAAGTAATCACTGACCTGTCACTTTTTTTTGCTGTTCAGTTTCCACGTTTGAGCTCTCCAGTAATTCTGTCCTTTTTATTTTCGAGCGAAAAGCCATGAGAAAAAAACAGTGGCGAATCTGGATAGTTGGTCACGGCCTCACGGGCCTTAATCCGGTGCGAAAAGGGAATTTGGGCCTATCCGGTCTTGCGAGCTGAGTTGTGGCGTTTTTTTATTTTTATATTTTTGGAAAATATTTTTTACAGAAATATATTTTCAATATCACAATTTACAGTTTTGTACCCCTACCGCCCGGCAGGGGAGCGGCAGGGACTTATATGTAAATTAAAAAAATTATTTGCGCGGAAGCCCTCGGCGGGAGCCTGCCGCCCCCTGTCGGGCGGCAGGCCCCCTGCCGCCACTCCACTGGGCGGCAGGCCCGGCCTGCCGCCCGGCAGGGGGCGGCAGGCTCCCCCATATTGTATAAAAGGTTTCTCTCCCCCCATCTCCCTCATTTGCTTCCCACGACATCCAGAGAGCGGGAGAAAGAGAGGAGGGGTGAGAGAAACCGCATTTTGGATCCTAACAGCAGGTAATAAATATTTCTCAACTTTCTCGATCTAATTTTTTTTATGTTTAATTCTATAATTAGTGTATGCAACAGTAATGATATTTTAGCGATTTAGGTAATGTTTTTAATATAATTTAGGTAGAATTAAGATTAGTTTTTAGAAAAACCAATTAGGTTTACCAACAAATTTTGTGGTATTGATTAGTTGTTTAATACGAGAAAAAATTTCGAGAAATAGTCAGAAATTGTAGAAAATGTTAGAAAAGTATATGAAACATTCAGATAAATTGTAGAAAATGCAGAAAAATTTAGAAAATGTTAGAAAAATATATTTATAAAAATATATTATAAAAAACTGTAGGAAATGCACAAAAATGTTAGAAAAGTTTATGAAAATTTAAGATAAATTGTAGAAAATTGCAGGCCTTTTGTACATTGGGCTAAGAATCCGTACAGAGATTGCACCACCCCCGATTCCTTTTGTTTATGGTGGGTATGGCTGCATGCAAGGAGCGGGCAGACTCAGCAGAGAAGAGAATCCACTGAAAAAAAGAGAGGATAAATTCCTTCAATGCCATTGGCTAAATTTCTAATCCCATGGAAGTCACCCAAAAAGCTTCAATGCCGTGTACACCATCGGCTCGTAAACTTAATCCAGCGACAGCCATCACTGTTTCGGTCTCCGTCGTCCTCCCTCCTCTCTCATTCTCTTCCCCTCGCTAATCTCTGCCTCCGGCTGTAGCCATGCGCATCCACGCGCTCGACGCTGCCGTCCCGCGCCTGCGACGGGAGCAGCAAGAGGTCGGGTCGCCTTGTCCTGCCGGCCACCGAGGCCGCCGTGGTCGCGGGTAGGGCCATCGGGCCCTCCTTGCCCAACCGGCCCCCGACGCTGCCTCGGCCCCGGGTAGGTCCGCCATGCCCAGCTGGTGCATCCGCGGGCAGAGCCGCCGTGCCCAGCCCTGCCTTGCCGGGCCGGCTCCAATGCCGGCACGACTGCGGGCAGGGCCGCCTACTCGGGCGGCCATCGATGTCGTAGCGCCTTGATGAAGTTGACCTCCTTTTAGATACCGACAATGTCAACCCTAGCTGCCTCTCGCTCAGACCAAATGTTCTCATCACCATAGGGGTCGATACCCATCCGATTCCGCCACCGTGGGGGCGGCGGCAGGCCTTAGAAATTCGGGTTGCCAGACAGTGCCTCTGCCGCATTGTCGGTTCTTGAGTCTTGATCGCCGGGGCGCGTACGCCCCCCCCCAGGCCAGCACCACCATGCCACATCGCATCGTAGCGAAGCTCCACTTGGTGCTGACTATGGGACCCACACCGAAACCTCCTCGGTCATCTATTGTGGTACGGTGGGTCCATCCCTATTTGGCGCTAAAACTGCGGGAGCGGCGGGACCGCTGACACTAGGAGGTGTCCTAGCGAGTGAGCCATCTATTTGGCAGTGTTTGGTTTGTCGTGAAAAAAATTTCGCAAAACTTTTCACCCTTTTGACCACTAATTAGAGGTATTAAATGAAGTCTAATTATAAAACTACCTCCACAACTATAATATTGTAGCAGTTGATATAGCTAATGAAGCCTTTGACCATACCAATAGAGAGTAATTAGAAGAAGGTCACTGTAGCATTACTGTTGCAAATTATGGATTAATTAGGCTCAATAGATCCAGCTCGCAAAGTTGCACCTATCTCAATAGTTTAGTACTCTATGCATGCATTGGTCTTTTTTGAAGAAAAAAAATTAGAGGGCAACCAAACACGGCCAAACCACATCAACCTAGGGATCCATCCCCACCAGCTGGTGGGCTGGTGGCGACCAGCCATGGCCATGACCATGACCATGCCCATGGGACTTGCCGTTGTTTTTTTTTACTTTTTATCCTTTCAATTTTTTTGTAGTCCAAAATATAATGAACAAAGCTTGCTCTCCTCTCTAGATTCTCTCTCTCTCTCTCCCTCTCTCTCCATTTCCATTGTTTTTTTTTCTGTTGGAGACCTGACACACCACAACGACTTGTTCAAATGGACATAGTTTCGCTTCCACCGCTGCGAAACCAAACCTTCCTGGATGTCCACCATGCCGCATATTCTGATCGACATGGCCCTTAGGGCGTCCACAATGGGAAGTATATATGAAGAGGGTAGTAAACTTTAGTAGTCGTAAGATACATTGTCAAGGGTAGGAGAAGAGCAGGTAATAGTTGATATTGGCAACAACGCTACTGTCCGGTAAGATGAACTAAAAATTCTTTATTTGAGCATCCATCATCGTGATAACCGAACAGATAGACGCGGAACTAGAGGAGGAGGTTTGGATTGCCGATTTTTCTCTTGCAGGGCCCACCTTCTTTATCGGATGCACACTGTGTGAGTTGGAAAATCACTGCTTCCATCTTGGCCCTACATTCCTACCGAGGTTGTGTGAGTTGGAAAATTATACCATCTTCGCCCTACATTTCTACCGATGTTGGCAAGATACATTGCTGATGCCCTTAGAGCACTCCCAATGAGATATTGATTGTAGTTTCTAATCTCTCTTAAATACATTAACAGCTCATCATTTTGCTGATGTGGTAAGCAAATTAACGAAGAAAAAGAGTAGAAAAGAGAGAAACCATTTCTTGTTCACGGAACCGAGTCCTCTTTAGAATCAAGACAGAAAAAAACCGGCTATTTGGCGTTGGGGAGACACTACTCGTTTCCGGCACTTTCCCCTCGGATGCATTGTTCCGACACCCGCCAGGCCGCTACCGCACCAAATCCACCCTGCACTTTCCCAGTCTCATCCTAGCATCATCGGCGACACTCATGGGGGTGTCGTGCATCGGTGAGGCAGCATGGATGACGCCGTCGTAGCCGTCCAAGGCGGCGCGGAGGCTGGCCTGCTCAAGCAGTTCCACCTGCAGCATCGTGAGGTGCTCCGCTGCACCGTCTAGCGCCCAAAGGTGTGCGTTCTTGGGTCATCTGCACTGCGAACCCAGGTTCGAATGCCGAACCGTGACCAACAGCCAGCAAGAAGAACCCGTCAGCCTGCACGTTCTATATATGCGAACCTACCTCAGCGTGACAGACCTCGAAGTACTTCTTCACGACCGTGCCAGTGAGGAGCAGCGCTAGCCGGCGCCGGAGAAGGAGCTGTATTTCGGCGTGCCCAGGTCCTCTCCATCCGCATCCCTTGCACAATAGTGCTAGGAAAGAAAACAGGAAGCAATTCGAGATCCAATTGAGCACAAATGGTAAAGAAAACAAACAGTAGAGAGCAGAAAGCCTCAAATCAACCTCCGGCGCAAACAAATCGAGACCCAAAGTGGGTTCATTCTGCTCTTGCTCCACGGGGCCTGCATGCTTCCTGTTTTCTTTCTTTTTTTATAAGGCTACTTGGATGGGTCTCGATTATTTGAGGCTTTGATTTGGGTCTCGATCGATTTCAACCAAACATTAGAGGGAAGCTCAAATCAACCTTCGTATGGCTTGCAGAGAGGATGCACCATGGGTGTGGGGGCGGCATGCAGGGTAGAGTAGAGAGGGAGAAGGAGAAAGAAGAGGAACGATACAGAGAAGAGGAACGATACACACACCCCGGCGACCTCTCAAACAGGCAGGGGTGGTGGTGGCTACCGTGTTACACAGCTGATCCATGTTCTTTTTTGTTGTACCAGTAGGTAAAAATTGGAACCGAGCGTTAGCTCGGGCGGTTGGCACTCCAGGTGTGGAGGCCACCGGTCCTGGATTCGAGCGTCGCTCGGCCCAGGATTTCCACCAGGTACTGTAGCATGCGTGGAGTGTGTGTGCGTGTGTAGTGGGGTGAGTGCTGCAGTATGGCGTGTTTCGAGACTACTCGGACAGTCTCGTCTGTGTTGAGTCCGGTCAACGTGGACGCTCGAAATCTTACATGATTCCCCAGTGCTCCTGGGTGCTTTGATAAGACCCATGTTGTATTGTGTGATACACCCCTTGACAAAGCAACATACAGCTGTCCATGTGTGTTATTGACTGTCATTATTGCAAAACTTAATCTAATTGCAAATTGTTTCTCAAAAATCTTAATGGAAGTATAATATCATCTGATGGAGATATTCATCCTATTCGGCTGGTGGGAAAAGCCACCGGCTGGGCTGGTTCTGGCTGGGCGGAGCAGCCGGGCCGTTCGGCCTTTACTGGCTGCTAGTAGAAATATAAAGGTTGGCTGGTGTATAAGCTGCGACTGGATACTGGGTGCAGCTCTTCAACCCAGCCAATTACGTCCACCCGAACAGGCCTACAGGAATCCTTGGTAATTACCCTCTTCCCATAATGGTCATTAACAATCTCAGCATCCATAAACATATGCAAGCAACGATGCTGACAATGATACTGTGGAGGCGCATGTGTTTCAGAAAGAGCATAATTATAACTCCATGTATATATTTTCACTTTGGTAAAAAAAAACTAAACTTGGCATTCAAGAAAGCTCCTGTTTGTCTTTCTTTTTAAAAGCGGATGGGATGCTTTATTTCTAACAAAAAAACAACCACCCCTTCCAGTCTATCACTTGCTCGTGAGGGAATGAGGGCATGGCGCGGAGTCAAAGTCCATCTTGGCCTTACCGGTGGAGGCCAACATGGAGCTCCCGAAGTAGGCGTTGCGTGGCAACGGCATGCAGCACTAGGAGGATACGGTGAACGAGGCGCCGCTCTGCGGGGAGAAGGAGGTGGCTCTCAAGCCCGAGGAGGCAGAGCCGACGTCAAACCTCAACCGCTGCTCTGTGCTGTCCAGGCTCGTCCACAACCAGCTCCCGAAATCTCCCTTTCTGAATCGCCATCCGATGCCAAGGGCTGCATTCGTGAACAACATCGCCGACGCCTTGTTCCTGTAGCCGGCGAAGCGGGAGGCCGAAGGCTACACCCACATTTCCATCTTCAATGGTCACAACATCTATGACACCCTTCGGCTCGGACCAACGACGGAGTCTACGACTTCCACCTCCACGACCCAAACGTCATGTCTGTCGCGGTGCCAGTACTGAGCTTTTCGAGAAGTGGTGCGCGACCTCGACATCGTGGACTTATACGAGTGCCTACTGTACGGCCATAGTTCGGCCACCTTCTACATCTGTAGCCTGGAGAAGGATCGCTCGGTCAAGATCCTGCTCCCCAACACGTGTTGCACGACATGGCCAAAGCACTTCAGTAACACTTGAAGTGGCGACGGGCCTGATGCATTTCATGGTCCCCGTCCTCATGCGCCTCGGCGAGAGCTAGCTTGCAGTGAAGCTCTACTCATAGGAGCAGGCCAGCTGGCTGGAGCACGAAGCCGCTTAATTTATTTCTCGGTGATGATGGTGTCAGGCCAGGCATCTATGCTGCTAGTGCCTCTTTAGGAAGAGCAGGATGTGTGGTGCCGTCATATGCTATGAGCTCATCGTTGTGCAAGTCTCAGTGATCGTGGAGCCGCAGGTGGCGGAAGTCTATCTTAGGCATGCCAGAAGTTCTTTGGGAACCACTTTACCGTACTAATGGTGTGGGTTGAAATAGGTTCAATGCGTTGGGTTTTGATGTGTTTGGCTGGGTTAAAATGGGTTGTATTAGGTAATGGGACGGGGCGGAGCGGGTTATATATAAATGTGGATTGGAGTGGGTTGTGGTAGGTTGAAATGGATATTTCATGCAAAACAATATGACTATATATAAATATCAGTCCCACGTTGAAAGCCGGACCCTAAAATTAAAACCATGCATTGACACTATGAAATTTTATTAAAATTGATTGAAATTTGTTGGAGATGACTCAAGATGACTGACAACCACACTGTACAAAGTAGTGTGGTTAGATCTAAACATGGGCCCAAGTCAAAGAGCCAGATTACAGAAATAAAACATTACGTTCACACTATAAAATTTATTGAAACTGATGATTAGAATTTTTTTGGAGATGTCTCAATATGACTAACAGCTACTCTATGCAAAGCAATGTGACTCGTGTGGACTCCATGTCAATAAAACTATACTTGGACTTCATGTTAAGAGCCGGATGCTGGAAATAAAACCTCGCGTTCACACTATAAAATTTTATCAAAATTGACTGAAATTTATTGGAGATGACTCAATATGACTAGCAACTACTTTGTGCAAAGCAATGTGGTTAGACCTACACGTGGGTCCCATGTCAATAGCGGAGCCACTAAATTTCTATGTATATAGTTAAATATGGATTGGAGGATTTTAGTTAGTAGGTCTAGCCAACCTATGGGTTTAAGCATCAAATGGGGTGGTGCTGGTTGATTTATTTATTGAGCATTTGGATTGGGGCGGGTTGCCATTTAATTTCCATAAACATTAGGGTGGGTTGGGTAAGGAGTGGATGAGAACCAGCAGTGGACAATTCGTATGAGAAAGTTCTAGAATAATTTGGAAATTGCATGATAGAGAAGTTGACATGCTTCATGGCAAGACAAAGTTCCCTATAATTAGATATTTTGTATAGTTAGATAAGAATGAGAAAAATTCTAGAGATAGATATTTTGTAAAGAATAGTGTGGAAGTTGCCACATGGCAACAGCACAACACCCATGAGCACCTATAAGTAGGGGTGCTCCCCTCCCCTCTTTCTATACCATGGCATAAGGGGTCCCCAGGTAGGAGATGACAACGTTGCCATATAGTGTAGTAGTGTTATGGTAGGATGGCCACATAAAGAGTGCAAGAGTCTATTGTACTAAGTTATGATAAATAAAGAATTGATTTCCATTTAGAGTTGGTCTCCATATTTGTGCCTAAGTGAAAGTCTTCTTGGTGCAATGTGGGTATACGGTCACAGAAGAAGTGGTAGCATATTACTTTGTATCGTTTCTAGAAAGTCGGTGCCAAGTTCGAAGCATCGTTTCTCAATGGTACTTTCGATGTCAGTGGCTAGGAAAGCTATGGGTTCAAGGTGGTAGCCATGGATGCGGTTCTGTCTGTTTGGGTGAGGGAGAGTGTAGGTGAAGATTGAGTGTGCTGATTAGCAGTGGATGTATCTTGACTTCTGTGGCTTTGAGAGGCCCATCGATTTCGCTGGCGCAAGTTTCAGGTGGATTGTGGTGAAGAAGGATCGGATATCCTCCTCCACTGAGATCTGGTAACTGGCGAGATATTGTTCGTGAGCAACCTCTACCATGAATCGAGTCTTTGAACAGTATCCACAAGAATGTATTAGTACTAGATGTCTTTCCTGTGTTCATGTGAGTGTTAGCGCATCGTGTGAGTCAATTGTGTGCGGACCCCTGCTAGGACCATAGAATGGTCGAGAATGATCTTGTTGTGGATGAATAAGGATAACATAGAGTTACTGACTAGTTTGTAGTGTGGGTGTCAATGTATCCCAAGTTGAAATCCAATTTTTGGTTAATGTTAATGCCAGTTTCATTTTGTTTCCAAATTTGTTGTGCAAACCTTGAAATCTCCCGTCTAGGTCCAATTTTTTCCATCTTGTGCACGCAATCGATGCTTGTGATGGCTGCCTAGCTCCTGAGGAGCCAAACAGTATGGCTACTCATCCAACATTCAGAACTATTCAGCTGTATGGCTGTACCCACATCTGCAGGCGCCCCGCGTGAAAGTGGAATGAGAGGGCACCACCGTCCGGATGGACAAGCGTCCACGGCGCCCCAGCCACGTCATTGTCATCCTCTGCTCCGGCCTCACTCTATCGTCCGATGCCGGGCCTGCGGTGCGTACATCCGAATGCATGCCCTAGCCGTCTTGTGTCTTCTTGTTCTGGTCACCACTGGTCCGTCCACACACGCTGGTCGGATGGGGCGTGGCCAATGGTAGGCCATGTCTAGTTCCTGTGCGGCACCCGGATCCGGCCTTGAAGTGAGCCCGTAGGGTCTATTTGGCAGGACTCCGGCTCCTCCAAAAACAGCTCTGGCTCTGGCTCTTCTGATGGAGTGGCTTTTCTGGTGGAACTGAACTATTTTGGAAAACGTTTGGCAAAATGACTCCTCTGGTTGTTTATAGCGATGAAATGTCCATATTATTACCCTTATATTTTCTTCCCATTTCTTTTACTTTTCTTCCTCCATCCCACTCTCTCTCTCCTTATCCATTCGGTTGGTTGCTCCATTCGCTTGTTTTGGCTGTGAGTTCTTCTATTGAATCTGTTCCATTTGGAACCAAAAAAGTTTGGGTAGAGCCAGATCTAAGTGTTGGCTAGGTAAACGTCCCGTAGTAAGAGGGTAGTTATGAATCATGTGGACCACCCCCATGGGGCCGTGAAGCGAAAGCCCCCCATTGGTAGAAAATGAGGTTATCCTGCGCTTGGAAGAAGAAATAGAAAAAGAAAAAATACAGTGATAGTTTTATTTTTTTGTCGCCGTAAGTAAATACGTAACTAGGAGTGTGGAAAATTGCATTTTTGGAATTTGCAATAATGCGATGGGTGAACGATAGGAATTGAACCCGCACCTCTTTGGGCTTCTATTGAATCGAAAAATTGGATTGTACATCTTTTTTATTTTAATATCAATTTTGATACATATAAGGTGTCCTACGGATAATCTTTTGGAAGGAAGAAAAAAGAAAAGAGTTAAGCGCAATATGTGGTAGATAGAAATGTTTTAGGCATTGAAGATTGGTAATTTCTTCGGTCATTAGTTTTTTAGATGGAAGAGAGCTATCAGCTTGATCAATTAGAATTGCCTTCTAGAACGTATAATTGTCTCAAAAGGGCCAATATACATACACTATTGGACCTTTTGAGTAAAATTGAAGAAGATCTTATGCAAATTGTCACACGGTCAGGCCGCTGCTGCTCCCACGCGGGCAACTCTCTCAACTACTGCCTGCAGCTGCCGCCCACCGCCAACCGCAGCCGACCGTCCCCAACTGCCTCTCAAGCTCCCGCAACTGGCCGCCTGGAGCTCTGTCGTAGTCTCGAGCTCTGCATCTGGCCGCCTGAAGCTCCGCCACGGTCTCGGCCTCCCGCAGCCGGCCGCTCCCGTTGCCGCTCGGGCTCCCACTATCGTAGCGTCGTGAAGGAGGTGGAGTGCGCGAAGTGGCTCGTGCCATAGGCCCGCTCTCGGATGCTGCTGCGCGTGTGCTACGCTATGGCCGGCCGGCCGCCCGGCGCTAGGAACTGGGGTTCTGCCGGGGGGGGGGGGGGAGTGCGGGGGAGGGGCATTCTGGGACGGTGGGGGGTGGAGTCACATTTTCGTGGCTCCGCCTCCCTTATGGAAGCTGTAAGTGGCTCCAGGTCCGGCTTCTCATGTGGAGCTGCACCAAAAACTACCATTTGGCAGTGCTCCGGCTAGAGCCAGTTGAGAAGCTCCGCCAAACAAGCTCCTGCTATGAATCCACACCGGATCGCATATGGCCATATACCGGCGGGTCATAGAGGGCCATGGCCCTCCTTTGTCAAATCGAACTGATTGCTAGAGCTTTATGGACGGAACATATGCCAACGCCGTCGCGTTGAATTCGTCGGCGTTGCACCTGCACCTGCACGCTAGTTTCCGCACTCATACACGTCGGCTCTGGCAGCCTCCTCACGCCGGGATCTCCGCCGCCCGATCACGACGATCGACCGTACTGGCGGCCGGCGAGGCGATTTGTGGTGGCCTGGCTTGTGCCGAGCCAGGTGGCATCGTGGGGCCCGCCGCTCCGCACCCATACCCCGCCATGCCTGATGCCTCTCTCATCACTAGCTCGTGCGTCGCCTGCTGACTTGTAGGCAAAACGAGAGTGACGAATCCTAATGTGTTCTGAATGTTCGTGGTAGCCACGGTGCGACCCAGCTTCTCTGTCGAGGCGTTTGAGGCCCAAGAAAATGCGCTTTTTTCTTTTTTATATTTTTAAAAAATCAAAATTTCAAAAATATATGTCCGTTTTGAAAATTTTCAAAAATACCCCCCGGTCGCCCCCCAATAGGGCGACAGGCCCTAAGTGTAATTTTTTTCAAATTCGCAACGAGGTCCCTGGGCAAAAAAAATGCAAGGGGGCCTGTCGCCCGTTGGGGGGGGGCGACAGGGTCCCTCCCCCCTATATAAGCCCTGGCCGCCATTCGCCGCCATTCCCTTTGTCATTTGAGCCTAAAAATTCAGGAAAAAAGAGAGGGGTGAGGAGAAGAAAAGCGGCGAAGCTCTGCCGAATTGCGTACTTGTGATCTACCGGTAACTTCCGTATGGATCCATTGATATTGTATAAACATTTATTTTAATTAGCTGAATTAGATTTGGTGCTTTAGAACACTCATTTAGTATTACAATTTCAGTACTATTACAGACTTGTTTTTAAATTAATTATGAATTAGAATAGAATTATGAAAGTACCTTATTGATATTGCAGCATAAGGCAATGACTGCCTCCAATTGTGGAGGATTTTCATGAACCGAAGAAAAATCTAGTATAATACTTGATATCATGACCCATCTTGTTATCAGTAATAAGTTAGATCCGTTAGCGGATGGTACGATAGAGATGGTGTTGTCCAAAGTAGTAGAGTTTAAAGATTTCACATTATTTCGAGGTATTACGACGCAAGATGTAAAGGGACACCTGCTAGAACGTCGGAAGATATACATGAGAGTATGTGAACTAGCGAATCATCCTAATATCATTGGATTCTTACAAAGTTCTTGTAAGATATGGATGCGGCCAGAGGTGTATGAGATGCACATTAAGGTAACTCTCATTCAGTTGTAATCCCGTCCGTCATTTCGAATCCATATTTATGAAACAGTAACATTGTTTTTTAATTATATGCTAGGATTACCCCGAGGACACGGAGTTCATTAACAAAACGATATCAAATTTCCGTAAATTGGTATGTATCTTCGGTGGACTTATGCCGCAAACTAGACGAAGGAGGTGGATAAGATCTTCGGGTGATAGGGAGGTTCGTCGAGTCATGCTTCAGTACCTCAACCACCAACTTGTGTTAACTGGGATGACGACATGGATGACTTCATGCCCCCCAAACCATGGCCTCCAACACATGATGTTCCTCCCCCTTTACATGAACCTAGAATCAGAAAAGAGACAAAGGGAAAGACAAGAGGTTCGTCAAGTCATGTTGCACCACCTGCAGCACAAACTTGTGTTAACTGGGATGATGACATGGATGACTTCATACCCCCCAAACCATGGCCTCCAACACATGATGTTCCTCCCCCTGTACATGAACGTAGATCCAGAAAAGAGAGAAAGGGAAAGCCAAGAGGTTCGTCGAGCCATACTACACCACCTGCAGCACCACCATTTGTCAACTGGGATGATGACCTAGATGATTTCATGCCATGATTTATAACATATGATGTTCATCGGTTTAAGATGTATTCGCATTTAGTATTATTAATGTTATATTATGCTTGTATGTATGTCTCGTACCTAACTTGCATTCACTGGACATGTACATAATGTCGAGTTTGAATCGTACTTAGTCGTAATGGAGCATCGAAGTATAAACATACGATCTATTGTATGTAATGGAAAATACAAGAGTGATCAGAGGCGAACGTTGAAGTGTATAAATAAGCGGTCCACAGCTATGTCATTACAAATAAACATCAGAGATACAAACATCAGATATATCTAACCATCCCTAGGGCGTCGGACCCTCTTAGCCCTCTGCTGGGCACGGACATGGCCCTCGGAGCTTTTCATGTCACTGGAATACTAAAAAGCACACATTTAATTAATATAACGATAAGAAATAAGAACTAAGAAATACATTACATAATGTGAACCATCAAATTTTACATCATAATACAACGATAATGAAACACACATCACACATGCAGTGGCATGGCAGAACCCGTTGCAAACTACGGTAAACAGATTCCGCACTATCCTAACATGCCTTAAGTAATTTAAAAAAAAATAGAACAAACACAACGATGCAGCATGTCACTAGCACTAGGGTAGTCCTAGTAGCCGTATCCCCACGTAGCAAACTGCATTGAGCCTTCTCCGCAGTATCCACCCATTGCAGGTGGTGCAGGCGGTGGTGCCGGAGGCGCAGGGCCCTTCTTCTTGTGACAAGGTCAGTTGCAGTAAGGAATAGTGCATGGTTCATCCTGTGAACCGACAGCATTACTGGTATCATCAACTTCGTCGTCTTTGTTACCCTCGCTCACTTCCTCAGAATGGTTCACCTTGCATTCCAGATCAAAGATCTTTATCTGGAGGTACTCGATGAACTCCTGAACAGAATCAATTGGTGTAGGATCGACCCACCTAGTAAAACCACAGTTTTCTGGAGCATCGGAAGACTGCAAAACAAATTTCATGTAAGGTGTCTCATTGAAGATAAAGAAATGAAACAACCGAGTATTACCCATGCGTGTGGACATTTAAAGAAACGCCGACCACCATCCATCCCGTCGGTGCACATCTGCACTAGGCAGTCCTCATCATGTCTGCATTTTGGCCACGGTTCTCTACGGTTATCGTATTGTCAAAGAGGAGTTTCATTGGTAAATTCACTCTTGTGCTGTGGCGGAAACTCAAACACTGGTTCCGGAAAGGAATCAGGTCCAAGAGGCCCCTCCCATATTATGGGTCTCCCTTTCTTCCCCCTTTTCCTTTCCCAAAACCGTAGTAATTCTTCCCGCTAGACCCACCTCCAGACATTGGGTATACAATGAGCTTTGGTGTTTAAGTGCTGCTGGGAGTTCACAAACTTCGGAGTATTTATAGGCGCACAAAGGTCTGATACCCAGAGCGTGGAGTGTAAATGCACCTAAAAAGCCTACATGACAACACAGTGAAGAGGCTAGCTGACCTAACACTGAAAAGGCTAGATTCGATTCTCGAAATGACTACTCGATGCATCTCTGTGCATGCAGACTCACAGCGCTGCATTGCTGCCGCTCGGTCGATTGCGCCTAGATGCCGCCTTCCCCACTACACGCCACAGGCCTTCGCTGTAGAATGACAGGTCTGTCGTCCTCGCCAGAGAGACTGCTTTGAAGGTGAGCTGGTGTGGTTGTCGTGTTGTCACATCTTTTGGAAATGATGGAAGGGCACTGCTATTGGGTCACGTATGTCTGGGCAAAGAATGCGACATTTGGGAAACCCGTGATCGCCGTGCTGAGCAGTGGCAACCTCTGATCTCGTACTCGCAGCTAGATACACTATGGTTCCTATTTTGAGCTATTCGAGCGTGTAGTCGTCATCATTGTCGGCAGGATCTCGGCCGCTAACTCCTACCGCATCTAACTTGTCCTTCATTAAATCACAGAAAAAATTCGCAAGAACTTCCCTTATTTCACGAGAATTATGGAACCCATAAACATAACAAGTTCACATCAATAGTATCTATAGAAACAAATGACAAGTAAACTAGCACAATCATAAACATCAGATACAAATAAGCGGCCCACAGCTATCTCATTACAAATAAACATCAGAGATACAAATATCAGATATATCTAACCACCCCTAGGGCGTTGGACCCTCTTAGCCCTCTGCTGGGCACGGACATGGCCCTCGGAGTAGGTGAGAACATCCGGAGACCTCACCTGTCGCTCAGGACGCGCAAGGGGCTGCGGTGTCTGCTGCTGAGAGATCCCAAGTAGTGCTCCTCCTAGCTGTGAATACCCCAAGACATCGGGGTCACCTTGCGCGGCAGGCTCTTCTGGAGTCAAGCTGTCGAGGTCGTCTAAGGTGAAGCCCTCGTTATCTGGTCGAAAGGAGGAAGAAGAAGGTCCGGCACCCGCATCGGGGTAGAATCCTACGCATAAAATGTGGATGTTAGCGTACGCTCGTGTATTTCGTCATGACATGTAGAAACCAAAATACGAAACATAAACTAACCTGTGTAGACCGGTATCTGTGGCCCCGGTACCATCCCTGGATACGGTCCGCCAACTGGTGCTGTCCCTCTAAACATTCCAGTATGGCCGAACGCAGTAGCTGGATCGTATCCCGTATGTGATATTAGTAAATATGTAGGAACACCTGATCTAATTTTAAAGAGATATGTACGTTACCTGCACTTGGGAAGAACTGCGACGTCGGCCCGTGCACGGTCGACAGACACGGGAACGATGACGAGGCCTGGGACGACCCGTGGCTGTCTTCGTACTGCACACGGCTTCCCAAGTTGTGCACTACCTGACGCAACTGATCACGCTGCCTCGACCATGCCTCTGTCTGCTCAAACTGGGTCATTAGGGATCTGGCACGTACCCTCATCAGGTAAGTCGAGCAGTCCGTCTCCATCATGTTGCAAAGGCGAAACTGCATCCATTCAGTAAAGGTACAGTTAGAAACACATGAATTATCTTATGAATATGAATATATATATATATGCAAATATGATCAAGAGACTCACCGCGCCAGCTAGTGCCTCCACGTGGTGCCGGGCATACCCATCCTGAGGCCTCGCCTGGTGTGGCTGCGGGTGAGTGTCAACATAAACCAGACGAGCCCGAGTCCGGGGTAAGTACCAGGTGAGGTAAGCCCTGAAGGAGCTGTCTGTGTGTGGTCCTATTGGATGGACCAAGTGCTCGTCTGCCTATTCCCATTGGTCCACCCACGGCTGCATCTTGGTGAGCCAATCATCAGAGCACGACAAGCCACTCCTTGACAACCTACAAAAGTGGACAACGAAGAATCGTTAGATTCGACACGAATGTATGAGCCAAGTTCATTCATAATTACCTGTGGTCCTGGCGACTGACACGCTCCAACGCGGTGGGCACCGGAAACTCTTGGCGCTGCCCAAACTATCTCCTGACTCTCCAGGGGCAATATGCCTCAACCGTGATGTCATAAACCAGGACGGCGGTAGTAAGCCACAGGCTCGCATTCTCGGAGCAGTGCGAAGACAGGCCTGCTGGTGCACGGGTAGCCACAGCCTCTGGGCTGTAAGGCTCCCAGACAACGTCCTCGGGTGTCAGCATGTCGAGCTCCGAAACAAACTCAGGATATACACGTCTAACCTGCGCATGCGCCCAGGACCTCTGAATTCCGAATAAGTAAAATTAAAAGTGCGCCAATGCATCATGTAACAATGAATAACAAAATTAGATTTGTTGCGAACGTACCTGACGCCATATCCAGATAGTTCCCATAGTGGGCCTCTCGTCCTCCTCGTCGCCGTACATGCCCCCGTGGTAAGGCTCGTGGCTGACCATGGGCCGACCAACGGCTAGCCTCTCGTACGACCAAAGCTGTAGCAGTAGTGGGCACCCTGCCAGGATAGCGTTCCCATGTGTCTTCATGCAGCCGTCGCAAAGTTCACGGTAAGTGGCTGCAAGTACCGCCTCACCCCAGCTGTAAGGCGGTACGTCCTCGTACCCATCCGCAATCTCCTGTGCATACGGAAGGAGAATCCTATCGACCGAGTTGCCATGAGTGTTGTTGAACATGATGTAACCAAACAACCA
This sequence comes from Panicum virgatum, assembly GCF_016808335.1. NCBI lineage: Eukaryota > Viridiplantae > Streptophyta > Magnoliopsida > Poales > Poaceae > Panicum > Panicum virgatum. The sequence goes on along the minus strand of NC_053141.1, from coordinate 44,326,569 downwards.
AAGTAGGTACACCTCCAGCGATCTGGTCACACTGTACTCATCGGCATCCGCAGCCAACAGGGCAGGCTGCATAAACAATTAAGATTAATGGTTTCAACTGACAATGGAACATGTGAATTGTAACAATTAAATTTATATATGGAATGAATACGTACTATAAACTGTAGGAACCAGGTCTTCGAAGGACCTGCTGCTCGCGGGTGCGGGTTGATCGGACCTGCTTCTTCCACGCGGTCAACCAGGGCAAAACGGGCCTCCAGGTCATCCTTCCACGAGGCCGCCACCACACGCGGACCTACAGCCTCCCCGACGATAGGGAGGCCGAGGAGGTAGGCCACGTGCTGCAACGTAGGAGTCATCTCCCCACACGGGAGGTGGAACGTGTGTGTCTCCGGCCTCCATCTGTCAACGAGCGCCGTCAGGAGGGATCGGTCGAGCTGAATAGGCCCAACCTCGACAAGACGGCTCAGAGTCAGTAGACCGGCCTCACGTAACCTGCAATAAACAAAATTGTCGAAACAAAGGAATATCGACGAATACATAAGTGATAAACAATAATATTTCATTACATACCTGTCACACCAATCGTGGTGTATAGAGCTCGCCTCCCCGGGTGGACAAGGACATAGCACCTCTAGGGCTCGGTGCTCAACAGCTGCAAAGTAAGACCTGTGGCTCGAGTCGATAACTGGGTCTAGCAAGGAGTCCATCTCCATACCTGCATTCAAAAATATATGAGAACACATAGGTACATATATGTTTCATACAAACTGGACGCGTAATATTTATACATTACAGATAGGTTCGATACAAACTCCACGCACGATTACTATATATTACAGATAGGTTCGATACAAACTCCACGCACGATATTTATACATTACAGATATGTTCCATACAAACTGGACGCACGATTACTACATATTACAAATATGTTCGATACAATTGTGGATCATGACACCGAATGCCTTCCACGAGCAATTCTCGCCGATGGTCGTCTGAACGTAGGAGGTGCTCCATCTCTGGGATTTCCAGAAGGACCGGCGTCAGCAGCATCGTGAACTGCATTCTGAGGACACTTCTTGTAGTTGTGACCCAATGCTCCATATTGGCTGCAACGCTTTTGTGCCTTGCTTGCTTCGGACTCGTCCATACCATTCCGAATACGACGTGTCTGACGGCGGCCTTTGCCTTTCTTAGTGGCTGGATCAGGAATAAACATCTTATTCTCATTATACTGAATGAAAGGCCCCACTATTCCAATCCCGTATACCTCATGTCCCCAGGTGGATACAGCTGCTTCCTTGCTGAAGTAAGGTGAAACAAATACTCCTGGCTGCAACCCAGACTCTGCACATGCCGCAATGAGATGCAAGCATGGCAAATGCAATAACTTAGGCTTCATGCAGGTGCAGAAGGCTTTGCCATCTACTGTAATCAAACTCTCCTGTACCACCCTATCTCTACGGATACCACAACCAGTTCTATCCTTGCATAGAACCTCAAATCTATGCTCCATTGTACCTGTCGATATGACGCGGTGCAGTTTGGCCTTTTCAATCTTCTCTTGCATATATTGTGTCACTCTTCTGCAAAACTGAATTTGGGAGTTGCTGATGTTTATGCTTGCAGCCATGTAATGCTCTCTGAAATACTTCATGCACCCATACATGATGAACTCAACAATTCCCACAAGAGGAAAGGCACGACAAGAACACATAACCATATTGAAACACTCTACATGGTTCGTTGTCTGAATACCATACCGTATTCTGTTGGTATCATAAAGGAATGACCATTTCTCCTTAGGTGCACCTCGAATCTAGTGTGAAAATGGCTTCTCAATTGAATCCCTAGCCTCTACAGCCTGACTCGTGTCTGTTCCTGATGTCCTTACCTTCACTAGCTCTGCAGTCAACTGATCAAGCATCTGCCATAATGCATTGAATTTTTTCTGTTGATTTTGGGTGCACAACCTTTTAAATAGGTTATTAAGATCCTTGTTCTTGAAGTGGTCATAGAAGTTTGCACTCATATGCCTAATACACCACCTGTTTTGGACATCGGGCCACAATGGAGGCGTTGTCGCAGTTTCATGTTGCAATTTCAGTATTGATTGCAGCAGACCTGCATGCCTATCACTAATAAGGCACACATCTGGACGTGCAGCAACAACATGAACCTTCACTCGTTCAAAAAACCAATACCAACTGTCTAAGTTCTCATTCTCAACAAATGCAAATGCGAGCGGAACTATTTGGTTGTTGCAATCTACCCCGATTGCGGTGAGTATCTGACATTTATACCTTCCAGTCAGAAATGTGCCATCAATGCAGATCACCGGAAGACAACACTGAAATGCTCTAACACAAGCACCTATGCAAAAGAAGGCTCGTTGCATAATTCTTTGCCCCCTAGTCACGGCTGGTACGAGGTATGTGTCATAAAAGCTTCCAGGATTTCTAGCAGCAACCTGGGATAACATACGAGATAGGTTATCATATGATGCCTCGTATATGCCAAACCGCATCTCGAACACCCTTTGTTTAGCCCGCCATGCCTTCAAATAACTAATGGTGTACTGGTAAGTCTGCTCAATGTGTCGAACAATCATTTTTGGCTCATAATTTAGGTTGTCCATAATCAACCCATATATTTGCTTTGCAACAATGTCACATGATATATTGCGATGCGAGGGAAGAACTTCTGACAGCAAACAAGTGTGCTCTGTCACAATGGAACATTTCCAGTTCGACTTCAATTTTCCCTTGAATCCATGTACTCGCCATGAACATCCATCATTCACACACTTCACCTCATATTCTTTACTGCCAGACTTTACGACTCTGAATTCTCGTTTCAATGATATTGCCCATAGTCTCACAGCATCTTTTACGGCTTCAATGTTTGGATATGTTGCACCTTGCACTACCTCATTCCCTCTCTACTCCCACTCCTGATTTCGTACGTCTTCTGCGACATGACTGCCAAAACCATGCTCCTTTCACTCTTTTGGCAATGAGTACTGCTCGTCATCATATGAGCCCTCATATTCTTCCATCTCTATTGCGGATTGGTCTTCTGCCTCCATCTCGTCCACAATGCTATGTATCCTCTCTCCCTCATCAGCAAGGCCCTGTGGTCCCATGTTTTGGTTCTCTGTCTCTTCTGACTCATCTTGCTCAACATAATTGGTCTCTCTTCGAATACTCGGAGTTGCTTGATCTGCACCATGTTGGATTTCATTTTGTGTCTTCTCCCGGATTTGAACAAGAATGGTCAGAGGCCACCCACGCTCTAGAGCTGCTTGCATGTACTTCTGCCAGTCATCAGTGCTGTGTATCATCATCAATTCCCATGAATCATTTTCTACCTCCCAATTAACAAGAGACTGGATGGTGATCACATGTGTCAACGGATCAACACCGAACCCACGCTGCAGCCACTTACATAAGGAACCAAAACTCCATTCCAGAAGTTTATCTATGGCGCTAGATGTACACTTAAAGGCAGAAAGATCTACTCCATTTGGCTCATACAAAACATTGTAGTCACCATAAAATACATAAAATTGCATCTTGCTCGACATATCTGTATATCACAGAATACTTATCGAGTTATACTCTTTACTTCACTACCTTATTCAATAATCCGTAAAAACTAAGTATGAAATTCAACTACAACGTATAAGTATTCATAACTACGTGATGACACTCAAATTCTATACTGCATATGTCAAATTCTATTCTAAATCATAATTAATTTATAAACACGTCTCTAATAGTACTGCAATTGTAATAATAAATGCGTAGACTAATTTTCTAAACTAATTTACTACTACGTAACTAAAAACTAAAGTATCATTAAACTCCTACTTAAATGGTTCTACTATAGCACTAATTAAATTAAATTACTCTACAATACCAATGGAAAAATACATAAACTAAATGTACTAACCTCTAGATCACAAGTGCTGAATCCGGCAGAGCTTCGCCGCTTCCCTTCTCCTCACCCCTCTCTTTTTTTCTAGATTTTTTGTGAAATTTTCGGGCTCAAATGAGGAGGGAAAGGAGGTCGGAGGCATATAAAGGGGTGGGTACCCTGGTCGCCCGAGGGGGGGTGACAGTCCCCCCTGCCGCGCCTGCGGGCGGGGCCCAGTGGTCGCCCGAGGGGGGCGACATGCCCCCTTGCATTTTTTTTGTGCAGGGACCTCATTGCAAATTTGAAAAAAAATTACACTTAGGACCTGTCGCCCTATGGGGGGCGACCGGGGGTATTTTTGTTATTTTCCAAAATGGACATATATTTTTGAAATTTTAATTTTTTTTAATAAAAAAGAAAAAAACGCCAAGAAAATCTGTGGAAAGTCACGGAAGGTCCCGGCCTGTTATGCCGCCTGCCTATTCCAGTCTGTGTTTCTTTGTCCAGACTCTGACCGTGAGTTTGCAAGCACGTACGCTTCACTCATGTAATTATTGTAAATAAAAAATCGTATGAAAACAAATTAATTGGAAAAGAGACATAGAAGTACAATATGAAGGCTATAGAAACTTCATCATCATTAATTGCAAAAGTTCCACTGACGTGAAAAACTTTGTAAGGATACAATTTAATTTTAGCTAGAGTTCTTAAGACCAGTCTCAGTGCTGGAGTCATGAAATTATTATAGTTATTAAATATTATGACACATCAGCATTTTTGCTAATTTGGCAAAAAAAGTTAAAGATGAGAGAGAGGGCAGCCGGGTCATCACTATGACACAGCAGTGGCACGGTTCTCAAACTGATGACACGGGCACGAAACTCCGACTGAGACCGTTCCTCGGTTCATACAGGATCTGCTGCGCCTCGCTTCGCCGCCAGCCCCATCCTCCATGCTCGCACAGTCGCCCTGCTCCCGTGCTCACCCATGCCACTCCCGTGCCTAGCCCCAAATCCCTTCACTCCCGCGACCAAATCCCCCAACCGCTGCTTCCAAATCCCAGCCCCGCGCGGCCGCGCCCTTCATCTGCTGCCGCCGCCGCGCTCAGCCCCGTCGCTCCTGCGCCTGGCCCCAAACCCCCTTCTCTCCTGCGCCCAAATCACCCCTGCGCCGATCCAAGTCTCTGTTTCTTCCTATCTAGTACATCTGCATCTTGTCTCTTGCGATGCAACTCAGGTTAGCACAAATGGCACATAATTTGTTTGGAATTTTTTATGCACACATGCTATCTGGTGGTTAGAAATTACTTGAATTTGTTCTTAAAATATGGTGCACTAGAAATTACAAATGGTTACATAGTTCACGTGACACATTTGATTACACAACCATTTACAATTTAATATTGTAACATATCTATAAAACTGTGCAATGACATTGTGCACTGAGGGAGGTGGTGTTATAGTAATGTCAAGCTGACGTGGACTAGAGGTGGTAACAAATAATCTCTTTACAATTCAACTTAGCTCTTAAGTATTTTTAACATAAATTATATAAGGCAACGTATCAGGTGCAAACCAACATTTTCATACAAACTATGGAATCTTCAATCTGAGTCATTGGATCAACATCTAAGGGGTATGGGGGATTGTGTAATTTTACAATCTAGACCCGCTCTTGGATTGGATAATCACACTTTTGCAAATCCCTCCTCCCACCTCTCTGCGCCCCTCCCCTTAGATGAGATCTGATGGCCCAGATTGAAATTTCTATAGTTTACACCTAATATGTTCCCATTATATAAAATTAGAACCCTTAGTTCCTCTAAGTCAAATGTGTTAAGGTCCTTTGCTACCCCTAGTCAGGGCAGCAACGCCCACAGACGTTGTACTCGAGGCCGGCCGGCGACGGAGGTGAAAGGGAGGGGAGAGGCTGCCACGGATTTCATTCCCATTCAGTTCTTTATTGGTGTCGTATGTTGTTTGTTTTGAGTGATATTACTTGCTGTATCAATCAGTTTTTCTTTTGTTTTGCTGTTTTTTTTGTGACATGTCACAATTCTATTGGACTGAAAAGTGATTGATAACTGAACGGAAAATCATTCGGGTGATACATAGCAAACTCCCTTTTTTCAGACTCTGACTGCGTGCGAGCCTGCAAAAAAATTCATGAGAAAATAGACACAAGTATAATACGATCGAAAGCTGTGGACATTCAGTATGGTAGTGTCACAAAGAGAACCATCAGATGCATGACAACTTCATCATTAACCAAATCTAATTCTTAAAAGGATAGATAGTAAAAAGTTCGGCCGATTGGACGACAATACAGTTGTAGTTTGAAACTACGAGGACTTCATCAGGTACAAAAAGAAGAACTACTACTGACGAGTCTCAAAATAGAACTACATGCACCGCGTATGCATGCCCCTACACCCTGACCTTCACCTTCAGCTCATCAAGGATCGACGGGAACTGCAACACCATCTGAGCAAAATCATGGGTCAACACGGCCTTCTTGAAGTTCTTCTCGTCCGCGAAGAAGTCGATGCATCTCTTCTTCAGCTCCGGGCAATTGTACATTTGAGCACAAGCCAGAGTACTAGCAACTATATCCCCCGAGATTTTTTTCTGCAGCTTGCTAGCACACAGAAGCTTCAGACGGTCTAGTGCGTAGTGGTCGGCCGCGGCGAGCAGATCTTGAAGCTTCTTTGATGCAGAGCCTCCAAACTCGTCATCATCTTTGTCGGCAATTAGATCCTGAAGCTTGCCATCATCTTTGTCTTCATCTGAATCCGACTCCGACTCCGAATCCGAATCCTAATCGTCCTTTTCATCTTCGCCTTCATCTTCATCTTCATCTTGGGCTTCGGCTTCATTTTCAAGCAAATCGTCAGTGTAGATGAACCTAAGCATGACCTTGAACATTGCGGGCGTGATGTCGTTCAAGGTGATGGATGACATATTGGCATCCGCCATGGAGCCCAGGAGTTGCGCCTTGAAGACCGGCGAGCGGGCGGCGAGCACCGCCCGGTGGGCGGTAAACTCCTCGCCGTCGACGATGAACGACACATCGGAGCCATCCGCGGAGTCCAGCAGGATGTCAAGGTGGCTCCAGGGTTTCAAATCTCGGCCGGGAACCGCCGGTTTCCGGGTTTTTTTCGTTCCCGGTCCGGTCCGGGACGGTAAACCGGGTTCGGTTTTTTATATTTTATGCTTCTAAATCCAAAAATACAAAAGTAATTTGTTTGTGCTACTGTTTCGGTTTTGAACAGTGTCACCGGTTTTTAAAACCCTGGGTGGCTCCCTATGTCGGAGGACTGGCCGTCATGCTCAGGCACGACCTTCACCCCACACATGATGATGAACGAGCCATCCGTCAAGCAGAGCGACTCCAGGACACTTCGCTGCACGAACTGCGGCCAACCATGGGAGGCATTTGGTGGGAAGACATGCACGAACCTGCTTCTGTAGGACGAGGACGGAGCACCGTCTCTGTCCATCACGAAGGCCTCGAAGATAGCCTTGGCGTCTTTGGATCTGCTCTCATGACGGAGGAAGATAGATAGGTACAACTCGCCCTTGCCCGCTTCTTGAAACGAACATGGTACCATTTATGTCATTTCGAGTGATTTTGGTGATCAAATGACAACACAACACTTGGACTAATATGATTGTTAAGATGACCATTCTCAGGCTTTTAGATTCAAGTGATGACAAAGAGAAAGAGAGGATAGGCGTAGCAAGGCCCGAAGGGCTGCCCCTACGGGGGTTCCGCTACCCGGTTAGCGGACGGGGGGCGAGGGGGAGTCGCCCCTCGCGGGTCTCAGGGCAGCGCCCTGAAAGATAGGCTTTGGATCAGGAGCACCGGAAGAACCGATGCCTAAGCATCGGTGCATCCAACGCTTGTCGGAAGAACCGACGCTATGATGTTTGGTGCAGGAAGAAGTCGAAGCCAAGTCAGCCTATAGGCACCGGTTGAACCGACGGTCCAAGAAAGGGCATCAGTGCATTGGGCGTACTGTGTACCAGAGACAATTTCAAGTGCCCAGGAAAAGTTTCTTTAGCACCGGTTCAACCGACGATGCATCGGAGTATTGTGTCGGTGCATTGACGTCAGCAGAAGAGAAGAAGACTGTGAGTGACCGGTTTAACCGACGGGCAAGCATCGATTCAACCGGTGGTCACTGTAGCAGCAGTCAGAAGTTTAACGGCTACTTCGTGTCTTAGAGTGACCGGATGAACCGACGCTACCCCTGCCAGAGGCATCGGTTCTTCCGGTGATACGCATATTTTCTGCTGACCGTTGGAGCAACGGCTACAAGACTTGGTGGCCTATATATATGCCTCACCCGGCCATTTGAAGTTTGTTGGAGTTGCTGGACATCCAACACACACCCAAGAACATCTCCAAGCCATACAAAAGTATCAAGATCATATCCTTAGCCCTTAGCACACTTTGAGAGTGTTGTGTAAAGGATTAGCTCTTAGTGAGTGAGATTGCAAGGCTTCGAGCCTTTGTGCTGTGGTTCATTAGCGAACCAAAACAAGAGCGTGGTGCACCGGCACCTTGGAGCGTGAAGCTCGCCGGCAACGTCATCGACCCTCCGATTTGGTGTGGAGCGGCGACGACATCTTTGTGCGGGGGACGTGGAGACCCACATCCTTTGTGGAGAAGCTCCTTAGTGGAACCCCGGGGCCAAGGTGATCGTGATTGTGTTCACGAAAGAGACTTGGTGGCCAAGTAGCAATACTCTTAGTGAGTGCTACTACAATGTAGATGTAGGTGTGCCTTTGTGACTAACCGAACCACGGGATAAACACCCGCGTCAAGAGTTTGCTATCTCCTATCCCGTTCTTTAAGCTTTCGTATTTCATACTAGCAATTTGTGTGCCTTCTTTCATAGAATAGTTTCTTGATAGGAAATACTATAGGTTGCTAAACTCTTTTGGGATAGGGGTTTCACATTAGAACAACCTAGTTGCACATCTAGATAGCATGTTTTAGTTTAAGTTTTGTGCAAACTAGTTGGAGCCATAGGTGTAAGTTTTTATTAGTGCCTAATTCACCCCCTCCACCTCTTAGGCTAGAGCATCCGATTACTTTCAATTGGTATTAAAGCCGGGACTCACTTGTCTCACAAACAAAGCCAATTCTATTGGCAAATTTGTGTTTACCGGCTCATTAGATCGGTAGGCTTCACCGCCTAGTGAGTTAGCTCTTTTAGGGGAAGGGATGGATTCTCTAGGACCTCCTCCACGTTTCGATGGCACGGGCTTCCAACGATGGAAGATTCTAATGCAATCACACCTCCAAGCAAAGAGCCTAAATATTTGGAGAGTTACGAGTGAAGGAACTAAAAGCAATAGTCAACAAGAGAGGCAATATGATGCTATAGCCAAGTGTGCTATTTTAAACTCTCTTGGTGAAAATGTGTTCAACCGTGTGTTTGCTTGCGAAAATGCTAATGTTTTAGGGAAAACTATTAGTGAGAACCATGAAGCCACAAAAGATGTTGCAAATGAAAAATATCATGTTCTCATTGATAAACTTAATAGTTTCAAGCAATTTGATCATGAAAATGCCAAATCTATGTACTCACGGTTGAATATTCTTGTGAATGAGATCAATTCTTTAGATGTGAAGAAAATTGAAGATTTGGAACTCATTCGCAAAATCCTTCATTCGCTTCGAAGGCCGGACTATGATTTGGTGACAACAATTCTATATGAGAAAGATCTCAACACAATGACACCAAACAAAGTCCTAAATAAGGTGATCGCCCATGCGCTACGCCATGATATCAAGCCAAGAGCGCCACCCTCTTCACCAACACATAACGCACTTGCATGCAATCAAGTCAAAAAGTTGAAGAAGATGGCCATCAAAAGTAGCTCAAGTGATGAGGAAGAAGAGGATGCAAAAAGCTCCTCAAGTGATGATCAAGAGCCAATGCACCCCAATCTCTACAAGCAAGTAAAGAAGATGAACAAGTGCTTAAAGGAAATCAACTCAATGGGGTATATGGTCTTCCTCAAAGATGGTCCTCACCATCAACTTATGAAGGTTGAGAAGAAGTTCAAGAAGAACAAGCAAAAGAAGGAGAAGAAGCTCAAGCATGAATCATTTGCCATATTTGGTGAATGGGTTAGTGGTGATGAAGAATCAAGTGCTAGCTCAAGCGATGAATCAAGCAAGAGATTCACCACCCGCACCAACTTCAGATCATCATCAAACACTTGCCTTATGGCCAAAGGTATGAATAGCGATGTAAGTGATGATGACTCCGATTCTCCTTCAATTGATGAACTTCTTGACCTTGTTCATGAGCACCAAAAAGTCATTAAGAAACAATCAAAAGAAATTAAAAACCTTAGTGCTCTCAAAGATCTAAATGCTTCTCTTGCTACAAACTTTGAAGATTTGATGTGCAAATTCAATTTGCTTAGTAAGGAGCATGAAGAGCTCAAATTAAAATTTGAGAGCATTAATAATACAAATGACTCTTTGGAAATGGAGCAAGCTATCCCCTGTGCAATTTCTATCTCTAGGGTAGATGCTTCAACTTCTTGCATTGATTTAATTGATGAATCTTGTTCTAACCCTTGCAATGAGAAATGCAATGAGAATGTTGTTGTAGAATCATGTGATGATCTCATTGCCAAGGAGAATGATGAGCTCAAGTAAGAAGTGGAAAGGCTCATGAATGACTTGTATAGATTGAAGGGCAAAGGCATGGAGAGTAATATCCAACCTTCTCAAGATAACCGTGAGAACATGGTGAAGAAGCTTGAGAAGGGGTCCACTGTGACTTGCTCAAAGTGCCACAAAGAAGGCCACAAGTTCAACAAGTGTCCTCAACCAAGTAAGAAGCTTTCGGATGAGAAGAACAAGAAGAAGCTTACAATCAAAAGTTCTCTCATCTACAGCAAGCCCAACCGGAGGAACAAAATCAATAGCACCTCCTATGTGATCAAGAAGAAAACAAATGGCAAGGTGGTTGCTCACAAGTTTGGGAAGCAAGAAAGGAGTTGGAACCGCCCCATTTGGGTGCACAAGGATGTCATCATCAATATGAAGGGGCCTCAAATGGTGTGGGTTCCAAAGGAAACTTGAAGCCCAAGAATGGCTTCGGGGGATTTTGAGGCTTAGCTCACAAGTTAAAGTGAAGGTTCAAGCCAAAGAAGCTAAGTTCACAACTTGGACATACGTTGCCCAAGTCCCCCATGTTAAGGTAATGGTAGCTAGAATTCAATTTAAGCATCATGTAGCTCCATTACTTCTTGCTAGGTTGTTTGCATACATTGCATCACCTAGTATTATATATGGTGGGTTGCTTGTGTCATGACTCTAACCCATGAGCAACCTACATGGTTTGATAAGTGTGTAGAAAGCTACACAAGATTACTCTTCATGGTACATGGACTTCATGAGGTAAGTATTTCATATGTGTACCATGAACACAAGCTATAGGGTAAACTTCCCAATTGTGTCAAAATCAATGTGCATACATTTGCTTGGTGATTCAAACACTAAATGCATACATTTAGGGGGAGTTCATCCTATGGCTTGTGATTTTGAGACTAACATGTTTATAAGTTTATCTTTTGTAGTCTCACTTGGAGTTACCACTCTAAGAGAATGTTTCTCATGATCAATGTGAACAAACAACTCTATAAGAGTGATTAGATAAATTGTGCTTCATGCATATTGAGCCATGCTCTATTGAACTTAAATGCTCATATCTAAGTTCATAAGCTATGCGCTCATACATTTGCTTAACTTTAGTGTACCAAGAGCTCTTCTTTTAAAAGACTTTCAATTGGTTGCAATTCACTTTCAATTGGTACATGCAAGGTAAACAAATACCCCCGGAGGTATGCAAGGTTCTAAATTGATTCAATTGGTATCTTTGTCATATCCTATTTACTTTAGAGCTACCTCCGTGCATGATATGATCTAAGCTTTCTAGTTAATACATCTAGTTGTGCACTTGATTTTCACATTATCATTTTGTGCACATACTTATGGAAAGCTTAGCTCATGCCATGCTAGTTTTGTGATTTTGTGATCCACCATAGTAATTTTTCAATTGGTATCTTCATTGATATCATATAATTGGATCATGAGTCATGGAACTAACTCCCTAGTCTACTAATCTTTTCTTGAGCAATATTGTTTTGCAAGACTTTTTTTTAGGGAGCAAGACCTTTTAGGTGATTTGATTCCAAAGGGAAAGAAATATGGATCAAAACAAAGTATTTTCTTAAGGAAAAGAAGCATATCCTAAAGGGGGAGAAATATCTAAAGTGAATCAAGTCATGAGCGAGAAGTAGCAAAAAAGGGGAGGAACAAAGGGGGAAATCATGGTTTTAGGGGGAGGCCAAGTCATCATTGGATAGTGGTAAACATCCAAGCAAGCGTAAGCGGTTTTCAATTGATTTCTATTGGTATCAAGTGGTTAATTTGTCAAATTTTACAAATTTATGTTTGCTTTAATTGTGTTGTCATCAATCACCAAAAAGGGGGAGATTGAAACGAACATGGCACCATTTATGCCATTTCGAGTGATTTTGGTGATCAAATGACAACACAACAATTGGACTAATATGATTGTTAAGATGACAATTCTCAGGCTTTTAGGTTCAAGTGATGACAAAAAAAAGAGAAGATAGGCGTAGCAAGACCCGAAGTTGGAGCCATAGGTCTAAGTTTTATTAGTGCCTAATTCATTCCCTCCCCCTCTTAAATTAGAGCATCCGATTACTTTCACTTCTCTATCCCCACGGGGGTAGCATCTGATCTTCCAGAGGTGCCTCCCAGCGGAGATGTCGCCGGAGCTAACGACGTGCCTGATGGCGACCTTGTTCGTCCCTCTGTAGTTACAAGAGTCGAACATGCTGGGTCTCATCTTGAACTGGTGTGTGAAGCTACAGGAGTTTTACATGCTGGCTCTCATCTTTGCCTGCAGTAGTTGGACGGGATTGGATTGCAGATCATGAGAATTGGTGGCCTCGCAGTAGTACTCGGATCCTACAAGTACATCTATATATAATGCTAGGTTCTGCTAGGACGATGGCCAATGTGCGTGCCGTGTATAGAAGGAGCTTGGCCGACGCTTGGAGTTCCGAGCCACGCGCGGGAGACAGGAGTTCGTGTCGGAACAAGCACGGACGTTGTTGGTTTTGGTAGGGTTGAGCTGGTTAGCAGACGGGCTGGCGGTCCAAAAGTGGACGAACGGAAAGACGCCAGATGCATGGGTCTCAAGTTTGGATGGGAATTATCTCCAATCTTGGCTACTACTAATTCCAAGTGTTAATGTGCTGAAAAACTAGTCATGTTTGAGTGCTTATTAATAAAATTTATTTTTCCCTAAACACTTCACTCTTGGCCAATATAAAGTTTGTCTCCCAACATATATGCTCTGATCTACTTCTGCTGTGTACGTGTGAGAAGTTAGTTTAGATATTCAAAAACGCAGTCAAAATCTGGTCAAAACCCATGTATTCAACCTTAACCTGAAATATGTCCGAGTCAGGAGAACAGCCTGAACCCACCCCGTAGACACTAGTTTTTTTCTCCAAACTTTGCTCATATACTTTCCAAAATTTCTCCCTATAACTTATACTTCTATGTTCAAACTTGAAATTCACAGCAAGTTTGACCATAATAATATATAGCATATTGGCCCTCGAAATCCAGCCCAAAGTTTGCAAAAAGTCATTCTTCACATCTCTGAATTTCAGCAAAAGGCATATTTTTGCCCAGATTTGGAGCTAAACATCTTTCAAAACGTGCGTGTTTTATCAATGTATCCTTGATAAAAAAAATGTAAAGGCTTCTTAGGGCTACAACTTTTGTACATATCATTTAGGTAGATCGTCGTACACGATTTATGCGAGTTTTGGCTGGCCAAACTGTCGTTTTGGAGTTGACGAACGGTATCTGAATCGATCAATCGACTCGTTGTGTTCGTGCCCGTCAGAGATCATGTCCCTCGCTCACCTCACCTGCCTCACGTTTCAATCAGCCCGGACGGCCTCGTCCTCCTCCCTCGCCCCACCAAAATCAAATCCCTTCCGGCCATGCATGGCTTCTCCACCTCCCTAGACTGCTCCTCAACCTCCCCTTCGACCACCGTATCCTGCATTCCTGCTCCTCGCCGGGGATTTTTTCAAATCCCGAGCCACCGACCACCATTACTGCCGCCCTTGGGCCTCAATGCCTCCGGCACACCTCCGGCCTCCTTCCACGTCGTCCGATCCATCCCCACAAATGGTTTGATGGTGAGCTCCTCTTGCTCAGGGGCTCGCTAATGCCGCGCGTTCGTCCCTGCTCGCTCCGGAACGCCGGCCGGCAGTCCGGCATGGCGCCGGAGCCTTGACCGTGTGACTCTGACGAGGCAGAGTGCCGCGACCTCCTTCCGAGATTCAGTCCATCTGCACCGCACGCGCCGCATCGGACGGCTGGTAGGCGTCCGGGGTGGACGGTGCTTGAAATACCGTCCACCCCCGGACGGTATCTGAGACACCGTCCACCCCCTGGGCCGGCGAGGAGCGCTGCCTCCGCCTCGCACAGTGGCTCGCCGGAGCGCCGCCGAGCTCCGGTCGTCTCCCGCTTCCTTCCTCGTCCTCCTTGCCGCCCAGCTTGCCCAGTATCTCCGCTGCGACTCGGCTGCAGCTCTGCTGCGGCTGCGCCTTCCCTTCCCAATGGCCAATGCATCTGCCATCTGCAGCTGTATGCCGGACGGAGACGGGAGACGAGGATCTGCCTTGCTCTGTTCGTTGCAGCAGATGAAGAAGAGCGTCACGCCTTCTTCCTCGCCCCTCGCCGTCACCAGCAGTCCATCACGAACGATCCAAGCACTGACAGCCCTTAACTCTCAAGTCTGAAAACCTGCAAGGAAGACGGGACGGCCTCACCGCGGCCGCAGGCGGCGCAGCGGATGGACTTGGGTGCGCGGCAGCGTGGGGTCGGAGGCGAGGTCCTCGAAGAGGGCCTGCGTGGGCTAGCCGGCGGCGTGGTCCGCCATGTTTCGATACAAGCCGTTGCTGTCGGACTTGGACACCTCCTGCTGAAAAGCAGAGTGCAGCAGGGTCCTCGCAAGTTCAGAACAAGAAAACTGAGTGGCTGCCCTTATATACAGTCGTCAGATCTTCTGCAGAATTTAAACGACAGTTTCAAATATTTAAGAAAGTAATAGATTGAGTTTGACAGATTCAGCCATGGAATTCAGTTTCAAAACTAAATCAACCATGTACAGGCATGGAATTCAGTTTGACAGATTCAGCCAGAGATCTGCAGGAGATCCCACATGCGAGCAAAGAAAGGGAGGAGGTTTCAGATGTCGAGCCCTTGCATGAGATGTGCAAACAACATGTGCAGATGCAGCTATGAAATTTCCAGCAGGGAAGCGGTGCACCGCCCATATATATATATATATATATCTTCCATACTGATCGGAGCCCTCGGCATGGAGAGCAGCATGTCTTTTGCCAAAAAAAAAAAAGTGCTCATTTTGATACAACATGTCACTCCCATGGAACAGCTCAACCGCCTATGGTTGTGCCGCCATCGACGCAGATGACCTGGCCGGTAACGTAGGAGGCCGCCGGCATACACAAGAACGACCACGAATGCTATCTCCGCCGGCTCCCCGGTCCGGCGCAATGGAATTTTCGGCAAAAATTCTTACTCCACGACTTCCTCCGGGCCTACCTGTGTTCGCTAGATATTATATAAGGTTATATTTTTATTTTGTATTCTAACTTTGTGTTTTTTTAACCTTTTAGTACAAACTATATTGTTTACGTGTAATTTTTTAATTTTAATTTGTTTTGACATTTCGTAGATAAAAGTAGTATACAAAGTTGTTTATTGTTGGAAATTGGACCTTCGGGAATAGACCCGGAGGTTAATCACAACCTCAAAAACATCTCCTAACCTGTCTGCAGGGCCCTAATGTATGGGTAATGAATGCGGCCGAAGGATGATTGGCGCCTTTCGGGACCTGCGAAGCGTCGAGGAGATCACCTTCAGGAGGCCGAGGGTGACGATTGACCACTTGGAAGCACAAGCCCAGGGATCAAGACCTGCGAGGCGTTGAGGAGATCACCTTCGGGAGACTGAAGGTGACGATTAATCACTCAGGAGCACAAGCCCAGGGATCAAGACCTGCGAAGCATAAAGGAGATCACCTTCGGGGGACCGAATGTGACGATTGATCACTCAGAAGCACAAGCTAGAAGACCAGAACCTGTGAAGGTTCTCGACACCCGAAGGATATCAAATACAGAATGCAACCCGGACGAAGGTCTGCAAAACCTTCGTCGGGAGTAGGCGTGCGTGTAAAATGTGAATACGTGTGAATGTCGGATTTGTACACCTCTCACTTTGTAATTTTATCCTGAAACCGTTTGTAAGTGAGCTGTAAATGAATTGGAAGAGGGCAATTTGGGGATATTTGGCCGAGGGCTAAGGGTATAAATAGCCCCCCCTCTCCACAGTGTAAAAGATTGAATTTTCTGGTTATTTACTGGAGAATTAAGTGACTACTTTCATTGCCATTTTCATATTGTTCATACTCCCTGTTTGGGCATCTAAGAAGCAAAGATTCCAACAGCGACGCCCACCGTTCCAGCTCGAAAAACAACCTTCGATGGCCCCAGCGAAGAGTAAAACCCCAGTCGGCACCACTAGCAACTCCACTCAGCCTGGCCTTGTCCTCAACGGCTCTCCACCGCAGCACGAAGAAGCCAACCCACAAATTGAAGACATCACCACCGAAGCTGGTCTTCATGGAGATCCGGTTGAAAGCAGCGAAGACACCGAAGCTCATCAAACTCAATCCGCGGAGCTCACAGAAGCAGCACTCCAGCTCAATGCCCTTGAAATGAGAAAAAGAAACATCGAAGCTCAGCTCGCCACAAAAAAGAGGGCACTGGACCAGACAAACAAGCTAGCCTAGGCCAGGCGCAAACTAGCAGAAATGGAGGCAGAAGTTGACAATCTGTAGAGGACATACGAAGAAATGCCCGAAGGTTCTGCCCAACAAGAAAACCGCGTCATCCACCAGACAACCTTCGCTCACAATGAAGACCGAAGGCTACCACCGGTCAACCTCCCATTTGACCCGACCTCGCCACTCTCAGTCACTCTGCAACGAACTTCATGGCCGCTCGGCTTCAAGCCCACACAGCTCCCCAAGTACAATACTACAATTGATCCAACCCAGTTTCTCATGGCCTACGAAGCAACCATTGCTTCGGTCGGATGTGATGACTCAACCATGGTCAAGTCCTTCGTCATGGCTTGCGAAGGTTCTGTGGCCAACTGGTACTCATACCTTCCCCCACAATCAATCAAAAACTGGTACCAACTGAAAGGAAGGCTCCTCCAGGACTTCCAGGGTTTCAGAAGGCTAAATACCAATACTGTGAAAGACTTCAAGTGCCCACAGCATGACCGCGAGCCTCTCTATGACTATTTCTGGAGGTTCGTTCAGAAGAAGACTCAAATCCCAAACTTCCCAGAGAAAGATGCGATTGAGAAATGCATCGAAGGTCTCCTGCCTAGCCAGCTTGCTTCTCATCTCACAAGAGAGCCCCCGAGAACCCTGGAGGAGCTCTATACAGAAGCAGAGAAGTACGCGAAGTCAGATGCCGACCACCGCAGAAGGGTAGAGCAAAGAAGAATTATGCATCAGGCAGAAAAATACAATCATCAAACATGGCAGCAAGAGAAGCAGCCAGCTCAGCAACTCATTTTACCTGTGGAACCCTCACAAGATGATGAGGAACAGTTAACCTTTGATCTCTTCGTGATACCACCAGAGTCGGAACCTCAACACACAAATAACAAGCAATCTTCGTCCGGAGCACCGGGCAGAGGTCGCGGCAGAGGTAGAGGCCGAGATCGCGGACCTTCGCGTGAGCCTAAAAACTCTTCTATTACTTCCACGGGTCTGACTCTGATCATAGAACAAACCAGTGCCCAGATAAGAAGAAGACCCTTTAGATAATGGAGTCCGAGAAAAAAGCCAAGCTAGTTGGGCATACTACATAGCATCAGACTCCACAAACTCAACCTCAATAAATATAGTACACACAACCTTCGTTCGTCCCACCCCCCTATTTACCCAAGCATACCGCCCACCCACGTTCAACTACAACCACAACCACAACTGGCAGCCGCAGCCAAACCCTCAAATGCAACCCAGTCAACACACCACCCAAGCTCAGCCAACACAAGAGCAGCTACCACTACCCCCAATCCATCCACCAAAACAAGAAAACCAAACCACAAATAGCCAACCCGCGGCACTACCAACCTTCGGGATGATCATGCCCATCTCCGGAGGTTCCACCCTGGACTTCGAAAACAAGAGACAACGCAGAGACTACTTCAGGCAAATCCATTGCATCATCTCCGAAGGTCCAACCAAGAGAACCCAGTGGTCACACTCTCTGATCACCTTCTCCGAAGAAGATGTCAACCTCATCAGCTACCCACACACAAATGCTCTTGCCATCGAGTCAAATATTCAGGGCTGGAGGATTGGCAAAATACTAGTTGACACTGGTAGTTCTGCAGATATCATCTTTTCTGACACATTCGACAAAATGGGCATCGACCGAAGCCTGCTTCAGCCTTCGGAAATCCCTTTAATGGGACTCGGAGGAAAAAGAGTGAACGCAATCGGCAAATTGTCACTCTCTGTGTCCTTCGGTGACACAGCCAACGCAAGAACAGAACATATCACCTTCGATGTGGTAGAGATGCCCTATCTCTATCGAGCAATCCTAGGAAGGGGGACCATCAACAAGTTTGAAGCTGTTGTTCGCCAACTGTACTTATGCATGAAGATTCCAGCACCTGCGGGGGTCATCACTGTCCGTGGCGACCAGCAGCTTGCAAGAGACATAGAGCGGGGCTACACCCCAGGCCAGAAAAATGTCCACAACCTTCGGACCGAATCCAAGTCCCATAACTTCAAAGAGCAGCAGAAAGACAAAGAAAAAGCAACCTTCGAAGAAGATTGCAAAGTCAAGAAAATCCCCCTAGACGAGCACCTTCCTGACAAAATGGTAACTATCAATGCAACCCTCGAGCCCGAGGAAGAAAAAGAGCTTCTCGAGTTCCTACGCAAAAATCAAGATGTTTTTGCATGGTCCGCCAGTGACCTTCGGGGTGTCAGCAGAGATATCATTGAGCATTGCTTGGATATCAACCCCAACATCAAGCCGAAGAAGCAGAAACTTCGCAAAATGGAAGATGAGAATGTTGCGGCAGTCAAAGCCGAAGTCCAGATACTGTTAGATGCAAATGTTATTCGAGAAGTCAAGTACCCAACATGGTTGGCAAACATCGTGCCGGTCAAAAAGAAGAATGACAAGTGGCGCATGTGCAATGATTTCACTGACCTCAATAAAGCCTGCCCGAAGGATGACTTCCCGCTGCCAAGAATCGACAGAGTCGTTGATGATGCGGCAAACAGTCAACTGATGTCTCTGCTGGATTGCATCTCCGGATACCATCAGATATGGATGAGAAAAGAAGATGAAGAGAAAACAAGCTTCATAACACCCTTCGGCACCTACTGCTTCGTGAGGATGCCCGAAGGATTGAAGAATGCAGGACAATCTTTTTCAAAAATGTCTTCAGTGGTTTTAGAGCACCAAATCAGAAGAAATGTCTTGGCTTATGTTGATGATATTGTTGTGACCAGCTCAATAAGGAGCAACCATGTGGCAGATTATCCTTAAACCCCAACAAGTGCATCTTCGGAGTTCACAAAGGAAATGTGCTAGGATGTCTCGTATCAACAAAAGGCATCGAAGCAAATCCTGACAAAGTGAAGGCGCTCTGGAATATGGAGGAGCCCAGGTCCATCAGGGACGTTCAGAAACTCACAGGGAGGATAGCAGCACTAAATAGATTCATCCCTCGCTCCGCTGACCGAAGCCTACCATTCTTCAAGGTCCTTCGCAATGCGAACAAATTCGAGTGGGGCCTCGAGCAAAGCAAAGCTCTTCAGGCACTCAAAAATCATCTCCAGAACATGGTCAAAATGACCTCGCCTGATCCGAAGGATGTGTTGCTCCTGTACATCACAGCATCCTACTCTGCTGTCAGTGCAGCGCTTGTGCTCGAGAGAGAAGTTGAGAGAAAGAAGAAACAACTACCTGTCTACTTCGTATCCGAAGCTCTTGCAGGCTCGAAGCTTCTGTACTCAGAGCTAGAGAAGATTGCATATGCAGTAGTCATGTCTGCTCGGAAGCTTCGACATTATTTCGAAGCTCACAAGATAATCTTAGTTACAGATCAACATCTACATGATTTGTTCACGAACAGAGAAGCATTAGTCAGAATCGCCAAATGGGCTTCGGAGCTCTCCGAGTTCTACATTCACTTCGAGAGGAGAACGGCAATCAAATCACAAGTATTGACAGATTTCATCATTGATTGGACATCCCCAATCTTTAAGGAGGAACCTTCTACCGAAACTTGGATCGTGCACTACGATGGAGCCTGGTGCATCGATGGAGTAGGCATCGCTGCAATCATAGAATCTCCCTTGGGAGCAAAAATAAGATATGCAGCGCGCCTAAGCTTCGGCAACATAGAATCATCAACCAACAACACCTGCCGAGTATGAAGTTTTGCTCCTGGGCCTTCGCAAAATGAAAGCCCTCGGCCATAAAAACTTCATAGTTAGAACAGATTCAAAGGTTGTCAGAGACCACATTGAAAAAGACTCAGAAGCAAAAAAAACCAGAACTCATCGAGTACCTCGATGCCATTAGAGCCATGGAGAAGCATGTCAAGGGCTTCGATATCGTCCATATCCCAAGGCATATGAATGACGAAGCTAACAAACTGGCAAAAGCAGCATCTAGAAAGGAGCAATTACCTCCGGACGTATTCTTCGAAGAGATTACGGAACCTTCGGTCAAGCCGAAAAAAGAAAAACAAGTTTCAGTCATCTCAGCCGAAGATTGGAGAACACCTATAATGGAGTACCTTCGGGGAAACATCGAGCTGCCAAATGAGAAAGAAGAGAAGAAAATGTTCCAGAGAGCGAGGGGCTATGTCATCTCTGAGGGCGAGTTGTTCAAGTCA
This sequence comes from Panicum virgatum, assembly GCF_016808335.1. Lineage (NCBI taxonomy): Eukaryota > Viridiplantae > Streptophyta > Magnoliopsida > Poales > Poaceae > Panicum > Panicum virgatum. Next base: position 44,305,530 of record NC_053141.1, on the reverse strand, counting down.
GGCGTCACCAGCCCATGGTTAAAGTGCATCGCGACAACCGAAGGAATTGAGCTCCTCAAGAAATTCACTCCGGGTTTTGCGGATCCCACATTGGCTTCAGACAACTTGTCTCCAAAGTCTTCAGGCAAGAATTCTTCTGGCCAACGAAGCTGAAGGACGCTCAACACATAGTGAAAACATGTCAAGCATGCCAAATGATGGGCCCGAAGTCCTCTAAACCTTCGGAGTCAACTCAGCTGATAACTCCGACCTGGCCTCTTCAAAGATGGGGAATTGACCTAGTGGAACCTCTACCCACAGCTCAGGGCAATTACAAGTACGCAGCAGTTGCTGTTGAGTACTTCACAAAGTGGATCGAAGCCAAGCCACTCATCAACATCACATCAGAAACAATCAGAAAATTTTTCTGGTAGAACATCATCTGCAGGTTCGGGGTCCCAAGGGAGATCACTGTCGGTAACGGCAAACAGTTTGATTCACAGCTCTTCAGAGAATTCTGTTACAGTGTGGGCACGAAGGTAATCTTCACCTCGGTGTACCACCCACAATCCAACGGGGCCATCGAAAGAGCCAACGGCATCATCTTCGACAGCATCAAAAAGTGCCTGTTTGATCAGAAAAAAGGCAAATGGGCCGATGAACTCCCGAAGGTCATCTGGTCCCACAACACTTCAGGATCAAGGACAACAAAGTTCACCCCATTCAGGCTACTCTATTGTGCTGAAGCAATGACACCAGAGGAGCTTAAAAACCGAAGCCTAAGGGTGACTCACCAGGTCGAGGCCATACCATCGAGCGGCAAGGACCTTATGGAACTAGATATCCTTCAAGCTTCGGAGAAGCTTGAGAAATATCAACAAGAAACCACAAAGTGGAGAGACAAAAAATTCATGAAAAAGAACATCACAGTCGGGGACTGGGTCCTAAAAAGAAAGCCAAACGGCGAAACCTCCGGCAAGTTTAACTCAAAGTGGGAAGGGCCTTTCCTAGTGACCAAAAGCAACAGGTCAGGGTCTTACCACCTGTCTGACGCCGAAGGCAACCAGCTGCAACATCCGTGGAATGCTGACAGCCTCAAGAAGTACTACATATGAGCATATAAAAAGGCCGCATCGCAAGACTATAAGCGATTGCGGACCTCCGTAGCTGTTCTTATTTTTTCTTTACATTGTAAAGAGTCTTACTCTTTTCCTCACAGGGGGGAACTCCACACCGGAGGTGAGGTTTTTGACGCGGCGGACCCGTTGTAAGCTAATTCAATACAATGAATTCCCCCCAAGAAAAGTGTCCCCTTCGCCTAAGCAGCCCAAATGGCAAGCTTCGGCAAGCATCTACATGCTCCTTAAAACAGTAAGTTAGCAAAGTATGCAGAATCCGCAAACTTTGCATACTTATCTAAACAAACACCAAGGGGCTTCAACCTATTAAAAGGTCCAAACCAAAAAACCTTCGGCACCCAAAGCCACAATAAGTGCTTGCTAAATAAACGCCAAGGGATTTCGACCTTTTAATAGGTCCGAACCAAAAAACCTTCGGCACCCAAAGGCACAATAAGTGCTTGCTAAACAACAGCCAAGTGGCTTCGACTTTTTTAATAGGTCCGAACCAAAAAACCTTCGGCACCCAAAGGCATAATAGGTGCTTGCTAAACAACAGCCAAGGGGCTTCGACCTTTTTAATAGGTACGAACCAAAAAACCTTTGGCACCCAAAGGCACAATAAGTGCTTGCTAAATAAACGCCAAGGGGCTTCGACCTATTAAAAGGTCCTAACCTGAAAACCTTCGGCACCAAAAGGCACAACAAGTGCAAAATCAACACCAAGGGGCTCCGACCTTTCAGAAGGTCCGAACCAAAAACCTTCGGCACAGAAGGCACAACAAGTGCAAAATCAACGCCAAGGGGCCCCGACCTTTCAGAAGGTCCGAACCAAAAACCTTCGGCATAGAAGGTACAACAAGTGCAAAATCAACGCCAAGGGGCTCCGACCTTTCAGAAGGTCCGAACCAAAAACCTTCGGCACAAAAGGCACAACAAGTGCAAAATCAACGCCAAGGGGCTCCGACCTTTCAGAAGGTCCGAACCAAAAACCTTCGGCACAACAGGTACAAAATAAACGCCGAGGGCCTTCGACCTTTCAAAAGGCCCGAACCAAAAAACCTTCGGCACCAAAAAGCAATAAGTACCAAACAAACACCAAAAAGGCTTCAACCCTATCAAAAGAAATCCAAAAACCCTCAGCTCTAAATGAAGGGAAGAGTGCACCAAGTACCAAGGAAACTTGATCTGCCGAAGGTACGAAACGAAAACACCCTCGAAAAACCGAAAGATGGATGCCAGAAAGGGGGGAGATGTTTTTCTCTTCGAACTCTCGGCATCCATCATTCAACCTAAACAAAATACAACGAGGAAGTCAACCCTTCGAGGCAAAAGTGTTCGTAGAAAGGGGGGAGACATTTTTTTTCCTAAAACACAAAATTTGCGCACGATTGCCTCGAAAGTGAACAAATTATCTTTCAAAGTTCCACAAAAAGGAACTTAAACTGCCTCGCAGGCAACGATTCGCCAGGACGAACGTCGCTTTGGGTGGCAGTAACCTGCTTCCCGAAGGACACAGCCAGCATCCAACAAAATGAGGAGACATTCTTATTCAAGACTGACAAATCTTCTCCCGAAGTTACTTTTCCTTACCAAACACAACAATCACAAGGATCGTCCGGGACGACGACACGCAAGGAAGGGGGGAGACGTCTTTCTCCAAAACCGAAAACCCTGCGTGTATCTCCCAGGCTCTCTCCCCCCAACGAACCTTCGGGAGAAATGTGCTAGAAAGGGGGGGACATTTTTCTAAAAAACCCTAAACACATATCACCCGAAGCACACCAAAGGCTTTGGAAAACGAGCCTCGATGAGCCACCCGCAAGGAAGGGGGTGACGTTTTTCCTGAAACTCCCCTTGCACATCCCTCACCAAGGCCTAACTCGACTCGCAGTCCCCAAACTCGCGGGAGACATTTTTATCACACACCAAAAACATCTCAAAGAATGCACAGAGAAAGGTATCTCGAAGGATGCACAAAAACAACCTGAAGGATGCACAGAGAAAAACATCAAGAAGGATGCACACCAAAATGCACCTTGAAGGATACCCAAAACAAAGCATTGTCAGAAACAATTGCTAGAACAGCGCGAGGGTTGAGTCGAGTCACAACGAAGATCAGCACGGTAAAGTTACAACGAATCACGACCGGACCAGCACAAGTACTCTGCCACGCTGCATCCGGGATGAGCAAGGCTGAAAGCCTCCCAGCTCATCAATGGCACAGCGCTGTTCACATCCTGCATCATGGGAATATTTACAAACCAAGTACATAAGCTCCCAAAACAAACACCTACAAACTAATCTCTAAACCTGAGCCCCCGATAAGTCGCCAGCGTCATGCCCCGAAGGAGACCGTCGGACTTCGAACGTTTGATTGATCTCCGAAGGTTGATCAGGAATCGGCTCCTGCGCAAACAGAAAAGCTTAATAAAAAACAACCAGAGAAAAAAACGGAGGGCGGGCCCATGGAAACAACCCTACCACAGTAGCTGCGGCTGCAAGAGTCCGAACGGCGACCTTGCCCGAAGGCTCCCAAAACCGCTCAAAATATGCAATCTTGACTTCCCGGATCTTGGCCAACTCCTCGGACAAACCCTCACAGGGGACGTACTGAAAGTCCCCTTCAAGTTTGGAGAGGTCAACGGCGCTGACACGTAGTAGGTTACCCACAAGTCCCTCGAATGAGACAGACGCAACGTTATCGTTGGCAACACTCATCACCTCTCCACGCCCCTCAAATTCAGAAATCATCCAATCCAAAAGCTGAAAGATCACTTGAGAACCTTCAGCCGACTCAGGCAAGGGCAGAGGCTCCGTACCGAGCGCCGCAAGAGCCTTCCTATACTCCTGGTACACTCCTTCGGCCCGGGCAGCGACCTCCATAAAGACCTGGTTGAGCTCATCCACCTTGGAGCAAACTTTCTCCAACTCGGTGATCCTCCCTTTGAGGGCAGCCTTCTCATTTGCGTCCCTTTCAACAGTTTTCCGAAGGCTCTCTAGAACCTTCTCATTGTCCGAGGTAGTTGTCTCTAGCTTCGAACACTTGACCTTTAATTGCCGGTTCTCATCCCTCAGAGACTGAACCTCCGCCTCGGCCTGCTTCAGCTTCTCTGCCAGGCTCAGCCTCTCGTTGGCTCGTTTAACCCGTAGGTCCTCGTCAGCCTTAGCCTTCTTCACCAAAGCTTGGCTAGCGAAGGCAAGTTTTTTGCTCAGTTCCGCCTCAATGAAGGCAGCATCGGAGGTAGACGTCTCCGCCACCGCTGCATTAAATTCTGCACCAAACACAAGGTCACCTTCGGTTATCACAAAACTTAAGCGAAAACTAAACCGAACCCTGCGCCAACTTACCTTTTTCCGGGGGAAGAATCCCGTCGTGCCAGGCCCGTGCATCACAGCCAAAAGCTGCTTCATCGACGCAGACACAGTTGCGAAGGAAATAAAAAGAGGGATCCTCTAAGGTCACAAACAAACCAAGGGCTCATAAAAACAAGGAAACAAAGCTTACCGGTTTCGTTGAAATTCAATCCCTCCAACATCTCCGCCCCTGAGAGAGAGCAGCGTCTCACCAACCAAACCCCCCCTCCTCGACACCCGCTGCAAGGGTAGGTGTGGCGACCACCGTCATCGGCGCCGGAGCCTTCAGAGCACCGGCCGTAGGACCGGTGGGCCTCGGCTCAGGCGGCTTCAGAATGTCCGAAGGCTTGGCGCCAGTCTTAACAAGACTCTGAATCCTCCGGCGTTTCGTTATACCTTCGGGGGAACAATAAAGGTTAATCAGTGCCTTCGCCACCTCAACCCGACGGCCGGAACCAAAAAGCATGGTCCCGTACTAATCGCTAAGATCATAACGGGATCTAAAAAGCCTCCCTTCGGGAACTACAATCTCCCCGCCCACCGTCCCCATGAGCTCTTCCATAAATGAGGACGTACCACTATCTCCCGAAGAAACCTCCTCGTCCCGCACCTTCCTCTTAGCGCTCTCGGCCCTCGCAACCGAAGCCTTCGAGCTCGAAGGTTTCCTCCCCCTTCCGCGACCCCGACCACCCCCTCCGTCACCTTCGCCCGAAGTCCCCACCTCCTCTTTTTTAGCCTTACCCTTGGACTTCTTCGACACCACCTCGGAGCCAACATTGCCCGGAGGTGTCATCCTCGGAACCACACCCGCAGGAACCGGCCGAAGGCCATACTCCACGCCCATCTCCGCCAAGCATCTGTTCAAACAAAGGTTCCTCTTGCAAACCTCGACCAAGGAAAGATATTCCTTCCTGTTCTAAGACCCCAAGATGTCTAACGCCTCCCGCTCCAACTCGGCAACAATCACCTCATCGCTTGAACCTTCGAGCCTCCGAAGCCCAAAAACTGGAGAGGTCAAGTCATACTCCATCCTAGCAAAACGCTTTCGCTCGAACCCTCGAGGAGCCCAACCACCGGACAAAGGCCAAATCCCCGCGGCCAAAAACTCTTCCACCACATCTCTACCGCCGCAAACCTGGCAAGCTATCATGAAGGCTTCCACACACGGCTTAAAACCCGACGCACGCTTGTTGTACACAGGTTGATAAGTGTGATCGAACGCCTCGATATCCGAAGCTAACAAAAACCTCTCCTCGCTCGAGCCCTCGGGATCCGGAAAACCAATCTTGGCATAAAACCAGTACTCCAGCCAATTCCCCTCCCATTTGTTTTTCTGGGCTGCGGCAAGCACAATCTTCGTCAAGCCTGTCTTCTTGTTGGACTTGCGAGGGACGAAGGTGCAACACCCATTCTGCACCTCACTCTCTTCATCATCATCATCCACAAAAACCATCCGAGGCTAACAGTGCAACTGAAAGAGCCTGCAAAAGGCATCAACGGACACCCCACCACCGAACGTCCTCGCAACCCACAAAAATTTGGACAATGCTGCTGTCCCGTTCGTGGTAAAATGGTGAAGCTTCACATTGAATGGCTCCAGCAGCTTCGAAACTACTGGATCCATCAGTATGCGCAACCCAGCGGTAAAAAAATCCTTAAACACCACCACCTCTCCAGACCGAGGCACCGGGAAAACCTCTGGGCTAGGAGGGCGACACACACCTTCGGGAAAATATCCTTTTGAAACATAGAAATCGACCGTACTCTGAGAGACGATAGATGGCTCGAAGAGCAAAGTCTTACGCTTCTCAAGAACCATTAGGTCAGAAACACTCACTGAAACCCCCGAAAGACTGCCGCTGGCCTGTTCTTGTTGGGCTGGTGGACGCGAGGCCTCGGACCCTTCGGGATGTTCAACGGGATCAGAGTCTGCGCGGAGAACCGCCCTCTTAATGAACGTCATATCTACATAAAAGCGAAGAAAGGCAAATTAGAAAAAAAGGGTTCAAACGAACCTTCGATTAACCTCGATGTTTGCCTAGTTGTAAGGATCACCGGGGTGTCCGACCCTAGAGGGGGAGAGGGTGAATAGGGTCGCTAATCGCTTTCTATCCAAGGGCTCAATCTATTTGCTTAAGATAAACCTAACACGTCATACACTTGCTAGTTATGACTAAGGTTTATCTATGCTACTCTCTACTTACCCCTAAAAGACTTGCAACCTATAGCCAAACCTAATCAAACTAACTAGGAAAGTAAAGGCACGCAAGATAGAGTAAATGCGGAAACGTAATATGGTAAGTAAAGAGGTAAGGGAGAGAATATGCAAACTCCTATGAAGACACCAAGACACACGATTTAACGTGGTTTGGTTAGGACACCAAGTCCCTCCCTACGTCCACGGCCACTTGTCCAACAAGAACAAGTGTGATGCCGAGTCTCTTCGCTTGATCACTGTTTTGCGTTCGCCACCAAGGCTTCCGGCAAGCAAAGGCTAAGTGGCGCCAAGTCACCAAGACAAGGCCACCGCCACCGTCTCTCTCGAAGCATCATCAACGGCACCGTCTTCACTATCAGAGCTTCTCACCAAGAGGGGTCTCCTTCCCCGCACAAAGTGTCGTTGCCGCTCCACACCAAGTCGGAGGGTCACACAACGAGTACACGGTTGCTTGCCGCAGCAAAACTTTACTCAAGGGAGCTCTCGCAAGAACTAATCCCTATACAAGTGCACAAAGCACTCTCTCAAAGCTTCTCACAAGCTAGATATGACACTAAGCTTTGCCAGGAAGGTTGGAGATGTTAGTTTGCTTGGGCAACACTTCCTTCAACTTTTCTGGCGTCCAACCATATGCAGCAACCGGCCTTGGGGGGGTATATATAGCCCACACACCCCAAAAGAGCCGTTGGGAAAGGGTAAAAAATTCCTTAACGCTGGTTAAACCGACGCTCCAGTTTTGCCAACACTGGTTCAACCGGTGAGTGTACTTTCCCTGCTACTAGCCGTTACAGCTCCAACGACTACTTGATCAATTGCACCGATGCTCTTGAATTCATCGTCGGTTTAACCGGTGAGTGCAAGTTCAAAAACCCTCCGAAAAATGGAGTCTCTGGACAACTGCACCGACGCAATTGACCGGTGTATCATCGGTTCAACCGATGTATGCATTTTCCTTGGTCTTCTTCTGCCGTTGCACCGACGTATTGTCTTCAGGCATCGTCGGTTGAACCAATGCTAAACCCTAGCCTTAGCTTCTGGGTTCATTGCACCGGTGAGTACAATTTGCTCATCATCGGTTTAACCGGTGATAGCAAAATGTCTCTGTCTTGTTTGTTTTGACTTGATTTCTTCACGGTCTCTTCAATTCTTTGTTCTGCGGAACCACCGTAGGGGCAGCCCTTCGGGCCTAGCTACGCCTATCTTCTCTTTATCATCACTTGAACCTAAAAGCCTGAGAATGGTCATCTTAACAAACATATTAGTCCAAGTGTTGTGTTGTATATATCAATCACCAAAACATTATATTGAAATATGGCATGAGAGGCCATTTTCGCTACACTAGTGCGAGCCATGAACCGCTAATCTACTTTCACCGAGAAAAATGAGCAGCTTGATCTCGCACGAAGCGGAACCTTCGGAAGAAGCTCTTTATAGCAAAAAGCGTCGAAGGTAAGCAAAGCTCAAGAGGGCATAGGTTTACCCCCCCTCCACTTATATAGGCGGGGGAAAGCAACAGAACGAACGGTAAAATCGAGGAGTCGGCCAACCAAGCGACGCAATCGGAGCCTGACATGTACACAACCAAAACCGACCGTTGCAGCCGACGGTTCGGGAGACATTTTTCCTCGGAAGCTTCCCGAAGGTTACACGCAATCTTCTTCACTAACGCGGGTTCGGACCATCGGCTTCGGACCTCGCCCTCGAGGGGCTACTGTTGGGGATTGGACCTTCGGGAATAGACCCGGAGGTTAATCCCGACCTCAAAAACATCTCCTAACCTGTCTGCAGGGCCCTGATGTATGGGTAATGAATGCGCCCGAAGGATGATTGGCTTCTTTCGGGACCTGTGAAGCGTCGAGGAGATCACCTTCGGGAGGCCGAGGGTGACGATTGACCACTCGGAAGCACAAGCCCAGGGATCAAGACCTGTGATGCGTCGAGGAGATCACCTTCGGGAGACCGAAGGCGACGATTGATCACTCAGAAGCACAAGCCCAGGGATCAAGACCTGCGAAGCATCGAGGAGACCACCTTCGGGGGACCGAAGGTGATGATTGATCACTCAGAAGAACAAGCTTGAAGACCAGAACCTGCGAAGGTTCTCGACACCCGAAGGATATCAAATACAGAATGCAACCCGGGCGAACGTCTGCAGAACCTTCGTCGGGAGTAGGCATGCGTGTAAAACGTGAATACGTGAGAAGGTCGGATTTGTACACCTCTCACCTTGTAATTTTACCCTGAAATCGTTTGTAAGTGAGCTGTAAATGGGTTGGAAGATGGAAATTTGGGGATATCTGGCCGATGGCTAAGGGTATAAATAGCCTCCCCCCTCCACAATGTAAAGGGTTGAATTTTCTGGTTATTTACTGGAGAATTAAGTGCCTACTTTCATTACCATTTTCATATTGTTCATGCTCTCTGTTTGGGCATCTAAGAAGCAAAGATCCCAACATTTATTGAGGATATGTGTAAACTCTGAAATGTCAATAAAATAGCGTGGACAGTTCGCATGAGATAGAGAAACGACCTTAATAATCTTATTAGTCTTATCTATTTCCCATTCAATTTGTCCTTGTCTTTCATTATTTTAGGCTATCCGCACTCGCGATACTCTATATTTTCATCCTCTAGAAGGAATATTCTATTCTATTTATCAAGATTTTTCTCATCTATATCCCGTTCTCCCACACCCATCCATACTCTATATCATCCTCTGTACCAACTATCACATATTATATTCAACCATCTGCAACTACCATCTTCTTTCTTCTCCCCTCCTCTTCTTTTTTCAGTATATTTTACAATGGTTTAGTAATACAACTTTTTAATTAAATAATAATAGTTTCTTTCTCTTTTCTCTGTTTTTCTTTTTTTCTATTGTCCTTTATTTCTTTTTTCTTTTCCTGTTTTCTCCTCACCTCATTTCCTCTCCCCGGCATTCTCCTCTCCTCTCGTTTTCTCCTCCCCTGCTTTCTTCTCTTCTCCCTCTTCACCCAATCCATCGCGACGGTAGCTCCGAGCAGCACGGTGGCAGCGTTGGAGGCCCAACGGTTGAAGCTCCTCCCAGGACGCAGCGGCGGAGGACCCCGGTGACGGTCAGGGCGAGGGGCAGCCGGGGCGGGACACGCGGCGATCGGGTCATGCGGCGTACGTGCCGGCCGGCGCGGCGAGCGGCCGGGGCGGGCCGCGCAGAAAATAGAGGAGCTCCTCTGCCCCACTACAGATAGAGAAATCGAGAAGTATGCCGCTGCAGCTCATTTTACTTCAAATCGGTACTGCATTAGCATCGATTTGTCCTTGTCTTCTAGTATCTTATCCTGTTAGCATCCCATAGTCCAATAGTATTAATGGTAGGCTGGTTTGCGGGCGAGAAGGCTTCTGTGCTGAGTGGGTGATGTAAGATGCGGCGAGCGGGTGCAGCACGTGCGGCTTGGAAGCGCAGCAAGCAGGGGCAGGGAGCATGGCCGAGAATCTGGATGCGGCAAGCAGGCGTGAGGAGCTTCTTTGTTGCGACCTATGGCATTTGTTTGGTCCAGCGAGCATTTTTTCCATAATATTTTTAAGATTTCTGATTTTTTAACCACCAGCAATCTCGTTCATGTCACTTAGCTGTCCCAATTGATACCCCCTATTTTTTTTACAATGGTAGTCGTTGAATTTCCTGAAGTGTAGTTAGCTCATCTATATTAGGAATCTGAGGAAGAGCCTATTTATCTGGCCAGCCTATTGTAACATCATACCATCCAAGATGTTTTAAATATGGAAGGTGCTTCCGTTTGCAAAGAATTTATAACATAATATATTACATATTATGTATTATTGGAATCCATGTGTGGCTACACAAAAAATGAAGTTTATAGTTTAATTGCGGAAAGAAATGTTTTACTCTGTTTCTAAATACTGATTTTTGCTCTGCCTTCATTTAGACTTTGTGAGCTGACGATGGCCCCTTCAATTCATGACTAATAAGATAAGGGGCATTTTTGACTAATGTATTATAATAGCAGTAGTGGGTAATTTAAATTTCTCTTATTTTTGCGATTAACATGGAAATTTCTAGACCTTGAGAGTGAATGTAGAGGCTCTGTTTGTTGGCCAAATATTAAGATAACTAGCATAAATGCCCGTGCGTTGCTACGGGTTATTATATAAATGTATGCCAATTGCCTGGTGCCAATAATGATGATAACTACAATGCTAATTTATAACATATGACAATCGAACATACAGAGGCGGCAAATATATAGATAGGATTCAACAGTATAACCTGAAATAGATGAGCGTATCAACATAAATCAGTTAGCACTTAGCAACACTTCCTAAATTTACACATATCCATTCGGATAATTGGCCAGGTGATCACAAATGGATCTATCCAACTTATGTAAAACTAGTAGGGTGCACGCGCGACACACACGTATTATAAAAAACTAAATAAAAAAATTATGTTATAATATTTAGTACACTGTTCGATACAAATTTACCCGAAAAATATAATTTTGAGATAAACAAATCATATGTACCCATTAATGGCACCACAAGAACTTGGCGAGCTACAAAAGATCCTGTTCTATTGCTACTAACATGATAATACTTCATGAAAATGAACATGCTGGTCGTCTGGCATCCAACGAAAGAATGCATGGAAAAGTAAGGTGATGGACAATTTGTTTGCCTTTAAAAACGAAAGAACGTGATAAATAAGGCAAACTGCGATTCACATAAATCGAAATTGTTAGTCTCTTTTGCAACTCCAGATCTCCAATCATATGAACAATAAACAAAAAAAAAGACACGGACTGTCATGCTCGAGTGACTCCTCCCACACCGTCTTGTAGAAATTCACCCTTTCCACGTGCTACCATGGCCGGCACCACTGATCCTCCGTGGGCAGGCCGCTCCGCGCGTCTAACGGCAAAACAGACACCGCGAACGGATTTGTAGATCCTCAAAACCCCTGTCTAGCTCTTCTACCTTCTCTGCTATGACCCGTCCGCCGATCCGGCAACATCTCACGCTGTCTCTCTTCTGCCAAAGCAAGGCAATAGCCTGAACAAGGGAGTTCTCCAACCTAACCTTTGCAATATCCTGAACAATTGACTTGGCCTTCTCAGCTCTTATGGTGAGATCAGCTCGGACCTTTACATACACTTCCTCTTCATCAAGATCTCTTGTGCCTGATTAAAATATCTCCTCAACAGTTTTCCTGTAAATGCTTTCTCGTAGTGGTTCCGGAATATGTAAATCCATATCGCTGGAAGAAAGGGAGAACATGCAGCGCCTCTACATTTAACTCCTTCCTCGCTCGCCGCGTGTCTTACACGCTGTCGTGGCTGAGCATCCGGCTCTTATCTGCGCGGTCACTATTGCATCGGCTCAACGCAACGTCAACCCACGCGGAAGCAGGAGGCACCTCCAGGTAGAGCTGCCCTTGACTGTCGTAGGTGGTTGGTCGTGTTTTCCTCAACCGGCTCAAGCGTCGTCCTTGCCCCACGAATATTTTTCACAACCCATGTTCTTCCAGCGAATCCTGACCATTATTCCTCCAAATCGATCCCCGCGGCCGCACCGCTCCTTCGGCGGTTCGTCACGAACTCGCGGTTACCATCTCAACGTCCCGTCTCTCCCTTTTGCACCGCTGTGTTGTCCTCCTCTTTCCTCTCGCCGGGATTCCTCATCCTCTATGCCCGGTCTTCCTCCGCCATTCCTAATGCTTGGCCCAGTAACTTGACTGTCTCTCTCAAAGGAATCGACTCTTCTACTCCCTCCAGTTCACGGCGTCAATCCTGTCATCCCTACTCCATTGTCTGACAGTGACGCCTCGCCCCATCGCATCCGCAGCCATGGCGCCATGCCCGACAGTACTGCCACGCTCCCTGCGTCCCTGCTCGAGTTCATCGAAGCCGCAGTCCGCAGGTGGATCCCCAGCATGACTGCACACCAGGATCAGGAACACGACCAAGAAGCCTCGCCATATCGGCACTGTCGCCGTCCTTGCTGCTGCCGCTGCCATCAGCGGGGGCGAGCCATTCCACGTGTTCGTGGGGCAAATCACGAACATGAAACAATAGTAATGCTGCAAATTTGTGTGCGCTCTGCCTCCTCTGCGCTTCTTCTTTACAATACCATGGTCACTCATTTGGAGTTTTTTTTTCCACCTCAACAGTTATACCTTTGAGTCTGAACTTCCCAGGATTGCTTACCTGTTGCCTTCATATATTGTCAAATTGACCGTTCCCCACCTTGACATTGAAGGCCTGATGCAATATTTCATCTTTGGTTTCACCGAACAGTCACCTGCGCTTGGATCTATTCTCTTGGTAAGATTGTTTGCCGATTTGGGATTGTAGTTTGTTAGAAGGTAGAGAAGCCTCAGCCCTGAGTTGCTTTGTTTTCTATTTCGAAATATTGTTTCTCACCATTCAATAAACAAAGATCCATTGCAAAAAAACTCCATGTTATAAAAAGGTAGCTTGGAATTTATGCAACCTTTTAGATTATTCAATATCAATAATTAGCTTAGTCCTTCAGCTCTGTTCAGTTATAGAGGAAGCCATTTTGATAAAGCTATTATTCAAATAGTCTTCTTGGTTGTCTTCAATTTTTTCAGTCTTTGTGTTATGTTTTCTTGATTAGCTCAAAGGTTGTCAAACTGAGGTAGAGTTTTTCTTCTAGATTTGCGCATAACTTGGCAAACAGAGGTAGAGGTACATGATATATATTCTTGCGCTCACTCTTTGGATTTCTTCACCAAACAGCGATACTAAATGTGAATGCCTATTCAAAATTCAAATTGCATATGGACTATGTGATACCTTTAGTGTCATATGTAAACAAGATCACTTGCAAGTTTACTCCCTGACAATCTGAAGCTGTATTTTTTTCGTTTCATCTAAGGCTTCTGTCCATGAACGTGGTTAGGTGGGACTCAACACAAAATAAGTTTGACCTTTGCTACCAGAATGGGGGAGAGGAAAGTATCCGGTACCAAAACTTAGAATTTCTCTCTTCTAACATACTACCTCCTTTGGTAAGACTTATTTTGGTCGAATTTGGATTGTAGGTTGTAAAAGGTACAGAAGCCTTGGCCTTGAATGGCATTTTTTAATAGAAGAATCGGTTATATTTTCTGTATAAATTACCGAATCTTGAAAGCACAGTATCAGTTTTGTTCATCTTAAAAAGATTTTTATTTGTGGGGAACTTATATTGTGCTTGAAAGCACAATATGATTCCTGATGGGTGGAGTGATGCAATTGTAGGAACTTGGAGCAAGACACCCGCCTCTTCGAATTCTGTGGCCACATCAAGGACAAGTGGACAACAGACATAAGTTCAGATATCCATTTCCATCTGCTTTTTAGCTGCCAAATTTATGTGTTTAGAATGTGCACCTCTTTGTCAAAATTAATATGTTCATAGCATATTTTCATTTGTTTAAAATGTATGTGATTGTGTACAAGACAAATGGAAGCACATGGAAGGTCATCAGCATGGTTGAATCGTTTTTGAGGTGCTTTTGTGCTGATGAACTTTGGTCATGAGTTGGAGCTGTTTGCCATCCAAAGTAGGCTCTGAAATAGGGATGTTAGGATCAACAGTATACTACATGTATAATCTTTAACTATCCTTGCTTCGGACATTCAGGTAGATAAGGTTATTGTAATCAATTCGTATTCTTTGTTAAGACAGACAAAAGTATATGTGTTACACTTGCATAATGTTGATCCTCCATCCTTCCAACCCCGTATTGTCGGTGGAAACTTTAAGTTTATTTCTGTATTTTGCAGTCCACAAAAATGATGTTGTTGGTTAACTACAGGTTTGTACTTCCAGACATATAACAAGATAAGTGCAACCGCTCTACTGGCATGTGCGACCGCTCTACTGGTGCGGCAGCAGCGCGCCTGCCATCCTAGTCAAGCTATATAGTTGGAAGTTTTCTTCTTTCAATCCTTGGACTTGGATCTGCTGTATACCAATCTGACCCCGAGCAACAAAAGCTTCAATTGCAGAAGACAACTTTGTTGTTGACAAAGGCAAGGCACTCAAATCAAACCACAGCAAGAGAACTGGTAGAGCTGCAATTTATAATAACATGAAGAGAGTAAAGAGAGATTGGACCTTGACTTTCTCATCTCTGATGTGCTAAGGCCAAAACCTCATGTGCTGGTTGCTCCTTTTTTACTGACAAAATTCGTGGGTCATTCCCTGGCCTCTCGTTGCGCCACGTCCTCCGAAAAAAATCAGCCGTCCGATCGGACCATCCAACGGCCACGGGAGCGAGTGGGGTCGCGAGCTCGCTGCCGCCGTCTTCTTCCTCCTACTCCGGGCCGGCGGCACGCCCCAGCACGGGAGTGTGGGCGAGGTCGCGACCAGGAGATCCGCCGGCGAGAGGCTGCGGCGCTCGCCATCGAATGCAGCTTCTAGATCGAGCCCTCCGCCTCGCAAGCCGCCGCCGCCGCACCCTCCACCTGCTGCTCCTCCCGCAGACCTCCGCCCTTCGCCTCCAACCTCCAGCTCCACGTAGGCATCACAGCCCAGCACGAGGGAGACCCAGCCCCGGCATGGCTACCGAAGCTGGGGTCGCCGCGAGCGACTAGAAGTTTCCCGTCCGCCAGAGAGTCCCGTGTGTGCGGCCTACCCCGGGCTCGGTCCGGGCGGCCTGCAGATTCGGCAGTGTCGCCCTGGCTTGGGCTCGGTCTAGCCACCCTCCCCTCCCCCGCTGCCTTCTAGAGCCCTCCGCGATGCCGATTCCGGCACCGGCCCCGCGAAAGAAGCGGCTGCCCCGCGCAGGCCTCATCGCGGCTACCTCGCCTTCGTCCTCCTCTTCGAGCTCCCCCTGCTGCCCTTCTCGGGCCCGTCCTCCTCCTCCTCCTCGCTCCCTATCCCGCACCCACGCCGCCGGGAGCTGGAGGCTGCGGCGGCGGCGGCGTTCGCGTCCCCGACCTCCCCCGCCCGCCCCGCCAAGCCGGCGTTCCCTGCCGGCGCGCCGGACTCGGCCGCGGGCGCCGCCCGCCCGCTCCCGATCTTCTCCTCCCTCCTCCTCCTCCCGCGGCCCAACGCCATGGCCACCCCCTTCGACACCGCCGCCGCCAGGTCGCACCTCCGGGCCGCCCCGGCCCCCGCCCCCGCCTCCTCCGCGCCCACGTCCGCGTCCGCGTCCCCGGCGCCGCCGCCGGCCTGCCCGGCCTCCGTCTCCGTGCACCGGGAGCAGCTCCCCTATGACGGCGTCCGCGTGGTCGAGCTCCCCTGCGGCCTCGCGGTGGGATCCCACGTCACCGTCGTGGCCCACCCCCGCCCCGCCCGCCCCGAGTACGACCCCAAGATCGCCCAGCGCAAGGACGGGGAGGCCGCCGTCATGGTCTCGCAGTTCATGGTCGAGCTTGTCGGCACCAAGGCCGTCGACGGGGAGGTGCCGCCCAGGATCCTGCACTTCAACCCCAGGATCCGCGGGGACTACAGCCGGAGGCCCGTCATCGAGATGAACAGCTGCTATCGGATGCAGTGGGGCCAGTCGCAGCGCTGTGAGGGCTTCGCCTCCCGGCCCGCCGAGGACACCGGTGAGTTGTCGTCAACCTCAACTCAACTCAACTCGAACCTCTCTCCATCGAGCTCCAGATTTGTCAGCCTCGTTGCAGGCGATATCAAGCCTCTGCGGACTTTGTAGCGGCAAACCCATCGCCCACCAACCCAGCCGCCTGGTAGCCTACAAACTGTTTGATCAAATGTCTCAATGCTCTGCAAGCTTACTTCTTTGACCTTTTGCATACGAAGAAGAATAGTTTCCAATGTTCTTCCTGAATTGGATTACAATGATGGCCTTGCTCACAGCAGTGCGCCCAATTTGAGACCTCTCCTTGCCAACTAGACATGTCTTTTGTTTTAAAAAAATTACTGTGATGTTAAGCTAATGTGGTGGTTGCTTCTTGCATGATCTTTGTTTTTCAAATGTAAGAGAACAATTGTATAACCTATGTTACGTGGATACGCCTGGGGAGTGACGTATCCGTATCTGACACGTATCGGATATGGATACGCCTTGGATATGCCTTGGATAGGCTTTTAGCCGTATCCCAAAAAGATGGATACGTATTGGCTCAGATACGTGTATCCGACACGTATGGGACATGTATTTGAGAGGGAAACCATGGGAAGAGAGAGACGAGAGAGTGAGAGGAGGCAGCGCGTGAGCCGGAGGCGAGCGGCTGGGCGGCCTCGACGGCGGCGGGATGCGGATGAAGGAGCTGGGTGCGGTGGAGGATTGGAGGCAGGGCGTGGCGCGGGGGTGGGTCCAGAGGCAGGACGACGGCGCGTGAGCCGGAGGTGGGCAGCTGGGTGGCCTCCATGGCGGCGGGGTGCGGATGGAGAGCTGCTGGCGGCGAAGGCATGGCGCAGCGCACAAGCCAGAGGCGGCTGCGGGAGCTGGGCAGCAGAGGGACAGAGAGATAGAGCAGGGGAGCAGAGAGAGAGCGCGTAGAAAAGCACGAAGAGCAGAGAGGGCTGAGATAAGGTTACTTTTTTTATTGATTTCACTTCTTCGGTGTGGCAGCTTGCTTCACGTGATGTGGGGACAGGTGGAGGTGGTTCTCCAGAGAGTCCTGATGCATTTGATTCTCTCCGGTTGAGTAGGACAGCTACTGTAATACTACTAGTTTGTTGTAAATGCTACTCTCTCATGACTCATGAGTGTGATATTTTATATAAAAATTATTAATATTAAATTGTTCTAGCCGTATCCCCGTATCGGTGTTTTTTGAGAAAGTGTGTATCCGCGTATCCGATATGTATCGTATCCAATATCCGTACCGGTATCCGAGTAACATAGTGTATAACTGGGTATATGCAACAAGTTATTTCTTGATACTCTGTAGTCCATGAATTAACATATGGTAAAGGGGAAAGTTATAGACCTTTGCTAAGAATGTCACAATAGATATGACGAACAGCGCTAAAATTGTTTGATTAATGCTTTTTGTCAATTCAGTTTCTTCCATTGTATTTATTTCAATTGAAATCATGTTCTTTTGCTCTATAATATGGTATTTGATTGTGCTCGAAGCATTGATCCCTCCTTTACCTTGCCATGGGCTAGAACCTCAGCGGATAACTACCATCAATCTGGGTATTCCTTCTCCTTATTTCATGAAAATATTTCCTATACTCTGCTATGAACAAATATTTATTCAAGCTGATTTTTCTAACTATTTTTTAATAGGGGCATTCCAATAAATGAATCTTTTGAAACCTGCTTAAGGGCTCTGCAGATCCTGCCTGTAAGTTTTTTTCCCTAGCATGGCTAATGTCTTCACTTGTCAGTATAAGAAGGCCAAGCAGCTAACACCATGGTGTTTTGATGATACTTTGAAATGATGATCAGGCGGATATGCTTTTCTGTTATCCATAAGCACTCTACGATTGCACTAATGCAGGCTGGTCTTGCAACTGATGCAGTGCGAGAGTGTGAAGAGCTGAGAACTCAAGGTATTGTTTTTATTTGTTGGAAGAATTCCATTCTCTTAACTCACCTAGGTTGGCCAGATAACAGAAACAGTTTATCTATCAGATATTTTCCAAGTGCTATAAAATATATTACCAATAATCAGACGTACAACAGCCGGACCAGAGAAGCAGACAGTATCATCAGTTCTTGATATTCTATTTTGTACAACAGTTCCTGCTCAAACAATCATTGAATGCAAAAGCAAGTGAAACATGGAAATTTTACATATGCAACGAAGATCATACGTTTCAATTGTTTTATATAATTATACCGAAATATCACCATTATGTATCTGAACTTCCCGAATATTTGTAGTTTCCAACCAAACAAATCTGAATAGGAATGAATTTTCCAGCAGAACTATATCTGCAAGCATTATCTAATTACTGCATCTCTGAACAATTACATATTGCTGAACCACGCACATGGCAGTTGTGGACACTGAGATGCATTCGGTCAGTCCAACAATTTGAGCCATGTGAATAAATTTCCTTCTGTAAGTTTTAATAAGCACGGTCACTAATTTTTCTGCCATTTGCAACGCCAGTTCACTTACTTTTGTGGGTACGGTATTTTGAGCTGCAACAAATCATGGATAAAGTTTGTGTTAAGGAGTAGGGCTCCTAGCTAAACTTGAATGCTCTATTAGTAGATAAACAAGTCTCAGTAGTGCAATGTTCCTTACATGTAAACCATATTTTACATGATGGAGTTGCTGTTTCCATCAGCTTGGGTGCTGTCTTTGATTTTGGTGTTTTTAAGAGTTGTTAGAGTGTGCAATCATGAGGTACATTCTCTTAAGAAACTGCTCAGTCTAAGCATGCTTGCCACTTACATTGTTGAAAGTATGGTGATGTCTCACTAATCATTCAAAATCATAGAAATGGTATACAGTCACCTTATGCATGTATCCAATTTTAGAAAAGAGGATGATAAGAAACACTTGATTTTGAGATACATAGTCACCTTATGCGTGCATCCAATTTTAGAAAAGAGGGCGACGAGGAACACTTGATTTCGACAGTGTGCTGCATACTTTGAGAAGTGTTGCTCTGCACCTGCTCCACGACAAGCTTCATAATGTTATGATGCCCAAATGAGTTCCTCAAGTCCTCCAGCAATATTCTCTGTCTCACTAACTACTTTCTCACAAGGAACCTGGAGAAGTAGGATTTCATATTCATGGTATTGAATTCATATAGTGATAACCAATGTTGTAGTGAGAATTGCATGTTTCCATTTACTTCACAGGGTGCTAAGCTATAGCTGCAATGATGTGATGCAGGAAAGCGCACCTCTAGATCTTCCTTTTTGCATTTGGCTATGACAAGATATGGTTTCATCCTTGTATGATCCCTTACTCAAAACCAGCACAAAGCACAAGCTGTTCAAAGATAGCAACAAGAACTTCAATCGCAAATGGCCCGTCACGGGCCTCGCGCGGCAATGCCGCGCGCCTTTTCTAGTTCAGTCTAAAATTAGTTTACTGTCAACATTCCCATATTTAGGGTATTTCGTATGCACTGCAGCATTAAATGATTATCAGGAACGTACTACCATAGCACTATCTATTCTAAATAAAATGCACTATGGTAGCACTATCTAATCTGAACAAAATGCACTAAAATAGCATTATCTAATCTGAATAAAATGCACCACGGTAGCACTACCTAGTCTTTAGTCCATTTAGTTCAAGTCATCTGTATAGCACCTGCACTGTCCATAACTATGCTTGTAACTTATTCAGAATGTTGCCAATCAGATTAGATAGTATGATTTAGAGTAACCATGGTACATGCTGTTCAAGTCATCTACGATAGCTCCTGCAAGACACATAATTCATGTTAGAAGAATTTCAAATCACTTGTTTGAATACAATCTGTCAAAGGAAAATCATATAGTTCATGGAAGCATTGAGGTTAGAAGAATATAACCAGCTTTGTTTGAGCTCAGACGATGTAAAATGGAGGCATCGAACTGTCATGGCTAGTTATCCTTTCCAGGGCTAGGTCATCGAGTATCTCTGCCTAGAAGAATGGTTAGCTCATGTGTGAACCATTTTTTCATAGCACCTAGTACCCACTTTAAATATAGGAAAATGGAATAATAAAGATATGTGCAATTGGTATTCCTTTACAATTACCTCAAACGTGTGTTACTTATGAGCCTTACTAATCCTACATTCCATCCATGTCCGCACCTGAACTCTAAACAAATCAATTTCTTACCGATGTGAACTGTTCCTGTTCCTGGGGATTTAGCTTTGCAATAGAATACTGCAAAGCATTATTTCAGATACTACTGCCTTTAAGAAACAAAAAATAGAGCTCCCAGGTCCCGGCTCAATTTCATCTATTAGTAAAAGAATCACTTCACATCATACAAACACCTATGCTTTGTTTTTTGGGTTCATATGCTTTGTCAAAGAGAAACTACTGGCTACAGAAAAGGCAGAAACTAATTAAGACATTCATCGGTAGTAACTTCTAACCTGGGGATGCATCCTAATTGAGTTCGACGATATGGCAACTACACCAAGTCCTTTCTGCATTGTATCTAGAGTTAATCACAAGTATAAGAAGAATAGAAGAACATTCGGCCAGTTCTTCCAAGTTCTTACAGAAGTGTTTCTTCAGTCAAGTAACAAGCTGCAATTAGATACATTTAGCACAAGATATACAGAAAGAGTGACCGACCAGAAGTGCAGGGTTGCCCTTGAAACCATCCAACGGCCAGAGCTTCCAGGTGAGTGGCTCCGGGAGCTGCACGCCCACCACAAAGGCAAAGCGCAAAGCACACAGCATCAGGCTCAAATCTCAGCCAAGAGCCCAAGACCTTATCAAGAACCCCTTGGTCGGTATCAAATACCTGACTAAGTAATGAGTCCTATACTGCTTGTGATGCTCAAAAACATCTCTGCATACAAAAACTTCGATTCTTAAATGGGATGTCAACATAGCAAAACTTTTACAAGGATACAGGCAAACGAGCACCCTAACATCAAAAGTAGATAGTATTTGTTGGTGGCAAGATGGTGTTTGTGGTTGAAATTTGCACTGGATTATTAGAGAATGTAGACAGTACAGTTAAGTTGAACAACAGACCGCTTTCAGTATTTGCGAGCATGATCGACGCACCTTGTCCAATCATGAAGAGAAATAAACATCATACGCACTTCGTATACACACAATATATATACATGAATAATGCTCTAAAAAATAAAACAAGTACTAACCGTTTGTCAGTTCACCGATGGTCAAATATACCGCCGACTGTCCGGACAGCGGAGTAGATAACGGAACGACACCCATGGGTGAAACATCTTCTCATCGGCAAAACCAAAAACAAACATGGCAAATTTTGGCCACGGACATTCAAAAAACGATGTCTTTGCTGCAGCACACCGCCAACTACATTTTTAGCCATGGCACATTAGCCTTTCACGTTAATTGGTTGTAGCACACCGCAGCTAAGAAACAATCAATTTCGCCGGATTTGGAGAGAGAGCGTTAAGTGTGTGGACAATTTTGCCCCTGGCTCCGTTAAGTAGTCCGACCCAACCTCTCGGTCGGTCGGTCTGCTTCTTCTTCCCCTGGCTCGTCTTCCTCTCTCTGCCCTCCTCTCTGAACCCCCGCACCGTCGGTGCCCTCCTCCGTCGTTGCCCTGCTCTCCGCAGCTATGGGGCCAGAGGAGTAGCTAGTCGAAGCATAGAGGAGTTGGAGAAGATGGCTCCAGAGAAAGGGAAGAAGCGCGTGGGGTCGAGGCAAGGGAAGAAGAGCTTGTGGCCGAGGAACGCATCACCGTCGAAGGGCTTGAATCTGGATTGGGTCCCAGAAGGGTAAGCATTTATACATTATCTTTTTGCTAGCGTTCGATTTATGGTTTCAGACTACGTAATGTGGTTGGATTTGGGTATACCAACTCGGTCAAGTTGATTTAGGGTTTGGATCTTCTCACTTGTCATTGTTCCATATCTTTGTTTCCTTTGTTTTAGGATGGATAGTAGTTCGGCGTGCAGAATTGCTGTGCGCGTTCCACAGTATGTCGAGGTTTGCAATGATGGTAGTTCTGTAGTACACCGTGACTCAGTTCTTCAGCTAGTTGTGGATCGTGATACAACCAACTTGAAGGACCTAATAGAGGAAATATCAGAGGGAGTGAAGCTTGGTACGAATCAGGGAATATCAATTTGCTTTTGGAACAGGAATGTGTCTGTTTTCATGAATGTTACCTCTGATGCCATTTTGATGGAGGCAATGGACCTGTATTGGGAAATGAGAAGGTTGGCTCTGTTTGCGTCAGTTTATGACACAGTGACAATGGACCATAGCCAAAGTGAATCTGTTGAACCTTTTGTAGAGCATGTCGTCGGTGCTACCGTTGCCACAGAGCCTCTTCCTCCAACTTTGACTGAGTCCGTTGATGAGGATAAGACATGGACATCCAAAACTAAGTCTAAGAAATGTAAGAGAGGGAATGTTCAAACTGATGAAGAACCATGGGATGAGGATGAGATGGAATATGTTGGTCTAAATGATGAGCACCCATATTTATCTGACGGTGAAGATCAGGCAGTACATGATGGGCACTCAACTGATGGTGACTCTTGTGAGATGGATGACCTGTTTGTTGACGATGCAGCTGGTTGTGAGAAAGTTGAACATGTGACTTACTTGGAGAACCCAACCATTGCTGTTGGTGTCACATTTGAAGATGGAGACACATTTAAGAGGGCAATTAAACAGTATGCTGTGCTCCATGAGTTTGAAATTCATGCCCATTATAGTGAGGCAAAAAGGTACAGAGGGAACTGCAAGGGCAAAGACAGCAAAAGTAAAAAGTGCAGGTGGAGGATTCATGCTTCTGAGCTGCAGGATGGCAAGACATGGCAAAGGCAAGGCCAAGAAGAAGCTACTGATGGATGTGCTGAAATAAGTGGAAGTTCTATGTTTCTCACGTACTAATGATGCTTTTGAGAGATGACTTGTCATGTTGTCTACAACTATGCTTTTGTGGCCTTTGATGGCAGTTATGTCTAGAACTATGCTCGTGTGTATTCTGCCTTGTGATGTTAGAGACTTATTTAGACTGTTTGTTCAAGTGGATGGCCTACTTATTCAGACTGTTTCTTAATTCAGACTGTAAGCTCAAGTTGCTGGCCTAAATTATGTGATCTGTTTGTTCTGTCACTTATTCAGACTGTCACTTATTCAGACTGTCACTTATTCAGTCATGAACGATGCATACATACATTCAGACTATGAACCATCACAACATACAGTCTCATTGATGTTAGCTAAACATACAGTCTCATTCAGAACAACCAGTCATAAACCATTCAAAACATACAGTCTCACCTAGTAACTGATTTGCTAACACTACCAGGAGAACTAAGCACTACACAATTCCCTGCTCACTTCACTAACACCACCAGGAGCAGTACAACTACCACAAACAGATTTGCTAGACCTAAAACAACCAGGCGATCGCCTATCTTCTCGATGTTGCTCCCCATTGACTTATTGCCATAGACAATCTTCTTCAAAGCGGCTTCTGCATCCTTCAGAGAGTCAGTTCTGCTTTCTAACAGGGAAGTGCATCGATCCACTCTTGCTATTGATTCCTTCAAACACGCAATTATCTCCACAGAGGACATCCTAGGATCAGTGACTTGCGGAAATGCCTGAGCCGACGACCCTCCACCAATCTTTGAGAAGCATCATGGAAGCTTGGATCTGTCGATGAGGTACTCAACGTATTGGTCCTCCCACATGTACAGCTAACAAAAGAAGAAGAGGACCGATTCTTAGATGAAATCGGTCAAAAAACACAACAGCCGGATAAAATAGCAAATCTATAAACTTACATGATTAACTAGTGGACACTTGTAGAACCTTTGACCATAGCTGTGCTCCTTCTTCGACACCAGGCCAATGATCTGAGTGCCGCACTTTTTGCAATCTACCAACGGGAGATTGCCTTCACCGTCCCTATACGCGTCCAAAGCAGGGGCACCCGAGTTCTGACAGCTCCAAGCCATCCTCCTCTTCTATCGGGCCCTCGGTTGCTAGGGTTTCACAAGGAGAGGAAAGGAACGAGAGAGGAAGAGAGAGGAAGATGAGCTAGGGGAAGAAGAAGCAGACCGACCGACCGAGCGGTTGGGTCAGACCACTTAACGGAGCCAGGGGCAAAATTGTCCACACACTTAACGCTCTCTCTCCAAATCCGGCGAAATTGATTGTTTCTTGGCTACGGTGTGCTACAACCAATTAACGTGAAAGGCTAATGTGCCATGGCTAAAAACGTAGTTGGCGGTGTGCTGCAGCAAAGACATCGTTTTTTGAATGTCCGTGGCCAAAATTTGCCAAACATCAATATCCTCTTGGTGCACGTAAGCCATAGGCAAATTGTAACATTGATACCTGATGCCGTAAGTCGTTCGGCCTTCTTATGATGGTAGTTCTCCCTGCGTTTGGCATTAAGCGCGGCCCTTTTGTCCTCATACATGGAAGCATACTTTTCCCTAGACTTTGATCTCCAAAGATCATTGGGGGCAAGGAGTGTTTTCATCGCCAAACGACACACCTGTATGGAACAGATGAATCTGAAGTCACACCTTGTATGGAACAGATGAATCTGAACAAATCAAAACACAAAACGATCACGCACGAACGGAACAAGTTACCTTGTGAGCCAGGATTTGTGTTCACATCATCATCTAACCCAGCACCAGTTATTGATAGGGGTGTTGGTCAGGTCCTGTCAGGCCGGCGAGAAGAATCAGAACCTGCCTGGCCGCCGCGTCGTCCCATCGAGCTGGTTCTTTGTTGGAGCAGCGAAGCAGAGTTCACGGAAGTTCAGATAATGGACGTCAATTATCCATCACCGGCGATCCATAGCAGAACCAGAACCCGCCTGGTCGCCGCCTGTCCGCCATGTCGATCGAGGAAAGGCAGCAAACCAGGAGGGAGTCGATCTGCAATCACGGAAGGGCCATCAAACATGTAGCGGGCGGCAACCAAGGTCACAGGGGGAGCTCGGGCAGGCTAGTCTAGACCACGCACGCTATGGCCATCCAGGGCCATGGTCGGCAGGGTGGCACACTGTTTTTACCAGCGACGAGGCCGACCGGCGGTCGGAAACCTGCAAAAGTTTCAAAGGCTCCTGTCCATGGTATTAGAGTACGATTTGCAGCTCTAAAGCAGAATCTGGAGGTGAAATAAACATATTTTCTAAATATTAATAGACAATATTTAAGCTTATATAGGTGATCATTTATGCTTGGAATGAAAAATGAATCACCTACATCGGGCTAAAAAATATCAGTGGTCACAATGGAGAGAGCATATCTCCTCCCATGGTTCAATTTTTATTCGCGTGCTTGCAGTTTGTAAAGTCATACCTCATTTTCTTCAAAACACAGCCAATTCGCTGAAAACAGCTAGCTTTCAGTGATAGAGGTAACCATTCTTAAATAAGACACAACTTGCTGGTATTTAATAGTTCTTAAGATTTCTATTCCAGTAGAAACCAACCACTTCTTTCTAAAATAAGTGAGCAAATAAATAAGTATCGTCGCAAAAATCCACCATATTGTGATAATAGAGCCTAATTTAGTACTAATTAAATGGAATGGAAGCCGAATATGTTACTGTCAACTTCTCAAGAGGCCCATACTACAAATAAAAAAAACACTAAACTCACCATTTCAGTAATGTTTAATTGAGTTGCTTGCTATCCTTATATATGGTAGCCTGAAAAATTCCTTCTTGATGCTCTCCATTGCTTCGATGAATATCAATAGAACATAATTGTTCCCTTCACAAAGATCTGTACATGAAAAACATAGAAAATTATCAGCATGACAAGCCCATTCGGTCTATTCCATCGTGGGCTGCTCTTCATAGAATCTATTGACATTCCTGGAATGCTAAATCAGTAGCTTTATAGGTGTACTAATAGAAACTAACACAAATAAGTTAATCAGGTTGCGATATTTTTTTGTGCAATAACCAACCCAGATACACAAAAAAAATTAGCATATGATACTTCTCCCACCAGAAAACTAAATTTAGTAAGTTACATGGTAAAATTGAATTTGATCAATTTATCTCAACACCAATCTGCTGAAGAAAACTGACCATTTTTTATACCACTTGCATCAATGTTGGAGGTGAAATCTTTTCTCTAATAAAGATTTGTAAGTGCAAACGTCTACGGTCCTATTCAATGCAGCAAGGAAGAGAAATAGCTTCGTATATTTGTGCCTCTTCAGGGCCATTCCATCGAACAGCTTACCTGCACATGCCACTGTGACCCCGCTTCTTCTGCTCCACCGATGGAAGACACCTCCAGAACCTGCTGCCCCAGCTCCCTGCTCGCGTGGTGAACTGGTGATGTCCTCATGCTTGCGCTCGTGGAGGCGACGGCTGGACCCCGCAGTGTCGTCGACGAGGAGCTCGGAGAGCGCCTTACGCGCGCAGCGGTGCTGCTGGCCCTCGTGGATCTCCACCCCCCCACCCCTGCAGCACGGAGGCCAGAAAAGGGAGACGTGGATGGGGAGGCGAGGCTAGAAGTAGATGGAAGCGCTGGCGCATCGCTGCAGTCCCTCTGTGCCCGCCCGCGACATAGCCTCCTCCTGACCTCCAGGTTGACCGCCACCAAAGCGAAGCAAAGTCTCCGCCATGGACGCCGAGCAGCGCCTGCCACTTCTCGACCTGCGTGCCGCCAATCCCAGGAGGACGGGCGGACGGCGTTGTCCCCCATTGCCGGCATGCGATCACCGCGTGTTGGAGTTGGAATCGTCCCCCGCGCCAGCGACCGCGCCGCTGCAATCACGGAAGGCCATGGGCGTGGGCGCAATGGCGGAGCTAGGATTAAACGTAAGAGGGGGGCAAGTGCTACAGTAATCACAACAACGCTAAGCCTCGCCTCAACGTCTGCTCACACACAACTTTGATTAATTTGATGCTGGACTAAAGTATTCGAAGTATGATTTATTTGATGGGGCTTGAGTACGTGGTGGACTGAACTGGTTCAACGGCTCAAGTATTCTTTCACTCTTTACCATGCATAGACGATTGTTCTTTTACCTTTTCAGTCATTTTAGTCCAAACGAGCATAGAGGCTCTTCTTCTATCTTTGAAATTCCCATCCATGTATAGAAATTGGACGGGAGTGATGTGCTCCCTTATCTGGCAACTAGTATGGAGTACTTGAACCCCCTCTTCCTTTCATGGATCTGTCACTTCTCATGCTATTCTTCTCTATATTCTATATTATTAGTTACAGCAGTTAAGACAAAAAAAGATATGCAATGAAGCTAGCGTGGAGCAAGGGGGCCATAGCCCACTTTGGCCTACATGTAGCTCCGCCAGTGGTGGGCGGGTATGGGTACGCGTGCGGTGAAGGCAGAAATGTCGCGGAATCGCTGTTTTTGCCGTTAGATGGTTTCGTCGAGCCAGGGTTCAACCAAAAAAATTCTGATTAGTGGGCCCTCTGTGGGAGGGTAGGGAGGCAATTTCAATTTCTTTGAATCCTTAGTTAGGTATAGATAGATAGGTAGGTAGATAGATAGGTAGGTAGATAGATAGATAGGTAGACAGGCAACATGGGCATGATTCAACCTTCTTAGTTTTGATAGTACACTGACCTGCAATCGGATTTCGTTTGATGCCTGCAGGACGGGAACAATCACAAGTAGTAACCGGCCGAGGCTAGGTGAGCCTTTCAATAAACAAACCCTGAATGATGAGGAAATTTTATGGAATACTACTCAACTAAAATAATACGGAGCCTAGATCGCAAATCCAATTTGGCACGCGCTTGTCAGGAACGCTCCTGACGCGCGATAAAACTCCACTCCAAACGTCCAACAGGGTCCACAAACCACGTCTGGGTGGGGCCGGCCTAATTAGCTTTTACATTATAACTTTTATCTTTTATGAAGGTTGTAGCTTATAAGTTGTTCATATCATGAAAGTGGTGGCACAAAATTATCGAGTGAAGAAATTATAAAAAAGAAGTTATACATATAAGTTGTGTATAAGTTACAGCTTTGTAAATAAAAAGTTATACGTACGAGTTGTGTATAAGTTGACTAGAAGAAGTTAAATTATGCGTATAAGTTATGTGCATCGCGGAAGTGGCGCTACAAAATTACACTCATATAAGTTGTGTGACAAAAGTTATATATAAAAGTTGTGTGCTTAAGTTATGTAATCGTGAAAGTTTGTATTACATAATTACTCTTATAACTTGTTTGGAAAAAATTATATAAAAGTTGCGTCATTAATTATGTAACACGGAAATTTGTGTTACATAATTACATGCAAAAGAAATGGCCTACAAAGGAAATGGCGAGAAAGGAAAAAATAGGAAAGAGAAAAACCGGAGCTAGAAGAAAAAAAAAAGAAAGGGACGCGTTAGACACGGAAACCGAAAAGGGAAATAAGCATCTGTCTGAAATCGCTCGCCACTATCCGTCCTGGCGCGCGTTCGCTAATTAGGCCGGCCCAGCCTAGATCGGACCGGTTGGGCCAAGCGAAATGGATCAGCCAGAAACAAACAAAATATGTGAAAATCGACCCCAACTCCATACGAGACTCGACCATATCCAGCCAAATAGAGAGAGAAGGATACGGATCGACACCTTGACGAGACGATCTACAGAGTTCGCCTGTTGATCGTGGATGCGGAATGGATGGAGAGAATCTACCTGGACGGTGAGGAGCTTCACAGTGGAAACACGTCGGAGATGGCCAACTGCAATTTAGTTGGAAATATTCCTTGGACAACCCTGCTACTTACTGGAACATGAAAGCCATATCAATTCTGAGTCGGCAACGACAACGATCCAGTCAGCGAGCACTTCGATTCTGACTCGCAACAGATTGATGCGATGGGAGGCACTAGCAGCTACCGTCGTCACCTCATGATGAAAGGAGAAGACGATAACGTACATGGGGAGAAAAAAAAATAAAGAAACGGACAGCAGATGTAAGAGAGATCAGTTCGGCCCATAAATAAAATATAGCCCAAGCCCAAAAGAGACCAAGGAAACAATACTTGCTTTAGAAATAGCTAAATAGGTAAATAGGTGCGAAAGGACATGTAGCCTAGTGATTACAAGAGTCTCGATAACACCTGAGGTTATGTGTTCGACTCCCCATGAGAGCGAATATTTTGAGATTTCTCGAGGATTTGCCGTGTAATTTTGGACGATAGGACGACGATACAATAATTGTAACGTGTAATTTTGGACGATAGGATGACGATACAATAACGGTAAGACTTCATCATGTACAGATAGAACACTTTTACTAACATGGCAAAAAGAGAGAATGATGGAGTTTCATGGGATGTGAGGAGACTTTTACTGACATGGCAAGAAGAGAGAATGATGGAGTTTCATGATATGTGAGGAGAGTTTCATCACCGTGTATGAAACTCATCTGGTATAGTTATCTAGTTCTCAATCTAGATAACTGTGTCAATAAAACTTCTACTGAGACCGACCTTAGTCACATAGACATGCAGGCATTGAAAGCAAATATAGACATGTAAATAAATACTTCATTAAGATGGTTTACTATGATATTGCCTATAGATGACATGGAACATGCTATAGAGACTTGATCTCAGTAATCATTGCGCGTGCCCTACTAACGACGAGTCTCGAATTGAACGCATCGTCCGCATATGATTGAATGTCACTATGCCCCGACCTTCACCCTGAGCCTGAGCTCGCCGAGAATCGACGGGAACTTCTGCACCAACCGTATCAGCGGACACATCATCCCACAACCTCCTGGCACACATGAGCTTCAGGCGGTCAAGCGCGTAGCGGTCGGCGACGGCAAGCAGATCTTGGAGCTTCTCCGTTGCAGTTGGAGCATCCCAGGTGAGCAAGCCGTCTTCAGGGAATGCGTCGGTGTAGATGAACCGAAGCATGAGCTTGAACGTTGTGACGGAACCGTCAAATTAAAACTCTAATTAAGCATAATGGTCGTCATTTGAACATATCGGACTCATTAGTTTAACGGCTTAATTTGACGATCCTTTCTCAATCCACGGCCCGATCGAAACAACACCGGTAGTCCCCCGCGAAGGAGGGCGCAGATGGTACATGCACAATATGATACTTAGAAATTCATACACTATAGGAGGATGAAACATTAGGTTTTACAACCCGTGTTCAAATATACACATAATTTACAAAAGTTGCATAATTTACAATCTTTACATCCGATGTACTGAAATTCAAATAGACTAAATTCTACAACTACACTAGCCTTCAAAAGCCCTGACTAACCATGACTGGTCCGACCGGCCTGCGCAAAAATAGAAAGGCTGAACACTCTGCCCTCGAGTGTACAACCCGACAAAGCCCTAGCCTAAGGGTCTCTCTCCTCGACCTGCCACCCTTCTGCATCCTGGCGGATGAACTTGACACAACAGGGGCAGAAGTCAACGTCCAAATGCCCTGTAATAATAAATGTGGCAACAAACCCTGAGTCGGTGTAGATGAACCGAAGCATGAGCTTGAACGTCGCGGGCGCGAGGTCATGCAAGGTGATGGATGCCATCTTGCCGTCCGCCATGGATCCCAGGAGCTGCGCCTTGAAGACCGGCGAGCGGGCGGCGAGCACCGCCCGATGGGCGCGGAACTCCTCGCCGTCGACGACGAACGACACGTCGGAGCCGTCCCCGGAATCCAGCAGGGCGCCAAGGTGGCTCCGCATGTCGGAGGGCGGGTCGTCTTCTAAGGGGTTGTCAGGCACGACCTTGACTACACACATGACGACGAAGGATCCATCCGTCACGTACAGCGACTCGAGGAGGCTTCGGTTCACGAACTTTCGCCAACCCCAATTATCCTCTGATGCGTAGATACGCGCGCTCCTGTTTCTATGGTACGAGGACGGAGCACCGTCTCTGTCCATCTTAAAGATAGCTATGGCGTCTTTGGATTCGCTCAGATGATGGAGGTAGATGGACAGGTACTCGCCCTTGGTCTCTTCTTTATCCCCACGCGGGTAGCATTTGACCCTCCAGAGGTGCCCCCCAGCAGAGATGTCGCCGGAGCTGACGGCGTGCCCGATGGCGACGTTCCTCGTCTCCTCGTAGTTGAGCATGAACTGATGCGTGAAGCTACAGTAGTCGAACATGCTGGCTCCCATCGTCTTTAATTTGCACTAGTTTAGTTGGACGAGATTGCAGATCGAGTCGAGTAGCCTGCTGCTGGGAGTATATGTAGTGCTAACTGCTAAGGAGCCTGGCAATTTGGCGAAAATTCGTATTCGTATCTGCATCCAAGACTGGTATCTGTATCCGATTCTGACACTGAGTTAAAATATGAAAACATAACGAGCCCCGCAGCCGCCGTCTTCTCTTTCCCAAACCACCGCGCATCTCCCGAGAACCAACAGCGATCTCCGCACCGCCAATCCGGCAGCCATGGACCCGGCGCCGCAGGCGCACCCGATCCTCTACTACGTGCTCTCCCGCATCCCCACGCTCTCCAAGCGGCCCAAACCCACCGCCCCCGAGTTCGACATCGAGCAGCCGCTGCCGCCGCCGCGGGCCCCGCCCACCGCGGTCGAGTTCGAGCTCGTCGAGCTTATGCCGGGCCTGCGCCGCCCGCCCGTGCTCCGCGCCATGGGCCAGGCGCTCGGCCCTCGTCCCGACCACGAGCTCGCCGACTCCTCCCGCGCCGTCGTGGCGGCTGCCGGGGGCTCGCGGGTCGACATCGAGGCGTGCCACGCGGTGGTGGCGCGGCTCGAGGAGGCGCACGACGCCTCCGTGGTCCCGCTGCATGCATGAGGCCGAGGCCTGGCTCGAGAGTCGAGAGGGTGTACCGCTCCAGGCGCTCGGCCCGCGGCCCGACCACGAACTCGCCGACTCCAGGGTGTACCGCTCCGCCATGGAGGGGATGACGGACATGATGGACGTGGATGGAGAGGCGGCCGAGGGCGGGAAGGACGGCGGTGACGCCGCGGTGCGGGAGGAGGTGCAGTGGTGGCGGTGCTCAAGAAGGCTGAGGAGGAGGGCAAGCCGGTGGAGAGCGTGCGCCTCGTGGATCGCCAGCTCCCTGAGGTGTTCGGGAGGATCCAGGGGCTCCGCGTGCTCGACGACGACGTCTTGCTGAGCAGCATATGGTTTGTGCTAGTTGAGCAGATAAGGGGGGAAAACGATTCCAGATATGGTTTGTGCTAGTTGAGCAGCATAAAACTGGCATTAGTACTAAATCAATATGGCTGATCAAGCTATGATTGAATTTAAAAGTGCAATGCAATCACTCTGACCGACGAGACGAGCGAGAGCTTTGCGTTTTGCTGGATGGGACCGTAGAAATCTATAAAAATGGGCTGCTGCATACTGGCCCGGAATAGGGGAGTTTGTGTTACGCGGGCCGACCACGACGCAGCTAGGCCCATCCTCACAACTAGCTGAACTAAATGGACTTGGGAATTCCTCTAAAAAAAATGGACTTGGCAGCAGCAGCGTTGTCTTACTCGAAAGAAAAAAAAAACAACAGCAGCAGCCGTGCTATATTCTGGCATTGACATCACCATGTGCTGGCCATACCAGCTCGCCGGCCGGTAGTGGACTCGAAGTCGAAGCTCTCGTCAGCACTCGGCTGGTGCTCCGACCGTCCGACGAGCGCGCTCACGGCATGCCGGTGCCCGTCGGCATGCAGGCGCCGCCAGCCCGCCACACGCCGACCATGCTCCGAATAATGCAGGAATAATCACATCGGGCTTTCGCTAACCTAATCATTCCGTTGTCTGTCATGTGATTCAAAAGAAGAAAAGAAAACTAATCACGCCGTATGAGTGATCGATGCAGTCTACTGAGGACTGAAGCGTATCTCTGAAAAGGAATTGTATGTCCTCGGCTCGCTGAGCTCCGGTCGCGAGCACCGCAGCTTCACGCGTCGCGTTCAATTCCGCTCGTCCGCGGAGCAGATTCTGACGCGGCGACCGCGCCGGCCGGCTGTAACACCTCAGGTGTTAATTATCTATCATTAAAACTAATTACGATCATTAGCACCACAAACTATTGGAGGGAAAATTTTTAATAACTTCTGCCCAATTCAGCCCGGACCGGTCTGACCAGTATGGACGACCGATCTAAACCGAGTTGGTGGTTTTGGGCCCCACAGCATTTAAATCCCTCACCTCTCTCTCCCAACAACCCATTCACCCTCCCCAGCTCTCTCAGCTCGCCCTCCCGAGCTCTCTCCCCCTCACCTCTCACCCAAACCCTAGAACACAAATCCTTCCTCTCCATCGGATTCCAAGGCCGGGAAAGGATCAAATCAGTGTGGGGGGTCATCTTCTCCTCGATTCCATCCTTGGGGAGCAGGAGATTCAAGTTCTTCACGTGAAAAGTACTCATTCAAGGTAATTTAGGAGTTTGGATCGATCTCTTGTTCTAGAAGGTTTTAGGTGGATTCCTCTGGTCAAAAGCATCCACATGAACCCCTGAACTAGATCCTAGAAGGTATTTGGAGTTGGTGGCGATTTTCGCCGCGCCAAGGTTTCTAGGTTCTGGTCTGGTTAGGACCGGTCTGACCGGTCGAATGGACCGGTCTGACCGGTGTCACGGTAGGTTAAGTAGGACCGGTCTGACCGGTCGGGTGGACCGGTCTGACAGGTATAGCG
The DNA here is from genome assembly GCF_016808335.1 of Panicum virgatum. Taxonomy (NCBI): domain Eukaryota; kingdom Viridiplantae; phylum Streptophyta; class Magnoliopsida; order Poales; family Poaceae; genus Panicum; species Panicum virgatum. The sequence continues at coordinate 44,271,684 of NC_053141.1, read as the reverse complement.
GTGGCTGAGAGGGGTAAATTAGGGTTTGTTGGTGTGGTTAGTTGGAAATTTGTTTGGTTAATTGTTAGTGGTAATTTTTAAGAATCATGCATGCATTCTCATATCATATGCATATGCATACGTGTAGCAGCCGTGGCAGAGGAAGTCGTGTACGAGGTGGTTGCGGAGCCACAGGAGCCCCAGAAGCAAGCCCCTCAGCAGGAGGGTCGCGAAGAATCGGCCCAAGGCCCATCTCACCCTAATACTGAGCAGCAGACGCAAGGGAAGCCCCGGTGCATGTCCTATTATTTTAAATTATGATTTACTATGTATATATTTTATCTATTACTTGTGCATTACGTATTAGGAATTGATTGGAACCCTAGCTGCATGGTCCCTAGGTTTCCTTGAGTTTTTACTAGTATGTCTAGGTCGATAGCGGTGCCAGGCTAAATAAGTCCGGTAGAAGTCGGGTGACTTCGTGTCACTCGCGAGACACAGGAAACTTTTAGAAGCCGAGTAATTGCCGGTTAGTCGCAAGATACATTATTATTTTTGTACTTCAGTATTTGAGAAATGGATTGAAATGGATATGGAGATGTGAGACCGGGCGGGGATGATGGTATTAGGTTTGGCAGCAGGACAGGGTTCCTGGGTGTCTTAGCCCCGTCCGTGTCGATTAAGGACCGGTTGTTGTGGCAGTGCGGATCGGGGATTGAATTATACTAACCGCATGCCGGGAGTAGAAGGTAGTCGAAACCGGTAAGCTGAGTACTGCTTGGCTTCGAAAGTACAGGAATCCGCACCCAACTCCTTGGGCGAGTCGAGTAGTCGCGGAGAATTGGGATGCATATGTTTACTTTTGTTGGTCTCACGTTGAGCTCGGCTGACCATATGTCGTTGGGCTGTTTCCTGTAGTTCGAGGCGGGGAGGGGAAAGGTTGGTGCGTGGAGTCCGACGGGGCTTTTGCGTGCCGTGTTGGTTAGGTCCACCTTGCAAGGTTAAATCGGATCGATTCGCCGTGTCTCGCGGATATGAGGGCCTTGATCTCTTTGTCACCTCGTAGCGAATGAGTTAGGATATTAGAGATATAAAAATGGATACTATTCTGAATCTTAATTGGATGCTCCAACATGCGTGTGTAGATAGGCAAACATTAGTGAGAGTCTATCTATATAAAATATGCGTCTAAAACATTGAAAGTAAGGATACACCTCTAGATGCCATTTCCGCAAAACAAACCACCAGCCAAATGTCGTGCATGTCTATGTATGTGGGTTAGGTTATACCCACTGGTCGGGTAAGCCTTTCTGAGTATTAGTATACTCAGGGTTTGTTGCCACAATTATTATTTCAGGGCACCCGGACATCGACTTCTGCCCCTGCTGTTTCAACTTCATCCGCCGGGATGCAGAGGGGTGGGAGGTGGTGGAGCGAGACCCTTAGGTTGGGGGATTGTCAGGTTGTACACTCGAAGGCAGAGTGTTCAGCCTCTCTGTTTTGCACAGACCGGTCTGACCGGCCCGTGGGACCGTTCTGACCGGTGGAGGTGGCAGAATAGTGCCGACCGGTCCGACCGGTTGGGTGAACCGGTCCGACCGGTTGGGTGAACCGGTCCGACCGGTCGAGAAGGATCAGAATTGGTGATAGTTAGAATAGATGTAGGACCTTTTGATTTTCGAACTTCAGACCATCTATTGTAAAGTTTTGTAAATTAAATGCATATAATTGAACTCGGTTTGTAAAACTTATTATTTCGTCTTCAAGGAGCTTATATTTTCAAGTAATATGTCGTGCTTGTACCATCTGTGCCCACCTTCGCGTGGGACTACCGGTGATGTTTCGATTGGGTCGTGGGTTGAGAAAGGATCACCAAATTAAGCCGTTAAGCTAATGCGCCCGATGTGTTCAAATGACGGCCATTACGCTTAATTAGAGTTTTAATTTGGCAGTTCAGTCACAGCTGGTATCAGAGCCGAAACACACTGGGAGTGGTACGAGCATGGCTAATTTTCAGAGATTACAAATTAAAAATGAGTTTCTGAATTAGGATGAGATTGGTTTACTAATATGAGTGGGGGTTGTTTGTACTAAGCCGTATGTATATGGTCTGTGTTCGAGTAGTAATAGATGTTTAGTTTTGATAGAGAGAATTACGTTCGACGTTCATGCATCATGGCTTTTAAGATTTTTGGTAGCATTTGAAAGTTGGTATATGAGTTCATGCATTGTATCATGCATCATGGCATTATGGTTTTCAAATTTCAGTTAATATTTTGGTTTAAGGGTTGGTACACAGTTAGGGCTTAGAAGTTCGTTTCTGTTACGGACCGGTCTGACCGGTATTGACCACCGGTCTGACCGGTTGATCTACGTAGAGCCCATGCAGAGCCATGCAGACCGGTCTGACCGGTTGAGCGCGGACAGAGACCCCTAAGTTGTGTTCAAATAATTGATTTTCGGCGATTTCTTCCATGATTCGGATATTAGTAGCAGTCAAGATTTTTTCTTCAGTAATCAAAAAAATACAACTAACCCGATCATGGTTGAATGCAGAATGGGAGAACCACCGAACACTCGTGAGTTGGCCCAGGACATCGCGGCCATGCTCACTGAGTGCGATGAGCAGATGACACTCCTCCGTGAGCTTGTGGCGCAGGGCAGAGCGTCGCAGCCTGACCATCACCACCAGCCACCTATCCCTGGATATGAGCAATTTCTGAGTACACAACCACCGCTTTTTCATAAAGCGGATGAGCCATTGGAGGCGGATAGTTGGCTCCGGACTATAGAGTCCAAGTTCACCCTGCACCCGTACCAGGATGGGGACAAGGCGGGATTTGCAGCCCAGCAGCTCAGGGGTCCTGCACGCACGTGGTGGGACAATCACGTGGCCATGTTCCCTGCGGGCACTCGGTTCACCTGGGCGGAGTTCAAGAACGCCTTCAGAGCGCATCATATTCCTGCAGGGGTCATTCACAGGAAGCTCACCGAGTTCTTGGCCCTGAAATAGGGTAACAACAGTGTTCTACAGTACTCCCAGGCCTTCAATAATTTATTGCAGTACGCGGGATATCATGTAGACACTGATGAGAAGAAACAGGCGTGCTTCAGGCAGGGGCTTAGTAGTAAGCTCCAGGATCGCTTGGTAATGGTCAAGTTTGACAGTTTCGGTGAGCTGGTCAATGGGGCTATCATACAGGAGGACACCCACTTAGCTCACAAGGCAGAAAAGAAGAGAAAAGCGCCGGCAGCGGGATCTTCTAGCAGTACCCCTCAGAGGTTCCGTCTGGTGCAGTCGGGCCCACAGCGAGCACCCTTTCAGCACCAGCCACAACAGCAGTGGGGATACAGGCCCCCTCAGTACACTCAGCCACTGGGGACAGTCAGGCCTCCTGCTCCTCAGCAGAATGAGCATAAGGTCTGGGTGCAGCAGCCGGTGGTGCGCCCCAATCTGTTTCAGTGTTACAACTGCGGGCAGCCGGGTCATTTTGCACGGAACTACCCAATGCCACCCAAGCAAGGCCAGCAGTCGAGCCAGCAGGGTCAGAAGCAGAGTGTGGCCCACTTCAAGCCGGGGTAAGTGCACTACACCACCCTCGAGGGTATTCCAGAGGGAGCTCCAGTGATGGCGGGTACGTTTTCAGTAAATGAATATCCTGTTACTGTCCTATTTGATTCTGGAGTGTCTCATACTTTTATTAGCAAGGAGTGTGCTATTAGATTGGGGCTGAAGATAGAAAGCATGCCCAAGCCGTACCATATTCACTCACCTGGGGGAAAGTTAATCACCAATCAATTTGTCAAGCAAGTACCCCTATAGTTGCAAGGAAAAAATTTTCCAACGGCCCTGATAATGTTACCAACCCAAAGGATTGATTTGATATTGGGTATGAACTGGATGGAGGGTCAAGGAGTTAGTCTGGACACGACCTCACAATCTGTGCACATCAAATCTTCCATTCATGGGTGTATGACTTTACATTTGAAAGATAATATGTCTTTGACACCTACGGTGAATCAGGTTGAGGGTAAGAAGCTAGCAGATATACCAGTGGTGTGTGAATATCCGGACGTCTTTCCGGATGACTTGCCTGGAATGCCGCCTGATCATGACGTGGAGTTTACGATTGAATTGCAACCAGGTACGGCACCGATTTCTAGGAGGCCTTACCGGATGCCACCCAATGAGCTGGCAGAGTTAAAGAAATAATTGCAGGAATTGCTTGATAAGGGCTATATCCGTCCTAGCACGTCACCTTGGGGCTGTCCTGCACTATTTGTGAAAAAGAAAGATGAAAGCCTCAGGTTGTGTGTGGACTATAGACTTCTGAATGCCGTCACAATCAAAAATAAATATCCCCTTCCCCGGATTGATATTCTGTTTGATCAGCTATTCGGGGCCAAAGTATTTTCCAAGATTGATCTCCGCTCTGGCTATTATCATATAAAGATTAGAGCTGAGGATATTCCCAAGATGCCTTTTTCCACCGGATACGGACTTTTTGAATATCTGGTCATGTCTTTCGGGCTAACGAATGCCCCTGCTCATTTCATGTATCTCATGAACTCGGTGTTCATGCCCGAGCTAGATAAGTTTGTCGTGATTTTCATTGACGACATCCTGATATTTTCCAAAAATGAAGAAGAACATGCAGAGCATCTCCGCATTGTGCTTCAGCACCTGCGGGAGCACAAGTTGTATGCCAAATTTAGTAAATGTGATTTCTAGCTCAAGGAAGTCCAGTTCTTGGGCCACATCATCTCAGACAAGGGGATTTCTGTTGATCCTAGCAAGATTCAGGATGTCCTGAATTGGAAGACTCCAGAGTCTGTTTCAGAGATCCGGAGTTTCCTTGGGCTAGCAGGCTATTATCGCCGGTTTGTACCGGAGTTCTCAAAAATTGCTAGGCCAGTGACTGAGTTACTCAAGAAAGGGGTGAGATTTAGTTGGGACGACAAATGCGAGCCGGCCTTCCAGACTTTGAAAAAGCTTCTGATGTCTGCCCCTGTCCTCGCTCAGCCAGATATTACCCGGCCTTTTGATGTGTACTGTGATGCATCAGGTACGGGTCCCGACTACGTTCTCTTCCTTGTTTGTTTTCGCCGGATATTATTCGGCCATTAATACTTGTTATAATGCATCAGGTACGGGCCTAGGCTGCGTCCTTATGCAGTACCAGTGGGTGATTGCTTATGCCTCCAGAGCCCTCAGACGACATGAGGAGAATTATGCCACTCATGATCTGGAGCTGGCAGCAGTAGTACATGCATTAAAGATCTGGCACCATTATCTTCTGGGCAATTCTGTTCACATATACTCGGACCACAAGAGTCTTAAGTATATTTTTACCCAGAGTGAGCTCAATTTGCGCCAGAGGCGGTGGTTAGAGTTGATAAAGGATTATGATTTGGAGATTCATTATCACCCGGGAAAGGCGAATGTCGTTGCGGATGCACTGAGTCGCAAGGCAAGTTGCAGTTGCACCTCAGCTTCAGTGGTGCATGAAACCTTGTGCCAAGAAATGGAAAAAATTAAATCTGGCTATTGTATCTGAAGGCACACTTACTAATCTTACCCTCACACCTACACTCAGAGATCAAATTGTGGAGGCTCAGAAAAATGATGCGGGCATGGATAAGATCACGCAACGGCTCAGTGAGAATGATCCTCAGGTGCAATGCTTCCATCGAGATAGTGAGGGGGTTCTTTGGTTTCAAGATCGGTTAGTAGTGCCTAAAAATTTTGAACTTTGGAAACAAATCCTTGATGAGGCTCATCTTTCCCGATATTCTATTCACCCGGGCAGCAACAAAATGTATCAAGATCTGAAACAACGATTTTGGTGGACGAGGATGAAGCGGAAAATTGCCAGATACATGTCAGAATGTGACACTTGTCAGAGGGTTAAAGCGAGCCATTTGAGATCAGCCGGCCCTTTACAGCCCTTAAGTATTCCATCCTGGAAGTGGGAAGACATCAGTATGGATTTCATTGTCGGCTTACCCAAAACTTCCAAAGGATATGATTCCATATGGGTTATTGTAAATCGCCTTACCAAGTCGGCTCATTTTCTGCCGGTAAAGACAACACATATGGCAAAACAATATGCACAATTGTATATGGGCCGTATTGTGAGTCTCCATGGAATTCCAAAGACAATCATTACGGACCGGGGTACTCAATTCATAGCTCGGTTTTGGGAACATTTTCATGCCGCTCTTGGTACACAACTGATCCGCAGTTTAGCCTATCATCCTCAGACAGATGGCCAGACAGAGAGAATCAATCAGATTCTGGAGGATATGCTCAGAGCGTGTGCACTCACCTACAGTCAGAAATGGGATAAATGCTTACCTTTTAATCGAGTTTGCTTATAACAATAGCTATCAGGAGAGCATCAGAATGGATCCCTTTGAGGCATTGTATGGACGAAGGTGTAGAACTCCAGTGAACTGGTCAAAAGCCGGGGAAAGGAACATTTTCGGACCCGATATTGTCTGTGAGGCTGAAGAACAAGTTCGGGTTATTCATGAAAATTTAAAGATTGCAAAATCCCGACAAAAGAGTTACACGGATAAGAAACGTCGATCCGTCCTGTTTCAAGTGGGAGATCATGTCTACCTGCGGGTCTCTCCAATGAAAGGGATTCGACGATTCGGCGTAAAAGGAAAACTTGCACCTCGCTACGTTGGGCCTTTTCCTATTCTTGAGCAATGTGGGCCGGTAGCGTATCGCCTGGAACTTCCTGCCCAATTATCCGCAGTTCATAATATTTTTCATGTCTCTCAGCTCCAGAAATGTCTCCGTGTTCCAGAAAAGGTGATTGACATAGAGAAATTACAACTGGAACCCGATCTGGTCTATCCGGAGTATCCAATCAAAATTGTTGATCACAAGACCCGGGTTACTCGGAATCAAACCAGCAATTTTTATAAAGTTCAGTGGAGCAATCACTCCGAGCGAGAAGCCACATGAGAAACCGAAGAGTTTCTTAAATCCAAATATCCGGAGTTGTTACAAACTTACCAAGGTACCTACCCTTCCATATTTCTTGCAATTAACACCTCCATTAAATCTCGGGACGAGATTTCTTTTAGGGGGAAGGGTTGTAACACCTCAGGTGTTAATTACCTATCATTAAGACTAGTTACGGTCATTAGCACCACAAACCACTGGAGGGAAACTTTTTAATAACTTCTGCCCAGTTCAGCCCGGACCGGTCTGACCGGTATGGGCGACCGGTCTAAACCGAGTTGGCGGTTTTGGGCCCCACAACATTTAAATCACTCTCCTCTCTCTCCCAACGACCCATTCACCCTCCCCAGCTCTCTCAGCTCGCCCTCCCGAGCTCTCTCCCCCTCACCTCTCACCCAAACCCTAGAACCCAAATCCTTCCTCTCCATCGGATTCCAAGGCCGGGGAAGGATCAAATCAGTGTGGGGGATCATCTTCTCCTCGATTCCATCCTTGGGGAGCAGGAGATTCAAGTTCTTCACGTGAAAGGTACTCATTCAAGGTAATTTAGGAGTTTGGATCGATCTCTTGTTCTAGAAGGTTTTAAGTGGATTCCTCTGGTCAAAAGCATCCACATGAACCCCTGAACTAGATCCTAGAAGGTATTTGGAGTTGGTGGGCGATTTTCACCACGCCAAGGTTTCTAGGTTCTGGTCTGGTTAGGACCGGTCTGACCGGTCGAAGGGACCGGTCTGACTGGTGTCACGGTAGGTTAAGTAGGACCGGTCTAACCGGCCAGGTGGACCGGTCTGACCGGTATAGCGGTGGCTGAGAGGGGTAAATTAGGGTTTGTTGGTGTGGTTAGTTGGAAATTTATTTGGTTAATTGTTAGTGGTAATTTTTATGAACCATGCATGCATTCTCATATCATATGCATATGCATACGTGTAGCAGCCGCGGCAGAGGAGGTCGTGTACGAGGTGGTTGCGGAGCCACAGGAGCCCCAGGGGCAAGCCCCGTAGCAGGAGGGTCGCGAAGAGTCAGTTCAAGGCCCATCTCACCCTAGTACTGAGCAGCAGATGCAAGGCAAGCCCCGTTGCATGTCCTATTATTTTAAATTATGATTCACTATGTATATGTTTTATCTATTACTTGTGCATTACGTATTAGGAATTGATTGGAACCCTAGCTGCATGGTCCCTAGGTTTCCTTGAGTTTTTACTGGTATGTCTAGGTCGATAGCGGTGCCAGGCTAAATAAGTCCGGTAGAAGTCGGGTGACTTCGTGTCACTCGCGAGACACAGGAAGCTTTAGAAGCCGAGTAATTGCCGGTTAGTCATGAGATACATTATTATCTTTGTACTTCAGTATTTGAGAAATGGATTGAAATGGATATGGAGATGTGAGACCGGGCGGGGATGATGGTATTAGGTTTGGCAGCAGGACAGGGTTCCTGGGTGTCTTAGCCCCGTCCGTGTCGATTAAGGGCCGGTCGTTGTGGCAGTGCTGGTCGGGGATTGAATTGTACTAACCGCATGCCGGGAGTAGGAGGTAGTCGAAACCGGTAAGCTGAGTACTGCTTGGCTTCGAAAGTACAGGAACCCGCAACCAACTCCTGGGGCGAGTCGAGTAGTCGCGGAGAATTGGGATGCATATGTTTACTTTTGGTGGTCTCACGTTGAGCTCGGTTGACCATATGTCGTTGGGCTGGTTCCTGTAGTTCGAGGCGGGGAGGGGAAAGGTTGGTGCGTGGAGTCCGACGGGGCTTTTGCGTGCCGTGTTGGTTAGGTCCACCTTGCAAGATTAAATCGGATCGATTCGTCGTGTCTCGCGGATATGAGGGCCTTGATCTCTTTGTCACCTCGTAGCGAATGAGTTAGGATATTAGAGATATAAAAATGGATACTATTCTGAATCTTAATTGGATGCTCCAACATGCGTGTGTAGATAGGCAAACATTAGTGAGAGTCTATCTATATAAAATATGCGGCTAAAACATTGAAAGTAAGGATACACCTCTAGATGTCATTTCCGCAAAACAAACCACCAGCAAAATGCCGTGCATGTCTATGTATGTGGGCTAGGTTATACCCACTGGTCGGGTAAGTCTTGCTGAGTATTAGTATACTCAGGGTTTGTTGCCACAATTATTATTTTAGGGCACCCGGACGTCGACTTCTGCCCCTGCTGTGTCAAGTTCATCCGCCGGGATGTAGAGGGGTGGGAGGTGGTGGAGCGAGACCCTTAGGTTGAGGGATTGTCAGGTTGTACACTCGAGGGCAGAGTGTTCAGCCTCTCTGTTTTGCACAGACCGGTCTGACCGGCCCGTGGGACCGGTCTGACCGGTGGAGGCGGCAGAATAGTGCCGACCGGTCCGACCGGTTGGGTGAACCGGTCCGACCGGTCGAGAAGGATCAGAACTGGTGATAGTTAGAATAGATGTAGGACCTTTTGATTTTCGAACTTCAGACCATATATTGTAAAGTTTTGTAAATTAATTGCATATAATTGTACTCGGTTTGTAAAACTTATTGTTTCGTCTTCATGGAGTTTATATTTTCAAGTAATATGTCGTGTTTGTACCATCTGCGCCCACCTTCGCGTGGGACTACCGGTGATGTTTCGATTGGGTCGTGGGTTGAAAAAGGATCGCCAAATTAAGCTGTTAAGCTAATGCGCCCGATGTGTTCAAATGACGATCATTACGCTTAATTAGAGTTTTAATTTGGCGGTTGAGTCACACCGGCCGGCGCCTGATGCTGCTCGCGGGACGCCGGTGAAAGAACGACGCGGGGGTGTCTGTATGCGCGCGCTGCTCGTGTTCCTCGTCTCGCCACGGCCTTGGCCGGACTTCAGAAGCCATTCTGTGGCTTCCGATAACCGCCTGATAAGCACTAGCTAGGCAGACTGGAACTGAAACACTACCATCCGGACTGATCAATCGAAGGAACTTAACTGATCGAGCACAAAGATAGGAATACTGCCGAGACAATTTTTTTTAAAAAAAATTCTATACATACGAATTAAGCTCGAGATGTCGAGTGGTAATCTTCTAGTATGTTACAGAGAGTAGAGTTAACTGGTTTTCTGACAGTATAACCATGGATATCAAATCAATAAGGTTGACAGGAGGCAGTTGCAGCAATCCTCAGCCACAGAAAATGCAGCGAGGTGCCACCAGTGGCTCAGAACCAGTCCACCTAAACAGCCCAGAGATATGCTCGGAATATATGTTAGTTGGACCATTTCGATCCTTATCTTATGAACCACGCCCTTCGGAATATATGCTATGGTGTCTCTTCTGATTCTTGTCTTCTCAGCCACACCCAATTTCCGGCACTAAATTATTATTCATCTCTCTCTATCTTCTGGATCCAGTACAACTATGCAGCATGTGCAGGTAATTGACAACAGTGCTCATGTGACGCACTTCAATAATCTGAATGTACTAACATTGATGATTATTGTGCACAAAAACTGATTCCTTGAGCCCAAAAACTAATCCCCGGTTGCTGTTCGTGATGACATCTAGAGTTGTCGGGTGCCACAATTAGGGACACCCTAATCGGGGTACTAAAACCACTTTCAAAAACACAAACATATGTTAAGTCAACTGGGCCCACGAAGGCCCACGGCCTATTTCTCCCTCAGAGGAAAAGAAAGGACTCAAAGAAGTCCAGCATGTGGCCCAGCCACATCCCCCTCGGGCAGGTGGCCAATCTCCGCCGCGCTCGAGGGCCCCTCTCAGGCCCACCGAACAAACTCCGCCCCGCTCGAGGGTAGCGGATCTACCCTCAGGCGGGTCACTCATCTCCGCCTCGCTCGAGGGCTCCCCTCGGGACCCTCGACCGCGCAATCGCATTTCCGCCTCGCTCGAGGGCAGCGGACCTGCCCTCGAGCGGGTGGCCAATCTCCGCCTCGCTCGAGGACAGCGGACCTGCCCTCGAGCGGGTGGCCAATCTCCGCCTCGCTCGAGGACAGCGGACCTGCCCTCGAGCGGGTGGCCAATCTCCGCCTCGCTCGAGGCCATCTCTCGGCACAAGAGACAAATGGCCCCGCCGCCCAACCAACCGCCGTACGAAGGCATTAAAAGCCAGCCACTCCACCACGGCTCAAAGGGCAGGCGGCGTCAGACTGCCACTCCCACAGTGGATGTGACCGGCGTCCCGTCCACCGACCCCGGTCACCGCTCTGCCACCTCAGTCGCTGTAGCAGTACTGTGGGCATTCAATGCGGCACAAGGCAGGTTGGCGCCGCCCCCGTTACTGTTCTGCCGACATCCATCGCCGGACCCATCTCCCGCTGGGGAAGGGGTCCGACGATGTCACGTGTCCTGCCAAGAGGGGCACTCAGCACGCACGGGCGCGACCCCGGACCTCCCCCTCGTGGGGTCCGGGACTTCTACGCGCTCCCGGACCTTCTAATGTGCACACCCGCACTCCGGCCAGGGGGTCCGGGACCGTCCCACGCCATTACTACCACTGGTACACTGCAGGACGGCCGCCGCCATCTCCACGGGACCAAGGACGAAAATCCAGGACGACAGCGACACGCGCCGCCTTCCCACAGTACACTTTCTACGGTGTTCGACCACTGTACCCCGCGATTCAAGGGAGAACGACGACTTCCGCGCCCCTACACTCATGTACACCGCCTCTCCTTACAACTATAAAAGGAGAGGATGGGCTCCCCTTTCAGGGAGACGGATCTCTCCAATCGAAGGGTGGAAGCAGGCTCCCTGAACTTCCCCTTTCAGAACTTTCAGCACGATTGAGTACTCATCTCAACTAACTCCACTTCTAGCAGAGACTTGGGAGCTTTCCTCCCACTCTCGCCCCGCTTGTATCCCCTACTGCAAGCACCCCGGGTGCAAGATAATACAGTGCCCTTGCACACCCCCTCTGCTGGACGTACGGCCCCACGGCCGGAACCAGGATAAACTGTGCGTTATTGTGATTGCCTCTTGCACCATCATCTGAGACGAGGAAACACGCAGCATTTACTAGTTGGGATCCAGCCCCCCGGGTCGGGACACCGACAAGAGTAATGTATGCATGCTTTCATTATTTGTCTAGCACCAGTTGTCAAGTTAAAATACATGAACCACTGTATGCTAGTTTACAACCGACCCTTTTCGTCCTTGTTCAGAGCGACGCCATCACCTTCGTTGGCCGTACGAGCAAGCTGTAAGAACGCGATGGCCATTTGCGAATTCACAGGGAGGTGGTGAGAAACCGATAAAAGCCTGACCGGCCTGTCCAGTCCACGGAACGCATACGTGGCTGTCGATGCAGGTCGTCTTCCTCGTTATCCTTTTCCCTCGTTGCGTTGTGCCTGGGCAGAATTAGATTCCTCAACATTTTCATGTGGTACTGACGTACTGTCCTCCACTTTCTGTCACAGACGAACTACTACCTAGATGTGAAAAGAAATAACATTCAGAGTCATGGTATACTGAAATTTCTGCTCCAGTTCAATCTCTAGTTGGCTCAGTAATTCAGTGCAAGCTGAGTTACATTCTTCAACATTTTTATAAGCGACTCTCCTGCGCTTTCTGTCAAACTCGAACTACCTCGATGTGAAAAAAATATAATCTTCAGATCCAGTCGTGCTTCTTTGATACATGTGGTGCCTACTGAATTCTCTGCTCCTGCTGTTCAGCATTTTCATGTGCGACTCTCTTGCACTTTCTGTCACAGTTCGGCCTACCTGGGTGTGAATTTCTTTCAGAATCATGCTTCTTGGATCGATGGCACAGTGTTAAGGACTGGCAACTGAAATTTCTGCTCCTGTTGAACCTCTAGTTGGGTTCAGTAATTCAGTTTGGTTTTGTTCAACTGGAGCGGCATTCTTTTAAAAGAAAAAATTGGTGGCCGAGATCTCCGGCTCCACTAGTGGTCCACTCTAAGTGCTGATAATGCAAGTATTGGTGGAGAATCGATCTGGTCCACACTGGCTACTTTTGTTTGCATTACAACCTAGGAGTTAGTAGTAGTAGTGATGCTCCACTTTGGTAGGCTGCTTATTAGCACTGCAACTTATAATGTAAGACCAATACCACTAAGTTGTGTTTGTGTAGCAAGTAACCTAGAATCATTCATACCCCTGCATGATAGATATGATGATTGAAGCAAGTGACCTGAAGCTATTCATGTCTCTGCTATCACAAAGTTACATACTTCAAATTAGTTCTGACGATTTTATTATCTAGAAGTAGAACCTAAGTGTAACAAGCCACTAACTACTTTTGTAAAATTGTCTTTCCTCCTTTGAGGTGACATGCAGCTCGATCTCTAGAGTGTTCGAGACCATACTAGCCCTCTGAAATCCAAACCGCCACTGTTTTTTGAAACGAACCCAAACCGCCACTGTGATGTAGAGCACACATAGCAAGCCATAACACTATTTATTTCAAGGGCATGCATAAATCTACTCCCTCCTTCCCCGTTTATAAGGCATACACGTATATCAAGATTCAAACCTTCTCATCTTTGACCAATAATTTGACTATTAAATTTTTATTTTTATAATGCAAATTTCATATGATTGGATTCATAATCAAATATAGTTTACAATGATTATAAGTTTATAATCAAAAGTGATATAATATATGATAAATAAATGGTCAAAGTGTTGTTTAGAAGACCGTGTCATGTTCCACCATGCCTTATAAACGGGGAAGGAGGGAGTAATTAGCTAGTAATACAGTATAAGTGAGCAGCATGTTCAGCCGGTGGCAGAAAGCGACCGGTGACAAAATTTGAGGACGGGGAACTGTTCTTAGTTTGGAGCTAAGCTACGCGCTAATTATTGGCGCCATATATAATTTGCCGATTAAAGAATCACAAGCCGGCGCAGCGTGTGAAGTCGCCATTGGCTTGCAACATGAGCAAGGTTAAGGTCCTGTTTGGTTCGAAATAAGTCACCTACTTATAAGTCAGGTAATATAAAACCAATGATTTATAAGTCAGGGATGTTTGGTTATTAAGTGACTTAAAAGGTGTGGGCTCCATGCAAAAAAGGGAGACTTATAAGTTTTGAATTGGGGTGGAGCTGCTTAAAACTTATAAGTTGAGGTGATTTATAAATTAGAATTGTTTGGTAAATTAAATCACTTTTTTTTATTTTTTAGCTTATAAGTAGGTGACTTGTTTGAAAGCAAACAGAACATAATTACACCGAGCAAATTAAAAGCGGAGTCTCACCGAACCTGTCCGGTGCCAGTGCCGGTGCCGGTGGCGACGGCGGCTTGTTTGGCAGCCGGCCAACGCACGGCCGCTTGGGCTTTGGCCCCGCCGTCGAGCCGCCCCTGCCCACCGACCGCTACGTCAGCAAGAAAAGATTTTTAAAAAGTAGAATTATAATTATTGGTACTATTTAGCATTTTTTTGAAAAAAAAACTATTTAAGAGTGTTCGCTGCAAAAGATCAGGATCGGAGATGAGAAGCGCATATGTGATTTCTTAGTGAAAACAATAGTGATTAGATTATCGGCGGGTAATTTACTTGAGAAAACATTTTTGCACTGATATTTATCGTCGTATAATAGGCATAGTTAAGTTGTTTTATCGTCGTATAATAGGCATAGTTAAGTTGATCTTCTGAGTTCTGACGCATATATGTTTTTTGAGGTAATTGACGCATATATTTCGTAGTGCACATGCATGGTTAAGGATAATGCCAACTAAATATGGGTTTGTGGACCTGGCATGAATTCTTAATCTTTCTGATTGAGATGATCCCGGGGAATAATTTAAATTTTCAACCAGGGTACATGACATATCCATCGCACTATTGGATCCATCTAACCAGACAGGGTAGCAGCACAAATGATTGCACTAGAAAATAGTAGTGATGGGCACATGAGAGCAGTACCACCACCACTGCAGTACCATTGCCGCTCAACAGCTTCTGAAGCCCGGAGAAAAAGTACTACACCATATAAAAAAAAAACTCTACCCGGGAGGAAACGGCCCCACCGTTTTTTCATTAAGAGGAAGCCACACCGGCTTATCCGGGTAGAGAAAACCCCTGAACCCTGGCCCATGCCCGAGAGGGCCAAGCCTCGCGGCGAGCACAGCGAGGGGTTTTTTTTACCCCAACAGATAGAAATTCGCTTCTGATGAGAATCGAACTCAAAACTTGTTGGGGCACGACACTACCGGACCGGGCTAGCCAATTGGCCGCCCGGCCTTTCGCAGTACTACACCATATCTGCAGCACAATCGGTGGTTAAGGCCTAAATATGCCTAATTGCTGCATCAACAGGGCTAAAATGAATATGCCTAATATGCCTACTAGCGGTACTCCAAATGAATCGCTGCCTAAATTGACTGCCACAGACATCGTCGACCAGAGCTAAAATTCGAGTCAAACCGTCAGACCAGCCGCCGGTACGCGTCTACAATGGGTACAGTCAGCGCCAGCTGGGCCCTGCTGAATCGGATGGGAAAATGGACAGACAAGCATGTACAAACGTGACATGCTCTGCTTCTGAATACGGTACTACCCTTCGTACTCCGGTGAAAGAAACGTCCAAGTTAAATTCAGACACCGACAGCTCTCTAATCCTCATTAGTAGCCTCCTTTTCTTGACAGCCAGATCGTGAGTTTAATGCAGTGATAGCGATTAAATAAACAGTTTAAATACGAGATTTGGCGGCTGAAGCACGCTATCGTTTACCAGGTCACGCAGGAACGAGAACGCCCAGTCCGAGAAGAAAGTGGAAGGAAATTGACCTCGAAACGTGCAGTGCTGGACAAGCACGAACTGATGTTGAGTTCCATGAAGGTACGACTAGCACACGTCCAATCGTACATCATCAAGCTACCAAAAACCTAGCAAATTAAGCAAGCAATAGGCGGCAGCGTCATTGCATCATTATCTCACCGCGACTGTAACTCATCTTAATTTCTTACCCTTTTTGTTCACGCGTGTTTGGTTCGCATAGTCATCTTAAAAGCTCGTTGAAGAACTTTGAATCGGATGAAATCTACGCGAACAACTTGAATAGCTCATTCGATTCGCGCCCATCGGGATTTGAACTCCGTCTGATCTGCCTAGCGCGACAACACCGTTGACCGCGCAAAGTTTGGTCGCCTGGTCTGATCTCTTCCAACTTGTGGATGGAAGAAAACACTAATAGAACACTCCAAATTAACATTTACTTGCACGAGACAACGAAACTTTGGGCAAGATGTAGAGAAAATAACATGATTCGAGCGTCGCCATCGATGAGCTGGAGCTGGAGCTGGAGCGGAAACGTGCCGGAACTTGCTGGGTATGGGTTGCTGCCAGTTTCGTACGCCCTGCATTTCTGATCAAGACAATAGCTAGTTGTCTTGTCTGGACAGGTCGGTTGACGATCGTGTGGCTGAGATCTGATGCTGGGGTAGTGGGTTGACCATCGTGTGGCTGACATTTTTTTTGATCGCAATACCAAAAAAATCAAATATTGGTGCTAGAGTTCTCCTGTCGTTTTACAGACCCTAAGCAACCTGAATGCTAATCAATGGCTGCTTAGCTTATCGGCATTCATCTTGTCCAGCTGCTCTGTTGATTTGTTCTAATATCAAGGCTGGTGGTGGTAGGTTAGCGTTGTGATGGTGTGGAGTGTACCCATTTTATATACGTCACTAGCTAGTTTTGTTTAGAGGACACTTGCTATCAGATACGTATAGCGTGATTGATTTTCTTTTCTTTAAAAATCAACTTAACAAGACTGAAGAACCCTTCTTCGTTCTCTATCTCTATACATGAAACAATACTGAAGAATTGATAAATGGAATGCACTTACAATAACACCACTAAAAAGAGCGGACAATTTGTTTACGTTGTGTAGTAAGCTGGGATCTACATGCTACAGCTCTGGAGAGTTACAGTATGCAAGATTCGCCCGGTCTTGGGTTCTTTCAGCAGCAACTGCAGTGACAATAATGCATGAACTACCAATGGCGTATGTCAAGCTCGTCATTCTTTTTCACGAGCCAATATGCATTAATTGTTTTAAATGCAAACGACCACGTGAATTTGGTCAGCTTTTCGAACGAATTTCATGCAAAAATATTTGAAACTGGTTCTATTCACTAGCGATTTTGCTTCCCTCTTCCTAAAAGTTAACTCGCTAAATCATCTCCATCCCAATGTTCTCTAGCAACTTTGCTAGTTTCACCAATGTGTGTTCACATGTGAAAAATTCGAAATATCAAGGGGACGGCATTTTCTGTGGCCTATATATTATCTACGTGCCTTTTCTTGGCACAATGGCATGCCCTTGTGTTATGCGAAAATCAGAATGTAAAGAAATTCCATTGAATGAAAACCCGGATGCCATGAGCGAATTTAGCTAAGCGAGAAGAAATATTTGATATAATATCTTTACCACAAATTGTGTTATATTATTCCACACAGAGTTTTCGGGGATCTGGTATGTTTCGTGAATTCACAACTAATTGTAGTCATTGTGGCACTGTAGCACTTTTCGTTTGTTTGTGGTAAATATTGTCCTACCATGACCTAACTAGGCTCAAAAGATTCGTCTCGCAACGTACATCAAAACTATGCAATTAGTTTTTTTATTTACCTATATTTAGTACTCCATGCATGGGTCATTTTCTATATTTAATGTTTCGATGTGATTTCGATGTGATGGAAAATTTAGAAGAGTTTGGGGAAGTGAACACAGCCACACAAGAAAAAGAGCGATATGGAAATCAATGCCATGAAAACTACTCCAATATTTTTTTTCTAAAATACTTCTAAGAAGATAGATAGACAAGAACAAGAGATGAAGCCAATAAGCCAAGCCACCAAGCCAATCACTCACTAGTTATCCTAGTCAGCACTCCGTTTGGCTGTCTAACCAACTTAGCTTCTCCCTTCCAAAGAGAACAAAATCCCTAACATCTTCTAGATTCTCTCTCCTAATAATAATAAACAGAAAATAGAAAAAAGCAAGATAATAAGAGAGAGAGAGAAGAGGAGAGAGAGAGCGAGGGAGACATCCCCCCTTCCTGTTGCTCCGTTGCCCTGCCTGTGACTGCCCACCCAGCCTCCTGGCAGCCAAATCATCCACCCCCAACAAACCCAGGAACGCCATTCTCGCGAGCACAGAAGAGGGGAGGAAAAATCATATCATTCAACCTGTCCCCTCTTCTCTACCAAAATCCTCCAAAATCCCGATCTTTATTCCAGAAAAGATCCTCCTTTTCTGGGTCGATACAGATACACGCAGCTATTTATAGCGTCTGGTCTCGTGGATACGCTCGTTCTTGGGCTTCCCTGCGGGGCTGTTGATTTGAGGGAGTCAAATTCGCCTGCGGCTGAAGGGGGGCGCATGGCGGAGGAGGAGAGGCGGCGGTTCGCAAATCTGCGAAGCGTCCGGTGGCGGGTCGATCTCGGCATCCTGCCGGCGTCGCCTGAGGCCTCCGTCGACGAGCTCCGCCGCGCGGCGGCCGATTCACGGAGGAGGTGAGGCTGATTGGCTTTTATATGGTGCCCGTCGACCATGTGTTTGTTTGGGATGTTTTTGTCAGCAGAAATCTGTTTTGTTTTTTGCTCTACAATTCTGTTATGCTGTTCGTTTTCTTTAGGTTTGGTTCTCGTGTGGATCGGGTGTTGTTTTCATCCTCCAATGATTGAGATGAGAAAAAAATGTCTTTTTCTTAAGGAAACAATTCAATAACTAAGAGTTAATGCCGCAATTTGATTACGTTTTCAAGAAATGACTCGTAAAAATTTGGTATCTGTTCGTTGTTTGATTGTGCACATGGCTATGAATTTTATTATGAGAGAAATTGCTGCGAACTAGTCATCTGTCATCTTTGTATGATTGAATCACTGGTTCTTTCTACTTATGAAGATGTATTGGTTTCCTGTTTCTTGTAGATATGTTAGTTTGAGGCGCCGCCTTATGGTAGACCCACATCTTCCGAAGGAAGAAGACAGATCATCCAACCTCGTCGTTGATAACCCGCTCTCTCAGAACCCAGGTATTCTGTCATTGACAAGATTTTATGACGACAAACAGTAAACATGAAATTACAATGATGATATGCTCGGAACATAGGTTCGCTACCTGTTTACTGGCGCTGAAATAATCCCTAATTAATATAGGTGGGAGCTGAAATATTTGTTTTGCATCTGTCATCAGTTTTTTTTTTGGGGGGGGGGGATATTCCAATGAGGTTTTCTGAATCAGCTTTTATGCAACAAATTCCAGTAGTATTGAGCACAATTAGTAAGAAATCTATGTAAAAGTGTTAGGATGTGTATCTTGAATGTTCTTTAACATACTGGTCTTTGTGCTTGTTATAGTAACATAATTACACCAGTACGAAGGAACCCCTAATTCCAAACAACCAGCAAGAATAAATATGGTAAAAGTTTGTTTTCTTCTTAAAGGCTGTGAAGCTCAAATGCTGGACACTACTGGATAATGAGGTTTATATTTTTTTTATTGCAGCAGCTTCCTGAATCAGACTCTAGGGTTTTATTACAGCTAGATAATCAATTCTCATGTGGTTCAATGTTATAAATGGAATAAACAGATAAAACTGTACTTCCCATATGATTACAGCTTTACAATAGTGAAATGCAAGAATGCTGCATTGCTGCGCCAATACTTAGTGCTAAATTCTGAAAATCATATATTTTATGTTTTTATTTAACTTGTGCAGATAGCAGCTGGGGCCGTTTTTTTAGAGGGGCTGAGCTGGAGAAGACTGTTGACCAAGACTTGTCCCGATTGTATCCAGAAGATGGTAGTTACTTCCAAACGCCCAATTGCCAGTCCATGCTGAGAAGAATACTGTTAATGTGGTGCCTTCAGCACCCGGAGTGTGGATATCGCCAAGGTAAGAAACACTTTTACATACATAATTGACAATATCTAGCGTTTGCAGCGTATCTGGTTAGCTTTGCATTCTCTGAAAATTGCCCATGGGGCTGAAACCTTCTTTTCACGTTTCATTAAATTGGTAGCAGTTACCATCTAATAAGTTGAATCTTGTTTTTAGATGAACTCTTTGGGGCACACTAATAAGCTGTAATTCTATAAATCAGTGATAAATAGCACTATAGTTTTGTTGAAGTTTCACGAATTAGTTTGGCCACATTATTATCAACTAGCTTTCCCCATGTTTTTTTTTTAATTTTGATTGCCAAATATGCAATGACTTATGGACTATTATTTCACAGGAATGCACGAACTACTAGCTCCTCTAGTGTATGTTCTTCAAGTTGACATTGATAAACTGTCTCAAGTACGGAAGCTCCATGAGGACTGTTTCAATGATGATTTTGATGGAGTGCCTTTCCCAGATACCGATATGGTTTTCAGTTATAAACCAAGAAAGGACTCAAAATGGCATTCTAGAGATGACAATGGCAATGATTCTGAAAGAACTTCCAAAGTTAACAGTCTTGATGAGCTTGACAGGGATACAAAAGAAATAATTTTACTTAGTGATGCGTATGGGGCTGAGGGTGAACTAGGTGTTGTATTATCTGAAAGGTTCATGGAACATGACGCCTATTCGATATTTGATGGTTTGATGGATGGAGGTAGCGGAGTGGTTCGCATGGCAGAGTTTTTCTCAGCACCCAATGTTGGATCTAGCTCAAGCCTTCCACCTGTTATTGAAGCCTCATCATCTTTATTTCATTTGCTTTCCATTGTTGAGCCATCTCTTCATAGCCATTTCATTGAGCTAGATGTGGAACCACAATATTTTGCTCTTCGTTGGCTGCGGGTCTTGTTTGGACGAGAGTTCTGCCTCAACGATCTTTTATTCGTGTGGGATGAGGTTTTTGCTTGTTCCAATGATATGCTGCTTAGAGAAAATGAAGAATACAACTTCAAGATCTTGTGCTCATCTAGAGGGGCATTCATTGCAGCCATGGCAGTCTCTATGATTCTTCACCTTAGATCATCTTTATTGGCTACTGAAATCAATACATCATGTCTTCAGAGATTACTGAACTTTCCAAACAATGTTGACGTGCATAAGCTAATTGAGAAAGCCAAATCTCTGCAGTCTATTGCTATTGATGCAAGCACGACATCTCCATCTTTCCTATCAAAGAAGGATAGCTATGATTATGATAGGGTTTACAGTAATCTTGCTACTTCAACTCCTCCAAGGACCCCATTGCATCCATTACCTGAGAGTTACTGGGAAGAGCAGTGGAGAAACCTGCATAAGGATGGAGCAGCTCCCAAGGAGATTGAAAAGGTTCAATCCTACAAGAGGTCATTAAAGAAATCTTTGAGCCAGAGGCTTGGTTTATCTAGGACAGAGTCGGATCCTTCTCCAGTTAAGGTATTCAATGTGAAGAATGACACCAAGAGTTCAGTGAGACGTTGTCTTTTGAATTCCTATTCAGACTCTGAAGTTGCTGGAAAAATTCAGCATGATGAATTCCCTATCATCTCAATTCATAAGGAGCCTGTTGCAAGTGCTGAAAGGCCTTCACATCTAAAGGTAAAGCCAGCAAGTGAGATTTTAACAGTAAGTCAATCAAGTGTGACAAATGTCAATCCTCTTATTGACTCACCGTCAAAATCTGCTGATGAGAGTTCAACAAAAAAAGTAGAAAATTGTTCAAGTGGTGAGAGTTCTCCTGTATTTTATGCGGCCACTGCTGGTAATGAGCCTGAGAATTGTCCTGACAATGATTCTGAGAGAAGTAGCATCACTTCAAATTCATGTGCTGGTGATGATGATAGGGATGAAGTTTTGCAAGACGAGTCATTCAGTGGTAGCTGCGAGAACAAAGTCGCCTTAGAAGCAACGACATCTGAAAACAATGCAGATCCTGTTGGACCATCCGAGAGAAGTGTGGTATCTAATGAAAGAAAGCCATTCATAAATAAGCTACAATGGTTCTTGAGGTTTGGCAGACCTTCAGGTGAAGGCAATGTGGAGAAGGGCAGTGTCGAGATATCGGATGATAAACATGGTGTTGTTCCTCCCAGCGCTTGCCCTCCTGATGTGAGTTTAGATAACTCCCGTGGTGGCGTAAACTTGGCTTCTGGTGATAAAAAGGTCATGGGCACACTCAAGAACATTGGACAGAACATGCTTGAAAATATACAGGTATTTTATTCGAGCTCTGGTGTTATCATTCGATGATTGCTTATTTGCTACGTACTGCTTACTGTTAGTCCCTATATTACTGATGGTACGTTCTATCTGGTCACCATTCATTTGTTTTACACAGCTCGTGCTTTGAAGTTGTCTATTGCATAGCTAAATTTTTTGCAAATGTAGAATGCTGTCCAATCCAATGCATGGGAATAAACGGTACCTGGATGCGATGTGCAGGTGATCGAGTCAGCGTTCCAGCAAGACCGTGGCCAGCCAAGCGCCATGGAGAACTTCTCAAACAACATCCTTGGAGGAAAAGGGCAGGTGACAGCCATGGCAGCTCTGACCGAGCTCCGCAAGATCAGCAACCTGCTCCGCGAGATGTAATGTAAACACACCCAAGGCCCACGCCCCCATTCTTTCCCGATTCATTAGCTCCTCGGATAAGGAAGGCCCCCCTGTAGTTAAAATTAAGGCGCCTAGGCCCCTCTGTATATATAGATTCGATTCCATTCCATTGAGAGCCCGGTACGTAGAGGCTCTGCTGTACCTAAAGGATCGGCTGTCAATTGAGTTGCGCTTGATGAGGGAGTAAAACTCTCTCGGGCGTTAGGAAGCAACTTTTTGATGGAAGAACAATTTTTTCCGCGTACAAAGATTTCCAAGGTAGAATAAACCAATGGAATAAGCTATGTCCAATGTGCATGTATCCCTTTTCCTACTGAGCTTATTAGCTAGCTGGTCATGATTTAGCTGTGGATCCGTGGTGCCAGCTTGATTGTCTGCTCAACATGTATTCTTGTACCCCATGTGCGTCACTGCAGATCTCATTCAGAATCATTGTTTGTCTTTGGCAATGAGCAAAAAGGCATCAAGTCTTTGGATACCCACCCACCCGCCCAGGTGCGCTGCTTTCTGTTGCCAGTGTGTGTTTCTGAGGATATCATATCAATCATGACACAATTCAGCGGATCTGCTGATGAGTTCCAGGTCCGAGTTGATCCACGCCCACAGCAGCCGTCGAAGCCGCCGGAGATGTTCCTGGTGCTTGGTTAGCCGGGGCGGCCTCCTGCTGGCTTATCACGCATGATTTGCGTGTGCCGCATTAGGGGAACGAGGAAGACAATGACGGGTTGGGTCGGGTTGACGCCGTGCTAATCAAGGAGAAAGGATTTTGGCATGAGTAGTACAGGGTACTGGCTGCTCGTTCGTGAACGCCTCTTGGACACGGCGGCAGCTGCTGTGCTGCACAATCATTCCCGTGGGGTTCTTTCTCCCGTCGTCGTCGTTGTTGTCCGAATGAGACGGCATTGATCGAGACTGGTTGGGTCTCAGCTACTTGTTGGGTTAATCTCCTGCCCAAGAGGATTGGGGGTATAAAAATCCCTTGTTGGTTGAGAATGCACAAGGGCTGTAAAAGTGCCCTCGAGGTAGATACCCCTCCATTCTAAATTATAGGTTGTTTGGTTTTTTTTAAATTCAATTATTCAAGTTTGATCACTCATTTTATTTAAAAATTTGTACAAAATATTATTTTTTATTGTTGCTTGTTTTATCAATACAAATTCTTTAAAATTAATTTAAATTTGATTATATTTTTTAAATAAGATAAGTGGTCAAATATGGTGTAAAAAAATTAAATGATCTATAATTTAAAATTAAACAGCTGAAAACTTGAGCTGAGAAGCAATCGCCGCTGCTGCTGGCTCCATTTTTATGCCGGTTTGCGTTGAATCAATGTGAAGGCTTTGTGTGAATGGAACTCCAGATCCAGGTGGGGCCGGCCCGTCAGACGCTGCAGGTTTGAGCGAGTGGCTCTCCCCTCTCCCTCTCCGGCGGCGCCTGCGGCGGAGAGCGCGCGCGAGATGGGAATGAGGTGGCACACGCACGCAGCGGCCGGGCTGCGGAAGTGGCATGTGCTGCTGCCCGCCGCGTCGCTGTCGGCGGTGGTCCTCCACGAAGACGAAGCTCGGCGAGCTGACCCTGGCTGACCTGGCCCGACACGGCCGTGGCCGTGCATCCTAGGACCAGCGCTGGCACGGCGGTGACGCCGCGGCGGTCCGCTCGAGTCCGTGTGGTGTGCCCATTGCCCAGTCACCGATTCTATCCTCTCACCGGACCCATGCCTGGTGCCAGCCGGGACCACTCGGCCTGGCCCCACCGAGCGCGGCGCTTCCATTATATAGGGAAATTTTTTTCTTGGGAGTGTCTATCCGTCACCCGAGTGAAATGCTTTCACTGCTCACTCGATTTTTTCCACCGTTAGATCAAAATCCAACGCCTCTCCCTTCATCTTCTACCTCCCGACATTCTTCTTCCCCAGCGCTCCTGCCGTTCTAGCGTCGGCCTCCCACCCGCCGCCACCCCTCCGGTGCGGGCGGGCTAGGGCGACGCCGGAGCTCCGGCGCGGCCCTAGCCCGCCCGCGCCGGCCGCCGCGCCGGCCCCTCCTGCTGCTGTCTCCCGCCGCCGCCCCCCGCTGTTGACGCCCCCGCCCCGGCACCGGCCCAACCGCCTTCCTCCACCGCCCGGGCCGGCGGCGCCACCGCCGCCGGCCTCGCCGCCCAGCGCCCACGACCACCGTCGGGCCGGCCTGCCGCCGCTGGCCCTCCTTCTAAGGCTGTCGGTGGGCAGCGGCACCCCCAGCAACCCCGAACCCTAACCTCGTCAGAGTTGCTCGTCGGAGTTAGAGAACAAAGGGAGGAAGAGAGGATTTGGAGAGAGAAAAATTCGAGTGAGGAGATGGCTCAAATCACTCAGGTGAGTGATAGCTTTCCCTTTTTTCTTAATCTCAATATATGAAAGAAGTGTTTCAGCAGATTGATTTTTCTCCTTTCTATATGGAAAGGGAGACGCGATGTCTCCCCTTTCTATTGGAGATTGGAGAGAAATTATTAAGAATTGAGAAAAAATAAAGAGAAAAGAGAGATGAAAAATCAATGTGCTGGAGTAGATTTTTTCAACATCAATTTTCTATATTAAGAAAAGGTGGAAAGCGCAATTCCATTTCTGCAATCGCGCGCTACTTACCTTCCTAACAACGGATCAGACCGCCTTGGAGTGTTCCTTCTCTTTCTTTTTTTTTTATTCGGCGCCGAGCGCTTCTACCCTTTTCTTGGCGCACGAGGCGCTCTGCTGAGGCAGAGACTAGTTTAGGTACACACGTGGTGCAGAGTGATAGGCATCATGTACTAGTTAATATTCTTTTTTTTTTCTCTTTCTAAGTTGAGTTCTATTAAATGAAGTGTTATATTTTCCCCTTTTCAGTATTTTAGCCTTCTATTATGTTGTCTCCTATGAAGTTTTTGTTTTGATAATTGTTTCATCAAAGTTATGCTAAAAAATATTTCTTAGAAAGTTGGATAGTGAACTTATGCGTAGATGTTGCGCAAGAAGTTTTCTAGATAATATTTCTCGGGAAGTTGGATAGTGAACTTATTCGTAAAAGTTGCACGAGAACTTATCATGGGAGTTACGTTAATAAAATCTTCTGATAAATTTTTGAAAAAAAAGTTATCCACGAGTAAGTTGTATGTTGAGAAAACTTATGCTAAAAAATATTGTGTAAAAATGTGATCAAGTTATTAGTAAAATTTGCGTGTTTCATAAAAATTGTGCTGAAAAATATTCGCTAGGAAGTTATTTGGAAATAAAATTTATACATACAATTTATATGCATAAATTATAAATTTCCAAAACTAGAAAATTAGGGATGGGAAAAGTTTCCTAAAAGGGAAACGCAATGCTGTGTCGGAGATCGATCGCTAGGGGCGTGTTGGCGCGCGCTGATTAGCGTGCTCCGGTGGAAAGGATAAAGAGAAAGATTAATATGTTGGAATTGCTCTCAGGTCGGCGTACCGACACGCGCCATCCTTCGCGCTGCGGCCTGCAGGTTGCCATGACCGGGTGGCCAGCCGCCATCGTCGTGCCCGCCAGCCGAAAGAAGCGGCCAGCGCCGGCGTCTCTGGAAAAGAAGGCAGAGGCCAGCGACGCCGCACGCGAGGGGCGGCCGGCGGATGGGCCGGTACGGTCGAGCTGCTGCTACGACGGGCGGTTTGCCTGGACCTCGGGGGGTGGGGGCGCCGCCGCGAGCCCAGCGGCAGGCATCGCCGAATCGGCCGAGCCGAACGCGTCGCGGGCACGCAGAGATTCGATCAGGCAAGGTAGACGGAAGTGCCCGGCCGAACCGGCTTAGGTCTGCATGATTAGGCCCATTTTGCAATTGCAACGCACCCGGCAGAGTAGGGCGCTTTTTTCTTTTTTATATTTAAAAAATCAAAATTTCAAAAATATATGTTTGTTTTGAAATATTTCAAAAATACCCCCTGTCGCCCAAGCCACGGGCGACAGGACCCTAATGTATTTTTTTTGGAATTTGCAAAGAGGTCCCTGGCTCGGGGGAGGGGGCCTGTCGCCCCCCAGGGCGACAGGGTTCTCCCACCCTATATAAGCCCTGGCCGCCATTCCCTTCTCATTTGAGCCTAAAAATTCAGAAAAAAAGAGAGGGATGAGGAGAAGAAAAGCGGCGAAGCTCTACCGAATTCCGCACTTGTGATCTACCGGTAACTTCCGTATGAATCCGTTGATATTGTATAACAATTTAATTTAATTAGCGGATTAGCTGAATTAGATTTGGTGCTTTAGAACACTCGTTTAGTATTACAATTTGAGTTCTATTACAGACTTGTTTTTAAATTAATTATGAATTAGAATAGAATTATGACAGTACCTTATTGATATTGCAGTATAAGACAATAGAATTATGATAGTATCTATATTTTCACGCATCGATTTGGTATACGATATGTGCATTATTGAAATCATTGTTCGTCATTTGGCGCACCACACTATAGCGACAATGTCTTCGTCAGGATCAACCTACATTCCGTGGAGCAAGTGTGAAGCCACCGTACCTGAAGGAATTGATGTGCCAATGTGCTTCTGCGGTTCATTATGCAAGTTCATGCAATCTGAGGTTTTAGGAGATGACTACGGCATGAGGTTATTTATGTGTGAGAACTACGAATATGATCCACCTAAGCGATACGGCAAAGACCGGACCAAGGTAGCAGGACAACAGACGCTATTTTTCTTTGTGACCTAACATTGAGTTATGATTCTAACTTTTGTTGAACAAAGTCTCCTCCGCCTCTTTGTGATTTTATGCAGTGGTTCGACACCGTGTAGTCGCAGTAGGCAAAGGACTTTGTGGAACAACAAGCAAGGTGGGCTGCAGAACGTTGGCGCCGAATGAAGCACGAGGAACAGCAAGAGGAGAAGCGCAAGAAAGAGTAAAAAGAGATCCGCAAGAGGATAGAGGAGGTGGATCGTAAGGCGGCGGCGGAACGTGAAGCTGACAGGGAGAGAAAGCGAGAGAGGGCACGCCGTGCGAAGGAAGCCGGGCCCGAAGCAATTAGGAAGGGCAAATATCCTCGGTGCACTTAGTAGAGTAGTACCATGTAATCCCGGCATTTTATATTCCATAAGGCATGGTAGGTTTAGATGCAACAAGAAATTACCTTGTCGCGTGCACATGCCACTGCAATTAGTTGTTTATGTTTTCAGTTGAGAGCTTGACTCTGTGTGTTGTAACTTTTACCATTAATTTACAGTTGTAACCGGGAATCTATGAAATCTTTGAACTCGTCCTTAATATTTTCAGAGCTTTTCATGTCACTAGAATACTAAAAAGCAGATATTTAATTAATATAACGAGAAGAAATAAGAACTAAGAATGCATTACATAATGTGAACCATCAAGTTTACATCATAATACAACGGTAATGAAACACACATCACACATGCAGTGGCATGGCAGAACCCGTTGCAAACTACGGTAAACAGATTCTGGACTAACCTAACATGCCTTAGGTAATTTAAAAAAACACAACAAATACAACGATGCAGCATGTCACTAGCACTAGGGTAGTCCTAATAGCCGTACCCCCACGTAGCAAACTGTGTTGAGCCTTCTCCGCAGTATCCACTCATTACAGGTGGTGCAGGCGGTGGTGCCGGAGGCGCAGGGCCCTTCTTCTTGTGACAAGGGCAGTTGCAGTAAGGAATAGTGCATGGTTCATCCTGTGAACCGGCAGCATTGCTGGTATCATCATCTTCGTTGTCTTTGTTACCCTCGCTCACTTCCTCATAATGGTTCACCTTGCATTCCAGATCAAAGATCTTTATCTGGAGGTACTCGATGAACTCCTGAACAGAATCAATTGGTGCAGGATCTACCCACCTAATAAAACCACAGTTTTCTGGAGCATCGGAAGACTACAAAACAAATTTCATGTAAGGTGTCTCTTCGAAGATAAAGAAATGAAACAACCGAGTATTACCCATGCGTGTGGACATTTAAAGAAACGCCGACCGCCATCCATCCCGTCAGTGCACATCTGCACTAAGCAGTCCTCACCATGTCTGCATTTTGGCAACGGTTCTCTATGGTTATCGTATTGTCGAAGAAGAGTTTCATTGGTAAATTCACTCTTGTGCTGTGGCGGAAACTCAAACACTCGTTCCGGAAAGAATCAGGTCCAAGAGGCCCCTCCCATATTATGGGGTCTCCCTTTCTTCCCCCTTTTCTTTTTCCAAAACCGTAGTAATTCTTCCCACTAGACCCACCTCCAGACATTGGGTATACAATGAGCTTTGGTGTTTGTGTGCTGCTGGGAGTTCACAAACTTCGGAGTATTTATAGGTGCACCAAAGTCTGATACCCGGAGTGTGGAGTGTAAATGCACCTAAAAAGCCTACATGACAACACAGTGAAGATGCTAGCTGACCTAACACTGAAAAGGCTAGATTCGATTCTCGAAATGACTACTCGATGCATCTCTGTGCATGTAGAGCATCTAAGTGCATGCAGACTCACAGCACTGCATTGCTGCCGCTCGGTCGATCGCGCCTAGATGCCGCCTTCCCCACTACACGCCACAGACCTTCGCTGTAGAATGACAGGTCTGTCGTTCTCGCCAGAGAGACTGCTTTGAAGGTGAGCTTGTGTGGTTGCCGTGTTGTCACACCATTTTGAAATGGGGAAAGGGCACTGCTATTAGGTTGTTGTCTTTTGTCACGTATGTTTGGGCAAACAATGCGACATGTGGGAAACCCGTGATCGCCGTGCTGAGCAGTGGCAACCTGTGATCTCGTCCTCGCAGCTAGATACACTATGGTCCTATTTTGAGCTATTCGAGTGTGTCACGAAGTTTACACTGTATGTGATAGTCGTCATCATCGTCGGCGGGATCTCGGCCGCTAACTCCTACCGTGCCTAACTTGTCCTTCATTAAATCACGGAAAAAATTCGCAAGAACTTCCCTTATTTCACGAGTATTATGGAACCCACAAACATAACAAGTTCACATCTATAGTATCTATAGAAACAAATGATAAGTAAACTACCACAATCATAAACATCGGGTACAAATAAGCGGTCCATAGCTATCTCATTACAAATAAACATCAGAGATATAAACATCGGATATATCTAACCACCCCTAGGGCGTCGGACCCTCTTAGCCCTCTGCTGGGCACGGACATGGCCCTCGGAGTAGGTGTGACGATCCGGAGACCTCACCTGTCGCTCAGGACGCAAAAGGGGCTGTGGTGTCTGCTGCTGAGAGATCCCAAGTAGTGCTCCTCCTAGCTGTGAATACCCCAAGACATCGGGGTCACCGTGCGCGCCAGGTGAATCTGGAGTCAGGCTGTCGAGTTCGTCTAAGGTGAAACCCTCGTTATCTGGAACGAACGTACTCGAAACAAACCCTGCGTAACATATAAACATAAACCAACATATGTTGCGTGGTAAATTAGTGATTGCATTGAGAGAGTGTTATGTACTAGGTCGAAAGGAGGAAGAAGAAGGTCAGGCGCCCGCATCGGGGTAGAATTCTACGCATAAAATGCGGATGTTAGCGTACGCTCGTGTCTTTCGTCATGACATGTAGAAACCGAAATACGAAACATAAACTAACCTGTGTAGGCCGGTATCTGTGGCCCCGGTACCATCCCTGGATACGGTCCGCCAACTGGTATTGTCCCTCTAAACATTTCAGTATGGTCGAATGCAGTAGCTGGATCGTATCCTGTTTGTGATATTAATAAATATGTAGAAACACTTGATCTAATTTTAAAGAGATATCTACGTTACCTGCAGTTGTGAAGAACTGCGACGTCGGCTCGTGCACGGTCGACGGACACGGGAACGACGACGAGGCCTGGGACGACCCGTGGCTGTCTTCGTACTGCACACGGCTTCCCATGTTGTGCACTACCTGACGCAACTGGTCATGCTGCCTCGACCATACCTCTGTCTGCTCAAACTGGGTCATTGGGGATCCGGCACGTACCCTCGTCGGTAAGTCGAGCATTCCGTCTCCATCATATTGCAAAGGCGAAACTGCATCCATTCAGTAAAGGAACAGTTAGAAACACATGAATTATCTTATGAATATTAATATATATATATATATATATATATATATATATATATATATATATATATATATATATGCAAATATGATCAAGAGACTCACCGCACCAGCTAGTGCCTCCACGTGGTGCCGGGCATAGCCATCCTGAGGTCTCGCCTGGTGTGGCTGCGGGTGAGTGTCAACATAAACTAGACGAGCCCGAGTCCGGGATAAGTACCTGTAACATCCCGAAAATCCACTAAGTTAAACCATTAATGGCCACCCGCGGACCTCGCTGAGCCGGCCACCCACCTCCACCGCGCCACCGCCTCTCCACGGCTATAAAAGCCCCCCTAGCACCGCTTCTCCACACCCAAGCCGCCACAGCACCGCCGCCCTCTCCCCTCAGCGCCAGCGCCGCCGCCGCACTCCATTAACGCCGCCGCCGCCGGCCCGCGTCGCCCCGCTCCCTCGCCGCGCCACGAGCCGAGGTGAGCTGGGGAATCGATCCCCCGCACACCCGAGCCCCTTTCCCCCTCCTCTCCGCCCCTCCCCGAGGCCCAGGGCCGCCGGAATCGGCGCCGCCGGTGCCCTAGGCCGCCTCCCCTGCTCTGCGGGATGAAGGAAGGGGAAGGAAAGGGCGTTTAGCCCAAAAGCCCCTCCCCTTTCCTTTATTTCTTAAAGAAACCCTCCACCCTTTTAGCCTTTTTGCAGAAACACCCCCATCCTTAATACATTTGCAAATAAACCCTCTTCTAGTATAAACTTAATTCCAAATAGACCCCTGATCTCTCCAGAATAACCCAAAAGCTTCCAAAAATTACAAACAGACCCCTGCCTACTCAAGATTATT
Organism: Panicum virgatum; assembly: GCF_016808335.1. NCBI lineage: Eukaryota > Viridiplantae > Streptophyta > Magnoliopsida > Poales > Poaceae > Panicum > Panicum virgatum. The sequence goes on along the minus strand of NC_053141.1, from coordinate 44,240,390 downwards.
TACAACCAGGCCCCTGGCCCCTTAACCAACCCACGAACCTTTATAAAACCTATCATTTCATGTACCAAACGAACTCTGATAGGCCCGAAACTTTACCACGCCTTTCTTAACCTAGTTCCGGTCATGATGTTAGGAGACCAAATGAAAACATTATTCTGTACTCCATATTTTATGTGTTCCCGATTCGAGCTCAACGATAAAATTTTTATTTCTATGTCTTGATTGTGTGCTTGTTTGTTTGCGTCGTAGATCACGGTGTGAACGAAGGAGATCCCGCTAACGAGCTGTACTGCGAGCAAGGGAACGAGGATCAGTTCCACGACCCCGAGCCCGAAGGACAGGACTTCCCCGAAGGCTACGAAGACGGCAAGTTCAATCCCATCCTTTGATGCATGTTTCTATCCTAGTTTTATAAACACAACCCAAAGGCCTACGTTATAAAATTGCATATGTTTTGTTTGTATGAAAACACGGTTGGATAGCCACCCCTTGATTTGTGATGACCATTCCTTGACCACCTAGATTAATGTCTGATTTTGCTTGGACGTTAATCGATATTAGAACGCTTAGGACTTTACTCATAATACTATTTATTTTATAAAGAAAATGTGTGCGTGTGGGATGGGATAAATGTGGTGTTTTTGTAAAGAAAGTGTAGACGGGATGGATGGCATTTCTGCGGATTTGCCATTTGGTGTGCTCGTGCCATTGTGGCAGGGCAAAGAAGGGAGATATCCATCTTGTCGTGTCTAAGGACCGAGTTGGTGTGTCATCTCACCTAACTCCATTATCGTGCAAACCACTCGACCGTTGAATGGGCAACGGCGTAGCATAAATCCCACTAGTTGGTGTGATAGCCATCAGGAGGGCTGAGAGCAACGGGTGACCAAGGAGAAGGGATATGCTCAGTGTGACTTATGCCCTGGTTATACCTCAGAGTTAGGTCGATGACCCCTTGGTAATTCCCGTGATGGCTAGTCAGGCTTAGCTAAGGTGGGTAATGGCTATGTTGGGATCTACACTGACACGACGGTGTTCGAGTTGTGGTATCCTACTTGTGGGTAAAGTTGCACACCTCTGCAGAGTTAAGAATCTATTCGAATAGTCCGTGCCCACGGTATTTAGCGAGTTACGGTGTGGTCACATAACTAGTGTTTCTTGGGATGGGCTGGTGTGAGTTGTTTTGGATTTGTGTCTGGCAGTTGTGCCGTGTGCTACGACGGACGGGGAGTCCGGTAGCAGTTTAAAACTTGAACTCCGTATTACTACAAAAACTGATTTCAAAAAGGTTTTCTGTGAAATAGACCCCTGCATAAAATATTGTTTTTCTGCAAATTAAACCGCAACCTTACCCTTGATTTACCCATGCATGTTATTCTGATATAATTCCCCCCCCCCCGTGGGTGTGGTTGGACTTGCTGAGTACGTTTGTACTCACCCCATTCTTACTTTTTACAGAAGAAGATCCAGACTTCATACCAAACGACGCCGAGTAGGGTTATCGTTCTGCACCCAACCTTGCCTGTGGTACCGGCCCTGTCGAGATGCCTCCGCTGACGCAATACTCTGAGCCCGTGCTAGACCCCATGTGGTTTGCAGTCTGGTGTTATGTTGTAGCTTGGTTAATTATTATCATTATCTGTATCGAGTGTCCTCCAAGGTTTGTACGGTTTTGAACCATCTGATGTAATAAATGTGGCATCAGCCTCCTGGGACTGGTGTTTTGTATCACATTTAAGTCCCCTCTTATGAGGGGACGCTTCAGTACCAGGTGAGGTAAGCCCTAAAAGAGCTGTCTGTGTGTGGTCCTGTTGGATGGACCAAGTGCTCGTCAGCCTGTTCCCATTGGTCCACCCACGGCTGCATCTTGGTGAGCCAATCATCAGAGCACGGCAAGCCACTCCTTGACAACCTACAAAAGTGGACCACGAAGAATCGTTAGATTCGACACGAATGTATGAGCCAAGTTCATTCATAATTACCTGTGGTCCTGGCGACTGACACGCTCCAACGCGGAGGGCACCGGAAACTCCTGGCGATGCCCAAACTGTCTCCTGACTCTCCAGGGGCAATATGACTCAACCGCGATGTCATAAACCAGGACGGCTGTAGTAAGCCACAGGCTCGCATTCGCGGAGCAGTGCGAAGACAGGCCTGCTGGTGCACGAGTAGCCACAGCCTCTAGGCTGTAAGGCTCCCAGACAACGTCCTCGGGCTTCAGCATGTCGAGCTCCGAAACAAACTCAAGATATGCGCGTCTAACCTGCGCATGCGCCCAGGACCTCTGCAGTCCGAATAAGTAAAATTAAAAGTGCGCTAATGCATCATGTAACAATGAATAACAAAATTAGATTTGTTGCGAACGTACCTGACGCCAGATCTAGAGAGTTCCCATAGTGGGCCTGTCGTCCTTCTCGTCGCCGTACATGGCCCCGTGGTAAGGCTCGTGGCTGACGATGGGCCGACCAATGGCTAGCCTCTCGTACGACCAAAGTTGTAGCAGTAGTGGGCACACTGCCAGGATAACGTTCCTATGTGTCTTCATGCAGCCGTTGCAGAGTCCACGGTAAGTGGCTGCAAGTACCGCCTCACCCCAGCTGTAGGCCGGTACGTCCTCGTCTCCATCCACAATCTCCCGTGCATACGGAAGGAGAATCCTATCGACCGAGTTAACAACTAAAGTACGTACGCCTCCAGCGATCTGGTCACACTGTACTCGTCGGCATCCGCAGCCAACAGGGCAGGCTGCATAAACAATTAAGATTAATGGTTTCAACTGACAATGCAACATCTGAATTGTAACAATTAAATTTAAATATGCAATGAATACGTACTGTAAACTATAGGAACCAGGTCTTCGAAGGACCTGCTGCTCGCGGGTGCAGGTTGATCGGACCTACTTCTTCCACGCGGTCAACCAGGGCAAAACGGGCCTCCAGATCATCCTTCCACGAGGCCGCCACCACACGCGGACCTACAGCCTCCCCGACGATAGGGAGGCCGAGGAGGTAGGCCACGTCCTGCAGCGTAGGAGTCATCTCCCCACATGGGAGGTGGAACGTGTGTGTGTCCAGCCTCCATCTGTCAACGAGCGCCGTCAGGAGGGATCGGTTGAGTTGAATAGGCCCACCCTCGACAAGATGGTCCAGAGTCAGTAGACCGGCCTCACGTAACCAGCAATAAATAAAATTGTCGAAACAAAGGAATACCGACGAATACATAAGTGATAAACAATAATATTTCATTACATACCTGTCACACCAATCGTGGTGTATAGAGATCGCCTCCCCGGGTGGACGAGGACGTAGCACCTCTAGGGCTCGGTGCTCAACTGCTGCAAAATAAGACTTGTGGCTCGAGTCGATAACTGGGTCTAGCAAGGAATCCATCTCCATACCTGCATTTAAAAATATATGAGAACACATAGATACATGTATGTTTCATACAAACTGGACGCGTAATATTTATATATTACAGATAGGTTCGATACAAACTCCACACACGATATTTATACGTTACAGGTAATGGATTACTACTTTTGCGAATGGGTTAAGGCCCAACAGGGAGATTCCCAAGTGCGCTACGACCTATCGTCTGAACGAGAGTGCGTGGAAAACTCCATGATTTGATTTTTTAGATAATGGAAAACCTTCCGGATTCAAACTGCTCCAGAGAGAGAGGTATCGGTTTGCAATTATTACAATCGCACACTTAGAGTTTAAACCACATTGTGTTTAAAATTAAAGATCAATATACAAAATGAAGGGCCATCCATATTTTGATAACACTGAGCTTCGGTTCTAATATTGTTATTTTTAATAAGTGATTAGTTAGCCTCTATATTTATACAGTAGATATATACAACCAAAGGTTATACAAGGTTTTAGACTCTATAAATCTGAAAAGAGAAACATAAAATCACTTGAAAGAAAATTCTAAAATAAAAAAACTAAAACTTCAATCTTCTTTTCGTTCACGCTTCGTTCTTGGAAAATCTTAATACCGCAATAGCCAATACATAGGGAGGCTATCCACAGTGAATGGAGCAAATGGAGGAGCATTTGTACTGTAGATGCACTGTTTGACACTGTAGACGCACTGTAGACAGTAAATATATAAGGGGGCGTGGGAATCAAGGAGGGAGAGGAGCAAATTTGCTCTTGCCGTTGTGGACAGTCTTAGGTTGATTGCTATCTCGTCAAGACGTCAACGTTGACAGCATGTTAAACTGAAGTGGCGGCAGCTTTCTTTTGACTTTTTTTTTGGCAGAGTGAGCAGCCGGCCAATGGTACGGTGTGTTTAAGACACAGACACAGACACAGAGTACCGCCACAGCAGACAGCTCTGCTGTACTTGCATTGTTAGAGCAGATATTAGAGTAAATTCCCTTATGCCATTGAAAAATGTAACTCATCCCTTCTATGCCATTGAAAATTACCTCATCCCTTCAATGCCATTGTTTTTAATTTTCCATTCCCTCTATACCATTGGTGTCAAAAATACTAACGGAGCAGTTAAACTGAAAGACAAAAGGACAATAATACCCATGGCTCCTATTCCTTACCCTCTCTCTACTACCACTGACGTGTGGGACCCACACGTCAGATTCATCTTCAACCTTGAACCCATCGGAGGAGGCCCGTCGCGCGAGCCGCCGCACGCGTCGCGCCCTCCGTCGGGCCCCTGCCGCGGCCGCCGTCAAGCGGGCCACCACGCGCGCCGCGTCCTTCGCCACCGGCCGCACCCTCCGCCGCATCCCTGCTCCGGCGCCGTCACGCGCTGCGTCCTCTGCCGCGGGCCACGCCGCGTCCTCCGCCGCGGGCCGCGCGCGCCCGGTCCTGCTCGCCGCGATGGGAAGAGGCGGAGGACCCGGCACCGCGCCCTGCCCCTCCGCATGCCCGCCGAGCTCCGGCCGCCGGCAGAGGAAGCAGGGACCGCAGCCGCCGTGCAAGCCCGCCGTAGCTCGCCATGGGCGGCGCGAGCGGAGGGAGGGAGGGAGGAGGGGGCGCGCGCGGCCGGCCAGCGGGAGGGAGCAAAGAAGGGGAGGCCGTCCGCCGCCGTCCCGCTAACCGCCGCCACAGCGGCCCCATGCCGCGGCCGGGGGAGGGGAGGCGAATAGCCGGGGGCAGGCGTGCTCGCGCAGGCCGGCAGCGCTCCGAGGAGGACGGCAGCGCGCCGGCGGGAGGCGTGGCCGGACCAGCCATGGCCACGCATGGCTCTGGCCGCCGCCGCCATCCCCGCAGCTCGCCAAGGCCACGCGCGGCTCCGTCCCCGAGCAGGGGAGGGGGCGGCACGCGGGCCCGCGGCTCTCCGAGAGGCCAGGCAGGGGAGGGGGGCGGCGACGAGGCTCGGCTTGGGAGGGGGCCACCGCGCCGTCGAGGGCCGAATCGAGGGGGGAGGAGGAGAGGGCCATGCCGCGCGGGTGGAAGGAAGGAAGGAGGAGGAGCGGCGCCGTGCGTGTGGGAGGAAGGAAGGAGGAGGCGCTCGCCAGCCACCTTCGCCCCGCCTCGCGCTCGCCGGCGAGGGAGCAGGGAAGGAGAGGAGAGGGAGGACGGAGAGGGAGAGAAGAGGCGGAGGGGAGGGAGGAGCAGCATCGCCTCCTCCCTTGCTGCCGGGCGGGCGAGTGCGGCCCTCCTCCCTCGCCGCTAGGCGAGCTCCACGCCGCCGCGCGGGCGGGCGAGCTGTGGGCCGGGCAAGCACGCCCCTCCTCCCTCGCCGTTGGGCGAGCTCGTGCTGCCGCCCCTCCTTGTCCTCCTCCCTCGCCGCGGGGGACCCCGGCGGCGGCGAGCTCCGCCGAGCTCCTTGAGCCTGCGCGCGCCTCGCCATGGCCGCAGATCCGCGCGGCGGCGGAGCTCGATGGCCGCTACCTCCCCTGCGGCCGGCGGCGGCCTCATGCGCAGTGAATCGAGGCGGCGAGCACGCGCGGGCGCAGCCGTGGGCGTGCACGAGCGGCGAGCGGAAGGCGGCCCGCGTGCGTGCGCGGCGGAAGGCGGCGGGCGGAGCGCGTCGAGGCGTGCCGGGATGGCGGCCGGGTGAACTGCGTCGAGGGGCTGGGCGCTCGGGGGAAAAAATTGCGGTGAGGAAACGGATGGGTATTATTGTCTTTTCCCCTGTACCTTTTAACGGATCTGTTAGAGAAATTAACGACAATGGCATGGAAGGGATGGAAAATTATAAATGATGGCATAGAAGGGATGAGGTAATTTTCAATGGCATAGAAGGGATGTGTTACATTTTTCAATGGCATACAGGGAATTTACTCCAGATATTATGGAGCCGCCTCAGCCGGCGAAATGCATATGCACGTCCGGATTCGACGTGGGAGAGAGAAAAAGAAAGAGAGAGAATGAAATGGGCGATTCGTTCGGCGCCGGCTGGAGCGGGCGATTTGCACTGTGCGGCAACGTGCGCTTGCCAACGACCTTCCGCTGGCTCCACGTCGCTGCTGGACTCTGCACAACATTGAGCGTCTGTTTGGCAGGGCTCTGGCTCTTCCAAAAACAGCTCCGGTTCCGGCTCTTCCAAAAATAGCTCCGGCTCCGGCTCCTCAAATGGAGCAGCTTCTCTGGTGGAGTTGGAGCCATTTTAGAAAATGTTTGGCAAAACAGCTTCACTTGTTAGATTGATGTGTAAGCCGCGTGAAGCCACGATTTCATGGCTTCACCTTGCCTGTGTAAGCCGCCGATGGCTTCAGGACCGGCTTCACACGTAAAACCGGTTACAAAACAAATGTTTGGGAGGGCTTCACCTGGAGCCGCTCGTGAAGCCGCTCCAGATACATGGGGCCACCACCACGGCATCACTGCTTGAGCTGATGCGGGCGTAACAGTAAGTTTCCGGTGAGCACTTGTAGCATTTTCTTGGCTGATCGGCCTTGACCGATTTCATAGCTAGGTCGTGCTATTTATTACATGTCTTAACCACTGCACGACATTGATGGTACTCAATGGATAGCTAAGGCCGTGTTTAGGGTAAATTTTTTGAAATGGAATCTTATTATTTCGAGTACTAAATAAAATCTCAAAAAATTTTACACAAATGGATTGTAATCACGAGATGGATCTAATGAGTCTAATTAATTCATAATTAGTGGATGGTTACTGTAGCATCACTGTTGCAAATCATGAATTAAATAGGCTCATTAGTCGTCTCGCGATTTACAACCCATTCCTGCAAAAAAAAATTTGTAAGTATATTTTATTTAACACTCCATGCATGTGTTTAAACATTCTATGTGATATTTTTTAGTATAAATTTTGTGGATATTTACTAACCCTCTAAAGTAAGCCATGCATCCACAAGCAAGCTCAGAGTAACAGGGGTTGTTTGGTTTGAGCCGCTAAACTTTAGTTTATATCACATCAAAGAGAATCTTAATATTTAGAAGTATTAAATAAAAGTTAATTATAAAACTAACTGCGGAACTCTGGGGCTAAACTGCGCGACAAATCTAATGAGATATATTAATTTATGATTAACAAATGGTTACTGTAGTATCACTGTAGCAAATTATGGATTAATTATGTTCATTAAATTCGTCTCGTGAATTAGCACTCTGGTATTAAAAAATATTTATAAACAGATTTTATTTGATACTCTAAAATAATAAAAAAAAAATTGATGTGACATGAACTAAAAAAATCCGTAAAAACAAACAAGGCCTCAATGACCCTCGTGTAGTTTGCTCTGACTTCATCCTTGCGCGTAGAGTAGCTGGCTTCTGCTTCTCTCCTCTCATTGCCTATAAGATCATTTTTTTTCCTTCATGGGTCTCTTTCTCTCTCTTTCTCTTCCATGTCATCCTGGCTGAGTGCTGACCTGTCGGTCGACGTAAGCCCATTGATCTGGGGCTTGCTCTTTGTATTAGTTACTTGCAAATTGCAATACGCATCAGTTTCTGTTGAGATGGAGATGGCGCCATTGACCAATGCACATCAGTTTCTGTTGAGATGAAGATGGCGCCATTGACCAAGGACCTAGAAATCCCACTAGCTAGGGTGTACGTCATTCTCTAAAGCATGGCTTGTGTAAGAATAAACAAAACAAGTGTTGCCAGCAAGTGAAGTAATTAATAATATGTTTTAGTAGGGAATATTTTTTATTCAAACTCGCATCATTCTTTATAGCATCGCTTGCTTGTATAAGAATTAACAAAACCAATAGGTGAATTAATAAATAAAAATCGTATCTTTTTTCTCTCAAACACGTAAGAGAGCTGCGTATTTTTATATTAAGTAGAAAGTGCGAAAAAGTTGCGTACATGCCCAATGACGAGTGGCATTCCACCCAGCAAGCTGAATCGGTCCAAAACCGTTCAGAGAAGAGATAAAAAAATCCAGCCTAGCAATACACAAAAATTGTATCATTAGATTCATATATTCAATATACTTTTAAATTGATGTTGGATTGGCAGCAATAATATACTATAAGAAATTAATCATCAAAATAATAATACTTTCCATAATATAACAACTTTTAGATTTGGTCAAATTCAAATACTTTCATCTTTGACCAATACTATCTCCAAAAATAATTATTTTAGATAAAAAATATTGCATGTTATGATAATTGATTTCATTATGAATAAATTGACACTCCCTCTGTCCCAGAATATAGCAATGTTTAGATTTTTACAAAGTCAATTTTTTTAAACTTTGACTAACAATATCTCTACAAATAAATTATTTCAAACAAAAAATGTTACATATTATAATAGCTGATTTCACGATAAATCTACTAACATAAACCTTATTTTATTAGTCTCTATGATTATTTTACTATCTATAATCAAAATTAAAAATATTTGACTTTGAAAAAGTATATGCGTATAGCTATATTTTGGTACGGAGGGAGTAGCAGTTTTTATGTTGTCAATCTTTATAGTTTTTTTATCATCTTTGGTCAAAGTTTAAAATATTTCACTAGGAGAAAATTTTAAAAATATTTATATTCTGGAACAGAGACTATATGTTTGAAGGCTTTCTTATTTCGATTTTGAAAGACGGCTTACATTGACCGGACTTGGAATACGGAAAAATGTTGAGGGGTTATCTAGAAAAATAAAAGCTTAAGATTTTTTTCATTGAAGGTCACCAATGCAATAGGTGCAAGCCTCTTGTGTGCTATTTAATGAGGGCGAGAGCCAAAGGAGTGGACTCATGCAGGCATGCAGCTCAGCAGCTGGCATGCAATGCTAGCTTAGTAGCCGGTCGGAGAAGCGAAGCTGAGGAGCCCCGCCCCGTCAATCCTTGAACTAATGTCGTCGCCGGCATTGCTCCTGCTGGCCGTGCTGGCTATGGCGGCCCGGCTGGCGGCGAGCCTCATCGGCCATCCAGGCTGCCAGACGAGATGCGGCGACGTGGACATCCCCTACCCGTTCGGCATCGCCGGCACCGGCGCCTGGGGCGTGAACTGCTCCCTCCCGGGCTTCGAGATCATCAGGTGCGTCGTCAGGAGCGGCGCCGGTAGCCTCGCCGTCGTGGAGCCCGTCCTGGCGGACACCAACATCACCGTGCTGAGCCTTTCCGTGATGCCGCGGCCGGAGGCCCGGGTGCTGCTGCCCGTGGCGTGGCAGTGCTTCAACTCCTCCGGCGGCATCACCAACTACTCCGACGCCACGGTGAGGTTCAACCCGGCCGGCGTGTACCGCATCTCCGACACCCACAATGAGCTCTTCGTCCTCGGCTGCAACACCCTGGCGTACACCAACAACGGGCCGCCCGGCCGCCTCCCCTACTCCTACACCGGTCGCATGACCTTCTGCAACGACTCCCAGAGCGCGCAGGACGGCAAGTGCGCCGGCGTCGGCTGCTGCCACGTCGACATCCCGCCGGGGCTCACCGACAACTTGATGCAGTTCGGGGACCCTAATTCCTGGTCGCACGACGACCAGGATTTCAGTCCCTGCGACTATGGCTTCATCGTAGAGAAGGGGAACTACTCGTTCCGGGCGTCTGACCTGACGACCATGCCGCGGAGCAAGAGGATGCCGCTGCGGCTCGACTGGGCCATTCGCAACGGCAGCAGCTCCGCGTCCGTGTCGTGCGCTGCCGCCAAGAACAAGCCCCATTACGCTTGCCTGAGCGATCACAGTGAGTGCGTCAACTCCACCAATGGCCCGGGGTATTTCTGTAACTGCACACAGGGATACGAGGGCAACCCCTACATCGTCAACGGATGCACAAGTAAGCAACAGCAACCCCTCTCTCTATACACACTAGTATAGTGCCTGTGCGTTGCTACAGGTAATATAAATTTTATTTAGAGACCAAAATGACATCCGAAACTAAGTTTAGGGAGCCAAATATACAATTTGTGAGTTCGGGGACCGGGATGACACTCAAAATTAAATTTAGGGAGCCAAATTTGTATTTTATGAGTTCGAGAACTGGGATGACACACTGTTACAAGTTTGAGAACCGCTTATGTACTTTACTCTATCAATTGTACATACTATGTTAGCAATTTTGTGACTATTTTCATTGATTGGAAGCATATGAAAAGTGCGATCCTGAATTTTTTAAAATGATTCCTGACATAGTATATACAATCTATTATCTAACTAAAATTGAACACAAAACGATAAAAAGCAATAAATGCATTATTAGCCTATGTTAAATAATTGGGGATCAATGAGATGATTTTTTAAAAAAGGAAAGATTAAGGAGACAAACTAAAAAAATTGGAGGTACTCCCTCAAAAAATATAAGTGGTCTAAAACATTAGCGCAATCTACAGGATGAAACCTCGAATTTCTACATAAGCTTATCGTTTCAAATAGGAAAATAGAGTTATATATATTATGATGTTACTTTTTATGATAGACTTAATAGTGTCAGTCTGATGCTGTAAAACTATGTATAATTTTTACAAAATGGTTGTCATTAAAGGGAGAATTTTGACTTTGGACAAACTTATTGTGATCCAAGTGAGTAGGTAAATGATTATTTGACATAATAGTTGAACAAAAATGGTTCATAAACTACATCAACTTGACTATATATGTATACTTTTTACATAATGATTGTCGTTAAAGTGAGAATTTGACTTCAGACAAACTTATTGTGACCCAAGCGAGTCGTTAAATGATTTGACATAATAGTTGAACGAAAACAGTTCATAAACTACATCAATTTGCCGCAATCTTGCAAGTTTTTACTGATATACTCATTTTGAACTGTTGGGTGGCTCATCATCATCTCATCTATAATATATACAGATATTAATGAGTGTGCCCGGCCCACCGAATATTCGTGCCACGGTGTTTGCCAGGACACCGAGGGTTCCTATGAATGCAAATGTCCTGCAGGGTACCAGAACAATGGTAATCCAAAATATCGTTTGAGGTTCAGGTAGCAAAGACTTCAATTTTGATGCTTCCTATGTGTGCTTATTGCTTTTAATTGTAAGACATATAATGACTTGGAAACAGTGTACGTGGGGCTTCTTCCTTCTCTTTTCTTTAAATCATTTTCATGTCATCCAAATTTCTTATGTGGCACCCTATTTGATGTGCATGAAACACCATAAAATCTTACGTTGGGACTGGCCTTATGTATTGAAGAAGAATGGTTAGTTACTGAATTGATCACATATTCTGTATTAATTTGCACAGCTTCTTATGGTATTGATGGCACTGAGATTTGGATTAAATTCTAACTGCATTACTGATTGGGTAGGTAAGACAAGACCGCACGCATGGTGTGAAATTGTCCTGGCGCATCCACCGGTGAAAGCACACCAATGGGGCGAGGGGCGAAGGTGTGGAGACAGTAGGTGCTCTGGATATAAAAGGTTGCCCTCTGCCCTCTCTCCCTTGCGCTCTCTCTCTCCTGCGGGAACAACCAACAGCATGTGAGATCAATCTCTGCTCTCATGGCATTCTTCATCCCCCAGTATTGATGGCTACACGCCATTGGCACACCGGTCATAAAGGAACTGAATGAGCAAAATATCTTTTGTGGTTCGAACTATGACCACATCATACCAAAAAGTCAGACCGGGTTCAACTGATGAATTGTCCATATTGAGAAATCGGTGTCCCTAATCTTGACAACGACTTCTAAAAAGTGGTACCAAAATAGTATAATAAATAGTATGATATCATTTCTTTCGTAGACCCTATACCCACACTACATAAAGAATACCTTCACCTAGATACTAATACGAGAGACCAAGTGTTTATTTGCCATAACTTAGTACAACGCAACAACGTACACTTTTTATGTGGCTATCATATATATATCACACTCTACTCATGCTATTCAATGGCATGTCACTCAACTCTCCATAGTGGCTACCTATGCCATCTCCAAATGGCTTCTACTTGCATGGCTTGAGGGAGGGGAGTGACCCCATACATATTGAACTCCATGGATCATATGGTGTTGTCATGTGTCCACATTATACACTCTTATACATTTCTAGAGTTTTCTCCATATTTATTCTATCATATAAATATCTTTTTTCTACCAAAAAGCAGGCTACTGAACCCGAATTGTTGCTTCTCCATGTCGACCACTGTCGCTGCTCGGGAGGCAGAGTGTGAACTTGTTGGCGACCTTCTGAGTGCGCGTGACATGCGCGGGTAGCGCCACTTTGGAGCATGAGAGCCCTGCGATGCAGACCGCGCCCAACGGGATCTTCGCGAGCTAGGACTGCGCGCGTAGGCGGCGACTGCGGAGGAGACTGGGTTCTGAGCGGGTGCTTGTTGGCGGTGATGGTCGCATGACCCGACCCGGACTTGCGCGCGACGGTGTTGTAGACTTGTAGGGTTACACTGTGCACGGGTCCTCCTCGTCGGCATCTTTTCTGAGCCTGGGACAACTCCACCTGATTTATGTACTGGGATGGACCGTGGAGTGTTTTGAGTTGGACTGGCAACGGCTTATGATATTATTGCACTGGGCTGGAGCGCAAGGAGCCCAGGCTGTGCCCAGGGTCGCTTGGGCCCGCCCATGCTCGTTGGTGACATCGTGGCCGGTGCGCAGGTAGTCCGGCGGGTGGCAGCCGTGTGTAGACGTGGTAGTGGACTAGTGGTGCTCAAAGCTAGGGTGTCTTGAGGGGGCATGGGGCCAGATGAGCGGGCTGAAGAGGTGTGCCGGCCAAATGGTCCACGTCAGCGATAAGCTGGTGCAATGAAGTGGTGATCCACGTCGGACAAAATGACAATGACAATTCTGTAAAGTTTCCAGCCCTTCGCTGGCAAAAAAAAAACATGGACTTGGCTAAATTACAACCGGCTGTAATTTAATCTTTCGCTATGGCTAGCCTATTTTGGAAACAACGTGGCCTGCTTTTTTCATTTTTGGCAAAAAAGACTGCCACTTTTCTCTAAGGCGGGTCCACTGCTACGTGAAATCTGCACTACAACACAATAAAGACAAAATAGATGACATCAACACATGCAAAATCAATCCTAGGTTTAAAAAAACTATAATTTTACAACCGAGCATCAAAATTAAAATCCAATCACACCATTGCGCTGCCCCTAACTAAAAGATCAAAACAAGACCTCACCTCAATATGTTTCGATGATATTTTTCTCGTAGTGTTCCAAAAGTACTTTTGTTAAAAGTTGAAAGCATATCATAATAAGCTTCAAGGTAGTTTAGAATAAATGTACAAGCAAATAGAATAAATTGATTTGAAGCAAATTAGAATAAATATACAAGCAAATAAAACAGAATTATGCACTTCTTGGCAGAATAAATACAGAAAATAAATCTGCAGACCTCATTTTTACTCTCCCATAAGCAAAGCTTTGAAAAACAGCAAGCAAATTAGAACATATATAAACGTATTTCACCTATCTAAATTCTAAGCATTAACAAAGTTTCAAAACTACTACCATACATGTGATTGCCTGCTTGCCTCCATAGTTGTACTGACCAAATAAAAAGATTAGAGCTACTACAACTACTACGATGCTATTCAGGAATCAAAAATTGAGGTTGAGCTACAACTACACTGCTGGTAATGACAATATGATGAACTTTCAGGCCACCAAACACCAAGATGAAGAGCATGTATTGTGCCGATTCGATGAGAAATCTTGCAGATAGAAAAAAGGCACATCAGGTTTCAGGTCCTAAACATTGTTTTGTATGACTGAAACGAATAACAAGTGCAGATAGTATTAGGAGTAAAAATATCAGCAAGGCTGAATACCTCTGGTAACAAAACATTGCTAGTTCTATATAACCTAATTTATGATCATATTTCTACTAATACATAAACACATTATTGCCTAAAATTTCTGGCCATATTATTACCTAATGCACAACCATATTATTGCCTAACATAATTGCATAATTTGCCTAATCTAGAATAACATTATTGCCTAATGAAAATATATATAGACAAAAAAATTGTAATGAATGTACTTGCTCTCACTACATACTTATTTACTTGAGCTGGTTCACATGCATATCATGTCTTCTTCATGCATTGTACTTGATCTCCCCTGGAGGATAACTTGGGAACCTGCAATGTAAGAATAGAAAAAATAAAGAGAAATTAGAGAAGAAAGAATGTTGTAAAAATTGACCAACAATTTACACTATTTTGCCTTAACCTTACGATAAAATTGCTTGATGGTAGTACATTTATTTGCCTGTTCTTACTTTCTAACCTGAGTGAAACCCGAGCATTTTGCTTATGTCCACTTGCAGTTGTTGATCGAGCGGTAGCTGCAACTACTGAATTAATCTGCCTGCACAATAGAGCTAATCCAGATGAGCAAATCAAGCAGCTGATAATGCACCGTTTAACCAACTTACTAATTAGCCAATTCACAAGAGGCAAGCTCTGAACAAAAAGCACATAACTGTTGCGGCTGTGACTAGAGTTATTAGCTGATACGGAAACATAGAGCTGCTAGCTACTGGAACAATACAACTACAGCATGACGACCTAACAAATCAATAGATGATTAAATTAACAGTGCAAGGAAAAAAGCTACAGGCCACACATGGGGTTAAACAAAAAATCGGACAACTTCTAGGCAAGACCGCAAGACAACTACTTTAACAGATCACTGTGGCAATGGAATAAATAATAGCTCATCCAGTTAAGTACCTCAATATGTCTGAACAAACCTGATAAGCTGAGTTGATTCAAAAGCTATTGTTGCTGGATGAGCTGCAAAAATAAGTTAAGTAATACCTGCACTTGTCCCTGCTGATTACCCGCATGAGTTGCTAATAATCGAGTAAAAGAAAGCTGATGCGCATAGCAGTGAAAATTTAGTTGCATGGATTGGGTTGCCTAATGTTCCTTGTTTATTTGACTAATGAAGAACATTAATTTGTCGATAATAAACCACGTTATTGCCTAAAATATGAATGCATAAAAACAAACTCAATGAAAAAGAAGATCACATAAGCACCCCGCATTGGATGATGGAGGGCGCCCTTGTTGCTGCTTCTAGCCCCTTGGCACTGTAACAAGTCATCCAAAAATGGACTGCACAGAGGCCAATAGGGCTAACTGCTGTGTTTTATGTGCTGAAAGTGCCCTTGCGCTATAGGTTTGGAAGGCAATAGTAACTACTGTGTGTCAACTACTGCATAAACAGCAAAAAACTATCATCATGCTACAACTAAAAATCAGTAAAATGGATCATGCTATCATTAGAATACTGAAATCAGTAAAAGCTGCTGTCAGTAAAAATGGGATCATTGCTATCAGTGCATACAGGAAAAAAACAGCAAATACTACCATCTTATCTTAGCAAGAGATAATTGCACCAAAAAGAATCAATGTTACCCTAAAAAGAGACATGTGAATACTTTAAGGAACTAGAACAGGAAGATTCTAAATTTTTCCTCAAGATTAAACTTGATGCTGAACAGAAGGTTGAGAGCCTCTTTCCCTGGTAAAATTGCCTAATGAAACCTTACATTTTGCCTAATGAAATATAGAAATTTGCCAATATAAAACCATGTTATTGCCTAGGGAGATTTTAGTACTGAGTGGGAACCAAGAGTGCTTAAAAAAGCATGAATGCTGCATTTATATAACTATTTTATTTACAAACAGATTCATACAACTAAAAAAGTGATGAAAAAGGAACACATATAAGGTGTACTTAACGAGAGACTGACTGGTGCTTAAAGACGAGGTGTTCGTTATGGTACATATTTGTAGAAGAAAAAAACTGCTGCATGGAGAATGTATCACCTCCCCCATCACAACCAGAAAAAAAATCCTACTACCCACTAATTCCGAACTAGCATAGAGCTCAGCCATTTCTATTTGAGCTATGTGTAAAAACTACTAACAGTAAACTATCATCAGTAAACTGGTAGCATAGAGTTAGAATCAGTCATCAGTTATAACCCTTCTAAGGCTAGATTCTACCAATCAGTAAACTGCAAACATTCATAAAAAGCAGGAGCATCACTCAAAGACAAACTAACAGAAAGAAAATACAGTGAACAACTAGTTTTTCCGTCCAGTTTATCATACCGGGAGTGGATCGGAGGTACGTTGTAAGGCTTCAATGTGCCGGATGGTATTATCACTGCATTTCAGCTCTGGGGTCCGGTGAACCAAGTTGTTGACGATGTTGGTGGCCGCTTGCCAAACAAGTTCCCAACTCAGGGAGACCCTATTGCAAGTGGTATTTGTTTAGATTCAGGTCAAGGGGGTCACATAATACATTGATCCGAGAAACAAGAATATGAAATGCAAACTGAAAAATGCAAACCTGTGACAGGCAAAGAAAACAAATGAGATATTGTGTATGCACCTGAGTTGTTACTTCGTGTGGAGCGTGGTGAGCATGATGTAGCGGATCCTGAGGAAGCCATGGCTGACGGTCGCAGAAGTAGGCTGCGAGCGTGTCGCCTTGCTCAGTGCCAGCAAGGATGCCGGCCAGGTCCATGTGGACGACGTGGGAAGCGGTGCAGGAACTTGGCCTCAACGCTCATCAGGCGCCCGTCGTTGTCGGGCGGCAGGAAGCGCGACAGGTAGCCGATGGCGTCGTGCTATTGGGTGAGGGCGTAGTCGCCCCTCACGCGCACCACGGAGGTGGCGGTGCCCATCTCGCCGACCATCCTACAAGTGCTGGATCGGCGATCGACGACGAACCTGTTAGCAGATTGCAATGATGTAATGGCAACTGCACATCCACCGATCCAAAACTAACTAATGACATGTAAGGAGTGCCCTTCGGGGTACTAAAGGACCCCTCGTTGGAAGATGAAAGTTTGAACTAGCACTGTCAAGTTTAGACAGATTCAACAAACAGTGCATCATGAAAATTGGCAACCAAGCTTCGACAAGCTTACCAAATCTACCGCAGGTTCTGGAGACTAAACCCCCAAATCCAGCAGGCAATGGAACCATGGAAGGGTGGCAACTGTCAATGGAGGAAAACAAAGAAGTAACAAGCAGCAAATCGGAACCAACCCACCTCGGAAGATCGCAGCGCGCCGGCTGCCAGCGCCACTTGGTGTAAGACGCGTCGGGGCAGCCATTCTCGGAGCAGCAGGAGCCGACGTAGAGGAAGGGGCAGTCCCTGGAGTCGTAGAGCGGGTCGCCGCCGTCAGGCCGCACCCACTCCCCGTCGAACAGGTCGCACTCGTCCTCATTGCCTGCCGCCGCTACCTTCCTTCTCGTTTGAGCCGCCTCGGCCGCGATGGAGACCACGCCGGCCCAAAGCCTTCAGGGCGTGGCCGCCAACGCGTCGGCCGAGCAGCGGAGCGAGACGGTGCAGAGCAACGGCCGCCACGGCGACCCTTGCCAGGCCGGCCCTCTCGAGCGGGCCCTTGGCCGCCCACCGCGCCAGGCGCTTGACCGGCGAGCCCAGCACACGGGATCCCACGGCGGGGAGGGGGACGCACGCACCTGGTGCTTCGGGTCCTGGTCTTGCCCTCTTCGCCCGTCCCCATCGCACCGCGCAGGCACCACCTCCACCACCTATTCAAGGTCGCCTCACCTTGTCCTGATCCGCGCTTCCACACCTCGCCCCCTGATAGCCACCAGCCGACGGGGAAGCCCCCTAGAGCCGGGATGCGCAGATCCGCACCCAGGGACGACGGATCCGGCCCCCCGCGACCACGGCTGGTGGTGGGATGGCCGCAGCCCGGCAAGCCAATGCACCCCAACAGGAAGCACGCGCGGCTAGGGGGTGGGGGTGGGGCGGCGAAGCCGACCACGACTCGGGAGCGCGCGGATCAGGCGGGGGAGGAGCGTCCGGCGACCTGACGAAGACCGTCACCACGACCGGCGACGAGCTAGAATCCATGGCGACCTAGGGTTTGTGGGGGTAGAGTGGGAGGTAGAGAGGTAGGGGAGAGATGGGAAGAGAGAGGGGAGGAGGGGGTGGCTGGCCGGCGGCGGCGGTCCGCGGCGGCCGGAGCTGGACGAGAAATGGGGGCGGCAGGAGGATGGAGGGGCGAGTGGAAAATTTAGAGAGAGGGGGAGTCGAAATCAACCGACAGAAGGGTGGAGAGGAGCAGCAGAAATGAATCGGCACGATGCCAGAGGTGCGCCCTCTAATTAATGATGGTCGACGGATCGAGCCGGCCGTTTCGGTAAACAAAATTATGGCCGGTTGGAAAGAAGTTATTACCAAAAAAAACATTGTCTCAATCGAGACACACTATTCATGCGCCAGATCGTGCCTCCTCAGCCCAGTACGTTGTGTCTTTTCCCGTCCGTCTCACGTCTAACCCTAGAATTCCAGATTCCCCTGATCCCCTCCCTCCTGGCCTCCCCTTCGCGAGTTTTCGTTCCCCCTATGGATGGCAATGGGTACAAATTACCCGCGTGCCCGCGGGCAAAAACCCAATAGGGTAAGGATACGGGTTCTAATTTGTGCCCTCGGGTGCGGGTATGGGTTTGCATTTGTGCCCGACGGGTAAAATTTGATGGGTTTGAAAAAACTCTACCCGTACCCGTTATGCTCGTATACCCGCAAAACTTCTAATACGTGGATCTTCCATACAAGTATATAATAAATAAAAGTATTTGGAATTCTAGAACTTCCTCTTATTTTTTTGTCCTTCCCAGGTGATCCCACCCGTGGTGCCCCGCCGCCACCTGACCACCCCACCCGCCCCTCCAGCTGCACGCCATCTCCTGGCTCTTGGAGCCCGCACCAACGCACCACCCCTCCAGCTGCACACCATCTCCTGTCTCTTGGAGCCCGCACCAACGCACGCCCCATTCTCCAGCGCAGTCGCTGCTCACCGCCCGTCCACAGCTCGCCCGCTGCCCGGAGCTCACGCGGACGCGCGCCCCTGCTGCGGCCGAGTGCTCGCTGTCCGCCGCTGCCAGGAGCCCGCGCCGGCGCCCCCTGTTGCGACCACCTGCCCGCTGCCGTCCGCCGCGCAACGCCCCCCAACCACGACGCCGAGGCTCTAGAGCGGTTGACGGGTTTAGACGGTGAGGCCTTGCGCTCTCGCTCGTCGCCCCGACCCATCAAGCCCCGGCCGGACGGTCACCGCCTCGCCGGCCGCCGCTCGCCAGATCTGCTACCAGCTGATCTTGGCGGGCGTGCCCGCGGGTACACCACACCCGCGGGTCGCGGGCACAGATACAGTTTATTACCCGTGGCGGGTCGCGGGCACGGGCACGGGTTCGAGTATCGTCTTGCGGGTGCGGGTTTGAATATGCTGTACCCGCGGATAATGCGCCCGTTGCCATAGTTCCCCCGACGCCCCGACTTCACCCAATGCTGCTGGCCGCCGCTCCGCTCCTCCTCCACCTCGTCCTCCGCCTCACCGCGGCCGGGAACTCCTCCGCCACCGCCTTCACATCCTCCTACTTGGCGGTGCAGCCCTCCGGCGCAGGGACAGCCAGCGGGCAGCAGCGCTGCGCCACCTCGTCTGCGTCCTCCGACCGTGCCTCCCTCACCGCGGTACGCGCTTCACTCCCAGATTCGCCTGTGCTCTACCTGTTCCAGGAGCTTGCCGCCGCCACCACGCAGGCGCTAACCACGGCCGCGTCTCGCCCTCCGCCGTGGTTGTGTCGGACCCGGGCCTCCCGACGGCGGTTTCCGTGGGCGGCTCGGCCTCTGGGCAACTTCAGCGGCGTCCCCGGCTGCGGTGTCAAGTCGGTGCTGGAGCTGGAAGAGGGCTGTGTCACGGCAGCGAGGGAGGCGAAAGGAACAAGGATTCAGCCTCGGCCTTGCCATCCCCGTGCTCCTCCACAGCGACACAGCGCAAGGCCCCTGCAATGTTGACAGCAAGCTGTGCCACTGCGTCGAACTCGTGGCCTGCTGCCCCTTCGCACTTCTCACTGATTCACAGTAAATCCCTTGTGTTCTTTCCCTTTGTACATGCTAATATAGAAAACTGAAGCTACGTGCATTATGCAGTTCAGAAATTTTTCTGCTACAATTTAGTACATCATGCCTTGCTTTGTGAAAGAATTGTTACTAAAGATGAAAATTGGGGATAAATTTGGATAGCTCTGCCTAGTGTCTGGTTGAATCAGTTCTAAAAAGGGTCAGGTTAAATAATGGTTATATTGTTATGTTCCTGCTCCTAAGATTCTTGCTATACAGATATTTTGTCTCCAAATTTCAACCGAATGCACATTATGACACCAATCTCTATCTTATGGCCTTACATATTCAGGTAAACTGATGGTGGTGTGGCTTCCTAAATCAAGTAACTTCTCTGAACCAATGCATGTGTTTTAATTCCATTTTTGTTCAATAACCAAATGTTTGGCACTGTGTCCTGTCCTGTCATTAATAACTTTTGTGTTTGTCGAATTTGGCTAAGCTTATCATGTCAGGTTGTGACTATTTATGACAAAAATTGCTGCGAGGGTCCTCTTAAAAGATAGGCTGTCATTGAGACTATTTAACATACGTCCGACTTTGTTCAATATTCATTATTTCATATACTTCGCTTGTGTATTTGTTTTCTGCAGTTTCAAGATAGGTGGCAAATAGTATTTCTTCTAAATTTCCTTCACTTTTGCTAACAGGTATTTCACTATGATGATGCACTGGTTTTTGGCATTTATGGTTCATATTGATCTAAAGTTGCAGACTGATCTTGATAAATGCTCCTTTGTTATTATTTTACCTAGCATGTGTTATGGGCCCAAAATTGATGAGATGTGAAATTAGCTACTAATTAAACTGATCATATGCCTGGTTTAGCAGTATCATTTTGGTTTGGAAGGGAACTCTTCACATGATTTTGTTATTGCTTACTGGATGTGAAAAACTGTCATGTCTATCTGTAAGCTCCCCTACTATGATTAATACATGGAATTCAAGTTGGTTTCTTAATTGTTGCACTCTATTATGTTACTTCAGGACCTGTCAATACTAGTTGGCCACAAAACAATGTGTTACCAACAAGCAGATATTTTTTCTTTTCTTATTACCTGTGACAAGTACATTTTCTCTACTAGTAAAACACATGAAGCATGAATAAATTGTTTGACACAAGTAAATTTGTATGGCTACAACTGCTGCCTTCTCGTGTAGATCTACATCACATTGTAAGGTAGGTCTACCTTTCTTGCTTGCTACAGCACATTGGGTTAGTTGGTACTGCTATTCTTCTTACATTCATTAGAGTGGTTACTAATTAATGGAAATTTTTGGTTAATGGTTGTGTTATGGTACCTACATTCTGTGACATCCCGAAAATTCACCAAAATAAATCATGCGCTAAATTTGTTTTTGTTGAGCTCGACTTGAACCCTAACCCTAACTTCCCGGAAACCCTCCTGCTCCGATCTCCCGATCCCCGGAGATCTGATCCGACACCCGAATTCAATCCGCGTCTCGTCTCCTTCCCATCCGACGCGACGCGTCGTGACCAGCCGCCGCGAATCCCGCCCCCCCCTCCTTTTCCTCTCTCCCCTCCGACCGCGTGCCCCACCTCCCGCGGCCCGCACGCCACGCGTGGCCGACCGCGGCCGCGGTCGCCGCTGGCGCGCACCGCCCTCCCCCTCCTTTTTCCTTTCTCTCCCTCCCTTTCCCCATTTCCTTTTTCTTTAATTCTTTTTCCTATTTTCTTTTCCTTTTTCCCTTCACCCTTTTTCTCTTTTCTTTCTTTTCCTCCTCCCCTCTCTCCTCTCCTCCCTCCCCTGTCGCGCGCCAAGCCGCGCCGCCCGCCTCCGGCCTCCCTCCTGCGCGCGCATCTCCGCTCCCGGCTGCGCACGCGTGAACGCGCCAGGCCGCCCCGAGCCGCACCCCGCCTCCCCCGCTCGTCCTGCACGCCCCGCCGAGCCGGTCCACGCGCGTGGACCGCGTGCTCGGAGCACCGCCGCGCCACCCGCCGCTGCCAGGCTGCCCGCTCCACGCGCACCGCCGCCTCGCCGCCCGCGCCACCCCGCTGCACAGCGCCCCGCTTGCGCGCACGCGCGCACGGAGCACAGGACCGTGGGCGAACGCGCCGGGCCGCAGCGACGTGAGCTCCGCCGAGCCCACGAGCGCGCCCGGCCACGCCGCGCGCCGCCCGCCGCTGGCGCTGCCCTGGCCCCGCACACGCGCGCGCTGCTCGCGCCGTGGCGTCCGTGCACACGCCACTGCCCCCGCCCCCGCTCGGCGCCGCGACACCCGCTGCTGGCGCCCTGCTCGGCCCGCACGCGCCCACGTGCGCCCGCAGCGCCGCTCGCCGTGCCTTGCCTCGCCGCTCGCGCCATCACTGTGCCGAACAGCGCCGCCCCACGTGCTCGACGACGGCCTCGCCGCCCCCGCCGCACGCCGCGTCACGACGCACGCGGACGGCCGCGCGCCTTTACTCCGCCCCGCGCCGCTCGCCGGGCCACCTCACCGGCCACACCTACTCACGCCGCCGCACCGCCTTCGCTGGGCTATAAAAGGACACCCCCCCGAGCTCCACGGCCATCCACGCCACCTCACCGCCGACCTTAGCCTCCTCTTTCAGCCCGCAGCGCCGCCACCGCAGCTACTCCAGCCCGCCGCCGCCTGCTCCCGTCGCCCCGCTTCTACACGCCACCCTAGCCCGAGGTGAGGCCGGGGATCGATTCCCCGAACCCCCCTCTCTCTTGTTCCCCGGTCCATGGCCACCCCCGGAGCCTGGAGCGGCCGGGATGGCCGCCGCCGGCAAGCCGGCGCCCCTCCCCTGTTTTGCAATGGGAGGAAGGGGATGAATGGCCGTTTTGCATTTAGGCCCCCCCTCTCCTCCCATTCTATTAAAGGACCCTTGTCCTCATAATCTTTCTTTTCAAAAAGAACCCTGTCCTTTGTTTTATTTTCAAGAAAACCCTTTCACTTAAAAACATAATTCTAAGTATACCCTTGACCATTCCAGTTTAACCCAAATATTTCTGGAAATTACAATCAGACCCCTCCCTTCTCAAGAAAATAATTACAAATAGGCCCCCGCTTCCTGATCTAGCCCTGAACCCTTTCAAAACCTGTTATTTCATGCGCCGAAACAACTCCGATTGACCCCAAACTTTACCATGTCACTTCTATTATAGTTTCGGGCCGCGCTATTACCAAACCACCCAAAGATGTCCCTTCTATCTCCATATTTTATGTGTTTCCGATTCGAGCTCAACGATAGGTCTTTGCATTGATTGGAGGCTTGTTTGTGCGTGCTGTAGACCTCGGTGTGGACGAAGGAGAGCCCGCTAGCGAGCAGTACGGTGAGCAGGAGAACGAGGATCAGTTCCGCGACCCCGAGCCCGAAGGACAGGACTTCCCCAAAGGCTACGAAGACGGCAAGTTCAATCCCATCCTTTGATGCATGTTTCTGTCCTAGTTTTTATAAACACAACACAATGGCCTGTTTTATAAAGTTGCGTATGTGTTACTTGCATGAAAACACGGTTGGATAGCCACCCCTTGATTTGTGTTGACCATTCCTTGACCACCTAGATTAATGTCTGATTTTGCTTGGACGTTAATCGATATTAGAATGCTTAGGACTTTACTCATAATACTATTTGATTTATAAAGAAAATGTGTGCGTGTGGGAAGGGTTAAAATGTGGATTTTCGAAAGATGAGTACAGACGGGATGGACGGCATTTCTGTGGGAATTGCCGATTGGTGTGCTTATGCCTACGTGGCAGGGCAAGGAAGGGAGATATCCATCTTGTCGTGTCTAAGGACCGAGTTGGTGTGACGTCTCACCTAACTCCACTCTCGTGCAAACCACTCGACCGTTGAATGGGCAACGGCGTAGCTTAAATCCCACTAGTTGGTGTGACAACCATCAGGAGGGCTGAGAGCAACGGGTGACTAAGGAAAAGGGATAAGCCCAGAGTGACTTATGCCCGGTTATACCTGTGTGAATGGTCGATGACCCCTTGGTGCATCCCGTGATGGTTAGTCGGGCTTAGCTATGGTGGGTAATGGCTATGTTGGGATCTACACCGACACGACGGTGTTCGAGTTGTGGCATCCTACTTGTGGGTAAAGTTGCACGCCTCTGCAGAGTTAAGAATCTATTCGAATAGTCCGTGCCCACGGTATTGGGCGAGTTACGGTGTGGTCTCACAACTAGTGTTTCTTGGGATGGGCTGGTGTGAGTTGTTTTGGAATTATGTCCGGCAGTTGTGCCGTGTGCTACGACGGACGGGGAGTCCGGTAGCAGTTTTAAAACGTGAACTCCGTGTTGCTACAAAAACTGATTTCTAAAAGGGTATTTCTTTCAAATCAACCCATGCTTAAAATATTGTTTTTCTGCAAATTAAACCGTAACCTTATCCTTGATTTACCTATGCATATCATTCTGATTTAACCCCTCCGTGGGTGTGGTTGGACTTGCTGAGTACATTTGTACTCACCCCACTCTTACTTTTTACAGAAGAGGATCCAGACTTCGTGCCAGACGACGCCGAGTAGGGTTGCCGTTCTACACCCAACCTTGCCTGTGGAACCGGCCCTGTTGAGATGCCTCCGCTGTCGCAGTACTCTGAGCCCGTAGTAGACCCTATGTGGTTTGCAGTCTGGTGTTATGTCGTAGCCTGGTTAATTATTATTATCATCTGTATCGAGTGTCCGCCAAGGTTTGTAAGGTTTTGAACCATCTGATGTAATAAATGTGGCATCAGCCTCCTGGGACTGATGTTTTGTATCACATTTAAGTCTTCTCTTATGAGGGGACGCTTCACATTCATACTATAACATAGCATGTGCACTTGTATAACTACAAGTTACAAACATATGTATGTCTGATATTTGATTAATGGTTGTGTTATGGTACTTTTAATTGTTGCCTTTCTTACAGGTGAGCAGGGTTCAACAGCAAAGTGAGAAAATGGGTGACTAGCAAAGTGAGCTGGAAGACTTGAACCTGAAGTTCCAGGAATCTGAAGTAGCAAGGGAGAACCAAAGGGGAGAGCTTGAAACTTTGAAGAAGCAAGGGGAGAGATTTTTTTAGCTGTGAGTTCATAGGGCTGTCTTGGCTGTTCAGTGAACTTGTTTTTTTTTGGGCTTTTTATGAAGTGACTTGACAAGTGATGTTGGGCTGTGATATGCATATGAATCTGGTAGTGTTAAGAAAAGTGACATCGTGCTTTAATAAATATTATGTGATGTGACATGGTATTTTGAATCAATATGTTTTGAATTGATCTCAGTCCAAATCGAAATATCGAATATTGAAAAATAGGCTGAAATAGATAATTTTAATATTTTATGACGAATCAAATCGTTATAACAGAGGTGTCACGTCATGTCTTAGTCATCGTTACATTGCATGTCATGTCTTAGTCATCGTCACATCGCATGACGTTAAAATTTTATGACGTTTTCTATCTTATGTGGCACATGTACAATCATCCAAGCATATAATTTTGTGACGTTTCTTGGTATTGATTATGACGAAAATAAGCGTCACAAATTAATGACGATAGAATAATCGTCATAAAATTTATGACGAAAAAATGTGTTTTCTACGAAAATTAATGACGATAGAATAATCGTCATAAAATTTATGACGAAAAAATGTGTTTTCATCGTAGAAGACCTTTTATGACATGGTATTGGCGACGAATCATTTTTCGTCACACAAGTGTCACAAATTATGAAAGACGACGAAAATACCACTTTCAATGACATAAATGAAACGTTGCAGAAGCCCATATGTGTTGTAGTGAGTGTATGAAAATTTTCAAGAAAAAAAAACTAAAACTTGGACAGAATCATCCCGAGGTCCACGAACGCCCCTCCTGCACCGTAAATGCGCTCGTTTTTTTTTTTTTTGCGTAAACTTCTCTGCACTCGAAAATATTTCAACATCAAGAAGAGAAAATGATGATTTTGCAGAAAACCGCCCGCTGGTTTGTAAGCAGCAAATGAATACTGAAACTGATATGAGCAGAAATTTAAGTGTGCATACCGTCCAATAGCATGGAGATCTATCACGAACATACGGTCACTGAACTGTCTCGCGCAGATCATAAGTTCATAACTGGACATGCCTTTCTTGGATTTCTGCAACAGATCAGCAGCACTGACAGTCAACGACCGTTCAATCAGATCATGGCGCCAACCATGCACAGATCAGCAGCTAAACAACCAGTTTGTATACATAAGTTTGAATGTAGGTCAGCAACAAGAACAAGCACGCAAACCCAAACGCATTCACAAGTTACAATAAACAATAATGAACAATGAAACAAAGGCCGAGGCTGAACCCCTGAACCCCAGCAAGGTGCAGGTAAAAGGTCTGCTGCAACTTAAGTCCATATTACACCTGGGGCGAAAATGTAAAAAAGAAGAGATTGTTGGCGGTGTACAATGTTTTCACGCTAAGAGGGATACCCATGAGGCCAATGACCCAAGTCTCCTTCCTCCATGCTCAGCAGAACAGCCCCAGGGAGGGAGGGAAAGCAATCCAAACCCTGCTTGAACATCTGCACCCCAAAGTGTTCAATAATTGATCTACTTATCAGTGTGCCGGCGCTTGTGTCTCCTGTGGCCATGATTACCGTTACCACCACGAGATCTTTTATGCTTTTTGGTGCTACATAGAAGCAATGGGAGATAAATTCAGTTCAAGGTCACAGTGCGATGATTAGAATTGACATGAGCTGTCAGTATTTGAGAAACTAACCAGAAAGTATCTATTAGAAGCCTGTATATAACGAAGACAGGCAGAGCCAGTAAAGCAGAAGCCTGTACAGAAAGGTCATAAGTTTGTTAGATTACCACAAAGCTGCGGTTTCTCAGAAAATATTTTAGGTTTCCTTACCAAGAACCAAACTAATTCCTTCGTCGCGAGTGATTTTGTTATCTCATGTTGGTGAAGGTAGTCCAAGATGGTTGCTTGAGCCTGGAAAGGAGAAGAAAATGTTGAAATTTTTCACATCAATCTTCACAAAAAGAAAGGTTGTCTTAGATGATAGAAAAAACTAAACATATCAGCTAAAGGTATGACAGAATGCAAACTAAATCATGAACTTAATGAAGCTGCTAAAAATAGAGGAGCATACAATCTATCCACACCAGCGGGCTGCTATCTCTAGGCACAATGCAGATCGCAGAAGTAGCTAAATAACCACCCAGGAGCACCCTTTAGGTAAGGAGACTAAAACAAGGGCATAAACCATAACCATAAACAGACAGCATGCTACATTTAAAGCCTTAAAGGCAGAGGTAAGGCTGTGGGGAGCAGCAGTAGCACAGAAGTTGGATACTAGATTGAGGTGTGGTTTTGGAGCTATATATCCTATGGCACAAAGAAGGCACTGAAAATCGCACCACGAACTGGAACGCAAGTAGAAAAGAACCACAAACCTGGCGATGGTATGTGGTTGCCGACTCAAGAAATGAACCATATGCATGAACTGCTCTTTTAGTGTACAGCTTCAGACAAGTTCGAACTTTCTCAACATGCGGCTTTGTGATCTCAGCAACTTGATCTATGTAAGGCTTGGAGAACTTCTTGGCTTCCTGGATCAACATAGTATCGTAATCAAACAACTGATGAACTCATACTGACAGGCAGAATTGTATAGATTCTTGAAACAAGTACCTGGTAGTAGGGATGAATAAATTCCTTAACTTTGACAACATGAGGGGTCACAGCGACCCGTGATGACTCATACAACTCTACTGATCTTG
The DNA here is from genome assembly GCF_016808335.1 of Panicum virgatum. Taxonomy (NCBI): domain Eukaryota; kingdom Viridiplantae; phylum Streptophyta; class Magnoliopsida; order Poales; family Poaceae; genus Panicum; species Panicum virgatum. The sequence continues at coordinate 44,212,364 of NC_053141.1, read as the reverse complement.
TTGAGACCTTCTGTACGTAAGGTTCAGCGTTTTTCTTGAGGACAACCAATTTTTCCTTAACAGGGATCCATTTCTTAAACCATAGAATGTAATCGTGTCAGCATAGTGTCAGTGCAAGATAACTCAAAAGGAACTAAAGTACGTGAACGAATGTGAGTTAATGAGTAGTGGGACACTACCGTCTTAGCAGTCTCAATATGAGGTTCAGCCCATTTCTTAGCTTGTGCTGATTTTTCCGATGCCTGAAATATTATATATGCAGACATAAATGGTGGTTTATTTGTGGAATGCATATTGGAATTAAAATAAAAGCAAGCAGTACAAAGAGGCACCTTCTGCAAAAAATTCTGCATAGCAGGTTTTCCATGTTGATTCCAGTGGCCTGAGACCACCTCCTACAAATGTTGATGAGGATAGCAGTGTGAGAGCATGAGAATGAAAATTGCAACCGTACATTTGTCGTTCCACCCTTACCAGGTAGTGAGCATATTGTGCAGCTAACCAAGGTGGCAACCATGCTCCATGAACCTGCAAAAGGAAATGAGAGTGCACATGGAGTCTTGAAGAAAATCCATTAAAAAAAACAACCATATGGCAACCAAGGCATTAGAATCACAATAAGCACCCTCTACTCAGCCTAGTTTCAGGTAACTGTTAAAAGTTTCTATTGAGTTGCATGCACCAACCAATTCAACCCAAAAGCTTAAGCTGAGGGAGAGAGGTGGGCAATTCACTTATATTCCAACACTTCCCCTCACGTGGAGGCTCCCTCAATTCACTTATATTCCAACAGTTTCAATGCATTAGTGAAGTGGCAGAAGTGCCACATCACACATAGTGCCCCAAGTGCATCTTGAACAGATGAAGCTATTGTGGAACAAAAAATTGTTGAAACTTCTCTAAAACCGATAGCAAAAAAATGGAACTACCCAACTGAAGGAAATCAGTGTCTTAATAGATGACTGCATATACTAACATTTAGGGTACCACAAGAGTTTATGTAGGTTAAACTCATATGTTCTTGTACTACCTTGAGATGGCTTTTTAAACAGCAATAAAGAGTACAAAAGACAGAATAGACCAGTTAATAGTACAGGATTTCGACATGCTTTGTCTAGTAATACATACCCAATTCTGTCCTATATGCATGTAACTATGCTTAGAGGATGCTATTACGTTGCTGAAATTTCTGGATTTGCATTCAGTACAACAGGTGATAGTGACAGGGTATATATTTACCTCTGTCAGCTGTTTTGCCTTCTCTGTTGCTTCTAGCTGCAACCTCATCAATTCCTCCTATAATGTGAAAGAACAAATATGTAACATGTACCTCACGCCTCCCAGGACAGAAGTGAATTACTAATAAACAAATGCATTGCAAACCTCAGCAACTTTAAGAGCGCGTTCTGTCTTCTTGATTTTGCGCTTTTGCTCATCACTTTGCTTTTGGATCTAACAAGGACAAAATCAATAAATAAGAGCAATGTAATCCAACATCTAAAATGTTAATTCGATTGAATGTTTTTCATTACAGAGAGAAGCCTTCAATATAATTTTAAATTTTGGGTGAACTTTAAACTCTGGTATAGAAATAGGATCCACAAATCACTTGATAATTTTCTCTGCTAGTGTCTTAAGAATGTGTTTGCAGGCTTGTAGCTGAATAGATAATGGATCCTGTCACTGCTGTTAGCCAAAAGGGGAAAACAGCTGGCATAGCCACTTGACAGATACACTTAGTTACAGTAATACTGCAAGATAGGCAAGGACTGTGCACTTACAGCATTAAGCTTCGCAGTCAGCTCTTCTACCTTCTTCTCTGCATCATTAGCCCTAGACTCAAGTGCTGTTCTCTGGCTACTTTGTGTTTCAATATCCTTTTTGAGCTTCTCGATCTGGAATAGAAGAAAAATAAAATGAGAAATCACAAAACACATAGTTGACACGTTCTAAATGTTCATGAACTTTTGTATTCCATACCTGCTTCTCAAGCTCAACAGCTCGGGCATTGGCCTTGCCTGCCTTCTCCTCAGCAGCTATAGATCCCTGTGCCTGCACATGGATACACAAAAGACCATAATTATTTCTTAGTTGCAGAACAGTGTATTGTAGTTAGTGCTACATATTAGATTGCATACTTGGAGGGAAGCAATCTCGGCCTGCAGAGAAGCAATCTTCTTTGACCTCTCCTCAATGGCTTTCTCCAGCTTTGTGATGCCATCATCCTTGTTCTTCAATTCCTGGGACCGCTCTGCTATGCCTGACTCTGTAGAGTGCAAACAATAGTTACAACCAACAGTAGTTCAGTAAGGATCATTACAACCGTATGACTAGAAAACCGAATAAATTTTGTCAGATAAGCTAACACAGCATGCCAAAGTGACAAAGTTAAGCAAATTGCTTTGCTTGTGACAGAAGCAGCACCACAATCAATGATACCACTTACTGGTCGGGACACAGTTTGAATTTATACCCTCAGTAGTAGAAGCTTCTTCAGGCCACTATTAATTTACATTTTTACTGCAATTAACATTGTTAGCAATTAGCATTGTATTCAATTCAAGTTAAGACTTAAGGGCATGTACTGTCTGGGTGAGGTGTGTTTGGTTGGAAGTTTCAGTACATCTCTTTCAAGCCCCAAAAATTATGGCAGGGGATAACCAGCCATGGCAGACGCACAGCAACTGCTATTACACAGTGGCCAACTATAGTAAATGACAGAACTAGTAAAAGACAGCTTTTGCAAAGTAAAACCACAACTAGAAACGAATCTATGTGGTGTAAATAACAGAACGAGCGGAATTTTCCCCCCTGCAACGAGCAGTTTCCTAAAAAAGTAGAGAAGTGCCCACTTCTGCATTCACTCAGGACCAAAATCAGCACGAAAACATCAGACCAAAATTTCGCGGCACCGAGCTACTTGATCAACCTGGCACTGACGCGCGCACCATCCGGAAACACCTAGATGCTAAACCCCCAACAAACAGATCCCGCTAGCTCACCGGCAATCTCTGAAATCCCAGATCACCTCATCGAATCGGCCTCCAATTAAACCCCGCAGCTCGCTAGAGCAGCATCAATTCCAATTCCAGTGGAACGGCAAGAATTAACCTAGCTTCGAAGCGTGAACTCGACGTTTCAACCAACCCCCATCCCCCCGCCAAATCACCCCGAGGGTAAATCGAGCGCGCCCCGTCGATTTCAAACCGGCCGCCACTGACCTAAGTTGGAGATCTTCGCCCTGAGCTGCTCCAGCTCGGCCCTGAGCGCCGCCGCCTCCTCCGCCTTCGCCGCCGCCGCAGCAGCGGCGGCCTCCACCGCGATGGCCACCGAGTCCACCGCCACCACCGGCTCCTCGGCGGCCGCCCCGGCGGCGACGGCGATCAGCAGCAGCAGCGCCACCGCGAGGGGCCTCGAGATCCCCATCCCCGCGAGCCCCCCCGTCGCCACCAACTCCCTCCTCCTCGGCGAGGGCAACCCCAATCCTTGGTTCTAACGACGCCGCGGCCCGCGAGGTCGCCAAGAACTCGTGCTCGCGGGTCGCAGCTCGTGCGGTGTCGTTAGGACCCGAGGACGCAGGTGCGCGCAGCGCGCAGATCTTTTTGAGGCCGCGCGGGGCACGTGACAGGGTACGTGGCGGGCGCGGGGGCGTACGTGGCGGGCGGCTATTGGGTCCGAGACGTCGGGCTCGTGCGCGGCTCGGGTCGCTGCGCGGTGGGCCCGGGGGGCCGCGTCGCCGTCGAGGTGGCTCGGCGCGTCCGCGACAGGTGGCTTGCCGGGATCGGCCACGACATCGAGATCGTGTTCGGGACCCACGAGGCCGTGCGAGCCTTGGCAAACTCCGGGGGTGATTTTCCAACTCCCAAGTGCCTTTTTGCGGTTGGTTTGGATAACTCGTCTTAGGAAACGCAAAGAGTTCCTTTCCAATTTTAAATCACTTTTGTTAAAAGAGATACAAATGCAGATTGCAGACATGCTGTGCATGCATACTCACCCCTCTAAACACACAAGCAACATCCTATTCGATGAGCATCCATAAAAGATACTTCCTCCGTTCTAAAATGTAGGTCGTTTTGACTTTTTTAGATTCATTGTGTTTGCTATGCATCTAGATATAACATATGTCTAAGTACACATTTTATTTGAAACGGAGGAAGTAGCTGCCCACATCTAACTAGACTCCTAATTTGAATGACTTCCCATGAGTTTAATTGCATAACGAGCTTCCATAGTAGTTTCACACTCATCTAACATATACGCAGGTTGGGTAGACAACTAGTGTTTAGTTTAATTGTGAAATTCAACGTGAATGTTTATAGGGATGTGAATTGGTTACCCTTAGTGTCCGATCATGGCTAAATGAGTAAAGACTACAAAACGCAAATGATTTATTAGCGGATTCAATCTTGTAAAATAATAACTGGTAACCTCGTATAGTGATATGATTTAGTGTAGATGGTAGTATCCTTGAATTTTGTACAAGTTTGGTGAGTTTATGTTAGTTGTTAGGAACACATTTTACATATTGTATGTAATGGTGCCGGTCCCTTGAGTGCAGAGGATTGAGAGTGACATTTTTCTGTTTCTGAAATTACCACTTGACATTAGATTTCGAAGGTTTAGGTCTAGTAGTTTGTAGGTTCAGTTTTTAAAATTGATACGATATTAAATCAACGGGAAAAAAAACATTGAAGCACATGTGGGCTAGTTACATAAACGGCAAAGTGGAAACATTATCACAAACCCAAAGAAAAGCAATGATTCAACAAATCCTGCTAAAATCCTCGGTGATTTCAAAATTTTAAGAAGATTTTGCTACCACACGTTGCTTTCCTTCTAGGACTTGGCACAAATTGTTTGACATTCATCAAATGCATCACCAACTAAACTGTGCAAAGGACAGCAGCCTCATGAATGGCATAATATTTTTTTACCCATTGATGGAAACCGGACAAGCGGTGGGGGGGGGGGGGGGGGCCTCAAGAGAGGATCGGGGGTAGTAGTTGGGGAGCAGCGGTTCAGTGGCTGGCAGTGCAAGGGGCCGTTGGCTGCTGGTGTCCTGCCGATTTTCACTACGTTCAGTAGAGTGAAACCGGAGGCTGGAACTGAAATGGTGTGAGAGAAAAATATTATTGGGCTGGCTGGAGCTGGAGTTGGTGACTGGAATGGTGTGAGAGAAAAATAATGTTGGACTGGAGCTGGAGCTAGCTGCCGAACAGAGTGTTCGATGGTCCACGACTTGATGGGTGCGGCTAGATCATTACCGTGTCGGAGGGTTACTGTACGTGGACCGGTCCAATTCACGTGGATTTTAGGCGGAATTTCGCAGGAGGCCGGTCCAGTAAAACACTAGCGTTTTGAATTAGAAAAAAAAAGAGAAGAGAAAGTTTTTTTAAAGAAAAAAGTCTTGGGGTCAGAGGGGAAATTTGATGCCGTGTTTGGACTTTATCACAAAGTGATCTCAAATGCTCGGAGTCTTATCAGAGACGATTACGAGGGAGATGGAACACATGTTCTCGGAAAAAAAGAGTTCGCTAGCTGAAACGGACCTCACACTAGTGCCTACCGACTTTTGGACTTCGATGAGGCGGGCCTGGCACGACTTTGGATGCCTTTTTCCCCTTCTTCTCCTCCGAATTTCCTACCACTAGTGCTCGCTTTTTTTGATGCGAGCTTGGACATTTGTTGCCCCTGCCCGCAAGTTTGACTCGTTTTGTCGGACTTTTTCTTTCTTGGGTCGAGGTAGACAAGGCCCAAAAGATGACTAAGAACAAGTGGGCCGGACCACGGTATCGATCAGCTCGGTGGGCGGGCCGCAGGCGCCATCTGAGGCCTTTTTACCCGTGTGACCCTCGAGCAAACCTGTCACATTAGCTCTATCTACCTCAGATTTTATATTTTAGGTCTAAACTAGCCTAATAAATCGGCCAACATGTGTAATCCAGTAAAATTTATTACAGAACAAATTTCTTTTGTTCCGAAATATTTTTTTAATTATTCTGATAATACAAAAAAATTTGTTCGGAAATAAAAAAATTGTTCCAGAATAAAAAATAATTATTGGACCTTGTGTGAAAGTTTGACTGTCGACTCCTAATATTTGTGCTTCCTCTCCAATGTAGTTAGCTGGGCTGATTAGGCTGACCACAACGGAGGGAGCAAAAGCAAATTTGCTCCCTCCTCGTTTCCCACGCCCTCTCTGTCTACAGTGCCAAACAGTGCATCTATAGTGCCAAACAGTGCATCTGCTCCTTCATTTGCTCCTTCCACTGTGGACAGTCTAGAAGGGCTTTTTTTCCCCTTGAGAAATGATGGTTCGAGAGGCTTTACGGGCTTCATTTGTTCCCATGGGCCGACCCTCATCCCCCGGCTCGGCCCAACTCGTCTTCTCCGAGGACGTGGGTGGGCCCCACCCTGGGGCGCAGACCAGCGACCGCGACAGGCGTCGTACGCCCCGCGCGGTCTCCCATGCACTCGACGCCACTCCACTCCACATCCACAGTCCACACTCCCCCGGCTGCCCTGCTCGGCTGCTCCTCCGTCTTTGACCACACGCTAATCGCGATCGCCGCCGCCGCTAATCACAGCTTAAACCCTCGAAGCCGCGGTTAAAAATTTCGGATTCGATTCCTCCCAGGTCCAGCACCCCACCCCGAGTACCGACGGGGCGAACCCTGCTGGCTGCTGCAGACCCAGCGAGCCGCCGCACCGCGAGCCAGCACCATCCACCAGCGCAGGCCGGAGACCGACTCCCCCATCCTAAAACCCCCCGCCCCGCAGCCCCGAGGCGACGAAACCAGCTGCGCAGCGCCGACCACTCGCGGTCCGCGGAGATGCCGCTCGCCGCCGCCTCGCGCCCGTGAGCCCGGCATTCACCGGGAAGGCGAGGGGGAGGCCCGCCCGGCGAGGACCCGGGGCGGACTCCGATTCGGCGGATCTTGAGGGGGTGAGCGTCTCGCTGGTGTTTTCTGGCGGATTGTCCCCGCATTCCAGCTGCGGCCGCCGGGATTGAGGGCGCCGTCTCCTGAGGTATTTCGGCCGTCGAGCACGGCCCGCGAGCTCGCGATTTGTTAGGGTTTCCTCTAGGTGTTCCTTCGGATCACCTTCGGCTCCCCTCGATCCTTATATTCTGGTATTTGCAGGGAAAGCGAAAGGGAGCGGGCGTCTTTGGGATCGAGAATCAGCGAAAAGAAAAGGGAGGGATCTTTTGGGGGGACTGTTTGAGCTTTTGGGGTTTAGGGGCTTCCGACCGATGGATTTCTTCAAGATCAAGAAGTTCGGGAAGGGCAAGAAGGGCGCCGGGGGTGGTGGCGAGATAGTGGAGTCCGATGATGAGGCCCACGCCGCCGGGAATGTGGCCTCCGAGGAGCAACAGAAGGTTGACATTTTAGGGGAGAAAGCTGAGGAGACAGAGGGTGCAGTTGCAGGCAATGGCGCGGTGGAGGAAGTGACGGAGGAGGAGGAGGAGGAGGAGGATGACGATGATTTCATCACGACTGAGGTGAAGCGGAGGCTCAAGGAGCTGCGGAAGAACAGCTTCATGGTGCTCATCCCCGAGGAGGAATGCGCCGAGGTTGAGGAGGACGGCGGGGAGGAAGGGGAGGAGGAAGGGAGCAGCTCCAGGGAGTGGTTGGAGTCAGATGTCGGCAACGGGTTCCCACTTTGCGGGTTCGATTCGCTGTATGATAAATACTGCGAGAGGATGCTGGTGTTTCATAAGATGATCACGCAGCTCATGAAGGATCCAGGTAATAGATGTAGCCAGTTGCGGATGCTTCTTAGTATATGCTTGGTTCTATTTTCTCACATTCAGTTGATTGTAACACGATGCATGTATCAAGTCTTTTTCTTTTCTTTTTCCCCCCTTTTGTGATTATGCATGTATATAGTCTGGTGCCACAAAGTTGGCCATTTTTCTCTTATTAACTTCAGCACTCAGCTAGTTTTGTTATTCTACTTATAAATTATAGTCAACGTTGAGCCTTCTGCTAAGTGTTAAAGCATGGTCCCTACTTACTGTAAATAGGCTTAATGAATACAAGTGTTATATGGTAGTTGCATGACTCATTTGGTATGCCCACTTTTGCTGCTTGTATTCTTTTTGTAACCGTCTTTATAAAATGAAACCGCAGCATCAGGCAGCTGACATCACTCAAAAAGGCAAGAAAAACACAATCAACAACTTTTGTCATATTCTGTCTAGCGCTACTTGGTTACCTGAGTCTGAGTCCGACACCCACGCACTCGTGCTGGATTCAAGTGGTATCTGCCATCAAACACCCATACGTGTACCCGAGTCAGACTCTGCACACACCTAATTCCAGGGAACACTACTATGTCGCGTGGAGCAACATGGGAATTTCACCCTTTCCTGCTGAAATCCATGTGACTTTTCTTGTCTCACTGAATCAGCCAATATTTCCTGTTTAATGTTTCCCTTCAGCACATGTTACTGGTTGCCTTCAGTATTTTCTATTGCTTAATAAATTTGACAGCTTCATTTTACTGCTGCTTTATAGTGTGCCATTGATTTTATATATATTTAAATAAGCCCCTCTGCATACTTTTACCATTCTAACGGTTGGAAAATAAATCTTTTTCTAGAATCACTGAACATGTCCAAAAAGTCTCCAAGATCTGCATCCAAATTGGCATCTACCCTGCGTAGCCTCTCATTCAAAAGAAGGGAAGAGCTCCAGGAGGATTGTGAACAACTTCAGCAACAGCAAAGCGAAGATGATCCATATCAAACACTTGAAACAGCATATGTTGCTCATGTTTCATTAAGCTGGGAGGCTCTGCATTGTACATATGTGCACCTGAGCCTTATAGTTGCAGCGCAACCTGATAATCCTACAACATACAGCACTGCTGCTCAAGCATTCCAGCAATTCCAGGTTCTGTTGCAGAGATTCGTTGAAAATGAGCCATTTGAGCATGGTACCCGGGTTGAGATATATGCACGGTCCCGGAGCTTGTTGTCAAAGTTGCTTCAGGTCCCCACTTTTCAAGGTAAGATTCTTTGGGTTGTACCTACTGAATTCTAACATAAATGTAACCTGTACCATTTGAAATGTGTTCCTTTGAGCCGTAGAACTTTCCTGTGGGTTATGGTTTTATAGACTTATGTTGTCATGTTCTTAACTTAAATCCAAACAGTGCATACATCTTTAGTGTGAGAGAACACATTTTTACACTTGAGATCTTAATGACAGCAGGTGTGGTTCAGCAAATGCCTAATACTTTTCAATCTAGATTTCACTTTTTAGAATTATTTATCTTAAATATCATAGAAGGTATGGTGGAATAAAGATTATTCCATTATGAGATGTCATGGGTTGTGACTTTCTCTCGCATGGGTACTGTTTGTCTCTAGGTGTGTTGATGATTCCTGTTTGTTTGGCACTTCAGTCAATGCTGTTTCTATATATGAATTTTTTTTCCCAGAAACTCTACATGTTTGGTAACGGTGTTATGTTGATTTCAAATCCTGTACAACTCAAATAAGCTGTGGAAATGTTTGAGGAACATTTGCTGAGGGAAAATATAGAGCTGATATTACCCATATACATGGGACATTTTCATTAGGTCATATTAAGTTAAGTATAATGCAGATTATACCTTCTTAGGTTATTCATGCTTTGTGCCCTGTCCTAGCCCAGTACTACAGTAAATAAATTTGGGTACTGAATAACCTACACATTTCACGTGGTGCAATCCAATTCAATCTGCCGTACACTGGCAATTTAATGAGCAGTGATGTACTATGTGGAACTTGGTTCTTTTCTATTTCATGTTCATCAGACATTGGGAAGAAATGTTGGCAGTGGTACGTTTTGTACCATAACTCGAGTGCTGCTTTCAAAAGGATGGTAACATGAGTAGTATGTATGTTTGGGATTAAGAGCTGCATGTTTCATTGTCTCTACTATAAAGTTCCAATAACATGTACAGAATCTATGGCTAAAAGAGCTACACATTAGTTTTTGGATATTTTTATCTGTGAATTTAACATGGATAAGTATGGCATGCACAAGAATTTCCTCAACTATTATGGTAGGTAATTTCTTAAAAAAAATTGTCAGTCCCTGTACTATCGGAAAGACTTGGTACAGATCTAGATTCTGAAACTTGTTAGTAATGTCGTGTGCATCTAGCTGGCTTGTTGAACCTTAGCTTTGTGCATCCATAATGCTTGGATACATTACTGGTGAATTCTTTCCTGTTACTGCAGCAACATGTTTAATGCCAAATACATATAATCCTGTACCAAAATCTTGCATCACAATGTACTTTATTCGGCAGTAAAGTAATAAGTATTGGTCATAGTAGCACAGTAAACAAAGTAGTTTCTCTGTTTCATTTTCGTGATTCATTTCTTCCTTCTTTTACTAGGTTCCTATATTCACAGCATGATATGTCTGTTTTTAGGGTCCAAGTTTGGCCACTTGTTTGTATTGCATACTAATGATGCTCAGTTGTGTCTGATATATTATCTGCTTATCATTTCTCCTCTCAAATCAGTTGCAGATAAGAAAGATAACACCGAAGACCAAATGGAACCATCGATTTTTGCACCTGATCTCATTAAGTTGTTAGAGGAGTCTATCCTAACTTTCTGCCTTTTCCTGAAGAAGGACAAGAAAAAGAATAGTGCTCATGGCCACACTGGAAGCTCGATTCATCAAGTGCAATCTTCACTCGATAAGGTAAATTTTATTCTGTTGAGATCTTTATGACCTTTCATTCACTTTGTTCCATATGATCTTTTGTCTTCCGTGGTGCTCTGAAAAATAGGTAGCAGTAGAATGCATCTTTCCTAGAATCTGATGTTGGCAAAGGCCACATAGTTGTGACATTACCAAAGAGGTCTTTGTGTTAAATACTCTTTCTTGAGTACCTGCTAACGCAAGTTTCCAAACCCTGCAGAAGGAGGCGAAGGTGAAGGAGCTGTTCAAGAAGAAGAAAGGGTGGAAGAGCAAGACCTGGCCAGCCACAATGGAGGAGGTTCAGCTGCTGTTCGCCCTGGTCGACATCAAGGTGGTGTCGCGGGTGCTGCGGATGGGGAAGCTGAGCAAGGAGCAGCTGCTGTGGTGCGAGGAGAAGATGAGCAAGGTGGACCTCTCCGAGAACCGGCTGCGCCGCGACGGGTCCCCCATCCTCTTCCCCTGCTGACGCCACCGGCACGCCATGCGTGGCACCTCCCTTCCTGAGTTCCTGTTAGCTGGCGCCCGGCGTAGCTCGCCTACCTTATGATGATAATATGTACATGCCTTTAGGTCGAATTGGAATGTCCATACTAAAGTAGGGCTTAAACATGTGGTTCAGTCGGAGCTTATGCAATGCATTGCAACATGGGCGACATGCTTCGTTTCACCCGGGAACAGGTTTGCTGAAACCTGGGATGTTACAGTCAACCATGTCTGGTTTAGCCTAACATGATGTTAACTGTTAAATAAGGCCACCTGGTAATCTCCTCTCGATCAACACACAGAAAAGATCCCGTGCCCCGTCGGTTGCAGCAGCTTGATGCTCACTTCACCACTGCAATCTCTGAATTTTTTTGGTAGCCGCTGTACCCTCTCCCATCCTCTTTTGCCTCCGATGATTGCATCCTGCATGCAGATCCGGAGCACTTGCTGGGTGGGCTTTTCCGTCATGGATGATGCTAAGTGCAGCTCGTGCGAGCGTGCGCCCGGCTCTGCTGCGAGGCCATGATGGACCTTTAGAAGAAGCTACCGCTGCTGCTGGCTGCTGCCATGTCGTCAAGCCTTCCTTTCACGACACGCAGCCAGTGAGAGCCTCAGTGACAGTGCCTCATCCAGAAGCTTTGCGGACAGTAAAAAAACAAACAAAAAAAAACTTTTGTTCTGAAGGCGAAAGGTTCAGTGAATTCGTTGCTACTTATTGACAGAGGAATTGTTACGCAGAATATGTGTTGTATTCCAGAATGTGTTGTATTCTAGAGGGGACACATGATTATATATATATGTGACCCAAATCACAAGATAGCATCCCTAGCTTATAGCAACAGAACTAGGAGAGGAATCATGGGAGGGCTGCGTGAGGATTCCTGAGATCTCGGCAAAACAACCAACAAGGAGTTGTGCCAGATCACGAACAGAGATCCACGGTCAGCTAATGACCGGATCTACAGGGCCCACGGTCAGCTAATGACCAAGACCATAAAGCTAAAAAACAGAATAAATACATTTGCTAACCCCCCCCCCCCCCCCCCCCCCCCGCAGTCGAATCGTCGGAAGCTACGACATTCAGACTGGACCGAAAATTCAGCAAACACCGAGGTAGGCAGACCTTTGGTGAAGATATCAGCAAACTGAGATGTAGTAGGCACATGAACCCGCACAGCACCAGTAGAGACCCGCTCATGGACAAAGTGTAGATCAATTTCAACATGCTTTGTACGTTGATGCTGAACCGGGTTGGAGGACAAATAAACAGCACTCACGTTGTCACAATAGACAAGGGTGCTCTTTGGCAGAGGATGACGGAGCTCATGAAGCAGCTGATGTAACCAAGTCGCCTCAACAACACCATTAGCAACTGCCCTGTATTCAGCCTCCGCACTGGACCGGGATACAGTATTCTGGCGCTTGGAAGACCAAGAAACCAAATTATCACAAAAAAACACAGCATACCCAAATGTAGATTTGCGCGTGTTCGGACAGCCCGCCCAATCAGAATCAGTGTATACAGTCAGTTCAGCCATGGCGCCACGGCGAAGAAGACCATAAGCAAGAGTGCCACGAAGATACCGCAGAATGCGCTTGACTGCAGAAAGGTGCTGCTCACGAGGGTCATGCATATGAAGGCAGATTTGCTGAACAGCATATGATATATCAGGCCGGGTAAAGGTGAGGTACTGAAGGGCACCGGCAAGACTCCTGTAGTGAGTAGCATCACTGACCGGAGGACCAACATCCGCAGAAACCTTAGCCTGTGTATCAACTGGAGTGCTACAGGGCTTGCAGTCTGACATCCCAGCACGCTCAAGAATGTCCAAAATGTACTGACGTTGAGACATGAAGAAGCCACCTTGGCGCTGTTGTACTGAGATTCCCAAGAAGTGATGAAGTGGAGCCAAAATCCTTCAAAGAGAATTCATGTTGCAGAGCAGTAATGGTGCGACTAAGGAGTGCACGACTGGAGGCTGTAAGCACAATATCATCAACGTAAAGAAGCAAATAGACAGTGTCTGAACCTTGGCTGTAGATGAACAAGAAAGTGTCGGGCTTTGCCTCAACAAAACCCAGACTCAATAAGTGCAACGCAAAACGACTATACCAGACCCTGGGCGCCTGTTTCAAACCATAGAGGGACTTGTTGAGACGACAAACAAAGTCAGGATGAGTGGAGTCCACAAACCCGGAGGGCTGAGAGCAATATACTGTCTGTGACAAGTTCCCATGAAGAAAAGCATTGTTAACATCCAACTGATGAACATGCCAATTCGGAGAGAGCGCCAGAGAGAGAACTGTCCGAACCGTAGCAGGCTTCACAACAGAACTGAATGTCTCATCATAATCAACACCAGGACATTGTGTGAAACCGCGAGCAACCCAGCGAGCTTTGTAGCGTTCCAGACTTCCATCTTCAAGAAACTTATGCTTGAAAACCCATTTGCCTGTGACGACATTGGCGCCAGGAGGCCGAGGCACGAGATCCCAGGTGTGATTGGAGACAAGAGCAGAATACTCAGCCTCCATAGCAGTGCGCCAGTGTGGGTCAGCGAGAGCACTGCGAAAGGTCTTCGGGATGGGAGAGAGCTGAGCACTATGAAGTCCAATATACGATTGCCGAAAACCCAGCTTGCCACGGGTAGTCATGGAGTGTTGATTTACCACGGGTGGAATAGGTGTCGCGCCTGCAGGAAGAGGCGGCCCGACGGGACCCGGAGCATGCACCGGGACGCGCACCACAGTAGGGCGGCGCCCTGAGGCGGTGATCGGACCGTGTACAGCGAGGCGACGGTAGACTTGCGGAGGCAGCCCGCGGGGAGGGCGGCGCAGGGGTGGTCGTGGCCGTCTGTGGCACAGGCGGGGACGGAGACAGGGCCGCCTGCTGCGCAGGCACAGGCGGAGGCGGAGCCGTGCGTGGCACGGATGAAGGCGCCGTCGTTGCCGCCTGTGGCACAGGCGAGGGCGGAGGCGAGGCCGCCTGCTGCGTAGGCGCAGATGCAGGAGACAGAGTCGCGGGTGGTGCAGATGGAGACGTCAGCGTGGCCGCCTGTGGCACAGGCGGAGGCGGAGACTGAGCCGCGTGTGGCACCGCGACGGATGACGACGGCGCACGCAGCTCGGGCTCCGGCGCCCACGGATCAGCGGGAAGCTGATCTAGGGCAGGGTGCGACGAGAGCTCTCGAAGAGCGCCAGGGCCGCACAAGGGGCTGGAGACAGCCGAACCTACAGGGGGAAACACAGGAGAGCCAATGGGGCAAACCTGCATCTCAAACTCATCAAGAAAACATAAGTCATTAGTGTGAGTTGAAGGAGAGCGTCCGGCAAAGGGAAAGGATGCCTCATCAAAAAGCACATGACGGGATATGTGAATTTTGTTGGAGGCAAGGTCGAGACACCGGTAACCTTTGTGATTGGCGGAATACCCCAAGAAAACACAGCAAGCAGAGCGAGGAGACAGCTTATGGGGCACCGTGCCCGAGAGGTTTGGGTAGCAGGCGCAGCCAAAGACTCGCAGATGTGTGTAATCTGGTGGGGTGCCAAAGAGAGCAAGGTAGGGAGTGCCGGACGCAAGAGTTTTGGTGGGTAGGCGATTGAGAAGGTATGTGGCGACATGGAGGGCTTCGACCCAGTACTGAGGAGGAAGAGACGCTTGGAGAAGGAGACAGCGAATGACGTTATTTGTGGAACGAATCATACGTTCCGCTTTCCCGTTCTGAGGAGAAGTATAGGGACATGACATCCGTAAGAGGACACCATGGGTGAGGAAAAAGGAGCGTGTGGAGGAGTTGTTGAACTCGCGGCCATTGTCACACTGGACGCTCTTAATGGTGCATCCAAACTGGGTAGAGACATAGGAGAAAAAGTTAGCCAAAGTAGAGAACGTCTCAGACTTAAGGCGTAGAGGGAAGGTCCACAAATAATGTGAACAATCATCGAGAATAACAAGATAATACTTGTAACCGGACACACTGGTGACAGGAGATGTCCAAAGATCACAATGAATTAAATCGAAATTCTTGGAAGCCCGAGACGAAGAACTAGCAAAAGGCAAACGAATGTGGCGGCCCAGTTGACAGGCATGACAAATAGACTCGCTAGTGGCCCTATTACACAAGATGCTACAGGAACTGGCGAGCTTAGAGAGCGCCTCATGGCCAGGATGACCAAGTCGACGATGCCACAAGTCGGACGAGGCAGCAGGAGCAGCAGCGACAAGTGCAGAGGGCGACTGTGTGGACTCCGAAGCGTGCAGGTAGTAGAGGGCCCCCGAACTATTGCACCTGGCGATCATGTTCCGGGAACGAAGATCCTTCACAGAAAGGCCGAAAGGGTCAAATTCGATGGAGCAATGATTATCAGTGGTGAACTGTCTAACGGAGATGAGTTTCTTAATAATATGTGGAGCAACAAGGACATTATTAAGATACAAAGGACCAGGTAGAACAGCATGACCAACGGATGAAACTGGAAGAACAGACCCATTGTCAACAATAATTGATGAAGGATAGGAAGAACGAGGAGGACGGAACAAGGAGATGTTACCGGCGTCAGGTGACATATGGTTGGTGGCTCTTGAATCCATGACCCAGTCGCCAGTGCCAGGCTGACTGAGAGTCATAGTGTTGAAGGAGTTGGCGAGGGACTGTTGATCCCAAGTGGCGCCCCCCATGGACTCCAGGAGGCCGGTGCCGCATGCTGCTGCTGTTGCATGGGTTGGATCGGCGCTGCAGGCTGCAACTGCAGCTGTGGATGCTGCGGCTGCTGTGACAGGGACGGCTGTGGCGCAACCGGGTAGCCGGGATACCCAGGAAGCATGAAGGGGGCGCCGCTTGTAGGGAGCCGCAGCCAGCAGGGCTTGCTGCTGTGTAGACGAGCCCTGCTGGGGTGCATGGAACTGCTGGTGCTGTTGTGGCCCTCCCTTCTGCTGCTGAGGACCAGGCCACATGGTGATTGTGCCGGTCCACGGGTTGTAGAAGGAGGGCCAAGGAGTGCTGCCCTTGTTGCCGTTCTTGCGCCTGTTCTTGTTCTTGGAGTTGCCGCTGGGGTTGGCAGGCTTGGTGCTGGTGCTGCTGCTTGGTTGGGAGGCCGGTGCAGAGGCACTAGGCTTGGCAGCAGATGCGACCAAGGCAGTAGAAGACGTCGAGGATGCCCGGGTGCTGTTGATGGTAAGCTCCTCGAGAAGGAGATCGTTGCGGACCTCATCGAAGGTGGGGAACGGTCTTGACCGATTCAGGAGAGCCACCATGTGGGAGTATCGCTCATTGAGGCCACGCAGCACATTAAGCACCAGAGTCCGATCTTGGATGACCTCGCCAAGATCACCCAGATCATCTGCCATAGCCTTCATCCGCATGCAATAGTCAGTAATGGACAGGTCACCTTGCTCGAAAAGTCGAAACGCAGCGTCGAGTTGGAGTGCCCTGGTTTCGCGGTTCCCACGGAACTGCTCCTCGATGCGAACCCAGGTGACGCGCGCCGTGTCCTTCCGAACACGGACAGTCTCCATGAGTTCGGCCGTCAGGGTACCGAACAGCCAGAACCGGACCACCGCGTCCATGCGCCGCCATGCCGGGACGTCCAGGGAGGCAGCGTCGAGGAGGACGTGGTCGTCGAGGGAGTAGCGCTTGAGAGCGAGGATCACCAAATCACGCCAGCGATTGTAGTGAGTTGAGAGGGGATCAAGAATAACCGGCACGAGAGCACGAATGTTCTGGATTGAGGCAGCCTGAGCATGGAGATTGGCGATGGTTGCCGCCTCGAGGAGATCATCGGCGTTGCCATTGTCAGGCTTGGGTGGGGACGGAGCTGCACGAAGACGAGCAGCGGCGGCCTCGCGTTCGGCGGCGACTGCGGCGCGCTCGTTCTCGAGAGCAGCGAGGGCCTGCCGAACACGTTCCTGGGCGGCAGCAGCCGCCTTGGCAGCGGCGTCAGCAGCGTTTGCAAGAGCCTGACGCTCCTCCTCCATCTTCTTCGCGACCTCGCGATCCTTGGTGGCCTGCGCATCCTCGGCGCTGGCGTCGGCAGAGGGATGCAGCGGGGGCTGTGTGGCCGGAGGTGGAGTAGCCATGGGCGCAAGGCAATTGACGGCGGCTGCTAGGGTTTAACGGAAGCGAGATGTCACAGCCCATGGGCCAGTGGGCCGCGCGGGTTACTCTAGCGTGTCGCTACTGTAGCGCCGCGGCACAGTGGTGCTTTAGTCCCATACTGGAAACGGGATGGGAGCCGAACCAGTTTAAATAGCCGGTCCCTGGGAAGCTAATAACTACGGATCGATCCTTTTGCGCGAAGCGAGGACGAAAGCGCAAGAGAGTTATTTAGCAGGTGTGGTTTACTCAAAGTGTAGAGTAGATCTTAGCCGTTATCTCGGGCCGGGTCGTTACAGGGGTATCAGAGCCATACTCTCGTGGTTTCACGCCACGTACGGGCAGAAGTGCGCGTACATTAGCACGTCGGCGCGTGGAAACACAGATGCCAACAGCATGTGGACGGACACACATGGGCTGCTGGCAGTGAACCCACGGACGTGGCACATGGGATTGTTAGCAATAGACGTATGGGACGTGGCCCAAGAGAGGTGATCCTGCTCCTTTGTCCCGTATGGTTAAGCTGGTTCGACGGTTCGACGAGGACGTCGAATCCTAACGGGGGTGATTGTCACAGCCCATGGGCCAGTTGGCCGTGCGGGTCACTGTAGCGCATCGCTACTGTAGCGCCGCGGCACAGTGGTGCTAGTCCCATACTGGAAACGGGATGGGAGTCGAACCAGTTTAAATAGCCGATCCCTGGGAAGCTAATAACTTCGGATCGATCCTTTAGCGCGAAGCGAGGACGAAAGCGCAAGAGAGTTATTTAGTAGGTGTGGTTTACTCAACGTGTAGAGTAGATCTTAGTCGTTATCCTGGGCCGGGTCGTTACAGGGGTATCAGAGCCATACTCTCGCGGTTTCACGCCACGTACGGGCAGAAGTGCGCGTACATGAGCATGTCGGCGTGTGGAAACACAAATGCCAACAGAATGTGGACGGACACACATGGGCTGCTGGCAGTGAACCCACGGACGTGGCACATGGGATCGTTAGCACTAGACGTATGGGACGTGGCCCAAGAGAGTGAATCCTACTCCTTTGTCCCGTATGGGTAAGCTGGTTCGACGAGGACGTCGAATCCTAACAGGGGTGATTGTCACAGCCCATGGGCCAGTGGGCCGCGCGGGTTACTCTAGCGTGTCGCTACTGTAGCGCCGCGGCACAGTGGTGCTTTAGTCCCATACTGAAAACGGGAAGGGAGTCGAACCAACTTAAATAGCCGGTCCCTGGGAAGCTAATAACTACGGTTCGAACTTTTTGCGCGAAGCGAGGACGAAAGCGCAAGAGAGTTATTTAGCAGGTGTGATTTACTCAACGTGTAGAGTAGATCTTAGCCGTTATCACGGGCCGGATCGTTACACGAGAGGTCACGGGACCGTGACGTCTCTTGATACCATGATAGAGGAATTGTCACGCAGAATATGTGTTGTATTCCAGAGGGGACACACGATTACATATGTGACCCAAACCACAAGATAGCCTCCCTAGCTTATAGCAACAAAACTAGGAGAGGAATCATGGGAGGGCTGCGTGAGGATTCCTGAGATCTCGGCAAAACAACCAACAAGGAGTTGTGCCTGATCAGGAACAGAGATCCACGGTCAGCTAATGGCCGGATCTACAGGGCCCACGGTCAGCTAATGACCAAGACCATAAAACTAAAAACAGATTAAATACATTTGCTAACACTTATTACCGTCACATTCTTCACGCGAAGGAATAGCATCTCGATGATGAGTGAAACGCCGTGGCCACCAAGTCGCCACCTCGGCGGCATGGGCTCTGGCAGGTGGGCCAGGTCGGCCCCGGCGCTCGTGCTCCTTCCTGCGTGTGGATCGATAGCTAGCAAGCGTCAGCCGAAGTCCATGAACGCAGCGAATGGGGATCAGAAGGAGGCTGCTGCTGCTGCGGGCATGAATGCGGGGGGAGCTCATCAATGCGGGGCTGTGTGCGTCTGTGTGGGCAAACTGATCATTCACTGTGCTCCTGCAATTTATGTGCCATAATTCCGCACTGTGCAGATTCCACTTCATCTTTGCCATGGACCACATCAACGCTGAACTCAGTAACACAGAGTGCTCTCTTACAGCAGATTAGGGCATTGATACAGGGTCTTCGATGTGATTACCTGTTATCTCAGGGGTTGTTTGGTTCCAGGGATTTTTTTTAAGTCTTTGGAACTTTTTACTATTTAGAAGTATTAAATAAAAGTTAATTATAAAACTAACTGCAGAACCCTGGGGCTAAATTGCGAGACGAATCTAATGAAATATATTAATCTATGATTAGCGAATGGTACTGTAGAAAATTATGAATTAATTAGACTCATTAGATTCGTCTCGCGAAAAAACACTCAGCTGTTAAAAAAACATTTATAAACAGATTTTATTTAATACTATAAAATAGTATGATTCCTTTTGATGTGATAGGGACTTCTGAAAAAAGTTTGGTTCCAAACAGGGCCTCAATGCCTGACGAAGTGTTATCCTTCACTAGTATGGCTGTGTTTAGATCCCTGGAAAAGGTTACATTGGATACTGTAGCACTTTTCGTTTGTTTGTGATAAATATTGTCCAACCATGATCTAACTAGGCTCAAAAGATTTGTCTCGCAACGTACATCAAAACTATGCAATTAGTTTTTTATTTACCTACATTTAATACTTCATGTATGTGTCATTTGCTAAATTTAATGTTTTGATGTGATTTTGATGTGATGGAAATTTTGGATTTTGTGGGGGTTTTTATCTAAACACACCCTATATTCAGAAACGGAGTGAGTGACAAAATCAGTAAATTACAGTGAGAAAGAATCGCTTTTGATGGTAAATCTATTGATACCATTGTCATAGGACCAAGTCAAAGTTCTGTGTACTCATGTCCAGGGTCTTAGGCTGGGCTGCTACACGTATTGTAGGATGTAGGTCTGTCATCTGTGACCGGATGCAGTAGAAGTGTGGACTTTTCTCATCCTCCCCACGTCTCGAGATCCACGAGGTTTCTGACGGCGATGCGATAGCATCTGCCAACGTCCGACGACCTCTCGCTGGAATTCTGGAATCCCAACTCCTTGGTCCAACAGCGCTAGACTTCTACTGTCCTAGAACCGTCATCCTCGCAGCAGGTGCAGTGCAGGTATCTGCGCAGGGGTAACTGCTCTTTCTCTCTCTCCTGCAAACAAAACAAGCCTTGGCATTTGCGCCCGAACAGGAGAAGACCCTGACGCCTTGCCATCCAAGCCGGCTGGATGCAGGAGGGAGAGGAAGGGGGAGTGAATGCCTCTGTGGCAGCACATCGTGGCTGTGTTTAATTGCAAAAAATATGCGAAAAATATTTGTGAAAATCATTGTAGAACTTTTTGTTTGTATGTGGTAAATATTGTCTTATCATAGGCTAGCTAGGCTCAAAAGATTCGTCTCGCAATGTACATTAAAATTATGTAATTAATTTTTTTATTTACCTACATTTAGTACTCTATGTATGGATCATTTGCTATATTTAATGTTTCGATGTGATGGAAAGTTTGGAAGAGTAACACAGTCCATGTGAAGCGATGAAGGCAACAGCTGCATATGGTTCGTTCAATGCAGACTGGAAACAGTAGTGATCTGCATTGAGTCCTTTGATTACTAGCTGCAGAAGGAACAGTTTCATTTCAGTGCAGACAAACAGGTAGGCATTCGGTTTAAGATGGTGGTTTAGGTAGGTCATGCACTAATGTACCTACATCCATGGAAAAACTGTCAGCCAAACATAGGCTGTGTTTAGTTTCGTTGCAAAAAATTTTTGCAAAGGAATCTTACTAATTTGAAGTACTAAATGAAGTCTATTTATAAAACTTTTTGCACAGATGGGTTGTAAATCGCGAGACAAATATAATGATGCTAATTAATCTATGATTAATCAATAATTAGCGGATGGTTACTGTAGCATCGCTGTTACAAATCATGGCTTAAGTGGGCTCACTAGATTCGTCTCGCGATTTACAGCCCATTCATGTAAAAAGTTTTATAAATAGACTTCATTTAGTACTCTATGTATGTGTCGAAACATTCGATGTGACGTTTTTTTTATTTACAGGGTTTACGGAGTCGGATCTAAATAGAGCCATAGGCTGGAAGAAGTGTGCGCATACACAGAGGCAGATCATGCAACAGAAACATAGAAATACTACCGGAACCTAGACTTGGGATCTTGATTCTTGCAGCCGTATCATGAGCCGTATCGTGAGCTGAGCTGTGTCCAAAACATATCCCCCATCTTGCACTTGGCACTTGCAGATGTTGTCTACTATACAGCGGTACAGCAAGTAGCTGAAGCATGTAGATCCAACAATTTACTGGCTGGTTCCCTGCATTTTGCTCTTGCAAGTTGCAGTCCTGCAGGCATAGAAAATGCAGCAGTATCATAAACCCATGCAGGTGCAGCATGCAAATGCAAAGCCTTGTTCCTGAGGAGGTACTCAATTTCTTTATTTAATGAAATTTTCATGTCAGCTTTTGTGGTTTCTTGCAGAGTTTGCAGTGCAAGTGAATCAACTGAAATAAAGAGAGAGAAAATGTTTCTCAAAAAAAGCTGTAGTATTGTTCATATTTACAACAAAACAGGGGAAGTGCTGCTGGGAAAAATGAGTCTAATACTTCAATGGATGAGCATTTGACCAGACTGAATGCTCACAGCTAGAGATGACAATGGGTACATACCCGTCGGGTATTGCCCACCCATACCCGTACCCGCTAGAACTAAGTTTTACCCGTCGGGTTACCTGTACCCGTACACGGGTAGAAAAATATTTCCATACCCGTACCCGGCGGGTAATTTATACCCGACGGGTAACCCGTACCCGAAAAGCATACTCGAGAATTACATATAAATATCACATATTCATATGAAAAATAATTCATTTCAAATTAAAATTAGAGTAAGTGTGGAGTAGGATTTGAAGGAGAGTTCAACAATATATATACTAGGAGGGATTAATTGGATTTGGGCCAAATTCATGGGCCATGTGGGCTAAAATGAGTTAGACACTTAAGATGACTTATTTTTTGTGCGGGTATTTCTTACCCGCGGGTAGGCGGGTATGGGTAGTATACATCCGCACCCGTACCCGCCATACCCGACGGTACAAGATTTTGCCCAATAATATACCCACGGGTAGAAAACTCATTCCATACCCGTCTTCTTATCGGGTAAAACCCGTCGGGTACTCGGATTTCGGATACCCATTACCATTTTGACTCACAGCTGAGCTCAGCTCAGCGTAGCAGCCGTTCACTCTCAAATACAATAGTGACATTTCCCCTTTGCCTCTTTTCCTGGTGGTGGCCCACATGGCACTGATGAAAAGAACAAGCTGAGATTCTTGCTGTGTCCTAAGAGCTGGGCAGTTGATTAAGGTTAGCCCTGTACTATGGATCTATACTGGCAGCAGTAAAAACGACCATGCTTGCCAATCATTCATGTCTTCTTCTGACTTTTTTTAACTTGGGCCGTGTTTGGTTGCAGCCTGTAAATTTTTTGAAAAGACATCTTTCTATATTTGAAGTACTAAACATAGACTAATCACAAAAATAATTACAGTACTCGTCTGTAAATCGCGAGACGAATCTAATGAGCCTAATTAATCCATCATTAGAGGTTATTTACTGTAGCATTACTGTAGCAATTTAGCATCTGATTACAGCCTAATTAGGTTCATTAGATTCGTCTCGCCATTTACAGACAGCAGTCGCAATGCGTTTTTTATTTCGTCTAGATTTAAGTCTCCATGCAAGTGCCGGAAAAAAAATTTGGAATTTGGAAAAATGGAACTGAACACGGCCTTGATGCAGTGTCTTGTACTGATCGATGGGACATTGAAAAAACAGGGCGTGTTAGGGCAGGTACAGCAATCGGCGAATCGCCGAACACGTCAGCTGCCTGACTGAGCTGGAGGGGAGTCTGCGCCGAGCTTGTCGCCGCTTCCGTCGCCGAGCGCGTCCACTGTTCATCTGCTGTTTATCTCACTGTTCATCGTACTATTTCACTGTTCGTTCACTGTTTATCCGCGCATAAACAGTGCAGCAGCCGCTCAGCTCGGCGCTCTTATTGACCATGCTCTTAGAGTGTCTACCCCCCCTTTGCAGCTGCAGCCTGCAGGCATCCGATGAAGAAGCAGGAGCCTGCATTTGTTTTGTTTCTAGCAGGTGATGGGCACAGGGATAAAAATTGCTGCTAATGCTTGACTTATGCAAAGACCTTGTTTGTCCTGTTTTAACATGTGCACTTGAATCTTCATTCTTGCCTTTTTAACTTCATGCAGTTTTCAGTTCCAGAACTTTAGACTTTGGGCCCGTTTGGTTTTGTAGCGCGCTAGTGAATAGTGACATTTTAACGGTTAATTACGGTGTCAAATAAAGCCAGTTTACAAAACCAACTCCAGAACCCCGCGCTAGTGACCCTGAAGAATCTAATGAGGTCTTTGACCGCGCGTTTAGAGGATGGTTACTGTAGCATCACTGTAGCAAATCATCAATTAATTACCATCATTAGATTCGTCGCGAAAAGTTACACCCATCTCTGAAAAGATTTTGCAAATAGACTTCATTTAGCACACCATGCATGCGAGATTCTTTTATAGCGCTAGCTAGCGCTTTGAAAGCAAACAAGGCCTTTGTTCTGACTTGGCCGCGTTTGGTTTTGGGTCACATCAAGATTTCACAAAAAAAAACGAACTTCCACATGGAGTACTAAATGTAGTCTATTTGTAAAACTTTTTCAGGGATGGATGTAACTTTTTGAGATGAATCTAATGACGGTAATTAATTGATGATTTGCTACATTGATGCTACAGTACCATCCTCTAATCACGCATCAAAGGCCTCATTAGATTCGTCTCGCGATTTACATGGAGTTGTGGAGGTGGTTTTGTAATTAGACTTCATTTAATACTCTAAATTAGTGGTCAAATGACCAAAAAGTTTTCGCGAAATTTTTTTCAGCGTTAACCAAACACGGCCATTAACATAAACCTTCTACAGGCAAAATGTGTTTGGAAACTTTATAATTGCAAATGCTTAAGTTTTTATTTTATTTTATTGGTAGTCCTGTACAAGACCATGTTAACAGTTACTGGATGATTGGCTTGTCTGGTAGAAGACGATCAGGTTCAATCCCAATGAAATGGAAAAGAAAATAAATCAAATCACTATCTGTCCAGATAAAGAGGGCCTAAAGAGTTGCTGGTTTCTCAACCAAGAGGCTAGGGGTTTCGCCGCAGATAGGCGTGCTATGAGAGGGAGTACGAAGCAGCTAAGCTCAAGAAGTCGAGATAAAGGCGTGAGCAAAAAGTGTCTGGAGGGAAAAAAAATGAGGAGCATGCCCGAATCTTTCGATCTCTTTTGCTTTTATCATCTCTGAGAGGGAGGCAGGTTAACAAACTGCGCTTTATCTTTTTGAAAATTCCCATGCATGCCCCTCTCTGTCCATACAGGAGGTCCTTTTCAGACTTGCTTTGAAGTGCCGTGCTCTTCACTGTCAAGAACTAAGGATAACCTACCATTTCATTTCAGAAGCGTGTATCACCAAACCGACATTTATTAGTAAACTCTTTAGGAAAATTATCACACGTTAGCAACCACCTGAGCTTAGTGGTTGGCCTGTTAAGTTAAGGCTTTATCAGTCAAACTGACGTCAAATTCTCATTTGTTTCTTGTACGATAAAGATGTAAGGATGCCCAATTTGTATCAATACCATCAAAACTAGGGGTTATTACAGGTTGAGTGTTCATACTAATTTCCATTTCTTTCTGCGTCTACTTCAAGTTGTCACTGTCTGAACTACATCTGATGGATGTTTATCTCGCTCTGAACCAGCATCCACATCAATTTTAAAATAGGACCGATCCTAGAATACGTCATACGATAGAGCCGCACCAAATCAGCTCATCCTATCACTCTGCTTTGTAAAGAACTTAGAAACTGACTATTGACACGTTTGCAGCTAAAAGAGGAGGTTAAAGAGGTTGGTAGTTGGAAGGAAAGGCTACGTGGACTTCCGAAGTCGATCCTAGCCACCACTTAGTGCAACAAGGCATCTGACGAACCTTCATCTGAATTTGAGCACGACCTTAAAAGATGGAGGAGCATCTATTCTCCTATACCCTTTTTTGGGACCCTTGCATTCTTCTTGTTCTAATGCAATACAAAAGAAAACCCTTGTGGGCGCCAGGGCACACCTTGTGCATGGCAGCCAGCCAGGTGCAACACACACACACACGGTGAGTGAGCGACGGTTCATATGATTGCCTATCACATTCTTCTCTTGATCCAAGACCTGCCTGTTCAGAAAAGAAATGTTTTTGGGTGCAGGAAAAGTTTTGGGTTTGTTTTAAAAGGGTTTCCTCCTTTGTTTTCCCTGTCAGCTGTTTTAAAAAGCTTTTCTTGGTGCAACCAACTGAAATTGTCCCATAGAGGCCATGAGATTTGTGTGAGGCGTCTTGAGCGGCACGCATGAAGGCCATGCTTGACTGATGACCAAACAGAATTCAGAATTTTGCGCAAAAGTGAGGTAAAATCTTAAAGTGAGCAAAAATGGCTGCTTTTTCTGGATGGGTTGGGTAAGATGGAATGGCATGGAGCAAAACAAATTACAAATTATATATAAAAAAAAATCTGGTTTGGTAAGCAAGATGTCAAAATTTGCAGAAACTCTTGTGACTTTATCTGAAGGGTCCAAGCTTGGCTGTTATGGCCACACCTCATCTTCTTATCACATACTCCCTCCATACCCATAATTCTTGACGTTCTAGCCTACATGTGCGTTTTCTCAAAAGTTGACGTTCTGGCCGCGTGGGAGACTGGTTTGACGCGATTGCCCCTGTCCATTCGGTTCCACTCCCGCATGCATGCCGTCGCATTGATATCGCGCGTGGGGCGGCTCTCCTCGTTTCTCTCCCGCGTGCATTGATCGTGCCAGTACTCCCTCGCTCCATCTCACTTGGCCAAGCGCCGCCATGGATTCCAGCCGGAAGCTCGATCACGGCTCGGCGTCGGTGTTCGCAGACTTAGATGAGACGTTCGCCGAGGACGTGTTCGCCGGTCACCGAGGACGTCGAGGTCGCCGCGGACTCCGTCGAGCTCGTCGCGGACTCCGTCCTGGAGGTCGCGGACTCCGTCGAGTTGGTGCCGGCCTTCGTCGAGCTCGTCGCGGACTCCGTTTTGGAGGTCGCCGACTCCGTCGTCGTCAACTTCATCGATGCCGCCGCCGTCGTCTTCCAGCGCCGGCAAGGATGCGGTGTCGTGGTCATCTACAACATGTTCTACTTACCGATCGAAAAGCAAGGAAGCAAGGATGCAAGGAAACAAGAAAGCAAAGAAGCAAGAAAAGAAGCAAACTTACCGATGTCCTCCAGTAGAGGCTCGTTGAGGTCCAGTACAGGCACGTTTAGATCGAAGGCCATTTGTGCGGGTGTTTTGTTTGTGTTGCAATCCGGCCGGGCGTATAAATATACGGACCCAATCATCGTCCAAGCCGAAAACAAGGAGCGGCGCCAAAAACTTCCAGCGAAAACACGTGCGCGAAAACATCCAGCGAGCAAAAATCGCGAAAACAAGGAGCGGCAAAAACGTCCAGCGAGCGCGAACGGCAAAAATCGAACGTCCAGCAACAGCCCTGCACAGTACTACCATGCAGTCCCATGAAAAACCCAAGCAGCAAAAATTTTGAGGCCGCGGGGAATTGAACCTACACCACGCCCGTCACAGCGCCCACCACGCTGGACTAGCCAGTCCACCCTTGGTTTATTTCTCAGGTCAAGCATACCGCAACTAGATTTAATAGGGGTAGACAGGGAAAATTATCCCTAATTAATGATTCTTTGGTTACTTTGGTTACCACAATCATGTCCTAAACGTCAAGAATTTAGGGTATGGAGTATCTAACGTAAGAGACACTGTCGCGTCGCATCATTCATGTACCACCAAAAATAAAAGAGATTCAATTCTGACAAACACCAGGTGTCTGCTCCTTTTCCCAAAAAAAAAGAATGTGAAATACAGGAAATGGATAAAATATTAAAATATGACGCAAAAAGAATTTTCCAATTCCAACCCCCAGGCAGAGCCGCAGAGGTTGCCTGAAATGCACGAGGAGCCGCTGCAGAGACGCATTTCCGTGGAATGGCACAGGAATTAAATGAGTGGGGTATTATTGGAAAATTACAGAGAAATGTAGGGTCACCCCTCTCATTTCAGTTCCGCGTAGCATCTGACTGACTTGACTGCCCCTACTCTCTCTCTCTCCCTCCCTCCCTCCCTCCCTCTCTCTCTCCTCTCACATTCTCTCTCAGTCTCTCTAATCTCCGGTGATTTCTCCTCTGAAGCCTTTCGAGTCTTGACCGTTGTAGCCTCTCTCTCTCTCTCTGCGCACTCCTTCCCCCTCCTCTCTCTCTCTACACAGACTGCTGCACAAAGCCGCCTTCGTCTTCCACTGCTCGTTCTTGTTCACACACACGCAGCCTCCCGGAAAAGAGAAGCCCGTCTCCATATTTCTCCCTCAGGTATACCTCTGATTCTTATTCTAATACGAATGCACACAACCTGCTCCGGCGAATCGCCGCTTTTGTTCTCGCCTCTGCTTTCGTTTTGTTTAATGTTGGTAATCGATGAGGCCGGACGAGAAATCTGTGGGGGCCAAAGCGGGTAGCAGAGAGAGAGAAAGGAATGGAGGGTTCTTGTTTGTAGAGCTAGCTGCTCTTGATCTTTAGAATTCCACGCGTCCTTTTGAGCGCCTCAAGAACATGTACGCCGTCGCGGCCCTGGTTTCTCGGTACGCCCCCGGGAGTCCGGGACCTCCGCCGTCTCTGTTTATGTTCCCGCTCCTGGCCTTTGCTTCCTTCGCACTTCAGAATGATGTGCTCCTGTTCACCCGGTCTTCGTTTCCCCCCTTTTTGCTGTTGCCGTTCGATCTTTGATGCGGCAAGAGGGGAATTGTCCCCTGTTCTTGCCGCAGCAGCGTTCCTGTTCTTCATTTTTTTTCCTTTGATTTTTCCTGCATCCCCTTTACCATTGGAGTTCGTCAGGATTGTGCTGTAGTTTCACAGTAGATGCTGCAATCGATTCGAAGCAGCACATCCCTGTTTCCAGTGTTTGCTCCAGGATTTCAGTTCTTGTTTCAGGATGGATCGTGTAAGGTTGCAGGGTGAGAACATGTGTGCTCTGCCATTTTTAGTTGGGTTCATGGTTTCACTGCTTGTTTCGCATCTCGGCGCATACAGTGGCACTTGATTAATTGATTTGTTCAAAGGCGTTCCACTCCATTTTTTTTCTCATACTAGCGTGAGAAGCTGAGCATTGGGTTCCACTCATATTAGTAGCAGGATCCTTTCTCTTAAGCAGTTTTGCTTCTCTGAATTTCTGTGCTGCCAAGAGCCCCCAAGACCTGTTTCTTTCTTTCTCTCACTCCCTCGGTGTGCAAACAGACAAAATCATTATTAGCTACAACCATCGCCAGAACTTCCGGCTTTACCTGCAGTTTTGTATGCTTCTGCGTTTTTACTTGTGCCAACTGCTTAGACGCCTGAAACGATTACTTCATCCAGCTCCATCAGTTTTTACAATGTTCAAGACTTATAATCGTGCTCTCATTTTACTGTTGAAATCTTCAGCGGCTGATCCCTCATATCACCTCTATGATATCTTTTGATTGCCTTTTTGTGCCTGTCTATAGTTTAAAGACATTAATGATGGTGTCATTTTGTACCAATCTGCCTGAAAAAAATGTGGCATGGTATTGCATTGTACTAGCACTGCTAGTTTTCAAGGCGCTGTCCTCACTCTGTATCTTTACAGTGTCCTGGACTGAATTTAGTTTAATTGTCGAGTCCGTTTACTGTAACCACCATTATGCAAGTGGCAGAACAGAAGGTAGGCCCCTTCATTTCTGGCTGGGCCAAGGATGATATTCTTCACTTTCTTGCTTCCCTGGTCCTCTTTTAGGAGAAAAAAGAGTGTGGTTGCTACCGAACAAATGTGTAGTGCAGTGTAGGGCATTTTGCAGGTGGGGGTATTTCATTTGCAAAGGATCATCTTTCTGATGTCCTGTAGCTTTCATTTAAATTTTTGGGAAAGATAGTTTCAGGGATTGACAAGTAGTCAAGGAGATGAACTTCATCTTCTCATGGTTTCCGACTTGCACGTGGATAGCCTATGCTTGAGTTCCCTGTTGATACATGTAGTAAGATGACTGCATATAATCATTGTGTATCGTCATTATTGTTTCTGAACTCTCTGAATTCTGAAACTTGCCAAATTGTAGGTTGGTTCAGGTCATCTCCCCATTCGGTGGCTTCAGCAGCGGTGTTCTTCCTGTCAACAATCGATCTTTCTACAGTTTTAGGTAATTTCCACAGTGATGGATGAAGCCATGTCTGGTTTCCTGAAGCTGAAACTTTTCTGTAACCTTTTGTTTGTTTGTTTCTTTTCTTATGTTCAAAGCTCTGTAGCCATGATACAAGCATGACTGGTTCTTGAACATTACAAGGCTTTGGAGAGATGGGATGTGCTGCTTCCAGGTTAGAAGATGAGGAGGCTGTCAAGATGTGCCGGGACAGAAGGGAATTCATCAAGCAGGCACTGGAGCAGCGCAACCGATTTGCATCATCTCACATTGCCTACATTGAGTCCCTGAAGCGCGTTTCAATGGCTCTCCAGCGGTTTGTTGCTGGAGATGATCACCATGAACTCATCTTCGATACATTCATCTCTCCTGTCAAGCAACAGAAGCCAGAGATGCTCGGCCTTCCTTATGGTTCATATGAGAAGAGAACCATTCATGTCTCAAGGTACTTGAGGTCAGGACCTAACCCATCAGTGTCAGTTGAGGAGCATCCACGACCGGTGGAAACAGTCCGTGTTGAATCACATTACCCCATGGACAACTACAATGGCACGGATAGGTTCTTCCAGACTCATTCCTCACCGATGAGATCGTCTTCATACTACCCGCCACCTTATAACAGGCCAAACTACCCACCTCCATCTGCCCAGGAACCAGCGAGGAATTCTTCCTATTACATGCCTTATGACAGGCCAAGCTATGCACCTCCATCACCCCAGGAGCCAATGAGGACATCTTATTATGCATCTTATGACAGGGCAAGCTACCCACCACCATCACCCCAGGAAACAGTGAGGAATTCTTATCACACATCATATGACAGGCCAAGCTATCCACCTCCCTCACCCCAGGAGCAGGAATTATCACCATGGGACTTCTTCTGGAACCCATTCTCGTCGCTAGACAGCTTTGCATATCCTCGCCCTCGGAGTAGCTATGAAAATGTGGTAACTGATGATGAACTGGCACGGTTACAGCGGGTAAGAGAGGAGGAAGGAATCCCAGAACTCGAAGAGGAAGATGATGAGTGTCAAGATCATGTACCAATGAACAAAAAAGAGGAAAAAGAACAGCATGACGATGAGGAAGATGAAGATGATGAGGAAGATGATGATGAGGAATGTGAGCATTCAGATGAGTGTATGGCTTCTAATGATGGTGCTTGCTCTGTGAATTTTGAGGTCAATACCAAGCAAGAAACAAAGGGATTTGAATCCAAAGGTGTCCAGTGTACTGAACCACCTCAACCTCGCAAGATAGTAGAACTTGAGATAAAGGCACACAAGAAAGAACTGATGAGGAACAAAGTAGCAAATGCAGAAGAAACTCCTGGTTTCACAGTATATCTGAATCGAAGGCCAGCAAGCTTGGTTGAGGCCATGAAGGATATCGACTGTCAGTTCTTGGGGATATGTGATGCTGCTCGGGAAGTCTCAGTGATGTTGGAGGCAAGTAGAGCTCAGTACTCAACCTCAAACGATCTTTCTGGTACCACTTTTACGACCAATACTGAAATTGCTTCAAAGATTCAGATTTAATACACACTGAACTTGACTTGTCAATTGTATATTGCAGCGAAGATGCTGAACCCGGTTGCACTTTTGCGCTCTGCATCATCGCGGTCATCATCTTCCCGTTTCCTTCTTGCTTCTTCTAGCTCAATAGATGATCTCTTTGACAATGAGACAAGCAGCTGTTACTCTGAGGAATCTTGTAGTACAATGTCTGGAAGTCACCACTCTACCTTGGATAGATTGTATACATGGGAGAAGAAATTATACAAAGAAGTGAAGGTATAATTTTTGTCAGGGTTCAGGAACTTGCACCATTAGACACACAAAAAGGGAAAGCCATAACTGTTTTTGTAACTTGCAGGCGGGTGAGCGGCTAAGAATTGAGTATGAGAAGAGATTGACACATTTGAGGAACCAGGATGTGAAAGGTGAAGAACCTTTCTCTGTCGATAAGACTCGTGCAGCATTGAGAAGCTTGCATACTCGGTTGAAGGTGTCAATACACACTGTTCAGTCAATATCAAGGAGGATTGAAGTTCTGAGGGATGAGGAGTTGCATCCTCAGCTTATGGAATTGATCCACGGGTATGCTTCTGTTCGCTATAGAGATTCTGCAAATGAAAAGTTTCAATCTTTTTTTCTTGGAGCCATATAGGTTAAAAATAAAATGTTGACTGTTGAAAAGTGGTCATAAATAGAGAGCAGTTAAAGATCACAAACTTCAGGCTTTTAAAATTTAATATTGATGCCGTTTACATTTTCAGCTAATGTAAGATTAATAGCTTGTGATCTGAAGGGGTATGCTTTTCAGAAACGAATGAAAAAATTGAATAGCCCACCTGCTTATTGGACAAACAGGCGAAGTGCTAGAACAATCTTAAGGTTCATTATAAATGAATCCAGTAATTTGGGGGTGATATATCTAGCAATAATCATTTAATGGCTAGCATTTTACAAGAACAATTTTTTCATGGAAGGTTGAAAACCCTGGCTGAGATTATAAGTTGAATCAGAAACAGATCATAAGGTTCAAACATCAAAAGCAAGGCAATATCTCATAATCTCGTTGCTGACAGGCTTGCATTGCAAATGAAATTCTTCAATTGTGTAACAGGACATTGCAAGAATTCTAAACATAACTGGAGGCAACTAAAGGGCTGTATTTGATCAAACTGTCTTGTGTTTTATGCATGGTCAAACTTCTTTATTCTTGTATGAACCATTTTGATCTAACCTCATGTTATGCAGGCTCTTGCGGATGTGGCGTGCCATGGCTGAACGCCACAAGGCTCAGAAACGAACGATCGAGGACGCCAAACTTCTCTTCCTCCAGCACCACCCCTCTGCCGCCACTGCCATCTCCCTTGGCCCGTTGGAGGCTGCAACCCCCCCTCCGGCTGCCTTGGCGCTAGAAAGCGAGATCCAGGCTTGGCGAGGAGCCCTGGAGACATGGCTGTCGGCGCAGCGTGCCTACGCGCGCGCCCTGGCCGCGTGGGCGCGCCGCTGCGTCGGCATCAGGGGCGAGGTGTGCCCTACCCACGCCGTGGCCGCGCTGCCGCCGGCGTTCCTGGTGTGCATGGAGTGGGGGCGCGCGGTGGACGCGGCCACGGAGGCACGGGTGATGGACGGGCTGGACTTCTTCGTGACCGGCGTCGGGTCGGTGTGCTCTGGTGCGGCCACCGGGATGGAGGGCATGGCCGGGCGCGTGCTGTGCGCCGGAATGGCCGCGGTCACCGGCGCTATGGCCGAGTTCGCCGCGGCGTCCGCGGACAGCTACGACGCGGCTGTCGCGGCCGTGATCGCCGCGGCCCGTGCGCCGGAGCGCGCGCGGGAGGACGGCGCGGGACAACCGCCGAGGACGGATGGCTCGGTCGAGAGACATTGACCCTCTAGGAGCGGAAGACAGTTTAACATTAGGAAATACCGCGCCGACGGTGGCAAAATGATGAGTAGCACAAGAGTTAAGCGTCCGATTGCACATGTGTAGTCTTGTAATTGATAATAATGCTATTACAAGACTAACTCTCTTCTTGCCATGATTGATTATAGCTTCATCACTAGCAGCAGTGAGAAAGCCATTGATGTTGGAGTTCTTGATGCTTGTGTTTCAGAGAGTAGGCTTTTTTTTTTACGTGTGTGTGTGTGTGTGTGTGTGTGAGAGAGAGAGAGAGAGAGAGAGAGAGAGAGAGAGAGAGGTTAGAAGTACATGCTGTGCGGCGAAGAATTCTTAGAAATTGATGTATGTTTTCAAGTAGGTTCATTGCCGGGCTCATCATCAGCAAGTAAAAAGATGAAATTGTCCAGTAAACCGGTGATGTTCTCACGTGCCGGTATTCATCAGTCATCAGCAAGTCAGGAGCACACAAATTCCTTTTCCTTAACCCTTCGTCCATGTGAGTGTCTGTCTCCAAGAAGGCAAGAACCTCAAGCTGGGCATGTGAGCGTCTGTCTCCAGGCGGAACCCATGGCAACGACCACGTCCATTGCTCATGTCTAGTTGTCATTCATCTACATCTACTATGGAGATGGAGATGCATGACGAACCACGCAGGCAAAGCACGCACGCAGCAGTACCGTGCTTCGCCAGACACGCCATTCAGAAACTCCGGGCACGAAATAAATCCCCATTTTGTTGCACGCAGGCATCATGATTCATGAAAGGGTAGCAACGACAAAGTCCGAAGCACAGCGTATGTACATCCTCGAAAAAGAAAGAACAAGACAGGTCATCACGCCCTCCGTCCTCAAGCTTCATCTCGCCTGTTGTTTGAGGATTCTGAACCACCGGCAAGGCACTGGCAGCAACCAGAGCAACCACGGGAACCACTATGGCCATGCCCATAGTCCCCTGGTCGTGGGACAAAATACATAGTGATCAAACAATAGATAATAAAAGGAATAATGAACATTGATTTAATCCATGCTCTATCCAATTCGTCATCCCTGCACGTCAGAAAACAAAAGTCGATGTGCATATTAGTTATCTGGAACAGATGAACCTATATCTAACTCAATCATCATCGTCGCAGGCAATTTCTTTTCATTACAGGGAGAGGAAAAAAAAACAGTTTTAACTAGCCTAGTAATATGCAACTTCCATATATACTTGCCCCAAAATCTTCTTATTAGTCTCAATTAACTTTGCTTACTCGACGAGATCTGTTCTTGCATGCCTTTTGCATCATGCATGCCAGTTCTAATAAAGCTAGTAACCATTACTAAAGATTGACCAACCTAAATTCTTGCTAACATGACAGAGAGTAAGCTCAAATGAAATGAAATTTGATAAAGGAATCAATGAAAGCAGAAAGAAACATTCATAAAGGAGGAGGCATGGTTTAAACACAATAGACTTATTCATCTAGGAGTCATTAAGAGGAAACAATCGAGGTACTTACAGTCCCAGCCTTTTAGCTATCGGATGATTCCAAACTGAACCTCTGTCTCGCCAACAAGCTGCCAGTTTGGCTCCCCAAAGTCCGAGCTTGTTGGGTGCACCAGATGAATAAGTTCGCTTCATTCCTCCAACAGAAACCAGGAAGGTTGGCTTCTTGACGACAGTTGATGGCATCCCAGTCGTCGTTGGCCAGCCTGCTTTAGCAGCCTGCATTACGCAGCAGGATCAGGAGTCAGAATGTGAACTAGCGACAGATGTTTCATTCATTCACAAGATAAAAGTGACCAGCAGTACTACAGCCCTGCTGCAATAGTGCAATCTTGTCAAACTATATAACAACCGAAAACTTCAGGTGCGCAGATAAGATTTTAAGGAACATTGTCCATTGAGATCTCTTGTCCATTTATTTTCGAGATGCAAGCACAAAACGAGTTAAGAACAGTTTAAACTTGGCGTTTTGTCACAAAAAGTAAACCTGGCCTAAGGTTAACCCTATAAATGAACTTCATAAATTTCATGAATGTAGAGGCCGAATAGAACTTGCTTTATCCAGTAATGATGAACAGTTACAGAGTGGAGAAAAGGTAGCAATTTACATAGCCAACCGCGGCACCGGGATGAACTGCAGCTCCATTGCTGATGGTTCCGATGCCAGCTTCCTGGGCAACAAAAAAGGTGAGAACTTTAGCAGTCGTCCTCTAAAAAAAATCAGAAATTTCATCAATTACGGGCACTGGAGACAGGCCAAATTCCAACAAGGAAAAATAGAATTAAGAAATACAGCTAGCTCCGAATTCTAAGCATCGTCGAATTGAACTAGTACGAGCCACCCCGATTCGTAGGGCAACCGGAATTCGTAGGTACCGAGGCACGGGGGATGACCAGAGCGGCGGCCCTAGCAGAAGCAGACGTGTGAGCGCTGAGGCGGCTTGTCGATCTCGACATCCCGGAGGCCAACTTCTGGAAGACGAAGCGGCCGGCCATTCCAGCTCTCGATCGATCTCCGCGTGGTACCTGCGAAACCGTACCAACAAGGCGATCGAGTATCTGGGAGCGAAAAAGGGTACCAATATTTCACTTTCCACAATAATTATTGGATTGTCCCAATATTTCACTCCAACTCCCCTCAAATAAGGGGGAATTTTAGCTCTCCCAATATATTAATTGTATTGAGATGAGGTTTGAAGAACTGTAAAAGCATATCTCCCAATAATCTATGAAAATGGTATTGGGATATTCCAATTCCAATACTATCATATCGGGCGGTGTTTATTAGGGAAGATGCTCGTCCCCAAAATTTTTTTCTGAAATTTCATCCATTACGAGCAGCGGAGACAGGAGAAATTCCAGAAAGAATCCGCCCCAATTCGTAGGCCGGGCAACCGAATCTCGTACGTACCGAGGCACGGGGGACGAGGATGTCCGGAGCGGCGGCCCTAGCAGAAGCAGACGCGCGAGCGCTGAGGCGACCCGTCGATCTCGACATCCCGGAGGCGAACTTCTGGAACGCGAAGCGGCCGGCCATTCCAGCTCTGGATCGATCGACATACAAACCAGCATCAGAGAGAAATCATGGTGGAACAAAACGAAACCAGCTCCCAGATCACGATCGATACGAGCTGCGATGCTTACCGACAACAAGAAATCGATCCGAACTCGGGGTGGGGAATTAATGTAGGATATGGGGGGGAGGCTTCGCCCCGGATCCCGGCATGCCGGAGGAGGCGCAGGCGGCGGCGGCCTTCCGGAACAAGAGAAGCGGCCGGCCCTCGTCCCCTCGAGCCAGTGGGCCCACAGATGGACGGATAGGATTGGGCAGGAAACGGAACAACGGGCTTCCAGACTGGGCCTCATTCGGGCCTGCCGTGTGGGCTTCCCGGCCCACGCCGTCCAGTCCTCTCGGAAAAAAAAAGTAAATCAGCATGTTTTTTTAGGAAAGCAAATCAGCATGTGGGAGCACGATTTAGTGATAAACATGTCCCTGCGGGCTAGCGTAACAATTTTTTTAAAAAAAATTGATTTTTTTTTTAATTTTATACAACCTCATCATTTTGGTTTACATTTATCACGTGCAAGATAGTATGAAAAAATGTTATTGCGAAGAAGCATGTGTGCACATCATTTTGGTTTACATTTATCACGCTACGGTATTTTAATTATTTTTTTGAGACAATGTCAGTAAATTCTTCGGTTGTACGAGGAAAAAGCAGTGTGCACGTGCACTTCGGGCGCGTTTAGTTCCCCATCCAAAAATTTTTGGATGTCAAATCAGCACTTTGACCGGATGTCGGGAAGATTTTTCGGACACTAATTAAAAAACTAATTTCAGAACTCATTTGGAAACCACGAGACAAATCTTTTGAGGTCTTTGACCGCGTCATTAGCACATGTGGGTTACTGTAGCACTTATGGCTAATCATGCACTAATTAGACTTAAAAGATTCGTCTCGTCATGTACATCCAAACTGTATAATTAGTTTTGTTATTTAATTACATTTAGTACTTCATATATGTGTTTAAAGGGGAGGTGAAAATTTTTGGGTGAAAATTTTTGAAACTAAACGCGCCCTTAATGCACTCTCGAAAAAATGTTATGGCGAAGAATGACACTGTCTCTGACAGAAGCAAATAGTATGAAAAAAAAACTGGCGCTGGATGGGATCAGGCCAAGCCCAGAGCTCTTTCTATGCAATGGTGGAGCACGCGCTCCCTTGACGTTTCCTCCGAAGACCGTAGCGCAGGCAGCAATGGCACTGGAACAAGTCAACAAGACTTAAAATAACGGCTGTTGCTACAAGGAGACACACAGTGCACCACAAAAGAATACCAGCAAAGGAGTACTTAGCTCAGCGCTATCTAGAAACAAAAATTGCTGCCTTTTCGAGTTCCATGTTATATAACGAGTGGTAATAATATCTTTTTCAAGAGGCTTGCATTTAGTGAGGGAACATCATCCCCAAACAAAAAGAGACAATAGATATAGTATTAAGCATTAAAAAGGAAAGGATTATATCCAAATGGAATATATACCATTTATACTAACAAACAAACATTCAATACAAGCACTCATCATGAGAAGAAATATGTGCTAGTACTACTTCAGAACTGTCTCTGACAAATAAGGGGATGTTTGAATGTGCTAAAATAATGGTGTTAAAATTTAGCTCTAGATGTGCTAGTGGAACTAAACATCACCTGATAAGAGCTAATCAAGTGCTAGTGGATTCCAATGACCCATTTGTCATCATCTATGCAATTAGATTAACAATTAGATCATATTTATACTGACTATCTGACATGCAAATAAGTGGAGTTGAACTCTAGGATCTAAACCCTCATAGGAATGCCCATCTTTCTTCACAACAAACAAAGTGCACAACGCTAAACAAATTGTCCAAATGAAAAAGATAATAACAATAACATTGGTCACCTCCTAATACACGCATATGGAAATTGTGGATTAGGCTGTATTAAATTTAGCAAGATATTTCCTGATTCACCATCTCCATGCTCATGATTCTAATTCCTTCCTTAAAAAACAGTAAACACAAAACCCTTCCTCACATTCTCATCGAAGGATAAGCCTGGAGCGTGTCCAATCCAAACTCCGTGTACGCGTAGCGACGCCGCCGCAGAATCCCTGCTGCCTGCCGTCCTAGGCCCCCGTACGCGAACGCCGGCTCGTGACCCCGTCCGTCCCAGCACCGCTCGCAGGCGGTTCGAGGGTTTTAGAAGCGACCGATCGGTACGGCCGCACCCCCCGTTCATTCATTCGGATTGAGTCCCGTCTCGCCGTTCATCGTCGTCTCCACCGAGTCGCAAAAGAAAAAAAAGGGGAAAAGCGTAGGAGGAGGAGGAGGTGGAGGAGGAGGAAAGGAAAGCTTCTGGAGAGAGACTGTTTTCCGAAGCCGTGGATAAGGCCACCGAGGTGGTTGCTGGCTCCGGAGAAAAGGGGGGCAAGGCTTGTCGCGGGGCGAGCTTCGGGAGGAGGGCTGCTGCTGGTGGCGGCGGCGGCGTCGCTGGTGCTGCTGCTCGCTCGGCCGCCTAGGGTTTCGGCCCCCGCCGTCCAGCCGGCTCGGAGGCCCCAAGGTCGCGCCTTTTCCCTCCCCGTGTCTCGTCATCTCCACTGTTGACTGGTGTCGCGGCGGGCTGCTACCGCGCTTGGGGTTTGCTTTATTTTGGGGTTTTTTCTTTGGGCTGTGGCTTTAGCCTGGCTGCTTGAGTGTTTGCTAGTCCGCCTTTGCGTTAGGGGAATGCATGCGCTGTTGTCATGCTGGGGTTCGGGCGGGTGAAGGACTTCCTTTGATGGAATCGCAGGAATGTTTTTGGGCTTCCTGAAATTGGTTACTCGTCCGGTGTTCGATCAGGTAGCGGAATGCGTTGTGGGCTTGTATATGAGGGAAAAAGTGTGCTTTCGCTTGGGGAATTAGTCCAGCGTCGCGTCGCTCGTGTTTCATCTCGTATGAAAAGCTTGTTTTTTCCACACTAAATTCTGTGGGGGGAATGGGAGGTGTCAGATTGCTGAGGTAGGCAGGGGACGAGGTTGGTGTGCATGCGATGGATATCTGCTTGATTGCACTCCAAAAGCCTTGTCTTTTTTGCGCCTTATATGAATTGTAACTGCTGCTGGGGCGCTAGATGTTAGAAAACGTGACCAAATGGCTGGCTCACTTTGGCAACTTGTCCAGTTGTCATTTACATCAATTGAGACTCTACTGCTGTGTGCTATGTTTCTGTTTTTCATTTGTTCTGATGCCGTGAGCCGTCAAAGTTTGGTTATTTTGATATTACTTACCAGGTCCAAGTAACATTACCCTTTGTGTATGTTTTTTTTTTCTGTATGCTTATTTTTTATCTGATATAAACTGCTAGAAATGAAATCTGTGATGCATTTGCTTGACAAACTTATTGCTACTTGTTGCGCTACCAAATACTAAAGCTTCGATAAGTGCCTGAGAAAGTAATAAAGGGTGTTTTAATTGCATATTTCATTTGCCTCCTAACAAATATTATTACGCACAGTACTAAACAAACATGCCTAGACGAAAGGATAGAAATGAAATCTATTTAGTATTTACTTACCTCCTAGTATCATACCTATGGATTAGGTTTAACTTTAGCAAAACATTTGCCGTTTCAAAAGTCCATTCCTTCCTCAAAAAACATCTGACCCTCTTTATTTCCGGAGAAAAGCTTAAAGCGTGTCCCCAATCTCCGTGTATGCGTAGTGCTGCTACCGCATAATCCTGCCGCCCTAGTTCCCCTTACGCAACCGATGCCTTGTGACCCCATCCGTCCCATCTCTGCTGCACACAGCCTCCCAAAGCACACCACCGCAGTGGCACCCAGCCTAGCCGCCCAGGCCCAGGTGGTCTGCGGGTTTTAGAAGCGACCCATCAGTACAGCTGCACCTGTTTAACCCTCCTGTTGTCCATCGTTTTCTCCACTGATTCGCAAAATAAATAGGGTAAAGCGGAGGAGGTGGAGGTGGAGGAGGAAAGGAAAGCTTCTGCGTGAGAGGGTGTTCTCGAAGGGGTGGATAAGGCTGAGGTGGTTTGTTCCTCTGGAGAAAGGGAGAAGCTTGTTACGGCGAGCTTCCGGAGGAGGGCCGCTGGTGGCGGCGCTGGTGCTTGAGGCTTAGGGTTTCCGGCTGCTAGCCGGCTGGA
Organism: Panicum virgatum; assembly: GCF_016808335.1. Taxonomy (NCBI): domain Eukaryota; kingdom Viridiplantae; phylum Streptophyta; class Magnoliopsida; order Poales; family Poaceae; genus Panicum; species Panicum virgatum. The sequence goes on along the minus strand of NC_053141.1, from coordinate 44,172,123 downwards.
TCGGGGGCCACAAGGTTGTTCCTTTCCCTCTCTGTATTTCGTTCTCTCCTTTTGACTGGTGCGGCAGTGTGATCCTAAGCATGCTTGTGCTTGCTGGATTTTTGGGGGCAATTTCGGGCTGTGGTTGGAGCTTGACTGCTTGAGTGTTGGCTAGTCACCTTTGAGGAGGGGAATTTGTGCATTTCTGTGATTCTGGGATCAGAGTCAAGGGTTCGAATTGCAGGAGTGTGTTCTGCCTATCAACAAGGGTTTGTGGGTATTCCTGAATTTGGCCACTCTTCTAGTGTTTCGACTGGTTTTGGAGTGCCTTGTGTGCTTGTTTGTGAGAAAAAAGTGCTTTCTCTCGGGGAATTAGTCCAGCGGCTACAAAGTCTGATCTCGTATGGAAATTTTATTTTTTCCCCATTAGATTGATTGGGAGATGATTGATGAGGTAGGAAGTGGCCTAGGTTTGTGTTGAAACTTGATGGATATGTGCACGATTACATCCCAAAGGCCTATCTGAGCCATTGGTGATGCCATTGCAGTTGGGGCGCTAGATGTGTGTGACCAAATAGCTGGCTCACCTTTGCAACTTTTCCATTTTTGATTTGTCATTTAGATCAACTGTGGCTCCCTGCTATGTTTCTGTGTTTAAATTTAGGCCCTGAGCTATCAAAGTTGTGCACATATGGTATTATCTGGCTAAAGCAGCATTTTTAGTTACCCTTCATGTATGTTTTTTTCTGTTAGGTTGTCTCTTTACCATTATCCAATATGGACCCCCTAGAAATGAAATCTAGAATGTATTTGCTCGACACACCCATTCTTGTTACTTGTTGCAGTACCAAACATTTAGGCTTCCATAATCTGGTTTAGAAAAGGTTGAGCTCCTTGCATATTTTATCAATTGATTAGCACTAAACGACCAATTTCTCTCTGCAGTCTAATGGCTACTGAGAGTGCTGTCCGATTAATTGGTGGGACAGGGGCTAGGGACTGGAGTAAGGGCTTTGGTGCATTTGACTCTTCAGTGGGTGGCCTTTCAGGGGAAGATTTGGGATTTGTGGATAATGGCACTGGGGTCTATGGGGGTTGGAGGGAATCTGTCCCAAATCGCAGTGGAAGTGCACCACCTAGCATGGAAGGATCTCTTGCTGCTCTTGGTCATCTCATTGGCCAGCAGAGTGGGAGCTTTGAAGCCAGTTTGGCAAACTTGGATAACATGACTGACAGTTCCAAGTCCGAGGAGCAACTGTGTGCTGATCCAGCATATTTTGAGTATTATGGGTCTAAGGTGAATCTGAACCCAAGGCTCCCTCCACCACTTATTTCGAGGGAGAGCCGCCGATTAATGAACCGGGTTGGCAAGGCTAAAGAATGGAGGGTGGTCTCCCAAGATAACAGCAGCAAAAGCTCCATATATGTTCCTCGAGCTACTCTATCAACTCACAAAGAAGAACCAGAGGATGATAAATCTCCAAGATTGGATTCAAGTTCAGTGGAGGATGCCCATATTATCTCCAGTGCATCCAACTTTGAGAGCCAGGATTTTATGCTGGTAAGTGCTTGACATGGATTAAACACTCTTTTGCTGTCTGGGCTGTTGCATTAATTCTACCTTTAACAATATGTGCCAATTTTTTGGTTTAGGCTTTTGCATGCATTCAATCTGTAGGTATATGTACCAAAGAAAAATAGTCTATTATTGTTCTGAAATATGCTAGTTAGTGTAGTGACATGGAAAGCTGGGTTGGTTTTTGATTGTAATATTATATCTTATCCAACTTATGATTTGATTTTTTTTTTGGTGGGGCGGGGGGGGGGGGGGATGAGTGAACAGGGATGGTGTGATCTTTTTTACTTGCCTGAACTTGAAATAAGATATCAACTTTTCATCATACTTACACAATGATTATCTTATGTTATGAGGCCACTGAATTTGCTGTATTAACAAGGTAGAAATAAACATTATTGCTCTTATGTCACAGTCCATTTCAGCCCCATTTAGAATATGTTTAATGATCTTTGTATATATAAAAGCTGAAAACTAAGGTTCCTTTTGAGTCACTTGAAAAAGTGATTGATCCAATGATTCCCAATATCTTACCATGTGACAAACTAAATGTCAGCACTTAAGTCTATCTAGATCACTTTAGAGTTTTTATAAAGTATAAAGTTAACAAAATGTGGAAAAGATTTCGCTGGTTTATGTTCTACGATAACAGTTATTAATTGGTAAACATATGTAAAAAAAATAAAATATAATTGCTTTCCAAAATCCATTGCTACTGCTCATAAGCTGTTAACAAGTTCTAAAAGAAATCTAGCGGTGCAACATTTGTGTTTTATGGAATTAATTCTTCTGTATTTGCTTGTTCCTTCCCAATTCTTACTTTAGTCTTTCCCTTTTCTATTTACAAATGATGTTTGAATTAGTGCTTTGATTTTCTGTTGACTGTGACAAATGGCCTTATCATCATCTGTTTATATTTTCTTCAGGAAAGCTTTCAGCAGAGTGTGGCGTCTTTGCCTGATAGTTCATCTTCTAATCCTTCAAATAGCAACACTGGTGATGCTATGACTGTACGTTCTGACATAAATTTGTCAAGGAGTTTGTCAGTTGATGCTGTCAAGCAATCGGATTTGAACTCTTGGGCCCCAAATAGCCCACTGAAAAGTACTATTAGCAATGATATTTCGTCATCGCCCATTTCCAGCTCATCATATACTGGTAATACTGGTGTGCAAATTTCTCAGCAAGAAAAGTCGGCCGTAGACACCAAACTTGGAAATGTTGTGCTTGGCAGTGGCACAGCTGTTACTGAGCTTGATAATGTGGACTCCAATATGAAGAATTTGAAGTTAAGTTTGGATGGCCATTCATCCTCATCTGTTAACCAGAAGTGGCAGGACAATGTCTTGCAGCAGTATGGCCCCTTGCTACCAGCCCAAGGCGATCCTATTCAAATGACCCCTCAAGGACCACATTTTTCCCATGTTCCTTTTGCTGATAACCTGTCTCATACTCAGCTCAAGTTACCTGCTGGTGACATGCAGCAATTTTTACCGCAGCTTGGAATGACATCACCTTTCTTCACACCAAATTCTTTTGGAAGCCCTTATTATCAGAATTTGCACCCTGCTAATGCATTTCCAACTTCAATTGGAACTGGAGGGTACCCTGTAACTGGTTCAGTTTTGCCACCTTTTATGGCTAGTTATGCTCCCCAAGGTTCTCTTGCTACGCCTCTTGACAGTCCTATGACTCCAAGCTTTAGTGGCAGGCCATCTGGTTTTCCTTCAACTGGGAATCCTATTGGGGGAACAGATTTTATGCAGTCATATAAAATGTATGGACAACTTGGGGTTGGTATGCAGCCATCCATTCCCGACCCAAACTTCATTCATTTCTTTCAGCACCCCTCTTTACTTCAGTATACTGGTGGAAATCAATACAATACAATGGGTCCAAGATTTACTGTTGCTGGGAATCCAGCTGAAAGCTTTGATCCACAAAAGATGATGCCTCAAACTGCATACCCATCTGATCAGACGCTTCAGCTTCCAAGAGGTTTTCCTAATTCTCCCACATCCAGAAGAGGAGTTGTTCCAAATTATCAAGCCATGTCACCCTACATACCGATGAGTTACCCTACCAGTCCGGTGTTTCAGGGACAAACATTGCCTGGAGCATTGCCTCCTGGCAGGAGAAACGATTCTGTTGGATTCCAGTCCCCCACCAGAAATATTACTGCTAATTCAGGGACTCAAGGGCAGCCTCAAAGGCAGAAGTTTGATGAACCAAAGGCCTGTTCTTTCCTAGAAGAGCTAAAGTCCAACAGAGCACGTAGGGTCGAGCTATCTGATATCACAGGCCGTATTGTGGAATACAGGTTAGTTGTCCGGTATTGATTATTGAGTTTGATTATTGAGTTAGCCCACATCCTGTCTTAAGATCCATTCCAAGAAATAAAGGTTTGTATGCTAATTCTGGGGTATTCTTGATCTCAGCGCTGACCAGCATGGTAGCCGATTCATCCAGCAGAAGTTGGAAAACTGCACTGCTGAAGAGAAGGCATCTGTTTTTGCAGAAGTTCTTCCTCATGCTGCATCTTTAATGACTGACGTTTTTGGGAACTATGTGATCCAAAAGGTATGCTGCTGTTGTTAAGGATGAATCTCCTAGGCCTCAGTAATTTTTTTTGTCTATTGATTGCCATATCTGGTCACTTCATCTCACATATTCGTGCCTTGTAACAAGTAACCAGTAAACTTGAGTTGTATTAGAAGAAATAACATGTAATCAATTGCAGTTCTTTGAACATGGAACTCGTGAGCAAAGGAGGGATCTTGGCACTAAGCTTGTTGGTCATGTTTTGCCTTTGAGTCTTCAGATGTATGGCTGCAGAGTAATTCAGAAGGTACTCTTTAATCTTTTCCTAATATGTTTTATGTTAAATGTGAATATTTTGTAACAATAATAGGAATACATACAATGTTTATCCAAGTCCATGTCTCAATTTATTCGTATATAGCATTTCTTTCATCAACTTGTGATACTTGTCTCAAACCACTTCTGCTTGATTTTGACATTAGCTGCTGAGTAAAGTGATATCCTGGGTGATACTAACTACATGTGCCTGTGATAGATGGCTTCGGTCTTGGTAAAACTGTGTGATCCAGAATGCAGTGTTAATTACTTTAGTTCTTATGAAAACTTTTCTTGAACACATTCAGATCAAAGTTTCTACTAAGGTTTATATGAGCATATTTCCTCAAAAAAAAAAAAGGTTTACACGAGCATAGCAGCAGTAGTGGAGTGAGCATTTGAAACATGCGGTGCCTTAATGTATTTGAAACATGTGGTATCTAATATACTACCACAAGTATGTGTGGGATCAATTCTTTTTAGTTTATGTTCTACCAACAATCAGTGTTTTTCCTTACTGGTATTTGTCTCTATAAATAAAGTCTTTCTTCCTTCCTTTCTTTTGTTTTTCTTTTCCTTATTGCAAAAAATACACAGTAGGTTTCTATCACAACATCCATATCCACTGCATGTCATTGTTAGAGGGTTATCCTTTTGTAACCAGTTCGGTGTTCAGAGGGGAACTTACCTATGCTATTCTAAATGGTTTTGCTCTGTATATTTAGAATTTACTGATTAATCTAGATCTACTAATGTAACTGAGGCTGGTGATCCAGTGTAAGCACCTTACAGCTTAGCTTCTCATGTGATTCTTGCTATCATCTAGCTTAGTGTAAGCAACTAACAGCTATCATTGTTGATTCTTGCTTCCACTAACTTCTCTCTGAAAACATGTAGGCTCTTGAAGTTATGGAACTTGAGCAGAAAATAGATCTAGTTCGTGAGCTCGATGGACATGTTATGCGATGTGTTCGTGATCAAAATGGAAATCATGTTATCCAGAAGTGCATTGAATGTGTCCCTACGGAACATATTGATTTCATAGTATCTGCTTTTCAGGGACAAGTTGCTAGCCTTTCAATGCACCCATACGGTTGCCGTGTAATTCAGGTAATATACAGTAGTATTTTATTCAAATTTGGTGAGAGATTCTGGTGGTCTCTTTAATGTTTATCATACTTGGCAGAGAGTTTTGGAGCATTGTGGTGGTAATTCACAAGGCCAGTGCATAATAGATGAGATTTTGCAGTCAGCATGCATCCTTGCTCAAGATCAGTATGGCAACTATGTTACACAGGTAAAATTTGTTTTTAGTTTAATATAGTGGATACTCAACACCTTTCTCTTATGAGGTACCAATGTTTGATACATTTCTGTCTTGCTTGTCAGCTTATTGTTCTCTTTGGTTCTTTTGCAGCATGTTCTAGAAAGAGGAAAATCTCATGAGAGGAGCCAAATTATTACTAAATTGGCTGGACAGGTTGTCACCATGAGCCAAAATAAATTTGCATCAAATGTGATAGAGAAGTCTTTTCAGCATGGTGATATTGTGGAGCGGGATCTTCTGATCAGGCAGATCGTGGAGCAGACAGAGGGCAATGACAATTTGCTGGTATGTATAATAGCTTCAATCCCGTGATGTTTCCATCATCCATTTCTTTCCAGACCCAGAGAGATTATGAAACTAATGCTAAAGTGAACTGGTCTGAGGTAGGAAGATGACATACATGTGCTAGCATACAAATCAGATAATGCCATGAGTGTCTGCCTTTCAGTTCCATGCTTCCAACTTTCTTGGAGCTGTGAACCTTATGATCATGAAAAAACTGAACAAGCCTCTTTTCTTCTGTAACTTTGTCTTCCCTTGACTGGATCCTAGGTTATATTTGCTAACCATTTGTTATGTTCAATTAGGCAATGATGAAGGACCAGTATGCTAATTATGTGGTTCAGAAGATACTCGAAACATGCAATGAGAGTCAACGGGAACTTCTCCTCAGCCGTGTAAAGGGTCATCTGCAAGCATTGAGGAAGTACACCTATGGCAAGCACATTGTAAGCCGAGTTGAGCAGCTCTGTGGTGAAGGTAAGTACCATCTTCCCTCAGTACTGAGACTAAGCTTCTCAGTGATTATTTTGGATGCATTATTATCATAAGTAATTCGTTCAATTCTGTGATGTTTCAGGACCTACTGACTCGGACTCTTGAAATGAACCCACAAATTCATCATAGGAGAGGTGACTTGATCTTTGCTATCCATCAGCTGTGAAGAAAGCAAAACAAGTCGAACTCCGGTACCTTCGGACGGGCTAACAAAACTGTCGTCGAAGATTGTATAGGTGTGACTTTCTCCAGGGTAGTCTTTTCAGGTTCTAGAACAGCAGCTTAGCGTGTGCATCACTGTATCTATGTTAGGGTGTGCCTATTTACAGAATAATAGTGGTCGGTTAGCTGTGTGCAAAAGGAGTTTAGCGTTATGGTTTGTATGCGATACATATCAGCTGTGCCCGGTAATGTATTTGCTTGCTTGCATCGCAGTTGTGGGATAAAAGCCCTGTTTATCTGTGTCTTGATTGCGTGCTGGTGAGATGATCATCGACCTGCATTTTCTGCATATGGCTATCAGCCGCCGTCAAATTTTTTTAATGTGTTTTGGTGATTTTTTTGCGCAATCTATCAATAAAAGCCAAGGTAACAATGTCAAACGCAGTTTGGTTGGTTATAGAAAAGTAGTACCTCAAATTTCATAAATATGTTTTCATTTTAATTTATTAGTTTTCATGAGCATAATAATGTAGATTTTAATAGATTACATAACATTCTTTGAAGGCTTGAGGGGTCTACACAAGTACACAACATTCTCTGCTTGGTTCTAACACAAGCAGCAAGTACATGCCAGCATTGGCGCCTATGCGCCATGTTTGCCTCTTTAGACGCCAAAGCCCTCCAGATTGCCGCTGTCCCTCGACTCTCGCCGGCTCCGGCTGCTCCTTGCCCGGCCGACGCTGCCGGCGACTCCATCGCCCATTTCATCGAACACCCGCCCAACCATTCTCTCGATGACGTCCAGCGGCAGCATCTCCCTCCGGCCGCCGGCCAATGCCTTGTCGTTGGCCTTCAAGAAGCCGGCGTACGCGCCGCGCACTGCCTTGGCCGCCGCGGTCTTGATCTGCCCCCGGAGGTCGCCGTCCGGGATCTTGTACTCCGCGCCGTGCCGCCTCACCCGATCCTCGAGCATGTCGGCGAACGCTGCCGCCTTTCCCCGGGCGTCGGCGGCCGGCCAGGTCTTGGGCGCGCCGGAGCTGCCGCCGCAGACGACCCGGACCAGCGGCGTCCACGCCGCGTCCTGGTACTCCCACGCGGCCTCCTCGGCCGCCGCCTTGTACCGGCGCCGCATGGTGTCCTCGCCGACCAGCTTCGCCAGCTCCGAACCCCGGGCGCGCATGTAGATGTACCAGTACGCGTTCATGGCCATGACGTGCGACGCCACCGTGTCCGCGCACACCCGGCGCGCCGCCTCGACGTGCCGGTGCAGCGCCTCCAGCACGTTCGACGCCGCCTCGGCCAGCGGCGCGCGGCCGCCGCCGCCGCCGCCCTCGCTCCCGTCTTCGTCCTCGCCGCCGCCGCGCTCCCGCTCCGCCCGCAGCGCGGTGTCCATGAGCGCGCCGTAGTCGTCGGACGCGAGGCACTTGAGGTAGTTCACGGCGTACCGCACGATCTTGGGCACGTCGGCGCCGGCGCCGGCGCCGGTGACGTAGTGCGTCTCGATGCGGAGGCCGAACTCGAAGAAGACGCCGGCCGCGGCCCGCGCCAGGGCGCGTTCCACCTCGAGCGTGCGCTCGCGGATGGCGACCAGCGTGGCCGACTCGCTGGAGAAGAGCTCGTCGAGGCGCCCCCGCTCCCGGACCACGGCGTCGAGCATGTCGAGCAGCTTGAACAGCCTCTGGGGCTCGCGCGCCGCGGCGGCCACGCCGTCGGCGAAGCGGAAGAAGGCCGCGACGATACGGGCGGCGATCTTGGCGAAGCACTCGGGCCAGACCGCCGGCGGCAGGGGCTCGAGCACGCGCGCGCAGAGCCGGCGCTCCGCCGCGAGCACGGCGGCTATGGCCACGTGGAAGTGCGGGCTCCACAGCGCCATGGCCGACTCCAGCGACTCCCACTCCATGCCGTCGATGGCCTCCACCGTGTACGACTTGAGGTACGCCGGGTTCAGCCGCATCATCGCTTTGGCCGCTCTCCTGTACCTCGTCTGCGTGACGTCACCCACCGTTATTTCGGTTACTCACACCGCAACTGTCGCAGCTAGCTAGAAACAACAAGCACCTTGACGTAGATGTCGAGGCAGATGTCCAAGCAGTCGTTGCCGGCGAGCGTTCTGGCCATCCTCGTCGCGGCCTCCACCTCGTCGTCGGTGCCCAGCTCGTACGGCGCCGTGTCCCCGTCGGCGCCGGCGACGTCGTCGTCGTCGTCGCCCGCGGGCGCCGCCGGGTGCTTGAGCCTGAGGAGCAGCGCCTCGAAGAGGTCTTGGAGGCCGAGGAGCGCCTCGTCGAGCGGGCCCTCGAAGCGCATCTGTTCGGCCTCCGTCTCGTACACGGCGCGCAGCGTCGCGGCGGCCTCGGTGAGCCTGCGCACGCGGCCGCGGCCTGCGGCCTTGGTCCGGCCAAGGAACCCGACGGCCTCCTCCACCCGCCGGACGGCCTCGTCCCCGCGCGCCACCACCTCCTCGATGGCGTCGCGGAGCTGGTCCACGCGGTCGACGAACGCGACGGCGCTCGCGGCGTCGGCCGGGTCCGCGGGCGGCGCGGCCTCCTCGGCGAGCGCGGACACGTGGCGGAACGCCGCGAGGAGGGGCTCGGCGGGGACGACGGCGCGGTCGATGCGGGCGCGCAGCGCGCGCGCCGCCACGGCCTGGGACTGGAGGTGGGAGGAGGACGGCGACGCGCGGGACAGCAGCTCGGCTAGGTGATCGCCGACGGCATCGATGTCGATCTCGGCCTCGGCGGCCGCGGAAAGGACCGAGACGATGGCGGCTCGTGAGGCCTGAAGCTTTGCAAGCTCGCTGTCTGCATCGGCAGTCGCCGTGGTTGACGCGTTGGGGCACATGGCCGGCGGCCGGCTGTTGTTCGAGCCCTCGCCGTGTAGGATGTCTCCCCCAATTGGCGCCTTCGCTTGTTTAACGCATAGCACGGTGACTAGGAGAAGCTGGTCACCGTGCGATGAAGGATGGACGGTGGAGATTGCAATGGGAAGAGAACGAAGCTGCCATTGGAAGTTAGCAGCCGAGGACAAATGGCTATCCTTGGAGATTGCATCTTGTTTCGTCATTACCTATGAGAAAGACACAGTGAATTTTACAAGTGCCCAACTGTGATTTGGGGACAAACAATGCATCAACCGCCATTGTGATTCACCTCAGTTTTGTGCAACCGGCAACAGCAGTGTAGAGCATTGACTCACGAAGCACTCCATCATTTCTGCGATACTCGCGAGGCACATCTGAGAAGAGGCAACTTATTTATTCATTAGTGAGAGTTTCACAATAACAATGGTTGGGGGCAATGCATTCCCAGCCCAGAGACTGTCTGTTAACAGTTGCTACTAATTAGACAATCCAGGTTAGCAGAGGACAAACAACTAATGCTTCAGATCATCGGCCAAACCGCACAAGATGGCCTTCTTTTGCCTCCATCATTGGCACATGTGGAATTTGAAAAGAGAAAAGATTTGGAAATCCCACACGGCCACACAGCAGAACAAATTTATTTTGCAGCAGTGCTAATACCCTTGTTGAGTTGCGTGCTCTTGCTAGACATGGAGCCGTGGAGCCAAAAGGATATCCTTCCACGCCTCATAAAACATCCAGGTGACGCCGGACGTTGGCATGACCTTCAGGGAGCTTGCTGCCCATCCTCGGAAAAGCCCCTTGAAGCCCTCCTCACGAACCACCTCGGCTAATGCCGCAATCATGTGGGGTGGGCACTTCCCTTGTATGGCTCCCACCATAAGCCGCTTTCTTGCGACTTCCAGAGGGAAGCTGATTGTGCTTGCAGTTAGGCCTAGAAAATTCAACAGCAAGTGAAAAAAAGCAATTTACTCAAATCCCAAATTTAATGCAAATGGAATATCACATTTCCTGGATATTGTTCAAGAATTTTGAGGAATTGTATGTTCGTTATCAAAATGAAACAAAGTAAGATCTTAGGTGGCACTGAGTCCTGACCTGAAACAGCCCCAATAACCAGTAGCTCAGGACGGCTTAAAGATTTCTTTTTCTGTGCGCGGCAGTAAGAAGTCTTGATTGTCTCGTACATGAAATAGTAACATGTACTATAAGGAAGCATGCCAACTAATGTTGGGCAGAGACCAGCATAAAGACCACCAATGCCATCAGTTCGGTAGATCTTGTTGAAGGCAATGGCAATACTAGGATAAGCCGCACAATTGACAGTCATACGGTCCTGTGACAGAAAAAAAATAGTATAATTACAAATAGTTTGTAAGCAATAAACATCAAAACAATCATTAAGATCAGAGGCATTGCTGCAACTGATCTGAACAGATGGTAGAACTACAAACCAGACAGTTCTGCCACAAAATATATATTGAATAGCATCCACAAAAATTGAACATGTAGATTCAGCTCTGATGTACCTTAAGAACCTCAAGAGGATGGCATGCTAAAGTGCTAGCTATTCCAGCAGCTGCACCTCCAATGGCAATCGGTGATAATAAGTGAAATGGCAGCTCGATTTTCAAATTGCCAAGTTGTATCTTGGGGCACCCATCCTCTTTCCATTTCTCTTGTGCAGATGCCATACTCCTTTTGACACACTCAAATGTCCCAAGCTCAATTGCTTGAGTTGGGATAATCCGGAGCATATTTATAGTATTACCTGCCCAGAGTCCTTGCCAGCCATTTTGTTCAATGATCTCCACAAAACTACCAAAAATATGTTTTGATCCTACCCCAACAACCATTCTTGTCCTGAAATCAACCAAACAATATCAGCTTACTTGAATATACTCTGATTAGGATAGCAAAAAGAGCACTTTGGATGTTTCTCCAAATTAATGACAATTGCATTTAAGTTGATGGTGTTTCCTAAAAAAAGTGAATAGGCTTTGTGCAGTAAATTACTTTGAAAAGAACAACTGATATTATATCACCCTAAGATATATACAGTCACCATACAATGACCAGCAGATTGAAACATTTTAAACACTCATAATACCCTGATGTGCATATTCTGAGAAACAAAACAAACAAGAAATCCTGCACATTCCAAATAAATACAAGCAAGAAATAAGCGGCATGCCTAGTGTGCCAAGAGTCAAATTTACTCATCCCAGCAAACTAATATGTTAAGACTTGTCGATTAGCAAGATATCAAACTTAGTACTGTCAATACATAAATGTATAGATTAAAGTATGGCAAATACCTGATAGTTTCTAGAGGAGCTAGAACAGCCTTGGTCATTGCACCGGCCATTGCTCCACTGACGAATTCTGCAACTTCTCTATTCCTCAGAAAAGTCTGCATTTAGATACAAGTCTGAGATCAGTGACTCATAAGTCCATCAGCACTTTGGAAAGGCTTAAAATACACTATAGGCTCATAAGCAAGAAACTCTTTCAGAAAGTTCCCACTTACAAGTGTTTAACATAAAATTGCAATGGAGGCACTGGGGAAAATCTAATTTACATTATGGCTACTTCTTTAAGCCTTCTGTTGCATTTGTTAGTCTAGATAAGCACCTGCATGTTCAGGTAACTTTTCCAAAGGTATTATTAGTCTGCTATGCATTTTCTCAAAACCTATGCCAGACTGCAGAATTAGGGGGCCTATGCAGCATTTTCTTTTCTTCCGAAAACATCCTTAGTCTGTAACCTTGACCAAAGCTGGGAATTTCTACACAACAGCTCAAAGGGGTTACATTTCCCTAGCTGTTGTCATGAAAGTTCCTAGGAAGAAGTAACATCACAAACAGCTGGGAAGGTTGTACCGTAGTCGTTTAACAATACTGAGACCAACCTGGAAGTTGGATGTGGACAGGGAAAAGCATGCCAAAGGAACACAACTAAAAGACAACTATTTTCTACCTGCAGTAGATGCGTAAAGACACCCCCCCCCCCCCCCAAAAAAAAGGATATTTTTTAAAGGAACATATCACAATTCACACAAGATGGCCATAAGAATTAAACAATCAAATTTATTCTCCAAGGCATATAAGAAGGTATGTCACTATTTTCTCTAATCAAATAAATTAGCTAACTATATAAATGACAGCCTGTTGAAGCTTATCTATCTTTCCAATTTTCATGTCCAAAGAAAAATGTAAATGCGAAGGAATTGTAGATGGAAGGCAAAGTTTGGCTCAATGGGTATCTCATAGTTATCAGAACAGGCTACAGTATACATCTATAGCTTTCAAGTGATCAGCTCCACGTCTGCTTCTGAACAAAAAATATCTTCCTAAGATAAGTACAAAAAGAATTCAGCAAACATGGGACACGGGACACATGGGTGATGGGACCCAATGCACTCTTTTTTACCTTTTATTGGAAAAAAATAGAAAATACTAGCATGCATACTATGGTACCAGATTAAGAGTGCACTTTATAACTGGAGCCACCAATACCAATTTGTGATGCCTGCTAGATGACGAACAAGTATTAAACATCCCTACAATTACCAACTGTTAAACGTCAGCTAATCAGCTATCGAAATGGATAACAAAGTGACTATATTAAATATTATCTTTATCAGAAGATCCTATGACAAAGATTCATAGCAATGTTCGTCCGAAAAAAAAAGATCCATAGCAAGCTACCAACAGCATGGGCACAATATTTGAACAAATTAAACATTAGACTAGACATGTAGTTTGAAACCTGTACATCAAACAGCTAGAACCACAGCAAAATAGACAGCCATAAAAACCGTTTTCCATCTCAACCAATCCAAGAATATACAACAGAAAAAAAATCTCGAATAATAAAAGAAGCTGTTGCTTTTGCCAGAAAACTGATTCCAAAAATTCAAACCGCTCGCAAATCCTATTCTAAGAGCAAACAGGCACCACGCTTTCGATGAGAAAGCCAAGCTCCCGCCTTTGTCCCTAATCCAATCCCCCAAATCGTTCCAATCTCATCAACCACATGCTCAATCAAAGCTACCATTTCCCGCTCATACCGTCACACATCCGGAGCATAACGGGCATCAGGCTGGGACATTGAGATCTGCAAGTTACTCACCCTGACGGCGGCGCCAACGTCCGGCAGCCTGACGGCGAGGCCCCCGTCGTCCTTGGGCCCGGGCAGGGGCAGCCCCACCTCGAGCAGGCCTTCCCTGTAGCCGGCACCCCCGGCGGCGCCCACGCGGACGTCCGCGAAGCCGATGCTCGCCAGCGCCAGCTTCTTGCCGCCGCCGCCGCGGGCGCGCCCCGCCTCCTCCACGCCCATGGCTCCTCCTCGAGCGGGTGGGGGACGCGAATGCGCGGAACGGGAGGGGCCCTGGCGCAAAAGGGTGGGGTGGTCCTCCTCCTCGTCTCCGCCGCTTCTCGCGGCTTTTGTAGGGAAGCGAAGGAGGGAGAGGGGAGGAGGAGAAAGAAAAGGGTGGTGGCGCCGAAGAGGGAATCTCTGAGCAAAAGCGCCGAGACCCGAGAGGCTGAGACGTCTACGGTTTCACGGGCATAGCGTACATGCGTATAGAGGGTATAGCAGCATCAAGCATGGTGGTGTATTTATCTCGTATTCTTCCTATTTTCATTATCTGAAATTCAAAAAATTGTTTTTTTTTTGTCAACACTGGGAGAATTTACGCGTCTACTAGCGATCTTGTTATGTTCTTGGTTCTGCTTTTCACGTGATTTTGGTATGCTGCTCGACCTCGACACGAATGCATGATATTTCCCTGGATTTTGGGAGTTTCCGGGTGTTTTTGGCACGTTTGAAAAACCTGGCGTCGTATTTTTTTTTCCACTAGGATTCTTCCGGGCCTTTTTCTTGAGAGGGACGGATGCGGTTTTATCATCTCAGCTATGGAGACATGAGAAATGGGCAAGAAGGTGACCTTTTCCCCATCGATGAACTTTTGGGTCCACTAATGTATCATGCAGGTGGTAGCAGGGTTTACCTTTTCGTTTTTTTTCCGAATCCCGCCGTTTGCCGGAAACGAAATTTCGGCCGAAATTTCGCCGAATTTCGCTAATTTCGAACGGAAAGAGAATTCAAATTCAAAAACGAAATTTCGGTGAATTCCGACCGAAATTTCGGTGATTTCGACCGAAATTTCGGTGATTTCGACCGGAAAATGATGTCCGTTGTGATTTTCGTATGGTTCCCGAGGTCAAATGAAAAACTTTTGAATACCAACTTTGTTCAGTTTTTCGAGATCTACAACTTTTGTTTCAGGAACTTTTTCATTTGAGCAATGGTTTGAAAGTTATTTAATTATTTCAAAAACTACCAATTAAAAGTCTTGTCATTTCATGTGACAACTTTCATTTTCTCTCTTAGGCCTCAACTGGACTTTTATTATTCTTGTTATGGCGGATATTCCTATAAATTTTTAGGGACATTAGTTGATCCAATTGAAAGTTGTTTTAAATCCAAGACAAACATGATTTGAATTGGTTATCAATTCATGTGACAGTGTTTGAATTTTTTGTTTGATTCAATTTGTATAGAGAATTGTTAAAGCATTCTGAAAGGTGTGTTTTCCGGCAGTTTTCCAACGGAAATTTTTTCCCTGCTCTATAGATGGTGACAATTCTCTTGTGGCCTAAGATTTTGGTCACATGCATGCTGTGGATGCAAGAATTTGACCTTCTCTTCTTATCCTCGGGACTGGAATGGCGTCGGAGGAAATTCACTGGAATCAAGGTTACAGTCACCGACCTACTATTGCAATGCAAAGCTTTCTTCCACGAAGTGGGGGCAGATCAAAGGCCACAACTGACTTAATCTGCAGTTGCCAATGGAGAAGAATTACCAATGGAATTTAACACGTATCAGCAATGGCCACAACTTCAAAAAAAAAAACTCCCAAGTCTCCACAGTTACCGGCTACAAAGCTAGAAGAGGAGCCAGATCGAGGGCCTGGTTAAGAATAATAGACTACAGCAGACAGAGGGCTTTAGCTGCCATCTCATTCGATCTCACCGCTACATACAAAAGAAAAGAGCTGCTAGATGATAATATAAAAGCAGATGCAAAAGGCAAAAGCGAAGCAAGATTGACGACGAGCCTAATTGGACAGCACGAGGAAACCAGATCTACTAGTCTACTGATGAGAGTATAGTCCACCCGGGCCGGCCGATGGATCATCATCCTAGTTGTAGGTATGCATATGAAATTGAATAGGTACCTCACCAATATCATGATAAACCAAAGTCTAGTTGAAGTCGAGGGGAGAAAACAAATTTTTGCACATGAAATGACGAGTCATTCAAATTACGGTTTCAAATATTAATTTTAGCCTAGCAAATGATCTTAGATTTGAGTGTGTTCTAGTCCTATTTGCTTATAAAAACACCTAGTTTTTTATCATATTTTTTACATATTTTTTTACAAATTTTTTTGAATTTTTGAATTTTGAAACGAAATTTACCGAAATTTACCGAAATTCCACTTCCCGGTAACTACCGAAAACGAAAAAAATACCGAAATTTCGCCGAAATTTCACCGAAATTTTGAACCCTGGGTGGTAGTGAGGGTTCCTATTTATTCATTATTTTTAAAAAAAATCGTTTTATCTTCGGTGCGATGGAAAGCACTAGTATCATAGTGCCCACCATGCCCGTTAAGAAGCTCGCAGCAGTGGTGCTCTAGGGCGAGGCTAGAGCTAAACCAAAGGAGGTGCACCGTTTATGATTTTGTTGCTAGCCCTCTAATTTACAAGATGAAAATTAGACTATTAGCACTGAGTTTCATTTTGGCGTGGATGCATAGGCACCCACTGGATCCTACATAGCTCCACCCCTGGCTCTATCGCCTTGCATACAAACATATACATAGACAACGGTTATAACTTACTGGTGTCACGTGGTGGCAGACCGGCGGGCATCAAACAAACATATTTCTCTTCTTTTTGTTTTTTTTCATCTAGTTATACCTGTATCGATAATTGGTCATTTTTGCTAGACTACTATAGTTAACATTTTAAAATAATAGTTTCAACATTTATTCAAACTTAGTACAATAATTTTAATAAATTAGTTCAATATGTTTATATAAAAATATTGAAACTGTACATATAAAATGTTGAACACGTGTATCCGAATGTTGTAAGAGTATATTTTGAATGGAGAATTTTTTAATAAACAAAATTAAATAAAAAAGTACATGCATGTGAGATCTTATTTTGTTGCATAAATAATAAATTGCATCATAATTCAAACAAACTTGAAAACGTATTTATGGTTTGGAAGAAAAATAACATTAAAGTTTCGAATCCAAATAGAATATCTATATCCATCTATGCCCACCCATGTGGCGACACATGTCCCTTCTCCACTCCACCCGCTCGCATCTCGTCCGTTGGCTATAGTTTGTACGAATCTTATACGGTGGAAGGCAAGTCGAATAATTTCTTTTCGAAGCTGTATAGAAATTCTGACCGCCTCACTGTCACCAGGTCCGGCTCCCAGCTCGGCTCGCGGACCAGTCGCGGACTCGCGGTCTTCCATATAGGGCAGCGCCGCCGTGCAGCTGGCCGGCGGCGAGCTGAGAGCGGCCAGCCCGTGAAGCGACGAGGATGAGGTCGCGTCGTGGCGGCCGTCCTGCCTCCAGGATGGTCAGGAAAAGCTCCCGTAGCGAACTTGAGGTGTTGGTTCCATTCCAGCAGCCAAATAAGAAAAACTTTTCAATGATCCAATGCATCAACCTCAAGGGGATTTTGTTATGTATAGAAAGTTTTAGTTTTGCAGTCACGAAAATAAGAAGAAAAAAATTTGTTCGTGTTCCTTCATCGGGGCCAAGTAGTCTTACTGGGCTGGCCCATTAAATTTACATGGGTTAAATTTGGGCTTTGGATCGGCCCAGGCTTCGGTCGGCCGGTTAGCGTGGTTTTTGCTGTCAGCGCGCTAGAATGAACGGCCCAAACAAACCGACGACGAGCGAGGGGGATGCTGCGCAGCGGCGGTCGCCATCCGCGGCCGTGGCGGTGGCCGGCGGCGGCGCGGCGGCGGCTGTCGCGGCTGGCCCCGCCGACGCCCGCGCCCGCGCCCGCCGACCCTGTTGTGGTCCGGGTGGACGGCAGCAACGTCGCCCGCCTGGGGGCGCCCAAGCCCGGGCCGCGGCCGCGGCAGCTGCTCTCGCTGCCGCCGTTCCCCGCGGGGGCGGACCCTCTCCCGGGGAGGAAGGTGGCGCCGCGGCGCGTAACGGCGGTCAGCTGGGTGAAGCACTATTTCGCTGACGTGCCGCAGGAGGCTGTGCAGGCGCACTTCAACAGGAGAATGGTAACTTTCTGTACTGGCATCCTCCCTACCCGTTGCCGCTCTGTTTCTGAAGGTTGGCATGCTTTGGCCAGTTAGCGGTAACTAAAAAAATTGCAAGAAGATCCCGAGTTCTGGAATTATCAAACGCGAATCGCTTGTTTCAGTTATGGACTCTAGTGCTCAGAGCTGTTTCTTTAGTGTAGTATGCTTACGATGGAGCTTCTTTAATGTGCCTTTGCAAGGTTCATAGTATCACAACATCAGTTGAACATATGCATTTTTACTGATTTAATGTCGTAGTGGTTTGCACTGCTTGTGCTCGCCTTTGGTTTCAGTATCTGAGATAAAACTAGCTGTTATTCAGGTTTTTTCTGAGTGCCCTGAGCATGAGGTTTCAGATGAAAGCATTCGAACTCAAAAGCATCATCTGAAAAAGGTAAGCAATGAAGGATTTTCTTTGTAATCCTTTTTGTATGATGTAGTTGTACTTTGTGAATAAAGTAAATATGCTCATCAGTTTGTTGCAGATTAAACATAATGATGTTATGGAGCCTGGAATGAGAATTCACCTTCCTGTTTCAGTGGCTGAGGGTGAGATAAAAAAGCGTTATGAGACCATTCCGACTGCCACATTGCATCCCAATAAAGATGAGATTGAGTACCTGAAGAGGCTTGTCATCCACAGGGTAATTTTTATTGCCATAGTTGATCTATAGTCAGTAGCCTACATGATTCCTGCATCAATAAAGAAATCCTTTTTTTCACCAGATAAATGGCCTCTATACTTCAGCATTGTCCAACTTGACATAATGTTATGCAATGAATAGATTGATCTGTCTACTTATTTTTAACTTCCAAAAGACTATTCATAATTTGTTAAGCTTATCCTTTGATGAAGATGTTATTTTTTTCATCATTTCAGTGTTTCAAATTTTACTGCTTTCTTTTTACATGATTAAGGATCAACACAGTAAGCTAAAGCTTTGGATTTTCAGGACTCTGCTATACTGGTGCTTAACAAGCCCCCCAAAGTGCCCATGAAAGGACATCTGCCAGTGCATAATAGCATGGATGTGCTTGCAGCGGCAGCACTGTCATATGGAAATGAAGAAGGTCCAAAATTGGTGAGATCATTGTGTTGTTTCTCTTTGAAATTTGGTCGTAGTACATTATCTTAGGCTCTCTGAGGATATTTGTTCCTACGGCTTGTGGGCACAGGTTCATCGACTAGACAGAGAAAGTAGCGGTTTGATTTTGATGGGTAGAACAAAAGAAAGCTTTACTCGACTGCACTGGCTTTTCACAAGCGTAAAATTAGCTAGAACAACTTCACAGGTAAGCATCAATTCATTGATTACCGAGCCTTTGACTTAGTATACCATGTTCCATCTAACGTTCAAGACTAACATCTATATTCTTAATAGCTGCATACTAATACCTTGCATTATTGGCATATACAGACATGGAATAAGGCATGCGAAGCGTACATGCAAAAATACTGGGCGCTAGTCATTGGAACTCCTAAAGAAAGGGAAGGAGTTATATCTGCTCCAATTTCAAAGGTATTATCTGATTCATTTGCTAGCTAACATTTACAGATTTAAACCATGCAAGTATGTGTATATGTTACATCAAATTATAAATGGTTCCCCTGTAGGTTAACTTCTTAGGTTCCAATCTTTTTAACTTAAATCAAATCGGATTTCCTTATTCAGCTACTTCTTGATGACGGTAAATCTGAGAGGGTCATTCTGGCACATCCTTCTGGCATAGATGGTGCACAAGAAGCAATAACAGAGTATCGGGTGATGGGACCAACCATTAATGGTTGCTCATGGATTGAGCTACGCCCGTTGACAGGGCGGAAGCACCAGGTACCATCTTAAAACTCAGATTTTCTTGACACTTAGATTTTTGTAAGATGTGTGAAGATGCTCCACAATTTAGCATATTCTATCAAGTTTTTTACTTGTTCTTAACTGGTCGCGCTGTTTAACAAATATGGAAAATATCTTCATTTGTCTTGCTTATGAAACGAGCATTTTCAACCTTGAGTATCAATGTGTTCTGTTTGCTCCACATTGCAGCTTCGAGTGCATTGTGCGGAAGCCCTAGGCACTCCTATCGTTGGGGACTACAGATATGGGTGGTTTGTGCACCAAAGATGGAAGCAGAATCCCCAGCCTGATTTTGAACCATTCACTGGAGAGCCATACAAGCTGAGGCGGCCAGAAGGACTGGAGGTTCAGAAGGGCAGTGTTTTATCCAAAGTGCCTTTGCTGCACTTGCATTGCCGGGAGATGGTCATCCCCAACATAGCAAAGTTCCTAAGCAGCACTGGAGAATGGCATGACCATGGCGCACCATGGGCCAAGGAAAAGCCCAGTCTCCTAAGATTCATCGCACCAATGCCTCCGCACATGAAAATTAGTTGGAATGTCATGTCTTCATATCTGGTGTGATCTCTGTGCTAACAGGAAAACACCTGGTGTCATCAATTCATCGTGTACCTTGCTTTCTTTGTTAACCCCCTTCTGTCAATCCCAAGCCACGTAGTGTGTGATTGTAGTTTCTTATATTGCTCTGAGATTGTAGTCACCATTTCAGAGTAAATGCACAAAACTATCTATGTGAATATAAATCCATATTTTTGAGAGTAAATCTCAGTCTCCGAATGATCCAACCAAACTCTTTTCGCATTTTGAATTTGATTACAAGCACATTTTAATAACTGTATCTGTATGTACAATGTTGATTCCAACAAAGACTACTGCTAGTGCCCTATTACTGATCTGATCTGATCAGCTTCAGCTTCAGTAGTTCCAGAAGACTTGGTTGCTAGTGCCCTATTACTGATCTGATCTGATCAGCTTCAGTAGTTCCAAAAGACTTGGTTTCTCCTGTGCTGCTTCCTGAGGTAGACGCCGAGCAGCTTGTAGTACGTCCACCGCTGCTTCTCGCCGGTGGCCTCCAGCAGCGCCTCGGAGCTGGCGTGGAAGCCGCCCTTGCCAAATGCCTCGAAGATGATGCCGTCCGTGGCCACGACGGCCTCGGCGTTGCCGTCGAGCCGGTGGAACGCGAACGTGAGGTTCCGCGCGAGGCGGCGCTCCAGGTACGCGTCGACGAAGCAGCCGTGCGTGACGAGGTCCGGCGCGACTCCGTCGCGGCGCATGTGGTCGGCGCTGAGGTGGAGGTCCCAGAACATGCACATCTTGGAGAAGGCGGCGGCGCGGATGTTGAAGGTGGTGAGGTCCGGCCGGAAGCCAGCGGCGATCATCTCCAGGAACGCGCGCTGCAGGGACTTCATCTTGAAGTTGGCGGCGAAGGAGAGGAGGTACAGGTTCCAGAGCAGGTTGCCGGCGTCGCGCCGGCCGAGGCCGACGTCGGCGACGAACGCGCCGAGCTTGTAGTACTTCTGCCGGGAGATGTACGCGGACGCCATGGCGCGGATGGCGCCGCGGGAGATGAGCAGCCCGGTCCTCTTGTGCCGGCGGTAGGCCGCCTCCATCTGCGGGACGGTGCCGGCGGCCGCGTAGGCGCGGACGAAGGCGTCCCCGGTGGCGGAGTCCACGCGGAAGCCACGGCGGCCCATTTCCAGCACGGCGTCCTCCATGCGCGCGAGCTCGCCCGCGGCGCCGAGGCAGGAGACGGCGAGCGGGTAGAGCACGCGCGCCGCGGCGGGGTCCCGCGCGGAGAGCTCGCGCACGGCGAGGAGGAGCTCGTCGAAGCGGCCGAGGCGCGCGTACGCCGGGAGGAGGCGCGGCGCCGCGGCGGGGAGGCACGGCGCGGCGGAGCTGTGCAGGAGCTGCGCCCAGATGGCCCGCGCCTCCGCGAAGTCCCCGGCCTCGGCGCGCGCGACCATGAGGGCCGCCGCGTCGTCCGCATCAGGAGCGGCGGCTCTTAGACGGGGCACGGCAGCGGCACGCCGAGGCGGAGCCTGCGCGCGCGTGGAGACCTGGCCTGCTGAGGATGAGGAAGGAGGAAGACGATGTGTGGAGGGGAGGGAAGGAGAGGCTGCAAGAGGAAGCGGCCGCCATGGTGGAAGCAGGAGCGAGCACATCTTACCGTGTCAAGCTGGAACACCCCATCGCGGCACAGGTAGAAAGCCATCAAACCTCGCTGTCCACCAGAAATGACGATGACTATGTTTTCAGAGATGCAATCAACAAGAAATTTACCTCTTGAAATTACGTTTTGAGAGATGCAATGACGACAATCATGTAATATCTGCTGTATCACTTCAGAAATTTCAATTGCAAGGTAATAGAACTTTCACAGGCAAATCTGAATTTCAGGGAGACATCCAGTGATGACAGACAGACAGCGAACATTTTCGATGGCAAATTGGCAGAGAAAGGCGCTCATGGCATCTCAGATTGCAAAAGCCAATTCATCAGGTTGGATGGACTCACAACAGTGGGCCAAAGAGCACAGGTGGACAGAGGAATGAAAACATACAAACAGCAAACTAGACGACAGTCTAACCTTTCAATATCCAACCGGATCAGAACAACTGATCATGAACCATACCAGAGACCGAAGCCGATCCTAGGGAGCATTACATTAATCAATCACAAATTCACATAGAATACATCTCTTAACTCTGTTAAAGTGGACTACTCAACGGAATTAGACAAGGAAAATGGTCAATGGTACAGTACGAGGATAGTAACACAATCCCGCAACAAGAGAACGAGAAAAACTCTCACACAAATAGTACATGTACCAGAAAATAAAAACAGGAAGAGGATGGCCAGGCTTGCACCAAACAAGCTGAACGCTACAAATGCCTTCCTCTCAAACCCTAGTTGTAGTACATAAGCTGCTGGGCAGATGACTGGTTTGGGTAGCCATCATAGAGGGCCTGGGAACCAGCAAGAAGCCCCGCAGATACCTGACCCGCGAGACCATGCTGCCCTGCAATCTGCCCTGCTGCAGCCTGGCTTAAGGCAAGCTGCCTCTGATAAGCCAGAAGCTCAGCTGCTGTGAAGCCTTGAGGGACGCCTGGCATTGCAACAGCAGGCTGGTATGGAGCAACTGGAGGGGGTAGGGGCTTGGATGCAGTCCCGGGTGGAGTTGGTTTGTTGCCCCATGAGCACTACAAGAGAACATGACAGTTAAAACACCATGAAAGCAATAACATAAAGGATCTAGTAAACAAAGGCGAACATTAGTATGGTTTGGAGATTACCTTAAGAGGTTTCCCACGGACAACCAATCCATTGGCCATCTGAATAGCTAATGCTGCTTCACCATGGGTGCTATATCTCACAAATCCAAATCCTTTCTCCTGTTGAACGCGAATTTCCTCGATTGACCCGACCCCTAAGTTATAGAAGTGGCGGTGAAGCTCATCTCGGTTAACCTGGCCAGTAAGTGAAAGATGAATCAGTCTGACTCTACAGAGCTAGGTAAAAGGTAAGTTCAGTAAAACTTGAAGAAATGGGGAGCACAAACTGGCTATGCGGCACTTTGTTTCTACCTCATGTCCAAGGTTGCCAACATATACAGTAGTACAATCAGGGTTGTTCTCTGGGTTCTCTTTACTTCCTCCATCCAGGCTTGCATCTGTTGCTGCAGAATATAGTTGGCCAATTGGCAAAATCAGCACTAAGGAATCCATACCTTATTGGGTCGAAACATAATTAGCATGATAACTAATTATGGGCATGTTCTTCATCCCATGCGTGTTTTCAACAAAACATGGTATCATTGACAGCCATAAAAGGAAAATACTGTTGCTTTAGTCATGAAATCTTTCAAAAGCTAACCTGAATTACTCGAGCCACCATTTGTTAGTACAACTGCATTATGATTGTCAGTTTCTGGTTTCTCTTCTGAATTGTTCTTTGTGGCCCAGTTGCACCTTATTTGTCTGCTTCCAAGCCATTTTCCTGTTGCAATACAGCAGTTCCCAAAAAATAAGAAGCTGCAGCTACCCAGGGCTATGGGGATGAAATAAATAAAGAGATATACCAGTCATTTCAGTTATAGCAGTTTCAGCTTCCTGCACCAAAAAGGAAAATAGTACAAGTCAGCAAGTGTGGGGCAGATGGAAATGCCAGTTTCATACTCGAAAACTTATGATTAAGGACCATGTTATACAAAATATAAACTAAACAAATAAGAAATTGACATTAAATTTTGTCTTACTAGCTGTACTTTACAAACGATTCGCTAATTTAGATTTATAACAATGCCTTCAACAGAACTCAGGCACTGTGAAATCCACCAGTACCAAACAATTTAAGTACCGAAATAATTGGTAAAAAATGAACTATGGTGTTCGATCCACGCAACGAAAATGGTAGAAGCTCTGCAAAAATCCAAAGAGGCTAAGTCTGAGATGTTCTTGCCTGTTGATTACGGAAGGAGACAAAACCATAACCTCTGGAGCGCCCAGTTTTGTTGTCCCACATGACTCGAGCATCACTGCACATAAATTAAACAATTAAAAAACTGAAATACTAAAGACAAACAAAAAGGGTTTAAACTAAGAGACTAAGAGAGAAGTAAAAATGCCTGAAATATCTTGTTCTAAATTCTAATAACATGAGGGAGGGAGGGAGATTTAATATAGCAAATTGCAAGAGATGATTAAGCAATGGCAAAGCACTGGCCGTAGATACAAATTCATCATAGATGCTACCATGTTACAAGAACTAAGGACTTACGAACAAGAAGGATATGCTGAGAAACAGGCATAAAGAGTTGCATCATTCACTTCAGAACTTAAATCACCAACAAAAATATGGAAATGCCCTGGAAATAATTCAATGGGCACGGTTAACCAAACCAGTATTATAATACGAAAAGAATGAAACAACACGAATACTTTTGAGAAAATCTCACCAGATGTGTCCTCCCTCTGTGTACTGGCGTACGCCCAGTTCACCTTGATTGCTTGTCCATATCTGTGTACGAAGTTCCATAATGAAGAATACTAAAAGACACTGAAACTTATCGTTCAAAGTTAGTCTACTAGTGGAACTTACATGTGACGACCATGAAGGGTCATTATTGCTAGAGCAGCAGATCTTCGATCATAGTAATCCACAAACCCAAAGGAAGACTAAAAGAAAAAAAATAATTGTCATCAGATAAACAAAATCAACTAAATGCAGCAGTAGATATACCATGATTCATGAAATTATCAACCAAACGAAAGCTCATGATATTTTTAGCCAGTAGCATAATGCATACCAGAAACAAATAAAGTTACAACTAATGACCGGTGGTACTAGGGGACCTATGTGCTAAATCACCAGTAAATAAGAAATGCCGGAGTATTAAGCCTTAAAAAATATTAAAACAAGTATTCAAAACATTTGTGAATTGCGATGCAATATAACTAATGTTCTAAAACTCAAACATCAGCTGCAGAAGTGCACCTTCTCTTTCCTGATGAGCTTGCATCTTTCCACAAGGCCAGCACTCTGGAAAACTTCAATCAGAAGGGTCTCGGTGACGTTTGGGTTCACATTCCCCACATACCTACTCAGCAAATAATCATGACTTAAAATCATACTTTGGAAATGGGCATAACTAAATAATACAACTTCAAGGTAGAAATAAAAACTGTACTAAGATTATGTGAATAACTGTAATTTTAGCACCAGCATTAGTGTGAGACTGTGCATCACCTAAATTTGTTTTTTTGTTACCTTGTAAAATCCACATTGTGTTTCAATTAAAAAAAAGCAACAATCACACAGATAAAAGGGAAAAAAGAAAGATAAGCTGTCAATCACGTATGAAGTTAAAAACAGAAAAGAACACTGAAAGCACTCACACACTGCGACAAGTGGAAGGATCAAACCCAGGTGGAAGATTGCCATTGGAAATAGGTTCCATCTGCAAAATAAAAATATAGAGAAAATAAAAAAGAAGATATTGATCGCAAAACAAGCTATGGACAAGCAAAGCGAAAGAAAATAGAGATGTGAAGTAAAATGTAGAGGGAGTATAAGCCAAGTTGTTCTAGCCATATTGCATCCCATTGCCCACAGAATCTGTGATTGACAGCAACTACTACCAAACATCCACTCCTAGCTAGAACTATGTGCCTTTGCAGCAATGACATTGCTTTTGACCCTTAGTTTAACTAAAGAATAAAACATAAGAATGTTAGATATAGAATGCAATTAACAAGCTTTACAAAACTAGTCTGCAGATAACAATAGAAAACGCTCTAGAGACTAAAAGTAGTAATTGCCAATGCATTATATTGCTCTAAAAGAAAGAAGCAAGGCACTAAAACAGTATGCATAAACAAGAGCAACAGTACAACCTAAACAGAATGCTCAAATCCAACGTTGACAGCATTATAAGTTCATAACCAGATGAAAGTATGTTATTGCCGCCCACACATAGCCGCGTATAAATGATAACAACAACATAGCCTTTTTTCCCAAGCAAGTTGGGGTAGACTAGAGATGAAACCCGAAAGAAATAAGTTCAAGGTTCAGGCACATTGATAGCTAGTCTCCAAGCGCTCCTATCCAAAACTATCTCTTTAGAGATATTCCAATCCTTAAGGTCTCTCTTAACCGACTCATCCCACGTCAGTTTAGGTCTACCTCTACCCCTCTTTACATTATCGACCCGCTCAAGAACCCCATTACGCACCGGCGCCTCAGGAGGCCTTCGTTGGACATGTCCAAACCATCTCAGCCGATGCTGGGTAAGTTTCTCCTCAATTGGTGCCACCCCGACCCTATCCCGAATAACTTCGTTCCGGACTCTATCCCTCCTTGTGTGCCCGCAAAACCACCGCAACATCCGCATCTCTGCTACACTCAGTTGCTGGACATGTCGCCTTTTTGTAGGCCAACATTCAGCACTGTATAACATCGCCGGATGAATTGCTGTCCTATAGAAATTGACTTTTAGCTTTTGTGGCACCCTCTTGTCCGCGTATAAATGATAGATGGAGAAAAAAAGTCTGGAGAATGTAGTAGTACGAGCAAACAAAAACAAGAAAGGGAATACAAATGAATGAGATCCCTTTAGCTAAAAATGTAAACGGAGTGAGACCCCACTCCTGCCTAGCCATGATCTCACCTATTAATAGTGTTACTGAACTCACGTCTTTTGTGCAATCTCGTTCAAACGCCTTACTTTAAGAAAAGGAACTTTCTTTGAAGCCGGAGCAACAATAGAGGCAGTGGCATCAAAGCATCTTGTGCACGACAAGAAAATTCTAAGCATCAACACAGCTTGCTCCAATTCCACCGTACAAGGAACTTGAAGCAACAAAATCTATGCAGCCATAACTTCCGCTACCGCAAGCCACCAAGAATGTACAGTAAACCAAGGAGGCAACCTAAGAAAAATGCGCAAAGCGAAAAACAATCTCCCGGGCTAATAAGCAGATCGGCGTGCAGTAATGCCGCCCAATGCGCACACAAAGCAACAGATCAAGAAGCGAGGATCCGGGGGGACGACCTGGGTCATGGCGGCCGCTGTCGCTGCCGCGAGGACGCCGGACTGGTACTGCTGCTGCTGCTGCAGTGCCTGCTGCATCAGGAGCGCCTGCTGCTGCTGCTGCTGCTGCCGGAGCCTCTGCTGCTGTTGCTGGTGGCTGCCCCCGGCGCCGTTCATCTCCTCCTCCGGCTCCTCCCCTAACGAGGCGAAGACCAGATCGGAACCCCGGGGCAAACCGGACACGCGCGCGGATCGATCCACGGATTGGTGGACTGGGCAGAGCAGATCGATAGATTTGGGGGCGAATTCCTCGCGGGGAATCGAGCAGGGGAACGGAGGAAGAGAGCGTGATTTTTTTTTCTTGGTTTTTTCCTCCTCTGTTTTTCTCCTCGTCGTCGCGCTCCCTATCGAGATTAGAGAGGAAGGGGCAGGATGGGGATTTTGCAACGCGGGGTAAGGTGACGTGGAGCTTTCCGTGTGGCTGCCCTGTCTCACTGGCAGGTGGGCCCGTGTCATCCCTGCCTGCACCTGCTCGCTCAGAGTTTGGATAAGCATTTTGCTCAGTTTTGTGTCTGTTTGGTCCGAATCCTTCTAAATCATCATAGTACATTTAAATCAACAGCTCCACATGGCACTGACAAATGAAGACCGGCTATTTTCAACTGAATTGGTTGGTTCTCTAGTAAAGTTCATTCAAATGGTCCAAAGTTGATTTTTGATCAACACTATTTTCCTTCTTAATCTTTATCGTAGAAAAGCTAAGTAATTTCGGCTATGTATTCAGACAATTATTTGTCCAAACGCATACTTAGAAATAGAAATGCTTATAATTATAAGTACAGGGAGTTGTACGGTTTTATACAACTTGAAATGATCGTTACACATACCAACATTTACCAAAAGGTGAACATGTGGATGCTTATTCCACTACCTGCAACACCAAATCATCATATTCCAACACTAACCTTCGCCTCTCTATTTAATTGTTCCAACAAGTAAATCATCATATTCCACGCGCTGACAGCAGGTCAAGGCACAGCGGCGAGCGGCGCAGCAGGGTTGCGCGCCGCGTGGGGAGAGAGGAGAGGAGGGAGGGGAGCGGGGGTCCGCCGGAGGTGGTTCGCGCTCGGCAGGACGCCGGCGCAGCGGCGAGCAGCGCAGCAGGACTGCGCGCGGGGGAGCCGGCGAGGCACGCGTGGCGGCCAGCGGCCACGTCGGACGTGGCGGTCAATGCTGGTCAGATGTGTTTTGGACCTCAAGTGACACACTTGAATAGATTGTGAACCTATAAATGCATCTTTGAAGTTCATGGATCTAAACAGAACATGTCAACTAATTTAAAAACCCCCAGTGCATTTTACTCTAATTGTTTCCTCCTCCCCTAGTGCCAACACTTCATTCTAAAAACTGAAGAAAAACAACATTCTGAAAAGACGAAAATGACTAACTCCAACAGTTTACACTTTCCCTCTGGGTGTACAATTCCACTCAAACTATGGTATCAGCCATTGTCAATTGTCAAAATACAATCCTGACGATTTATACTACAAGCTCATTTCACGTCCAACTTGCCCTCGATCTGAACATATCCAAAACATAGATGGCCATCTCTCATCCCTGTCCAAAAACCAAACACGCCCTTTCGTTAAACCTTCATTTGTGTAACATAACTCTTACGATTGTCTAGAACAACAGTTAGCAATGTTGCATTGCTTGCTTAAATTTAAGTTATAGCATTTCTCACTTGATCGATTGCTTCATATTCGTCAACCCCTGACCCAGTGGTAATGAGGCACCAGACGTCCGCCTGATCGGAAGACCCCTATTGATTTGGATTGAGATGAGTTTTTGGTAGAATAACTATAATTTTTGCTGGGGAGACACCCTACTTTAGTACAACAACAACAACAACAACAACAACAACAACGTAGTCTTTTTTCCCAAGCAAGTTGGGGTAGGCTAGAGATGAAACCCTACTTTAGTGAAAGTTTTTTTTTTAGTATTGTATCCTGAATTCCTGATGAAGATTTGGCCGAAACCAGATCAGTTGAAGGCAGTCAGCTCCATTTGCATCTTTAAAAAAAAGTGCCATTTGCATTGCATTGGCAATGAGGTTATAGAAATCATTTAGTATTTGGCAGTGCCTGCATCAAAATTTTGGCCCTTGGTATGTATAGCTGCATCCTTCCATCAAAATTTTGTTGAACACATGAGGTACGAGATCATCTTGTTGTACACCACAGAAAATATTCATTGGAAAACAAGTGACTTTGCACTGATTACCTCAAAAGGTCATACTTGTCTCATGTTTTGATAAAGAACATAGAACAAACACCTCATTTGTTTTTTTGTTAAGCTGAGGTGTATACAACAGCAAAATCCATTTGTAGTGCTTAAATGCTAATATAGCCCTCTCAAGTTCCAACAGTTAGCAGCAAGCCTCTTAATGAAAAACGTGCTCAGGCACGGTCGCGAAAAAACAGTTGGCAGCAAGGATATGTACCAGCCTTTGTGGAGGATAATAGAAAGACTAGAAATGTCAAATTTTCCTTATATGTTCCAGGAAATCCACAGCTAATTTCCTCAGTTCTGTAAGAAAGTGTCCTGAATTATCAGTAAGTGCAGTGTCAATTGGTGAGACTGT
Organism: Panicum virgatum; assembly: GCF_016808335.1. Classification (NCBI taxonomy): domain Eukaryota; kingdom Viridiplantae; phylum Streptophyta; class Magnoliopsida; order Poales; family Poaceae; genus Panicum; species Panicum virgatum. Next base: position 44,142,201 of record NC_053141.1, on the reverse strand, counting down.
GGCAGTAAGAACGAAATTCTCGCCATTACCAACATCTATCTCATACAGTTCTGAGAAAACTTGGCGAAGAACATCAATCAGCCCCTTGTAGACGGATCCATCTGCAGGAGGTGGGATGACATTCAGTATCAACACTCCATGCTGGTCCAGGATTGTGCGAGCAGCATGAAGGACGCTTCCATGAATCACCTCCAATGGGGGCGCGCTGACACCACACATAGCATCAGAGGAGTCAAGATCCATCATAACTGCACTGAATTTCATACCAGGCTCCTGTTGCCGAGAAAAATTCTCTATCATCTGTATAGCATCACCGACATGGACATGGAGAAACTCATCCTCCACCAGACCAAAATGATTCCTTGCGACATCCAGGACAACACCGTCGGCCTCTACACCGAGCACATTGAACTGAAGTCCCACTCTGATCGACATGGGGAGTGATCCACCTCCAACACCAGCACAGAGGCACCTAGGCCTAACACCTGACTGAATACTCTCCTCAATGTAAGGCGCGATCACTGCAAGACCGGCAACCATGGCTTGGAGGTAAGGCTGGGCCAAGGAACCACGCACCTCCGGCTGTAAGAAACCACCTGACCCTTCCAGTGTTTCCACCAACGACGACGAAGCAGCAGCAGCAGAAGACCGACATAGGCGAACCTGGGTCTGCACGAGGCAGGGCATGCGCTTGAACCGCAGCCTGCGGTGCAATTCGGCAGGCCCGGGAGCATTGTCAATGGCCACATCCTCGACGACCATCTCGCCGACGACCGGGCCGGTGACGAACTTGACGGGAGCAAGCAGGAGGAGGTCATCCTGGAAGGTGAGCAACGGGACGTCAGGCACGGCATTGTCCCGAAACGCGGCCACGGGGCAGAGAGCAAGGAGGAGGGGGCGGAGCCGGGCGTGAGCGGGGTCCGGGTCCGGGCGAGCGGCGCAAGGGACGACCCGAGGAGAAGGCGCGGAGAGCTCGGGGCCGACGAGTATGAGACGGGAGAACTGGATGGAGAGAAGGAGGTGGAGGTGCCCGGCGCCGCCGCCCCCGTCCGCGTAAGGATCGGAAGCGTGGCCGAGGAAAGGGTTGGGGAAGGAGAAGGAGACGAAGCGGGAAGGCGCGATGCGCCGCAGGCCCTCCAGCTCCGGGCTCACCACCATCGCGCGCTGGTCCCAGGCGGTGGCGGCGCTGCACAGCCAAGAGCGATCCCTTCCCGAGGGTTTCTCCTCTGAGTTCGAGAGGCGATGAGGTGATCTCTAATGGCGGGGAGAGAGAGCTGGTGACCTGAAGAAATAGAGCGCGAGGCGCAAGACGACGCTCCGTCAAGCCGCCGGCGTCGAGCCGAGAGCGCTCGCGGCGGCGCGCTCGGGCAGGTGCGGATGATGCCGACCCAATTTGCTCCCTCCAGCGACCATGTTGTGGGGCCCACCAATCAGCGAGTGAATGATAAGAACAGCAGAATTGCTTTGAATTGGAACACATTCTATATAAATTGAAATATCTCAAACTACAAACTTTTTAGCCATCCAAATTAGCATATGGGGGCTTCGATTTCCTCGGGTTTTGGGAGGAAGAGAGGCAAAGGGAAGCAAGGCAGGCTTTGGATAATTTACAAACTTTTTAATAACCATCCAAATTTTGCTATCTGATTGTAGCATTCTTAGAGAGCAAAAGGAAGCAAGGAAGGCTCAGAGAGTTCACGCATGAACAATGAAACGTATGTAAAGTTGTAAACTGAATTTATTTCTCCATCAGATCTGTATCTTGTAGCAAATCATGAATCGTGGGACCTGACAACCTCTTGGTAAACAAAAGCATATGCAAGGGTATATATGGATTGTAACTACACCATCTACAGGACTACAACAGGGACAGGCCATGAAGTACATTTCCTGGAGGGACTTCACTGCATTGTAACTCGTTCTAATGCTCACTTTTTGCACAAACAAACCTGGAGCCTAAATTAGCATCACGTATCATCCTTCGAGTCATTGTGGGACTGATAGATAAAAATGTCCATCCCGTGGCACCATCAGATGTATCTATCGGCCATGCAAACCAGTGAATCTAAGTTGGCGAGTATCGACTTTCTAGTCACCGCTAACCCTCCATGGGTGAACCCCATCTGAGCTGCTGCATGCTTGGTTGGGTAGAAAGCTGTCTCCAAAGTCACTGGCCAATCTCATTTGCATTTCTTCCTGCGGAGAGAGAATTCTGATGCACCGTACGCAGTTCACGAAGTCCCTACAAATGCAAAGCCGCCAATCTTTAGTAACCAAAGTGGAAAGAAGAGTTAGATTGGAAACTAAGGGATAGGGTTCGTGACAATTTGGTCTAGTTTCTTGATCAGATAAGATCACGGTAGAAAATTTTGCAGTTTCTTCAATCAGATGAGACAACAGCAGAAAAATTTGCAGTTACTTCTCAATCATATGCGACAAATGCAGAAAATTTGGCGGTGAAAGAGTAAAAAGATTTCTCCAGTTTTTCTTTACCAGTAAGTATTTAGTTGAGGCTCGAGATATCAGTTTACTCACAGTACCAAAATAAGGTTCACACCTAAAGATTGAAGCATCAATCAAAATACCAAACTCGCTTAGAAGACTTTTTCCAATGCAAGAAGCCATGGTAGTTAATGACCCCCCCCCCCCCGCCCCAGTTTTGCATGTGCAGGAAAATGCCAAAAGAAAAGGCTTAAATGACTTACTCCCATGGGTCATCTCCAACTAATAGAACATCCTTCTCGTGATCTTCATAAACTAGCTTCCAGCCACCTCTATTTTGGTCAATGAGTTGCCCCTCGATACCAAACATCCGAGCAACATCATGTTTCAGTTCATCATATCCGGAATATCGATTGATGTCTATAGATCTTCCAACAGCACCACGCTTGTGCACCTGTAGATAAAATAAACCCCATGGTCAGTACAGTGCTTTATGCAAAAGTGGGCCTATGTCCCCAAATTATTTCATGAACACTGCTTGATGCCTTTATCACATCTCTCTTCTAAATAATGTGGAAATCAAACAGCACACAATTTTATTTTGCTATAACCTAAGTTTACCTGCACAAACTGATTTAATCAACAAGAAGATACCAAAGTTAGTTTGAGAATCATTTGGTGTCGAAGTCGGGCCTAGAATATTGTAACTCCAAAGTAAAGTATATATTTGGGCAATTTAGAATAAATAACGTTCTATTTGGTTGATCACCATACTAATTCTGGTGGGATATGTAAAGCAATCAACTTGGTTGACATTCCATATTGTTGTGGAATGACAAGCTGGAGCTAAGACAAATAACAGACCTTTGTGTAGGTTCGTATTCGTTGATGTGCAGGAGGTGGAGGCCGGGAATTTCTATTTAAGAATGGAGTATCATTGATTGATGAATCTATAGAATTGAATGCAATTTCAGCAACACCAAATGAATGTGAAATCATTGAAGATGATAACTCTTGCTGAGAATCCTTTGATGAAATATAATTAGAGATGCCACGTCCTGGGGCTCCTGGCATCTGATCCATGTACTTCTCGGTTTCAAAGTTATTTGCAAGCAAAGCATCCGCATTAAGAGACTCCAGATGTCCATCAATGTTTGCCCCAAATAGAAAGTTATTTCCTGGATCTGTAACCTCAAACTCGCTATCTGGAACTGTTTCTCTTAACATCTGATGCTGATTGAAGGATGAAGGTGGAAAGTTTTGATGCAATGATCCATCAGCCTGAGAAAGGCAAACTGAAGTAGCTGAAGAGGATGTGTCCAGATAATCCATCCGAGTGTTGTTCACATAGTCTTGCCTGGTACCTGGCTTTTGTTCAGCCATCTTGGGAATCATCACCATTTGCTGTGTACTCTCATAAGGCTTCATGCCTTGTTCAAGTGTAGGGCCTGCTATAGCAGATGATTGAGGTGTCTTCGCTACAGCAAGTAAACTTTGGTTCTTCGAGCTACATGGAAGCGATTGCAAAAGAACAGGATTATTGTTTGCGGGTGGTGATGTTGACGAAGAGGGAACATCTTCTGTCTTCAATGACTGCACTCCACTTGGCACATGCAAAGAGCGAGCACCCACGGAGGTAGCAATTTCTGGGTTTGCAACAGATGCGGCATTCCCAGGAAAATCTTGAATTGGTTGGTGAGGTTGAGTCTTTTGCTGTGTTGGGTACTGAATAGTGTTGCTGTTATGCATACCACCCACTTGGGTAGCTACTTGTGCACATTGCTGAGCAGATGACTGGGAATTGGAATTTACAGTTTGATGCTGCAAGTCCATGAACATATTCTGCTGCTCCATTATCAAAGGCTGCTGAGGCTGCAGAGCCTTCAATAGTTGAATTTTCATTTGATGATCAGATAGCTGTGTGATCATGTTCATATCATTGGGTACCTGAATAGGTTGGATCTTTATTTGCTGCTGTTCCTGCACTGACTGCTGAACCTGTTGTGGCTGCTGCTGCAAATGTGGTTGCTGTTGCTGCAGAAGGTGGATTCGTTGAGTACCACTTTGAAGAATTGTGTGATTTTGAACCAAATGTTGTTGTTGCTGGATTTGAGCCTGGACAATGACTTGAGGTTGCTGAGGCTGGGCCTGGAGAATGACTTGAGGTTGCTGGAGCTGGTTCTGGACAACAAATTGAGGCTGTGCAACACTTTTCGTTGGTTGGTTGCCTTGCACTGGTTGAGTTATCGCATGCTGCTTCTGTTCGGGATTGCAATCTTGAACTACCTTCTGAGATACTGTAACACTTTCCGATTGGTTTGGTGTAGCTATCACTTTTGCTAACTGTTCAGTCTGCTGGTTTTGTGGAGGTAGCAGTGAAGTGTTGAACTGGATGTTATTTTGTTGCAGGAACTGGGGCTGGAAGCTGATTTGCCTTGACAGATCAGCTGCAGCCAGAGTTTGTACAGGTTTGCCAGCTAATGAGTGTAGCAATTCCGGCTGCCCAACTGTGCTAGCGAGCGAGGGGTTCTGTTGCATCCACTGAACTAAACTTAATCCAGGAACTAAGTTATTCTGAGTATTCAGATCTTTCTTGTAAATCTCCTCACCAAACCATGGCATGGTCCGCTTAAAAAGATTTTCCATGTCAGAGGTCTCATCATCTACAGGAACGATTAGGTTATTAGAAGAAACAATCAAGTATACAGGAAAGGAAACCTTTGTTATTTATTTGAAAGGATATGCAGTTAAAAACTTCAATGGCACATCTACCAATAGATTCATTAATAGAGTGAAATGTTGTTAGGCCAAATAATTGACATTCTGTATCTATTCCTCCAGCCACAAGTGTAAGTCCATTTAAGGTTGTCCCAAGTCTTTCTTTTCTAACTTTGCCTACAATATCTATAGAAATATATTATCTCAAATAAGTATACTTTTACATTAGAAAGTAGTTTTCATAATAAAGCTAGTAATGTTAATCCTGTGTTATCAATCTATATAAAATTTTAGAATAGATGGTAAAGTTACAAAAAGTTTGACTAACAAACCTAGATGGACTTATAGTTATGATCAGGGAAGTACCTGTTATCCCTGGTTGTCTTGGACGTTTTGCAGTGAACAATGGTGAGGGATAGATGAAGAATGGAGCAATGACAGGTTCAATCTCCCAGAGGGAAACCCTGGTGCGCCTCTCACTTGGCGCAGCTTCATCCCATGCAACCTGCACCAAATACTTCTTTCATAAAAACAAAAGGGGGAATAGGTTTGCGTATTTAGTTCAACTGATCAGAACAGACCTGAATATTGCGCCACTGGGAGTTTTTCCACCTTACAGGATCCATATCACTTATACCTGTTATTGTTCCCATGTACCTGCAGGCAGTTGACAGAGATTCCTACTTCTTTTAGAAAGAATTTAAAACTGGGTAGAGAAAACTGCATGCAGTTCAAAACATGATACACCAAAAGTCCAGATACCACACTGGTGAATTACAGACAACCAGTTGTGCACCAGATGATCCACAAATCATTTTTCTAAAGTAACTTGAACATCAATGAGGATAGGTCATGCATTCCACATGCACTGTCCACATGTTAGCTGAAGCTGGAAATTTATACCTTCTTGTCCCAGATTCTTCTGTTTCAAACATCATCCTAAACCGCATGCCAAGAGATAGTTGGTTGCTATAGACAGCTTTCTGGTACTTGGCAAAAGGAATCACAAATTCTGAAGGACTCGCCCTGCAGGGGGGGAAAGCAGCCCAACTGAAACTTGCAGTACATCACTTCTTTATATACTAAGCCTTGCAGAAGATGATATTTACCTTGGGTTATAGAATACCGTGAATTGGCTGTTGTTAGCTGCTGCATGGGCTGCAGCAGCAAGAATACCAATATGCATACTGTCACTAGACAAAACAGATGATGAGAGGTTAACAGGTTGCCTATTTGCTCGCCTTATCCCCAAGAGGAGTTGCTGCCTTGCATCCCTACAATAAAAAAAGGCAGGAAGTTCAGTGGCATTAGTTACACTCTGTGTATGTTAATTTTCTATACTGCTCTCCAGGAATTAAAAAAAAAGGTAGGAAGTTCAGTGTCATTAGTTACACTCTGTGTAGTTTTTTTTAGAGGACCTATGGCAGGCAATAGCCAGCCTGAACATATTAATTGATGCAAGTGTGTAGCATACAAAGATTTGTGACCAATAGAGTGGTAGAGAGAGGGAACTTCAACCTATTACATGATGGTGTGGGTTAATTTTCTATACTACTCTCCAGGAATATCAAGACAGGAATTAGCTGAACATCCATGGAAAGATAAGGTCTTCACCTCCAACACTTTACCTAATAAATAAGACTGAATCACCAGCAAGAAGTCTCTTTCCACTGACAAATAGGCTCCAGCCAGTAGTCAGCAAATGCCTTTTAGGCTGACCTGTGAAGAGGAATAGAACTATTCATAAAATTTGGAAAGATGTGTTGATGAAATAGCAAGGTCGGTTAATTATTAAGACATATTCTAAAAATTACAAAGCAAAAGAAGATAAGTGATATTTGAATATGAACTAAACTAACTTTCATTAGCCTAGAAAGGAACTTTGTTATAATAATTTTTATGACTTGCCTCTATATATATGACGGAATGTCCAAATTGAATCATGCAAATCCCTGGCCTGCAGTTCCTGAGCAGGAGGCTGCATTGAGAAGTCCTATACAGTGCAATAAAAACAAATTAGAGGGATTAAGCAGCCAACAATTCAATTGTTGCCAATCATAAGATGTAAAGTGTTCTTACAAGATGGGGGAAAATTCGCTCGGCAGCACGCCGTGGCACAGAGAAACCTCCATGAGTGCTTGTATCACTTGCAGTAAGTGTTTTACAGAAGAATTCTGTCTGTGGTCTGGTTTGTTTCAGTGCAAGCTCTGATGCCAGCAATGTTTCCTTGTCACACTGTGTCACCTAACAGTCCCAAATCCAAAATTAAGGTGGTACAGGTACATCCTATAATACAAATGACATAACTGAAGATAGGGAAGTATGACCTACATTGCTAACTGGTTGGAGAGTCATTCGAGCATAAACCTCATCTGTGTCAGGATCAGCCTGTCAAAGTATGTTCAGATATCATTGCTAACACGGTAGTAGTTTAGTCACAGTTATTTTCCACTTCATACTAGAATCATCGCTTACATGCATGGTAACACTGATCAGGATGCATATAAGCTTAGACGGAAGATTTGGATAGCTTGGAATTTTGGCATCTGCATCCTTTCGCATGGATGCTGCTACCTGAAAATGGGTATCAAGGAGTGAGAATTGCTCACAAAACTATCGTGTGAATTGAAGTATCAGCCTTCACAAAACAAATGATTATAAGCATCAAATAGACAAACCCAGCCGACGAAAATTAAGAAATTCGTTCCTTCCTATTAAGAAATCTGAAACAAACTAAGGCCACACTTTGTTCAGCTGAAAGGAGAGAGAAGGAAGGACCAACCGCCGAAAATCATGTAAAAGGGCATCAAAAAAGCATTATACTTTTGTGCTCAGATACGTCGCCCCAGAAAAGCTAGAATTATATGAAGTACAACATTACTATAGCGATCGCAAAATTAAGTCTTGATTGTGGCTACAAGGGGAAAAAGATCCGAGCCCCAATTTCTTTTTTCCTCCGCCGATGCATAAAAGGCCACCGAAAAAAGAAAAGAAACGTATTTTTTTCTATACTCAGGAGACAAACGGAAACTAAGCATTTGGCGGCGAAGCTCAAGAACCAATTGAACCAATTGCCGCCAGGCGGCGGACCAACCATGAGACGACACACCCACATCTCCCCGGAGAACACGAGGCCAAGACAATAAAGATACAAGCGAAAGAAGTTCACAAAAAAACGCAACAATAAAATGAAGGAATACAAGGAGCAATTTCGCTCATCAGCAGCTTCGATCAAGAATCGCCGGGAGGGAGGGGGAAAGGAACCTGCTCGCTGTGGCCCTGGGGGAAGTAGACGACAAGACTCCCCGCCGGCGGCAGCGCGACGAGCGGCCCCGCGCACGCATACCACAGCTCCTGGTTCACCTTGGTGGCCCCGCCGCCCGCCTCGCCTCCGGCCCCGCCGGAGCTCGTCCCCGGCGCCGCCATCCCCACCTCCCCCGCCACCCGGCCAATCACACCGGCCTCGAACTACCTCCTCCTGCCCCGCCGCCGCCGCCGCTGCCCGGGAGGCATCGCCGGATGCGCGCCGGCGAGGAGGGTGGGCGGGTTTGATGAGGAGCAGCTCCCAAGAAGAGAAAGCAAAGACCCGACAGTCGCAAAGAGAGGAGGCCAAAAAAAAAAAAGCACTAGCGACGCAGCGACGCTCTGCTGATGCTTGGCCGAGCTGCCTACTACTGGCTACCGTACTGCTAATCCACTTGTTAATTGCCGGTTACTTGCTGGCCTAGGCCGATTAGTTCATTGATTAATCAGCACATCTGGACGCAGGAGCACGAGCGGACGAGAAATTTGTATGCATGATTCGCACGGACAAGCGTGCGCCTTTGCGCGTGTGAACTTTTGCTCATCCCCCCCCCCCCCTTTTTTTTTAACCGACGGACTGAAAGGAAAACCTGAAGTGACAAGAATTTCTCAGCAAACAGCCTTTTATTTTGAAGTAAGTCACTTAACATTCTTATTTTAAGAAAAAAAATCCATACTCCACCAAGAATCATTTATATTTACTTAAGATATTTTTATATGGAAATGTTTGCTTTTTGCAGTTCGATGTTTAATCATTGGGCAATCAAGAAGATGGCTCGCAGCATTAATTGTAACTTTATAGCATTTGTGACACCCGAACCAATGTCGGCTCCATCCCCATGTCTTACTTTTGTTTTTTCTCTCCTCCTTTTTCTTCTGATCTGCCACTTTTTCTAGTTTCATGGCTTTTGGTTTGGGAGAAATGAAAAGTTGGCCAGAGACGAAGCAAACTTTCTTGATCCATTCATGTTTTCGTGACAGTGCACGTACTATTTTCTACAAGTGCATACATTAGTTCCTTCCATGAAGCCCACGACTCTTTGGACGTGTCGTTCGAGTAATAAGGTTGGTAATTAAATAGGCTGCCGATCATATATATATTTGCATGTGCTTTTATCAAGTTGCTGGTTCGTAGGTGCTGATGGAACACGTGAACTACGCAGGATCAGAGAGCTTAACTACTGTTAGGCGAGACCAAACCAAATTAAGGCTGCAAAGCAAGCCCTTAACCACTGCCATATATGCAACCATATTAATAGTGCAGTCTCTTTAGCAGAATAACTTTTGCAATAGAGAGCAGGAAGGAAAACATATAGCACATCTGTTGATGACGAATGACATGTACCAAGCTCTGGGTCGAGTCAAGGATAAACAATTAAACACCACCCATTAACTCTTTTTTTTCAAAAAAAAATGCCTTCTTGACTACCTGTCTACCCAAGCTTGACTTTGTCAGCATACATAATCGACGGTGATAATTAGCGAGCAGAGGTGACCCAACATATTATGTTGGAGCTTTGTTACAATGACTGTAAAGTACCAATTGGGTACTTTTAGTACTTTTGCCTTGAATTTTTCTAGCCCTTGATCAATGGAAGGTATTTACAAAAATTAAATTAAATTATTACCTTGTCCCACTTTTCGGTATTTGATCCCACATTTTTGTACCACCAGGTACTTTAGTCTAGTTACTTTCTACCTTGACTATTGATTCTGTCAGATGAACGGCTCTTATTTTTTTAATTATTGTAAAAATTTTATGTTTACATATATATACATAACAAACATATGATATTTTCATATTTTGAACCCATTGATCACCCTATATGTATAGTCACCTAAAAAACTACCCATCCTACAAGCTAGTGGGAGTAACACTAAATATGCAACAGTTTTATCAGTGCACATCATCAAGATAATATTTCGATTGTTTACCACTAAATTAATACTAGTATAGAAAGCATACAAAATAAAAAATGTTCCTTCAGTGGTAAAAAAACAGTATGAAACATATTTAACATAATTTATAACTTTTGAACCGACTTTTGATGGACAAAAGTTTAAACGTGTTGACGCATGTAATCCAAATAAACAATTTCTTTGTGTCTGAAGGTAGCATGTGGGGTCGTTTTAAAAAAAAGAAGGTAGCATGTGGGGGAGGTGTAGTAGGCAAAGAAAAGTCTGGAAATTTGGTGCTTTCTGAAACTGAAATTATGCTCCGTTTGCAGTGGTCTACCAGCATACAGCTCTCTATCTTCGGATCTGAAGAATCCAAATGACACAGATTTAGAAGTACTTCCCTGCAGTAATCCCCGATTATCCGTCCAGTAATCCCCGATTTCTTCTTCTTTGATTTGCTTTCTGAATTGCGATGCTCTGATGATCTATATTCGGATCCGCCTGATCGAAATGAACATTCACAGATGCAGGTACAGTCGGCAACATTGTCGTATCTGTCGGTTGCAACTCGCAGCCAACCATGGATTGAGATCTCACGTTCTCGCGATCTCGCTGCAGGTTGCAGCAGGCTTAGCAGAGAGGGGCCAGAGGGCCATGCATGTTCTTGAGCATGTGGCTTAGCTTCCGTTGACGACTAAAATTGGCAGCAACCTCAACAGACCGGTCTGACCGGTATGTCCAGGCGGTCTGACCGGTCTAGGCGTCTGTAGACGGTCTGGCATGACCAACCAGTTTGACCGGTAGGTCCGACCGGTCTGACCGGTCCGAGTACAATTAGAGTTCTTAATAGATTTAGATCTGTAAACAGAATTTCTTGCGGGGTAAGTCTTCCCCACCCTATAAATATAAAGGGTAACGGCCGATTGAAGGAGAACCCAATCGAACCAATCAAATACATTTATCCTTATCGTTTTTATCTTTCTTCCTCGTTATCCTACTTTTCCAACCTCGACATGCTGTTCTTCTCTCGTCTCCATGGCGTTTGAGGACGCCATAGCTGGCCTGCCGAGCCTAGGGCAACCCTACGCGCGCTTGCCCCGACGGGGTCCCTCCCGGGCGAGCGTTCGTCGGATCGTCGCCGTTGTGCACGGCGACCGGTCTGACCGGTCCCTCTGACCGCTCCACGCAGGAGGTGCTGCAAGAAGCTCCTCCTCGCGTCGCGCGTGTTGGCCTGTAAAAGGCGCCAAGCTTCGCAGCTCATTTATCTGCATCCCCCGGCCCTAGCAGCTGACAGAGACGCCACTACCTCTTGCTTCTCACTAGCTCATCACACTCATCTGTCAGTCATCACCAATGGATCCATGATTTCGGCTATGATCTGTTTCCAGTTTCCAAGGCTTTACTCTGCATTGCTTTGTTTCGGCGCATTCATCAGCGGCATGATGGGCCGAAGCTATTCCTTGATTGGTGGCATACTACTCTGGCCATGCTTTATTTCTGTACTACACTCCTATTTCAGTTCATGAATCGTTTGCGTTGATGTGTCTGATATTCAGAGCATCAATGCAGAACGTGTATAATAGAGAAGTGCTATGTGTATCATAATTTGATGATACATTCTCTATCCAAGGATAAAGCTCCCATCGATCTTCTTCTGGTTTTGTTTGGCACATGGGTGCATGCATCATGTCTGCTCAACTTTCTTTTATAGATATAAAGTTTGATGGGCTACATATATATCTGAAAGTGATCGACTTATACATTTCTGTGTCTATAGAAATCTTGTTTAAAATTAGCCAGGATTATTTTAAAAAGAAAAAATCCGATTTACACCCTCGAATTATCACAAAAGTCTAATTTTCATCATTCAACCAAGACCAGATAACTGAGGTCATCCAAATGTTGAAACCGGGTAAATTTAGCCCTTTAGTGGCTACGAAGGTAGTTTTACATTTTGTGAGAATTAAAATTTTCAAATTTAAACTAAAAAAATTATAAGTAATTCATTTTAAATAAAAAAATGAAATGACTATCAAAATTTTTCTAAAATGTAGCCTATCTATTGGTACAATATTTGTCAATTATTCAGATCCAATTTTGTTTGTTCATAATGTTTGGTTGCTTGTAGTTATGCCTATTATTTTTGAATAACTAAGAATCAAATAGAGCATTAATAGATATGTTACATTTTTAGAAAAGTTTTATTACTATTTTTATATTTTTCTGATTTGAAATAAATTATTTTTATTTTTTTAAATTTAATTAGAATTTTTATTTTTTAAGCAAAAAATGCAAATCCACCCTAAGGGCCAACTTTGTCATGTTTCGATAGTTGGATAGCTTCTGTTATTCGGTTTTGTAGTTGAAAGTTGATTATCGGACTTTTGCGATAGTTCAGGGCAATAGTTCGGACTTTTGGATGCCCGTATGTACTATCATTTTCTTGAAAAGATATTGTGCAGTCAATTGAACACTCAACTAATAATCTTTGGTATCTCGATGGCTACAACTAATTTTTAGAGCATATTAAAGTTCACTGCTAAAACTAATCATTTCAAAGTCCTGTCAATTTTTTGTAACCTTGTCGCTGTCGGCCTCAAAAAAAAATTTGTGTAACCTTGTCGCTGTCGGCCTTGAGGCATGCATGATGCCGCCGCCACTGATCGACGGTGGTTATCGTTCATTTCGTTCTGTTCATGATCGCAGAACATCAAGCGAAAGTCAGGAAAGGGAAATCTGCTAGCTAGTTCTGCAATTCCTTCATCTCGAGTGGGTACCCGATAGATCTCTGTTAGCCCTACACACCATTGTTGGCAAGCCAGCTTCAGAAGGAACGTTTTCAGAGGTTATGGAGATACACGTACACAAAGGTCACAAGCATCAGTTGCAACCAACCAACGATGGATCAGTTCCCAGTAGGCTGCCGCGGCCATGCTCTACAGTTCGCGGCGAGTGACGCTGCACCAAGCTACTACCAGCTGCTAGAGGCCAATACATGTTCTTGCTAGCTCCCTGCATGTTCTTGCTAGCTCGCTCCCTGCTGAATTATCTGCGTGCCTAGCTGACAGTGACAGGCACTCTTCCAGCTACGTACCGCGTCCACTCCTCATCATGGATCAACGAATGGATGGTTTTGGTTGGGGATTTCCTTTCCAAATTTCGAGGCTTTCTGTATCTTCATTTCTTTTCCGTGATATTAAGAAAGTGTATATTTTGTCTAAAAATAAAGAAAGTGTATAGGCGTATGTCCCCAATATAATCTGCATTGCTTTCTGCACATTCAGTGACAATGCAAGATGGGCCCAAGATATTCCTTGATTGGCTACTAGCATGGTCCTACTCATCCTGGAAGGCATTATCTATTTCTGCATCTCAGTTCAGGAGCCTTGCGTCGTCGACGTGTCAGATCATATCTCCACTCGAGTCTCATCGAGAGTGCTGCAGACTAGTTCTATGTGTTTGCAAAAAAAGGTGCTTTTTGCATGATACACAGCATATTGGATGCGTCGTGAGCGAAGAGACCGGGCGATGGGTATCCATACCTGAATCTTGAAAATGATTCCTTTTAAACCATTGCAAGTTCCTTTGAATTTTTCTGCATGTACGACTATTTTTCAAACAAAAAAAATAGCATGGGGGCATGGCAGGGCAGGCATCAAAATATATACAGAGTATGCACCTTGCACTTCAGATGATCATTCCTAAACCCCTTCTCATGTAAAAATAAAACATTCCAAAACCCCGTCAAATTCATTTGATTAAACAAAACTGTCAAATTTGTATTAGTGGGCAGCATGAATGCTCCTTTTTTTTGAAATAAAGGCATGAATGCTCCTGACCCCTTTCATTTCATTCAGGCTGTGTTTAGATCAATTTTTCAAAATTCCAAAAATTTTATAAATCGCCTGTATGGTGTATTAAATATAGTTGAAAAAATCGCATTACACAAATGGACTATAAATCGCGAGACGAATCTAATGAACCTAATTAGGTCGTGATTAGACACAAAATTACTGCAGTAAAGCTACAGTAAATATGCTCTAATGATGGATTAATTAGATTCGTCTCGTAGTTTACAGACGAGTTCTGTATTTAGTTTTGTGATTAGTCTATATTTAATACTTCAAATATAAAAAGATGTCCTTTCAAAATTCAAACTAAATGGATCTAAATACGGCCTCAGCTCTGATGCAGAACTGGATGCATGCACCAGTCAGTGTACATGCACTCATCGATGGCTGGGGATGCGCCCCTGGTCCTTTCCTGCAAAATCGCCCACTGGCTTGTGAATGTATGATGATGCCCTGCAAAGAGAGATGCGATCCTTCAGATAGTAAAGCAGGAATATATTGCCACGATCCTTCAGATAGTAAAGCAGGAATATATTGCCGTTTGATTCGAGGGCATACATTCCCTGCCAGCGGTTACCAACTTACTATTGCTGATAGCTGATTCCTTCTTGGCAATCACGTACAGTACTGGTTTGATTCTCCACCACATAGGTAACATCGTACACATCTGCATGTCTCCATCAGCAAGTTCGTTAATCATCCTTCTAGATAGATTTTTGATGCAGCATATACGTTTTCTCTTCGTGGAGCAAACAACACAAGGTATCTCCACAACCCGGTTCTTCCACAACTGTCACCCAGTGAATGTGCGAAGTGAGGAGGACCTTGATGGTGAGGCAGGATCACACTAAAATTTGGCACGCTGAGACTAGAACAGGACAGCAATGGCAGGCATTTATTTTTGGAGCAAGCATCAACAGATTTTAGTCCTCCTGAACTTGCTGCTGAACTGCATTTCTGAAGCAAACTACTCCCCTCTGAAGTTGCTAAGAAACTAGAGTGATCTGAACAATGATCTGATGGCTGCGATTTCGATTTAGTATCATATCTTGAAAATAATTAGCTGGACTTCACTCTCTCAAACATACTGTCACTTCAGTCTTACTACGCCTGAAACTCTGAACATCCCGGTCTCTATCTAGTTGTCAATATGCAGTACTGCATTTCTGAAGCAACAACTCGCTTCACAAACGCTTTGAGCCGGACGCGGGTCCTCGTCTAGTGGACCAGCGCCGCTCCGTCGTCGACGGCTCTGCCTTTCGACTGGAACTACGACGCCAGGGACGCGGTCGCCGGCGTCGACCCTCCGGTGTTCGCACCCTGCCGCCTGACCGGAGCCGCAGCGGCTGGCGGTGCCGCTATTATGCGATATCGCCTGCAAACTTGGTGAACTGAAAGTTGGAAGCATATGCTTTCCCAACAATTCAAGTAGGTATTCAATTGCACTGCACCCATCAAGTTTAGGCATCCGAAGAAAACTCAGAGCAACAGCACTCTGTCCCTGTGTACCCGCGATCCTACTGGTCCAGCAGCTCAATTCCTGCCCCCCAATCCGCCCGTGAATCCCGCCCGAGGAGAGCACCGGCGCCCTCTCCGCCTCTCCTCGCCTCCTCGCCTCACCAGCCAGCCGGAGAATGGGAAATAAAGTATTGCATGACACCATGAATTAGTCGCCAACACTACTACAAAAAAAAATGATTCACCACGATCTTTTTAAAACACCTCCGAGGCGGGCTGGAATTTCAACCGCCTCCATTAATGGTGTTGATTAATCGAGGCGGTAAAAAAAAACGTCTCACAAAATAGATTGCACGGCTGAACCACCGCCGCGTCTTCCTGACTCCTCCGCTTCCCGCCAAGCGAAAGCGCCACCCGCGCTGCCCCCATTGACGCCTTCCTCCTCAACAGGATGCACTCCTGCAACTGCAACCAACCATACTGCTAGTATTGCCTGCACCTCACCACACCAGTGATTGATTCTCAAATTCTCAATACTGATAGAATGTCCTGAGCCAGTGAAGGCTGCGGTCCGCTCCACTGGCCATGATTGGTCCAAACATTCGTGTTCAGATTATTTCATTGCAATCTGGCCTCAAAAAGAGATTATTTTATTGCAATCTAGGTTGATCCCAAGTCCCAACCTTTTTGAACAAATTTTTTTTTTGAACAATTAGGTTGATCCCAACCTACAAATCATTTTTTTCTTGAAAAGATCCGATGTATCCCCAGTTGCTCCTCCCTCATCGAGTGGCGGGGCCACAATTTCTCATTTCACAGATCCTTCCTTGTCGATGCTGCTCATCACTCTCTCGGCCTGAAGAGGAGAAGAGCATGGACGCAGCACCAAGCTCCGGTTGCGCAACAGATAGTGCTCCGCCCCGGCCGTACCCCTCCCTAAAGTCGTCTCGCGCGCGTCACCAAGCACCGGTCGCCGCGCGCCGCCGGCCTCGCCGCGACACGGTGTCCTCCGTGGCGCTTAACTCTGCCGTGTGTCCACCGTGCCGCCGCCCTCTTGAGGCCCACGCCGGCACGCCGCCACTCCTGTGGCGCACCCCCGCCGCCCGGCCGTCGAATGCGCGCCCACCAGCACACACGGCCGGCGGCCCGAGTAGCCGTCCGTAGAAAGATCGGCGTGCGCCGCCGGCGTCCACTACGTCGATGCGATGGAGCTAATCGACGACCGAACCTGGACGGCGCCGCGGGGCGGCCGGGTCAGGACCCCCGGCGGGGACGGCACTCAGTCTACCGTCCGGGGGGTGGACGGTAAATGAAATACCGTCCACCCCTGGGCCGCTCCCGGACGTTGGATCGGTTTTCGTGCGGTCGTGATTGCCGCGGATAGCAGCGACCCTCTCCGCTTTCCTCACACGACGCCGACGCCCTGCCTGGCTTGCCCGCCATTCCCTTCGACGAAACACGGAGCTCTGATCCATCTCACAATCTGGGCCTCAACGCTGAAAAATTGGTCATGGACACTCGAATCGACATCTTGCATTGCTCTTGCCAGTGCCCGTCCATCTGGCCAGCAGCTCGCCGCCGGCGCCCGTGCAGAGGGAAGACGCGGCGTGCATGGCGGCGGAGGCTGCTGCTGCAACCATACCCGAGCAGCACGCCGACACCGGCACCTGCATGCCGCCGGGGACTTCGTCCACTTCACCATCCCAAAGTCCTTGCGCGCCTCTCACCAAGCACAGATCGCCGCGCACCGCACACGCATGCCGCCGCCGGCCGACCTCGCTGCGACGCGGTGTCCTCCAGTCCATGGTGCTTAATGCTGCCGTACCGTTGCGCCGCCCTCTCGAGGTCCACGCCGCTGCCGCGTACGCACCCTGCCGCCCGACGGTCGAACGCGCGCCACCAGTACACACGCCCACAGCGGCCATCCGTCGAACGGCGCGCGACGCCGCGAGCCTGCGACGGCGTCCGCCCATGGCAATTGATGGCCGCACCATCTCCCTGGAAAGCTGGAACACCTCGCGATCTATTCTGGTCCCGGGAATCGAGCGGCGGAGCCCTGGACGGCGCGGCGACCGTGCTGCCCATGGCGCCGGCCGGGTCGGACACCAAGCGAGGACAGCACTTTGTCTACCGTCCGGGGTGGACGGTCAATGAAATACGGTCCACCCCTGGGCCTATCCAGACCGTTGGATCGGAAGTGTGCGGTTGTGATCGCCGCGCGACGTGCTGCCTGCCTGCCGTCGTCCCCTTCGACGAAGCGCTGCCAGGCCAGCGGCATCCGCGAGCATCACCATCACGCCGGCACCGGCACCTTCGCGGCGCCGCCGGGACTCTGTTCGCTTCCACGCCGTGGGCAGGCCGGCGGCGCCGGGCGCGGCCATCCCCTCGCGAGCGCCGGGCGCTCGATCATCCATGATTTGGTGCCACCGATGAACACGTCGATCTGGGCGATTAGCTCCACCAGCACGCGCCGCCGCACCTCGCCAGACGCAAGAGGGTAAGCTTGGCCTTTTGCCATCAGTTTCGGGAAAGCAAGCTGCCTACCTAACACAGCGGTGCAAGGCGTCCACCAGTGCACCCCCAGAGCAGCCGGCCTCGCCGCGACGCGGAGACCTCAGTGGCGCTTAACGCTGCCGGCTGCCGTGCCGCCGCCCTCTTTGAGGACCACGCCGCCACTCCTGCAGCGCACCCCCGCCGCCCGGCCGTCGAATGCGCGCCCACCAGCACACACGCCCAGCGGCCAGAGCAGCCGCCGTAGATCGAGCGGCGTGCGTTGCTGGCGTCCACGGCGTCGATGCGATGAAGGTGATCGGCGACCGCTGGAACACGTCGCCGACTAGGAAACCGGGCGGTGGAGACCTGGACGGCGCCGCGAGGCGGGCGGGTCGGGACCCCCGGGTGGACGGTGTTCCGTCTACCGTCCTGGGGTGGACGGTAAATGAAATACCGTCCACCCCTGGGCCGCTCCTGGTCGTTGGATCGGGATTCTACGGTAGAGATCGGCACGGATGGTAGCGCCGCCCCGTCCACTTTCCTCGCGCGACACGCCGAGCTCGATCCATGGATACTTGCAGACTCCAAAACGAAGCTCCAGCGTTGCACGAAGCTCGCCGCCGGCGCCCGTGCAGAGGGAAGACGCGGCGTGCATGGCGGCGGGCGCCGGAGGCGGCTGCTGCTGCAACCATACACGAGCATCACGCCGACACCGGCACCTGCACGCCGCCGGGGACTTCGTCCACTTCACCTTCCCAAAGTCCTCGCGCGCGTGTCCCCAAGCACAGATCGCCGAGCACCGCAAGGCCGGCCTCGCTGCGACACGGTGTGTGTGCTCCTCCTCCATGTTGCTTAATGCTGTCGTGCCGTGCTGCCGCCCTCTCGAGGTCTACGCCGCCGCGGACGCACCGCACCGCACCCCGCCGCCCGGTGGTTGAACGCGCGTCCACCAGTACACACGCCCAGATCGAGCAGCCCTCCGTCGAACTGCGCGCGACGACGCCGCGACAGCGTCCACCTATAGCAACTGACGGCCGCACCATCTCCCTGGAAAGCTGGAACACCTCGCGATCTATTCGCGTCCACCTATGGCAACTGACGCACGCACGCGGCACGCCGTCGCGTGACGTGCTGCCTGCCGTCGTCCTCTTCGACGAAGTGGTGCCAGCGACATCCGCAAGCATCACGCCGGCACCGGCATCTGCGCGCCGCCGCCGCAGCATCCGGTGGCTTCGTTCGATTTCACGCCGTGCGCAGGCCGGGGGCGCCAGGCGCCGCCGTTCCCTCGTCCGCGCCGAGCAGTAGCTTCCTCCCGTGCCTCGCCATGAACGTTCGCCTCCACGCGCCGCTCGGATTCCGTCGTGGAAGCATACCGTGATGGTGATCAGGCGGCGGTGCTCATCCATGATTTCGTGCCCCCGATGAACACGTCGAGTCGATCTGGGCGACACCAGCACGCGCTGGCCGCACCTCAGCATCGTGCGCCCGCGCGCGGGCTTCAAACAGCGTCGCTGCCGCCGCGAACGGGCATTGTTTTTAGTCGAATGTCCTTTGAACTCAATGGAAGTTGCAACATGGTAATAACCTTGGACTTTTGCCATCAGCTTCAGGCAAGCAAGCTGCCAACCGAACACAGCGGTGCACGCCCAGAGCAGCCGTCGTCCGTCCGTCCAACTGCGCGCGCCGCCGCGACGGCGTCCACGCCGTCGATACCAGGGTTAGAAATATCGGCCGCAATTTCGCGATATGCCCGATATATCGGGTTTATCGGTGGGGTCCGATATTTTTTTTATCGGCCGAAATTGATTTAATAAATATTTTTTATACTAAAAAGTAAATTAAAAAATAAATAAAAAAATAAAAATAAAAATAAAAAATAAAAAATCCCGATATTCCCGATATATCGGTTTTATCGGTGGGTTCCGATTTTTTTCCCCTACCGGAATTAAAAACCCTGGTCGATACTGTTGGAACTAGTCCTAGGATCTCTCACGCTCACGCAACGGACGGAGGTAGAAGATGATTGTACAGTAGACACAAGGGTTTGGCGCCGAACGCCCCGCCCGCGCACGCGGCCTGTATGTTGGCTGTCTATTGAACTCAAAGGACTCGAACACTTTGAGGAGACGCATTACATCGGCTAATATAGCCCTGCAGCCTAAACCACGACCTTGTCGTTACCACGCACGCACGCACGATCTTTTCTCATGCAGATGCCACAAAGCACGAACTGGCCAGGCTTCTCTCTGCTGCACGCACCAGCGCAAGTTGCTCCTCCGCAGGACTCGGTCGCTCGAACTGACCACGAGCCGTGCTCACGGATGCGCCATGCGATGCCTCCAACGTCTTCTCCTGATTACTCGGTCACCACCCAGACTAGACTCATCTAGCTAACAACTCAACCTGGAACATGTACATGCACGAGAGCACGTACACTCCCTGGACTCCCACGTACTCGTCGCACGCACGACGACAGACTCGACACGACCACGACCTAGACGATGGACACGAACACGAGCTCGAACACGCGCGCCATCGACGACTCAACTTGACACACGCCATGCGCGCACATGACGTGGTTTATTTCTAACAGATACGACGAAGCAGCCAATGACGGCACCATGTCCCTGGCAAGCTGGAACACGCCGCGAACAATTCTGGACCCGGGAAACCTGGCGGCGGGGACCTGGACGGCGGGGCATCGCGGCCGTGTCGCCAATGGCGCTGGCGGTGTTGGCCCCTAGGGGGACGGGGTATTTCGTCTACCGTCCGGGGGTGGACGGTAAATGAAATACCGTCCACCCCTGGGCCCTCTCCCGAGCGTTGGATTGAGCATGTGCGGTTGAGATCGGCGTGGATAGGGAGCGAAGGCCCTCTCAGCCTGCCGCGACGAGGGACGACGCGGCGCTGCGGTGGATGCTGCTGCTGCTGCCAGCATCCGCGAGCAGCGCGCCGGCAACGGGCACCTGCACGATCGGCCCCGGAGACGTCGCTCGCTCGCTTCCACGACGTGAGCAGGCCGGCGGCGCGCCAGGCGCGGCCGTCTCCTCGCCCGCGCCGCCGAGAAGTAAGCTTCCTCCCATGCCTCGTTTCGAACCTGCGCATCTCCACTTGCCGCACCAATGGCATCGCGGAAGCACACCGAGGCGATCCGGCATTCCGGCGGCGGCGCTCATCCATGTTTTCGGTGAACACGTCGGCCCGGGCGATTAGCTCTATCATCAGCACGCGCTCCATCTCAATGCACCTCCCTGCCCGCGCGACGCCGCGATGGCGTCCACCAGGCACTCTTTTCTGGAATGCCCTTCGATCCATTCGATCAATGGAAGACACAATGGGGTAACCTGCTTGGCATTTTGCCATCAGTTTCGAGCAAGCCAGCTGCCAACCTAACACATGCACATTGGCAGGTTCCATGACACAAATTAAAATCTTGCAGTTGCTGCAGGGGCGTTGCGCATCACCGTAGGGTAATCTGATAGATGGCCTGCCCAGGGCAGTATAGCAGAGACATCATGACTTGATGAGCATACAAGGTTAGGTGAAAACAGAATGTGAACCGAAAGCTGGAGACTGCATACGACGAATGTAGACCTGATCAGGAAGATCTTCAGCCCAAAGAAATACCACTGAGGATTCAACGATACTGAAACCCACCTAACCTTCACAAAGCAAATTAATGACATCATAAGATGACAGTACCTAACATGTTAGGTGAAAATGTGAGCTGAAAAACCTGGACTATATGTAAATGCAGTGCATCTCTTTCTTTGCTGACTTGCTGATTTACTTTGGGTGTTTTTTTAGATAATGGGAAAGAGAGTATCCAGCCTTGACCTCAAAAGAGGCTACAACCAATTATTACAAATTTTTCAAAACATCCGACTGCTAGAACACTGATAAGACTAACAACCAATCCGAAAGTTTTGATGAAGATATTTATTAAGATCAAATCCTATTGCTAAACCTCCATCCATGATTGGCAAAGAACTGCATGACCAAAACCTCCATGGTTTGATATGCCTTCTGTAACGCCTTCTTGTCTTCATCACGACTTTGTAGCTGTGCCCAAAATCTGAGCCAATGGGTGCCTCGATAAAGTACCTGCATATAAGTTTTTGTTAGAGATTTGTCAAACACCACATCATTCCTACTAAGCCAAATAGCCCAACATAAAGCGAATGCTCCTACTAACAGTTGTCTTTTTAACTTGGTTCCAGCCCCCCTAAGCCAATTACCAAACAAATGAGTCTTTTTAACTTGGTTCCAGCCCCCCTAAGCCAATTACCAAACAAATGAGTAATGCTATGAGGTGGATTTAAATCCAAAGCAAACTGTACGACTCTCCATAGGAACTTGGCTACGTGGCAGTCAAAAAAGAGGTGTTGAATAGTTTCATTACTGGAACAAAAGCAACATTGTTTGTTACCCTTCCAATTCCATTTTGCTAGATTGTCTTTAGTAAGAATAACACCTCTCTTTAGATACCACATAAAATTTTTAATTTTATATGGTATTTTAACTTTCCATAGATGTTTGTCAAACTGTACATTACCATTCCTAATAAGTGCATTGTACATTGAGCTAACAGTGAACACATCAGCCTGATTCAGATTCCATCGAAAAACATCAGCATTATTATTCAAACGAACATGACTGATTTGAGCAACCAAATCATGCCACAATGTAAGTAAGTGACCTGCCAAAGTTCTTCTAAAAGACACATTGAGCGGTACTCTACTAAAAACTAATGCTACGGTCGCATGCTTTTTGCACACAATATTATAAAGGTCAGGATATTGCTCTCTAAGTGTATGATTGCCTATCCACTTGTCCTCCCAGAATCTTATTTGATTACCATCATTTAAATGAAAGGACCCATGATTCAGGAAAGTGTCTTTAACTTTCATGAGACCAGCCCAAAAATGAGAGTCCCCTGATTTTTTTTCCCACTTGAGCAATAGTCTGATTCATTAGGTATTTGTTTCTTAATAAACTTTGCCAAATGCTCTCTTCATTGATAAGTTTGAACATCCATTTACTTAACAAGCACCTATTTTGGATATCAAGGTTCTTAATGCCTAACCCACCAATTTCTTTTGGCTGTCATAGAATACTCCATTTTACTAATCGGTATTTCTTTTTATGTTCGTCAGATTGCCAAAAGAACCTTGATCGATAGTAATCCAATTTTTCAAATACCCCTTTCGGGACTTCAAAAAAAGATAACATGAACATGGTTAAACTAGTTAAGACTGAGTTGATTAGAACTAATCGTCCGCCTACTGACATGTGCTTCCCTTTCCAGGTACTTAGTTTTTTCTCAAACTTCTCCTCAATGATCCGCCAGTCTGCATTGCTAAGCTTTCTAAAATGCATTGGAATGCTGAGATATCTAAAAAGATACTTCCCAGATTGGCAGCCAAAAAGTTGCGAATATTGTTGTTCCATCTCTTTAGCTTGTCCAAAACAAAATATTTCACTCTTATGGAAGTTAATTTTAAGACCTGACAATTGCTCAAAAGCACATAGTAACATCTTCATGTTAGTTGCTTTTTCAATATCATGGTCCATGAAAAGGATGGTGTCATCAGCATACTGCAAGATAGACAAGCCGCCATCTACAAGGTGAGGAACAACCCCCGTCACTTGACCTTCATCCTTAGCTCTATTTATTAGGATAGCTAACATGTCAACAACAATATTAAACAAAATGGGTGAAAGCGGATCGCCTTGTCTCAGGCCTTTCAAAGTTTGAAAATTTTATCCTATCTGATCATTAATTTTGATACCCACATGACCCCCTTGGATGAAAGCTTCGATCCATTCACACTATTTCTGTGAGAAACCTTTCATTCTCATTGTTTTTTGGATGAAACTCCATTTGACTTTATCATATGCTTTCTCAAAATCAATTTTAAAAATGACTCCACTTTGTTTTTTCCTATGTAATTCATGAATGGTTTCGTGTAAAACAACGACTCCCTCCATGATATTCCAACCAGGAAGAAAAGCAGTATGTGTAGGACTAATAACCTTCTGTGCTACCGATAAGATCCTAGTAGCCACTTTTGTGAAAATTTTAAAGCTAACATTAAGCAAACAGATGGGTCTGTATTGCTGAATTTTGATAGCTTCTTTACACTTTGGTAATAAAAAAATTGTCCCAAAGTTGAGGCTGTAGAGAGGTAGATCTCCATTATGGAACTTTGAAACAATGCCATTAGGTCAACTTTAATTGTATCCCAAAAGGCCTGATAGAATTCAGCCGGGAAACCCTGGGGCTTTATTATGCTCCATCTGAAAAATAGCCTCTCTCACCTCCGCTTCTGTGAACTCCGAAGTGAGGATCTCATTTTCAGTATCTGTTACTTGGGGAATATCCTCAATTCGAGTCTCATCCAGGTTAAAATTATTATTATCTGGTGGACCGAAGAGACCCTTATAATATGTGGTGATGTATTTCTTTACTTTGGGTGTTGTTCCAGACTTTTTTGCTAGACTAGTAGTATATATATTCGACCCTAGAATCCCATAATGCATATCTCTAAAGGATTTTTTATTAATTAATATATACTATAAGGAACGAAAACAATTAAAAGTCATTCCCACCAAAAAATTTATCCCCACTCTCTCACAAAAGGCCCACTAATCAGAAAATTTTTGGTTGAACCAGGCCCGACGAAAACTAACTAGCGGCGAAAACAACGTTTCCGCGATGTTTCCGCCTTTCGCGGCCTTTTTTTTCTCACCTCGCGGCGTACCCCTACCCGCCCACGCGACCTACCCGCACACACGCCATGTCCTTCCGTAATTGTTTCCGTGATTGCAGCGCGCGCGGGTGACGGACCTTGATCAGCAGAATTGTTTCTTAATCAGCAGGCGACGCGGCTGCTCCTCTCCATATTTGCTGGCTCAATCCAATCATCCGGGGGGGCGCTAGTGGGCGATCGTTCGCCGCTAGCCGCTGTGACGAACGAGCGTCGCCAGTTTTCAGCGGCTCACACGCATCCGGACCACCTGGCAACGAGCACTAGGATTCCCATGTCTAGCTTCTGTGCAGTTCGGATATTAGCTCACTTCTAGAATACTCTGCGTGCTTTTTCTTCCCCTTTTCTTCTCTTTCGGGACAGCGGGTGGGTGGGCAGTGAAATGGGCGGGGGAGTACTTTCATATACATATGAATGTAAAAGTAGCGCTCAAAATGTTTTTACGTCCATGCAATAACTCCAAAAGGATAAAAATGAAATGAACAGGCAGAAAAAAATGTGACACTTCACTACTGAAATTTCAAGAAAAAAAATAACACATCACAATACTTTCGCATATGTATTATGTTCCTTCTATAATAGAATATGAGCCACTACAATAAATACAACAAAAATAATTGTTCATAAACATTTCTCGACATAAAAAGTTGTTTTTCAACTTAATAAGAGAAAGCTCATTATTTGGTAGAAAAGCGTCAATGGACATGTCCGAAAGAAATTCAATGACATCCTGCAAAAAAAAGAGTGTCAGAAAGTATTGTTTCAAGTGGATTAATAATATTTCAATCACATGTTTTGACAAACTTCCAATGCACATACTGAATGCTTTATATCCTTTACACATAGATTTTTCATATTGCATAGATCAAAAGACTTCAAACTCAAAATCAAGTACCTTTAACTTTCAAGATATATGTACGAAGCTTTGTAATTAAATATTAAAAACATTTGACTCATATATTCTAAACTTCTTACATCTCCAACTTTAAGCCACAAGTTAAAAATCTCTGTATAGAAATTTATATACACATATCTTTCAAGTCATATATTAAAAAAAGTTAAACATACAATTCAAAAACTATCAGATCACACATTCAAAACATTGTAAAAACCACATTTGAAGGCAAATATCCACTAGTTTTAAGTCAAGTACAAAAACTTTAGGCATATGCAAGGAAAAACTTTACACCCTATCAATTGAAAGCTTTAATATCTCATAGCGGAAAATAATTTTGTTTAAACTTAGGTGAGGGAAACATTATAGAAATCAAGAAACTATTAAATTCGACTAAATTTTAAGATACTTTAAAGTTTTCAAAATATTTGAACCAAGCAACTAGTTAAAAAGTAGCTAGTGGCATATATCAAACATCATGATCTTGTCAATAGAATGTAGGTTTAACTATTTGGCTTTATTTTAACTAACTATTATTTTCCTGCACCTTGAGAGGTTTAAAACTCTTGCAAAATAAGAACTTTGTACATGGACATCTAAAACTTTATACAAACATATTTAAAAATCTATATCTATACATGAAAGTTTTCTAGACATATAAAAATTTAACTCTAAAGTTAATAACTTTGCACTTTGAATTCAGAATTTTTGAAGTCACTATAAAAAACTATTTACTAAAACAAACCCCAAACTTTGTCCTCTGAATTTATAAAATTTCTTTTAACAAAACTTTATGAGAAGACTTCTAAATCCAAACCTATTTCAAAACCTTGCATTCTAGAAATATAGCAACCTAATAAGTACATGGCTCTATAGTACAACTTTATGATCCTATTCATGCATAAGAAAGTTGGTCCTATGCAAAACAAAATGGAACAAACCATAAAATTGAATCTAGAAACTTTCTACTTTTACATTTCAAAAAATTGACTCTTAGAGCCAAAACTTTGCACTCAAAATTTAGGAGCTTACTGCTTACACATTTCAGGAACATTAAATGTACATATTTAATAACTTTATATGGATACTTTGAAAGCTTATGAGCCACGTGTGTAAAACTTCATATATGTAGGTCAACTAATTTCAACTACATGATTTTAATATTTATACATTCTTGACTTTCAAGTTCTATACATAGTAGTTTGTAAAATTAATGTGAAAAAACTTTAAGTGCACATATTAAAAAAATCTAGAATCCCTTCCTATAAATGCAAATATTCAAAATTTTATAGAATCCCAAATTTTAATGAACATAATTAAACTAAAAACTTCACATTAGTATTTTTAAAAATTTATGAACCAAGTGTTCAAAATGTTACACTTGTAGTTCAAAAAATTGTAATGTAATTGAAAACTCTAATACCCTCGACTTTCAGTTTGTATGCATAACCCTTTACAATAGAATATAACCAAACTTTTGATTACTATATGCAAAACTTTATAGGATACATATGCTTGACATATAACTGTAGAACAGTTCCAAAATGGAGACCAAAAACATAAAAATAAAACAAATAATAAGTATGGTTCACAAACAAAAGGTAGGCTTAAACCTCACATATGTCACTTTTCTAGTGAAAATGGATGGGCTATCTGGTCTAGACAAAGAGAAAGGGGATTTGCTAATACATGTAGGAAGCATCAACAAAAAATGCACATGAACATGAAGGAGGATATAAGAGAATATGCAGCTCACCTCAAATATGATTTTGCTCCTGCTCCTGAACTACACCGCATAAGTGACCTTGCATTGAGAAAAAAGAATTTTCTCCAGCTCTAGAAACTTCACATGAATCCCAAACTAATATTATGGTATAACAAACCAACAAGATGTGTGTGAGAAGATAATTACATCAAGGGGTTTTTTTGTCTACAGGACACTCTCAAAACGTGATTTTGTGCGCTGCACATTCCACTCCCTGAATTAATCCGTAGAACACCTTGAGTGGAAAATTTTGTGTGTGGCACATGGACTCCATTAAACAACTCATTTTCAATCTGAGTGGTGAGAGAACATGACCTGAAAAGACTAAAATGCCCCTGGTTGTATTTCCTCCACTGGGTCCTTATCCCTTCGCCTCCACTGGGTCCTTATCCCTTCGCTTCCTTATCCATTCACGGTGGAGGAGGGAGACCTGGGGTTGGGGTTGGGGCTGGGACGGCCGCTGCCTCCTGCAGGCCTACCTGCCTGCCTTCACGCCGATTCCCCCGCCCCCACCCCACCCACACAGCGCGCACGCCGGTGTGTGGCTAGGACAGCCGCCGCCGCCGCCTGCAGGTCTGCCTGCCTTGGCGCAAGTCGCGACGGCACTGCGACAGCGCCGACCATGGCGCGGAGCCCGCGCGCCTTGGCACGGAGCCCCCGCGCGCGTCTGCGGGGCCACCGGCCGCACGTCTATCCGCGATTGCGCCGTCCGCGACACCGCGACCGAGCCGCCCTCCGCGACACAGCGACCGAGCCGCCCTCCGCGACACAGCGACCGAGCCGCCCTCCGCAACACCGCGCGCGCGTCTACGTGGCCGCCGGCCGCCCGTCTGCCCGCGACAGCACCGTCCGCTTGGGCGCGCCGAGCTTCCGTTCGTTCGCCCGCGAGGAGCACCTGATCTGATGTCGTCGCATCGATCCCCAATTTCCCGACGTGGTGTGGGGTGGCTACACAGCACCGGATCTCCGACGAAAGCGCTGGATTTATCATGGGTTCCAGATGGGTAAGTTAAGGTCACTCTTGCTGTCATTGAGGTTGTAGCGTTCATGATTGCTGTTGGGGTCATCCTTGTCTGTTCTTTTTTGTTTTGTAGGATGGACCGCAACACGGCTTGTAGATTTGCCATCCGCATCCCTAGCTATCAGGAGCATGGTACACATGTGATTCATGCCACCTGCAATAAGAACTGAGTTCGTGATAAGGATACAATTTCATGGATGGATTTCTATGCTGACTTAGATGCTGAGATAAAGCGAAGCAGTGCCCAAACTTTATCGGTGAGCTTTTGGGACAAGGTTGCATGTGAGTATAGCGACATTGATTCTGATTCCTCATTGCTTGCTGCAATTGATATGTATTGGGACATTAGAAGGCTTCCTGTGGTAGTTTCAGTCATTAACCAACCCAATTATAATAGCAGTTTATGTAGTGAAGTTGATGTTGTTGATATGAAATCAAATCAGCTTTTGATATGCAGCACTGAAATCAAATCAGATCTAGTTGACAGTGCACCTGATCTTGTTACTAATGAGACTAATGATCCTGATTCTCATACCAATGATCCTTGGGGTGAAAATGATGAAATAGAGTATGTTGGAGTAGATGATGAGCCTGTTGAGCGTGCTGAACCTGCTTCTAACATTGGCTTTGATTACATTCTTGACATTGATGAAGAAGATAATGATGACTGTGCTATTGATGATGTGGAAAGTTGTAATGTGGTTGAGCATATAATTGACTTAGAAAACCCCAAAATTGCTGTTGGGGTGACATTTGAAGATAGAGACACTTTCATGAGAGCTATTAGACAGTATGCTATTCTGAATGAGGTTGAAATTGTAGCTCGTTATAATGAAGCAAGGAGGTATAGAGGATATTGTAAAGCCAAGAAGTGCAAGTGGAGAATACATGTATCACAACTGCAGGATGAAAGGACATGGCAGATTAAGAAGATGCCTAACAAGCATTATTGCAAGAGCACAAGTAAAGTACAGAACAATTGCATGGCTAATCAATTCTGGGTTAGGGATAGAGTAATCCAATGGTTGAGGCAAGATCCCATAATTGGAGCTTCTGCTTTCAAGAACAAGTTGGAGGAGAAGTACTTGATCAAGTTGTCATACTGGATTGTCTACAATGGCAGGGGGTTAGCACTTGATGAGATCTTGGGCAAATGGGAGGATAGTTTTGACTATGCTTTTGCATTCAAGGCAGATATAGAGAGAAAGGCCCCTGGCAGCATAGTAGAGATAGATTGTGAAAAGGTTGGGGTCCAAGATGAGATTTAGTAAGATGTTTGTTGCTTTGAGGCCATGTATTGATGGATTCAAAAATGGGTGCAGACCATATTTGGGCATTGACTCCACTGCTTTTACTGAAAGGTGGAAGGGGCAGTTAGCTGCAGCTATAGGCATTGATGGACATAACTGGATGTTTCCCGTGGCATATGGTGTATTTGGATCAGAGACACAAGATAATTGGGTCTGGTTCATGAACAAGCTTGCAATGGCAATTGGATCCCCACCTGGACTTGTCATTTCAACTGATGCTGGGAAAGGTATTGACATAGCAGTGACAAAAGTCTTCACCAATGGTGTAGAGCATAGGGAATGCATGAGGCATCTTTACAAAAATTTTAAGAAGCGATATCGTGGAAAGATCTTTGAAAAGAACCTCTGGCCAGCTGCAAGAGCTTACAAGAAGGACATATTTGACAATCACTATAACATCATGAAGGCATCATCCACAAAAGCAATGAAATAGATTGAGGACAATCACAAGCACTTATGGGCAAGATGTTATTTCTCTACAGCTAGCAAGTGTGACTATGTGACCAATAACATTGCTGAAGCCTTCAATAACTGGATAAAACATGACAAGTCACTGCCTGTGATAGAACTGATGGATACAATTAGACAAAAAATCATGGAGAAATTGTATCAAAGAAGAACTCTAGCCATGAAGTTGACTAGTAAAGTGCTGCCACACATAATAAAGTCTCTCAATGCAAAGAGTAGAGGACTGGTTGGATATTCAATCCACAAAGGTCTTGGTCACATGTCAGAGATCAGTGGTGTTTATAGGGATTTGACACCTTGGAGACATACTGTTAATCCGAAACAAAGAACTTGCACATGTAAGAGATGGCAGCTCACTGGACTCTCATGTAATCATGCGATCAGTTTGATATGCTCTTATAGGGGTGTAGAATTGGAGGATTATGTCGACAGCTGCTACTTTGTGTCAAAGTTCAAATCAGCATATGAAGGTTGGATGGAACCAATACCAGACAAGAGTATGTGGCCTCAAGTACAACTAGAATTCAAGCTGTGACCTCCAGTACTCAAGAGGGCAGCAGGTAGACCAAGGAGTAGGAGAATAAAATTAGTTGCTGAGGGTGGCAGCAGGAAAAGAAAGAGATGCAAGAGATGTGGTCAGTTAGGACATATGCAAAAAACTTGCAATGAGACAGTGTATGACTCAGATGATTCACCTCCTGCACAACCAAAACCAAAGAGTAACAAAACCAAGAAGGAGAAAGTACCAGCTAGCACAAGTACACTTAAAAATAAGAGGACCAAAAAGGAAAAAGTAGCAGCCAACACAAGCACACCTAAAAATAAGAGGACCAAGAAGCAAGTGATCACAAAAGTAGGAGCCAGCTCAAGTACACCATTGAAGCTGCTACATGCACCATCAACACCAACTAGCCCATTTGATCTAAACTGTAGTCCTAGGGCAAGGAGGTAATCATCCAGACTTTATTCTCCTACTCCTCCACTGCAATGGACCATCTATACTTTTTCTAATATCAACATCTAGACTTATGTTTTTTCCCTAATCTTTGTTTTCTTTCACAGTCGAGCTAGGAGAATTGCAGTGGAGGAGGCTGAGGTGCATGGAACAATGGCACTGGACCATCTAATGAACGTCTGATGCATGTGGTTGTTTGTTTGTAATTTTTAATGGCAATTAGATCCCTAATTGGACTTGTAATGGCACTGGAACTTGCATCATGAACATCTTTTGACATGCCAAATTGATGTAATTTGTGACATGTTAACAATTATGATATGCTAGTCAATTATTATACATATATTGTCTCCTCAAATTTGTTGACCGGATATTGTGGCTGCAAGACGGAGTAATGGCTTCAGAATGCTCTTTTAGACAGTCAGGGGCATTTTAGTCTTTTTAGGGCATGTTCTCTCCCCTTCCAGATTGCAAATGAGTAGTTTAATAGGACCAATGTGCAGCGCACAAAATTTACAACACACGGTGGGCTACAGACTATTTCAACAAGTAGAGTGTGCAGCGCACAAAATAGTGTTTTTGCAGTGTCCTGTAGACAAAAAAACCCTTACATCAACATGCATGGAATCAATACGAACTAGAAAAGATTATCAAAAATATGAATACAACCTTATACATGTAACCTCCCCAGCTTTGTAATTCCAAAACTTTGTACAGTAAATTTATGAACATTCTACAATTAAATATAAAAATTTATACTACTAGATACAAAATTTTATACATGAATATTTGAAACCTTTCACAAATATATACTGACATAAAAAATTAACACTAAATTCAATAACTTTGCACTTTCAACTCAAGATCTTTGAAAATCACTTGTCAAAAATATTTTAGTAAAATAAACTCAGAACTTTGTAGTCCCAATCAGAAAACTTTATAGTAGCATGTTATAAATTTTTGTACTCTTGTGAATCCAACTTTACTCTTCCAAAAATCTAAAACTTTGTGATAGCACATTTAAAAATTTGTACTTCTAGATCAAATACTTCATAATTAAAAAAAATTTGCGTTCCCATATTGGGAACTTTGTCCTAGCCTATCATAAACTTTGTACCTCTCAGTTCTAAACCTTTATCTGGAAAAAATTTACAGTCCTGAACATTAGAACATATAAACTTTAGAAATATAACATTACTAACTTTGTACTCTGAACTCCAAAATTTTGTAATTCAAACAAATTTAGCATCTAATGTAAGGGACTTCATACCAAAGTATATTGAAACACATACTTATGGAGTTTTACCACAACAATCAATGTGCCTTGGTCTCACCTGAATGCTTGCGAAGTGTTGTGGAACAAACTCTTGTTTCAAAGCTGCCTTAGCCTGAGCTGTACAGAATAGGAGTTTAGTAAGCCTCTTGTTAATGGACAAATCATAGTTACAAAACTCATAAAAATGAATTATCCATGGTTTAGTGAAAACAAAAAAAGAACCTACTGCACAAATGCCTTGGCAAAATTACCAAAAAATACTAGAACTCAAAAGTATTAGTTTATTTTTTGATGGAGAGTGCTAGGCACCGCAAGGTAGTACCTTAAAAAACAAATAGTATTCAAAAACTTTGTGTTGGCACATCATAAAAAAATTTACTCCTAGATACAGAACTTTGTGCTCCAAAGTCACGAACTTTTTAACTGAAAATTTTGCATTCTGAAGTTGGGGACTTTGTACTAGCCTATTATAAACAATTTACTTTTATATACAAAAATTTTAACCTATACATAGAATATTTTCTATATCTCAACTCTCGTATTGCACTTTAAAACTTTTGTACTGGAATGTTGCAAACTTACAAAATTATAATATAGAACTTTGATCTAGCATTCAAGCTATGGGTATAAACTGAAGAATTTTAGCCCAGACACAAATTTAAGCTAGAAAATCTAAAAATATTGATGTTCAGCTAATGGGCGAATGAAATAATTTACCTTCATGATTGGGAAAAAGAAAATTGTGTTTAGTACAAAAAGAGACAATATAGGTCAATATTGTTGTTCATAAGATACTCTATTGTATTAATGTTATAAAACAATTATTATGGCAATGATATTACTAGTTCTAGTGCTAAGGTGCAATGATTGGCAAAGGATAATGTATTTAGTCTCATAGAGAAATCTCAAAATAACAGAAGGATACAATGTGACCTTATCAAGCTAGTTTCTTTGATGAC
The DNA here is from genome assembly GCF_016808335.1 of Panicum virgatum. NCBI lineage: Eukaryota > Viridiplantae > Streptophyta > Magnoliopsida > Poales > Poaceae > Panicum > Panicum virgatum. Next base: position 44,108,618 of record NC_053141.1, on the reverse strand, counting down.
TAGTTAGATGGAAGGTTCAACTTTCATGCAAAAAAGTTGAAAAAAAATCTAAGAATGAAAAATGGATCATTTGAGCATTTTCAGCTAGTAGTAGCCTGCCCCCCCCCCATTAACTCATTGAGATGCTGGCTAGTTAGGGAGCTCTATACACCCGAAAAGATTTTAAAGAATTACAAATGTATAAGTAAAAACTTTATATATTATAGATTGCAAATATTTTAGACCATTGGGTATTGGGAACATTTTAATTACATGTACCAAAACTTTCTAATGCTATATCTAAAACTTACTACTAGCATATATTAAACATTGTATTTGTAGACCTAGAAATTTGTATAGAAACTCATTATTCTATTAAGTTGACTCATGATGCGGTGAAAAATAGTCTAGTGGTATCTTGATATCTGAGACAAACATCTAGGTAGTTTTAATGTCATGTATATGACGATGAGGGGGTGCTGATATCAATTGACCCCATGGTGCATTAAAATAGAGATGTCAAACCAAAAGGAAGAAAAAACTATGGTCATAGCTGAATCTCATACATAACTTGCTTAGATAGATATATGCAAAACTAATATCGTAATAGAAATGTTGCACAAAAATCAAAATCAAAATGAAAGATATCTAGTGTCCACCTAACAGGCAAGTGTATCTTGCATACAACTAGTAGTAGTATTAAAAAAATAAACACTCACAAAATCTAACCGGAAAAAGGAGATTTGGTAATAGTCCCAACACACTGCACAGGTTGAGCACACATAGCCTGCGCCTAGATTCCTGAATCACCGTAGCTCCCAAAAACTTAGAACCTGGAAAATAATGCCACTGGATATCTTACTAGCAGGCTACAAAATTATGAGAGGCACACGAACCCAATCAACTAACGATGGGATGATGAGTGCGAGGAGTTCTGGACCCTCTCCTTCCACCTCTGGTGCAGGTGCTGGACCTTCCACCTCGTCGTTGAAGTTGCCCACCGATGTGAGCGTAGAGGAAGACGAACGCGGGGAGGTCGCTTCCACCTCTTCACCAAAGACGTGAGCGGGAGAGGGGGGCGAGCTCCAATCCCTTCCATCCTTGGCGATGATGCAGCACTTTCGACATGCCACTGGAGTGCAGCCCACCTCATAGAGTCATCCCTTGCATCGTCGTGCCTCCACTCGTCGAAGATGAATCACGAGATTGACACGAAGGGGTCGCCCCCACTCCGGCGCCGTCAAGGACGAATCACCGGGCGGTGAGAACGACGCACAGGTAGGCCCTCGGGTTGGCGCACCCCTCGGAGAGGACGAATCGCCGGGCGGCGAGATCGGCGCACATGTGGATCCACTTCGCTCCCGACGTGCCTCCGCTCGTCGAGGATGAATCGCCAGGCGACAAAATCGATGCGCGTGTGGATCCCCTTCGCTCTCGACGCGCTTCCCACTCAGCGAGGATGAATCGCTGGCCGGCAGGCTCGATGCAAGTGTGGATCACCCCTCGCTCCCGGCGCACCTCCTACTCGGCGAGGATGAATCGCTGGCCGGCGGGATCGGCGGACGAGTTTGTCTAGAGGCGGAACCAGGAATTTGTTTTTTTATTACTAGGGGAGACCAACCATACTAATTTATATAAAAATTTAATCAAAATTTAAATTTTTTAATGTAAATTTGGGAGCGAGGGCCAGGCCCCTGCCCGCCCCCCTGTCTACGCCCCTGAGTTCATCCCCCTCGCCGTCCCGGTGAGGGTGATGGTGCGGCAGCAAGATTGAAGCGGAGAAATTTGGGGCTCGAGAAAATATCTGGCATGAATCTGCGATGGGGGCGGTGCGGTGGGGAATGGGAAAGTGATCTCAGTAATCAATTTCGAGTGGAGAAACACCACGGAATTCGAAATTCAGAAAGGCACAAACAGTAATACGACACGGGGTATGAAAAAAAGGAAGGTGGGGGTACAGAAGCTGGACTAATAAGGAGCCATCGCTGCTAAAGTCCCGGCGAACGAGCGTCAACTAAGAAATTCGCAATCATCCACGTATTTTACTCCTGTCACCGTCGCAGGCTCGCAGCCCCGATCCTCCAACGCCGCCGAGATCGAGCGCACACGATGCGCTCCGGCAGCGTCGCCGTGCTCCACGTCGCGCTGCGTCGCCGGCCTCCTTGCCAACGCTTCCTACACTCCTTCGGCCTCACGCACGCTCTGCGTCGGCGCGCAGCCTCGGCCAGGAGGTGGCCTCGCTGCACTAGGTTAGGGTCGCCGACGTCGTCGGCATCGGCCCGTCCATGACGGTCAGACCGCTTCGCCACCGAGATCGAGCGCGCGCTGCGCCCCGGCGGCGTCGCCATGCTCCGATCCACGTCCCGCTACATCACCGGCCTTCTTGCCAACGGCGTTGCCGTCCCGGGCCTCCCCTTCCTCGTTGGCGACCATGGTTGGGGGTAGCGTCCTTCTTGTTCTTGGCCGAGGCGGCACGTCACCATCCTCGGCAGTCGTGGCTGTGGCCACGGCTGCAGCCACGGGGACCTCGGCGTCCGCATCCTTGCAGGGCTCACCGTTTATTGCAGGGGCGACGCGTTCCGGTCCTCGACGGCGGCAGTGGTTGGGGCACGGGATCCACGCTCGCCATGGACTCCAGCGCTCGCCGTTTGTGGCCAAGGCGGGCGGCTGCTGCCCCTGGTTGTACACGAGCGCGGCTGGTTCCAGTTTCAGATGGACCCGGAGGCCGTGGCCGCACTGCTAAGGTCGATCTGCACTGAACACTAAGGTCTGCAATTTTTTCTCCTTCTCAATCCATGTCTGCAATTATTGATTATTTAATTGTTATGCTCATTCATTTTTTGTCGGCACATCTTGGAAGGAGAGAATAAGAGAAATGAGGAAGCATCTTTTGTTCCTGCTGGCATGATGAGATAGCATATGCTAGCTACATATTTGTTGAAATGCTTTTCCTTCCCAATGATTTGAAGTGACATGAAAGTAATCTTGAATTAGCCGTTGCTAACTAATAGGTGCAAAACTAGGAAAACTAGCTGTTCCCAGAATCCTTGTTAATTGTGAGGTGCTCTGTACTCATCCACACTTAATTTTTCTGTTTGTTTTGTCTTGAATTAGCAGTTATGTTCTGTTGACATCCATCGAGGCAGTGGTGGAGGACATCAAGAAGGAACTTTTTGGCGTACCAAACAAGGACGGCAAGATACATAATTAATATTACTGGAATAGTGAGTTTAATATTTTTTCCCTTCTATTTGTATTGTGGGCCTCTGAGTAATTGACAATATGATATCCGGCTTCTATTCCATTTAATTAGACTAAATTAGGCTCTATGCAATATCACAACATGAGGGAATTTGCTGATGAACTTATTTGTTTGCTCACTTATTTTAGAAAGAAGACTCTGGTTTTTACTGGAATAGAAATCTTAAGAACTATTAAGTACCCACAAGTCATGGCTTATTTAAGAATGGTGTTATGTCACTAAAAGTTAGCTGTTTTTAGCGAATTGGCTGCGTTGGAAGAAAAGAGGGTACGACTGTGCAAGTAGCAAGAACCAGATGGAGAATTAAACCAGATGGGAGGAGGTATGCTATGTTCATTGTGATCACTGACATTTTCTTAGCCTGACACATCTCATTCAACTTTTCATTTCAAGCATACATTAGCACTTATAAGCTTAAATATGAAGTACATAGAATTAGAAAAAAAAATGTTTATTTCACCTCCAAACCTTGCTTTGGAGCTGCAAATTGTACTCTAATATGATGTTGTTTGACGTGCAATTATGCTTCCAATACTCATTGTCCTGACATGAATTTGGTTCCATCTTCAATCTAGGCACCCTTGATTAACTGCTCTGTTCTAGCTGACTGCTCGGCAGTGGCAACGATAGCACTCAGGGACCTATTGGCTTTTAGGTTATGTACCATTATAATTGCATCAGCAGCTTGGCTCTCTCTCTCTCTCTCTCTCTCTCTCTCTGATTTTTAGGAGCAAGCCCACCACCGCAGGGATATTCAAATATCAGCTTACGCAGGTAAGCATCATAGGACCAGCGAGATTTCAAATGTCAGGTATGTGGAATGCTATTTCTCTCTTTGATGCAACGAAATTAAAGTAAGATACTATTTGCCAAGTTTCTATTTGTTGAAGATTTTGTGACAGAGCTGTCAGAATCCTAAGCTTACTTGATATATTCAGCGGAACTGATTTAACTTGGGGTTTGATGCACTTAATCTTTGGTAACTTCAAGTCATATACTTCCTCCGTCCCAGAAAACAAGTCATCCTAAGAATTTTAGAAAAGATTAACAAGAATTTAAAATGACCACATTTGCCCCTATTTATTATCCATATTTGACAGTAATTGATATTTACATGCATATGCACCTTTCAATTAGGGTAAGATGACTTGTTTTTTGGGACAAATTTTGAATCCTAGAAGAATAACTTATTTTTTGGGACAGAGGGAGTACTCAGGCTTCGATTATATGAGAACTATAATTATGACAAGCTTGCTTGGAGGTCATGGACTCTTAAATAAGCTGCGTGAGAGTACCTCGAGAAACTTGGATGTCTAATGAGTTTAACTGGTCAGTTAGAGAGCAGCTAAATTTTAGAGTCATTTTGAAGGTATTGAACCAGTTAATTCATAAGCACGTTGAATAGTACGAGATCAAAGATATGCCCAAACCAGATTTTGTTGTTTGTTGAGGCACAACACATCGATCTATACACTATTATCGACCCATAGCCTTCACTTATTGCTACATTTTTTTATCTTTTTGTTCAGTATTTTGCCTTTAAAAGGTGCAATCTCTTTGTGCTTCACCAGTATATTTTCATACTGAACTTCTGTACTTTTCTAGATGGATGAATGTGCAACATCTAAGATCATTTCTAACAGATGAACTCATCAAGGCTTTTGAAGATTGGTGGAAGGACATCGGCATTCTCCAGGAGTCTGAAAGTGGTTTTGCAAAGGTAAAAACTGTTGTTTGCCTTTTTTTTCTTTTTGGGTGCGGGAAGCCTACGGCACTGGGTACGCTCTCTTGTGCACCTAGGGTCTCTCTATATTGGAAGTACATATTAAAAGGGGTCACATATGCCAATGCATCCAGCACATCGTTTGATACCAGTAGCAGTTCTTTTTGCTTAGCTGGTATTCATGCGGCATGCAATTTCCAGTGAGTTATCAATTTTCATGGATGCGGATTCCGATGGTATTGTTCTCCCTCTGTCACAAATTTTTATGTTATATATGTTGTGTCTAGATACATATAGTAGAATCTGATGCCCTTGTGTTTAAATTGCTACCTTGTTTTTGGCACCTGCTTGCTTTTGCTTGTTCAATACGCTGTACATGTGGCTAATGTTCTATTTTATGAGTCTTCTTCAAAGTCTTACGGGAATCATAGGTTTATTTGATCCTAGAGTTTATAAGATTACAAGGCAGCTGAAAAGCTTCTAATCGCATCCTTTTAATTGTTCTGTGCCAGTGTGCCTAAAGCTTTAGTGTGTTGTGCTGAAAATCGACAGCTTTCAAATGGAAGGGTAAGTTTTATTGGGACAGATGAAGAGATGTGCTGGAGAGAGGAAGAACATAAAAACTATGGAGTGAGTTGCTTGGCTTGGATGTTTTAACTTTGTAGATGTTAAATCTGTACATTTGGAAAGACTAAATGTTTTTTATTGATCCTTGATAAAAGGAAAAATAGTGGAGTTTAACTTGCTTGTTGAATTTCAATATTAAGGTGTATCGAGAAAAGTTTGTTGAATTCATCTTAGTTTGGTATACTGGTGATGATATCCCTTTCTTCTCTATTTGAAATAGGTTCGGGATGTTTAGATCATTTTTCTTATGATGCTCGGCTTAGGGCTAGACCGGTAGTGGCAACAACGTCAGAAAAGGATGGAACTGGTGTTCATGGAGGAAAAGGTCGTGGACAGCTCACCAAGGAGTTGCTATCATAATTTGTTTTGGTAGCTTATTGGAGTTAAACGTTAAAGAATCTTTGGATCATTGGCATGTGCAATTTATTTTTGGACATGGTGGTTAGAATTTAAAATTGTGGTACCTCTTTCTGATCCGGCTTTGTGTATGATAAGAAAAGAGTGCGCGGAAGTAGTTGGGCCGAAAGTGCTGACATGAATTAGTTAGGCCGAAAACGTAGCGCGCAGCTGCACACGTATGCTGCCCGTGTGTGCGATTTGTATCACATTGCGGACCCAGGATGCGCGTTATCAGCTTATAAGCACGGTGTTTCAGCGCTCTTTTGGGAAAATTGATTTCATAGTATCGAAAGGTTGCTACTTCAGTAAAACACCACAAGAAAATTTTGACTCCGTAAAAATACATTCTATTCTGTGGCTGATGCTGGTTTGTTGTGAGAGAAAAACACTACCGATGATTGCCAGCAGAACAGAGTGATAGTTACCCCGCCGCCCATGAACTTTACCGTCAAGCGCTTTCCTCGTGGACGGCGGCGAGGTGAGGCATTAGCTTGTTAATTATATATTTTTTCATATATATATATATATTGAATATTTTTCTATTTTTATCACAACTGAGATCTTGTTTTGTTTTCACCATATATAGCTTTTATAATTTTTTAAAAGTGTTTGTTGCAACTAAAATTTTAAGGTGATTATTTTTTACGAAACATTGTTTTTTAAATATGTGCCGCACGCACCCTACTAGTTGAATAAATGGCCGTGGGGTACAAACCTTGGACGCGAAGGAAACTAAGTCATGGATGCATGCAGATGCAGATATAGAAATTAAACCAACTCCACCATTTTTTCTGGTCTAGTACATGTGATCGATGCAAGGGTGCTTCCTAGGTGACACCCTTGGCATCGACAAATTGTGTCCTCTCCTGCGTTTGTTGTTCTATAAATACGAGCCCATCTGCATCCATTGCTCTGCACAAGGTAGAAGAGAGCTCAAGTAGAACTGTAGAAGTAGTAGTTGCAGCAGAGGTTCACCTGCGGCCGCAGAGGGGAGGAGGAGGACGACGAGAAGCGAGCGAGCGAGAATGTACAACGCGCCACCGCAGCAGGACATGTCCTACTACGACCACTGCCAGAAGCACCACGAGAAGGGCTGCCTCTACGCCTGGTACGTGAGCTAGAGGACACCCTTCTCCTTTCGCCGTTTTATTCAGCCGTGCAGTCAGTTTGGCTACCGGATTTCAGAGCTAGGGAGCTGCAGGGGTTCTGATCGAGAGCCAGTGGTTCAGCACATGTTCATCAGAATTCTGAATCCAGCAAAGCGTCCGCGGCCTGAACAAAGAACGGCGATGCGGACGACTTGCTGAATCCAACAACAACAAGCTTGCTGGTGCCGCCGTGCCGTGCCGCCGCGCTCTCAAGATCCACCGCACGCCGCCACGCCGCGCACGCACTTGGCACGGCCGTCCAGCTGCCGCGCCCTCAGCGAACCTAGTCCGCCACCCACCCAGCGGTCGAAGGCGTCCACCAGTAGTACACGCCCAGAGCTTCCGTCCGTCGAACTGCGCGCACCGCCGCGACGGCGACGCCGTCGATACGACGACTGCACCATGTCCGCGGCAAGCTGGAACATGTCGCGAACAATTCTGGACCCGGGACGGCGTGGCGGGGCGGCCGTATCGCCAATGGCGCCGGCTGGGTCGGACCGCAGAGTGGACGGTATTTCGTCTAGCGTCCGGGGTGGACGGTAAATGAAATACCGTCCACCCCTGGGCCTCTCCCGACCGTTGGATCCGAAGCGTGCGGTTGTGATCGCCGCAGATAGGGAGCGAGGCCCGCACCCACGCCGTCCGCGCGACGTGCTGCCTGCCGTCGACCCTTCGACGAAGCGCTGCCAGGCCAGCGGCATCCGCGAGCTTCACGCCGGCACCGGCACCTGCGCGGCGGCGCCGGCGACTCTGTTCGCTTCCACGCCGTGGGCAGGCCGGTGGCGCCGGGCGGCGGGCGCGGCCATCCCCTCGCGAGCGCCGCCGCCGGGCAGTAGCTTCCTCCCGTCGTCTTGTCATCTTGAACGCGTGCGCCTCCACACGGCGCTCGAATGACGTCGAGGAAGCACGCCGTGGTGATGCGCGGCGGCGCACCATGCACGGACCATGTGCAGAGGGGCCATGAAGAGAAGGGATGCATCTACGCATTGGTAGAATCCGATTCAGTTTCAGAGTCCAGTTTCAGTTACATGGCCTGAAACTTCAGCTGGCTGATCGTTCACTCTTTATCTTTTCACCTTGTTTCACCATCTAACATTCACTACCGTTATTCACTCACGATATCATTTGACTTTATTTATTTGGACGTGAAATCGTTGATCAATCGTTAAGCATCTTGCTCTGAAAGTTTTCTTTGTGCTGAACTAACTCTGCTCCCTCTCATGTGTCTGCTCAACTGCCCTTCACTCGCAGCATCTTCACGGCGCTGTGCTGCTTCTGCTGCTACGAGACCTGCGAGTGCTGCCTCGACAGTAATCGGTGATTTGCCTGGTTATAAAGATTAATCTGCGAGTGCTGTCGACTGCCTCTGCCGCTGCTGCAACTAGGCCGCAGATGATTTGGCAGCCTGCTTCCTTTAGTCTGGTTTTAAAGAACGTGATAGAGCATGTCGTAGTAGATGAAGAGAGCATGTTCTGTCAGTAACTCAGTATGAGCATTCGTGTGTCCTGAACAAGATTCTACTATAGTACTGTAACCAACCATGGTTTGAACTGCCGCATCGTATTATCCGATTCAGATTCAGATTCTGAACCCATCTCATTCGTTAGCCTGAATTTATCATTAGAACCGTCTGTCATGTCTGCGAGCCCACACTCGTATCTGCTTTAAAGTGTAAAAATTAGCTTCGCAACTTAGCAAAGGCATCGTTTGAGAATCTGGTGAAAGGCTACTGAGCTTGAACAATGGACCCCACCTTTTTATGATCAATGTGAGAGCACAACATCCACCAATTGGTTCGGTACCGGACGAGCAATATGAACGTTAACATCAGGGAAACAGAGCAACTGGGAAAGAGTATCGATGCTTTTGTCAGCTGGAAATTCTCAATTACAGTTTATTTGTACCGAATTCGTTGAGAATGTCTGCTCAAGATCAAATGGTTTTGATACATTTCTTACTGGGCTCCCATTTGTTAGGAATTTCCCACTGAATTTTTACTGTATTGGCTTACTGTGCTGTTAAAAATTATGTAGTTTTGCAATGTTTACAGTCTCGTGCGAAGTAGCAAGGATAATGAAATATTCCAATCCACAAAGTCAACTTCTTTCTACTAAGAATCACACTTGCAGTGTCTAACAAACACAAAAGATTTCCCTACAATCCAAAATTATTAGGATTCCTCAACCAATAAAACAAAAAAATGGTTCCATTCCGCTACAACAAAACGCTGGTCGCTGGCACAACTATGTCCTGAAAACTTAGAGCTGAATCTATTAAAACTTCAGTCTGGGCGCTTGTTCTGAAGAATAGCCGCCTAGAGAAAGTGCTATGGCTTCATAGCCCAAGTTGGACATTGCCCAACACCATAATCTACATGCTCCCAAGTGTCTAAAGCTGCTTTGTTGCGTGTCTTGAAATTGGATGCTGACTTCCTTGTAGCAACAGCCAAGGCCCAAGGGCAATGGTGAAAACCCAGAAGCTTATCTTTTAAGTTCATCGTGTATACTGCAATAGGGAGATAAGCAACTCTTATGCAGCTTTTCCAACTTTCTGCTTGCTCCTGCAGGATTTGACCTGACATCTTCGCAGGATACCTGTTCAGTGGATGAAAACAAGGGATCAAACTTTTAAACGGCTGAACAACAAACAACTTGATAGGGGATATTAAATACAGTAGCTTCTTTTATATGAGATGCCAAAGGGAAAATAATTGGACCATCTGCATTCTGCAATCCTCAAGTAGGCTGTAGCCTGAATAATTTATGCTGACATACAGTGGACGCAAGAATATTGCATCAATCTGGTGTTTCTCATGTGAGAAAGACAGCCTCAGACTGCCAAGTTCTCAGTTCAGTTGCAGGTTAAGCCCCATAACAACTCACCACAAAACATTAACTAAAAATAGAAAAAGAAAGACAAATGTTTGAATGAAGCCTTGTTGTTCCATGAGAAAGAGCATTAAATAATCCATGGATGTTCTGGATTGAGTGTTTCCATTACTGCAGAAAATAATGACAACCCTCAGTCTAGTTACATGATTAAGCTGCACATATTACCAGGTTTGCTTCAAAGTCCTGAATCCTTACCTGATAATAACCAGGGTGTATCTGTATCTCATGCCACTGGGATATTTGGCTCACCAAGGTTCACAAAAGACTCAGCACGCATCATGCGCAGAGTGACAGTGTCCCAAGAGATGAGATGGTCCATAAAGTTTGTAATATATGTTCGTCTATCATCCTGCAAAGTTGAAAAAGGAAGCACCACAGATGTTTTCTGCTAAATTAGAACTGACTTGCCAAATATAAAAATAGAACTAACTTTTAAGTACACAAAAAAAGAGAGGTGGAGCATACCTTGTAGTCTAAGTAGTAAGCATGCTGAACAAAAAAAAAAGGAGAGATGTCAATATTTGGTGTCATGTACGGTCGCACATATACAAGGCGGAGGCGCGCTCGCGACGTGCGCTGGACGGCTGAACGCGCGGAACGTGCGCGCGGCGAGCCATCTTCTAGTGGCTAGTTAGGAAAGCTAGGATTGTTATCAGTTTTGGTTCCTAGGGTTACGGAGGGATTTCCTCCAGTTGGTTTGTGGGCCGCCGGCCATATATATGCTGTAACCAGACTCTCGAAAGGCAAGCAAGATTGTTATCCCTAATCTCTTTCTCATCTCCAACCAAAGCCTGCGGCTGAGGGGCAAAACCTCGCCGGAGAAGACGGATCGCGACTACGAACTACGTAGTCGGGGTCCCGCTACCCAAGGATTCCACGTCCTTGACAACCTGGTATCACGATCTAGGCGATCCAACTCTTCCCGCGCCTCCTCGCCACCACCGCCAGCCGCCGCTTCATCTAGTTCCTGTCGTGCCCCATCACTCCCACCTCGCCGCGCCGCCATAGGTGACGCCGCCGCCAACGATGCCTTGCAGGCCACCCTGGACTCCCTGGCCGAGTCTCTCAAGCTCCTCCAGACGACCGTGGAGGCCAACGCCCTGGCCATCCAGCGCCTGGAAGCCGCACGTGCTCCGCCAGGCGGCTCGTCGTTCTCCTCCGGGACAAGCGAACATCATCAGGATCGACCGCCGCGTCTCCAAAAACTCAACTTCCCATGCTATGACGGCAAGTCCGATCCGCTGATCTTCATCAACCGCTGTGAATCCTACTTTCACCAGCAACAGATCATGGAGGAAGAGAAGGTCTGGATGGCGTCGTACAACCTCGAGGAGGGCGCCCAACTCTGGTACTATCAAGTTCAGTAAGACAAGGGCACTCCCTCGTGGCGCCGCTTCAAGGACCTTCTCCAGCTGCGCTATGGGCCGCCGCTCAGATCCAATCCGCTCGGCGAGTTGGCGGCATGCCACCGCACCGGGTCTGTGGCGGAGTACCAGGAAAGGTTCCAAGCACTTCTTCCCCGTGCCGGCCGTCTGGACGAGGCACAGCGCGTCAAGCTGTTCACCGCCGGACTACTTCCGCCGCTCAGCCATGATGTGGAGATACACAACCCACAGTCATTGGCGACGGCCATGAGCCTCGCTCGCCGGATTGAGCTACGCAACAGCTACGCCGCGCCGGCCCCACGCGCGCCCCAGCGCGACCGGCCACTCTTGCCAACACCGGCACCGCGTCTAGCCCTGCCGGCACCCGCAACGGATACGGCGCCCAAGCATGCGCCTGCCACGGTCACGGTGGAGGGCCGGCCAGTTCGCAGATTGACTCAGGCGGAACAGGAGGAGAGGCGCCGCCTGGGCCTCTGCTATAACTATGATGAGAAATTCGGCCGCGGCCACAACAGGGTCTGCAAGCGGCTATTTCTCCTCGATAGCGCCATCGAGGACGACCCGGAAGACGACGTTGCTGATGAGGAGATCGCCACCAACGAGTCCCCGCACATCTCCCTCCACACGATCGCCGGCGTCTCCGTCCGCGACACCATGCAGATCAGGGTGTCCGTGGGCGCCGCCGTCTTCACCGTGCTCCTCGACTCAGGCTCCACACATAACTTCATCGCCGAGGAAGCGGCTCTTCGTTCCGGCCTACCCATGCAGCGGCGTCCATGGCTCACCACGACGGTGGCGAACGGTGAGCGCGTCACGTGCCCGGGCGTTCTTCGGCACGCCCCGTCGTCATCGGCGACGACACGTTCTGCGCCAACCTCTTCGTGATGCCGCTGGCCGGATACGATCTGGTGCTCGGTACCCAATGGCTGGCGGCGCTGGGGCCGGTGCTCTGGGATTTTGGCGCCCAGACCATGACCTTCCAACGACACGGGCGCACAGTGTGCTGGGCGGGCGGGCCGAGCACTGGAGAACTGAGCCTCGGGACGGTGACAGCCAGTGACTCCCTCCTGGTGGAACTCCTGGACTCTTTTGGGGACGTCTTCGCTGAGCCCTCGGGGCTGCCCCCCAAGCGCGCACACGACCATCGCATCACCCTCAAGACGGGCGCGCAGCCGGTGGCCGTCCGGCCATACAGATACCCTGCGGCCCACAAGGATGAGCTAGAGCGGCAGTGCGCTGCCATGATCGCTCAGGGCATCGTCCGACGCAGCAACTCGCCGTTCTCCTCGCCCGTCATCCTCGTCAAGAAGCCCGACGGGTCGTGGCGATTCTGCATCGACTACCGCGCCCTCAACGCGCTCACCGTCAAGGACGCGTTCCCCATCCCCGTGGTCGACGAGCTTCTCGATGAGCTCCATGGGGCACGGTTCTTCACCAAGCTGGACCTACGTTCCGGATACCACCAGGTGCGCATGCGGACGGAGGACGTTCACAAGACCGCGTTCCGCACCCACGACGGCCTCTACGAGTTCCTGGTGATGGCGTTCGGGCTCTGCAACGCTCCGGCGACATTCCAGGCTCTCATGAACGATGTACTTCGCCCCTTCCTCCGTCGTTTCGTTCTTGTGTTTTTTGACGACATTTTGATATATAGCAAGACTTGGGCGGATCATCTTCGCCATCTCCGCGCCGTCTTCTCCGAGCTGAGGCGGCACCAGCTCTTTGTAAAGCGCAACAAGTGCGCTTTCGGCGTCCCGTTTGTCTCCTACCTCGGGCACGTCATCTCCGAGGCCGGTGTGGCCATGGATCCGGCCAAGGTGCAGGCCATCGTCGATTGGCCGGCGCCGCGCTCGGTCCGTGCGGTCCGTGGCTTCCTCGGCTTGGCGGGGTACTACCGCAAGTTCGTCCACAACTACGGCACCGTTGCCGCACTGCTGACAGCCCTCCTCAAGGACAGCTTCGCCTGGGACGACGCGGCAGCCGCGGCGTTCGCGGCGCTCAAGATCGCGGTCACCACCGCCCCGGTCCTCGCCATGCCGGACTTCGCCAAGGCCTTCGTCGTCGAGTGCGACGCGTCGTCGCACGGGTTCGGCGCGGTGCTCGGCCAGGACGGCCACCCGGTCGCCTTCTTCAGCCGACCCGTCGCACCCCGTCACCGCGCCCTTGCAGCCTATGAGTGAGAACTCATCGGTCTCGTCCAGGCTGTTCAGCACTGGCGGCCATACTTGTGGGGTCGTCGCTTCATCGTCAAGACGGACCACTACAGCCTCAAATACCTCTTCGACTAGCGCCTGGCCACGATACCCCAACACCATTGGGTCGACAAACTGCTGGGGTTCGATTTCTCCGTCGAGTACCGGTCGGGCGCGTCGAACACGGTGGCCGACGCTCTCCCGCCGCGACGACGACGACGGCGCCCTGCTGGCGATCTCGGCGCCCCGCTTCGACTTCATCACACGCCTTCGACACGCCCAGGCCACGGATCCGGCCCTGGTCGCCATCCACGACGAGGTCCGCGCGGGTACACGCGCCGCTCCCTGGTCGGTGATCGACGACATGGTCGCCTACAGAGGGCACCTTTATATACTGCCGGCCTCACCCCTTTTGCAGGAGATCATGACCGCCGTGCATGAGGACGGCCACGAGGGTGTCCACCGCACGCTGCACCGCCTCGGACGCGACTTTCACTTCCCCAGCATGCGGCGCTTGGTGAAGGACTTCGTGAGGGCGTGCACGACGTGTCAGCGGTACAAGTCCGAGCATTTGCACCCGGCGGGACTGCTGCTCCCAATGCCCCCTCCGTCGTCTGGGCGGGCATCGGCATCGACTTCGTGGAGGCGCTACCACGGGTGCACGGCAAGACGGTCATCCTCTCCGTCGTGGACCGCTTCAGCAAGTACTGCCACTTCGTTCCCTTGGCTCACCCGTACACTGCCAAGACTGTGGCGCAGACCTTCTTCGCCGACGTCGTGCGCCTCCACGGCATCCCGCAGTCCATCGTCTCGGACCGCGACCCGGTGTTCACTTCGACATTCTAGCGCGAGCTCATGCGCCTCGTGGGCACGAAGCTGCACATGACGTCCGCCTTCCACCCTCAGTCCGACGGCCAGACGGAAGCCGCCAACCGAGTCATCGTGATGTACCTGCGCTGCTTCACCGGCGATCGTCCCCAACAATGGATGCGCTGGCTGCCGTGGGCTGAGTATATCTACAACACATCCTACCAGTCCTCGCTCCACGAGACGACGTTCCATGTGGTCTACGGCCGCGACCCGCCCACCATCCGCTCGTATGAGCCGGGTGAGACTCATGTGGCTGCAGTCGCCCAGGAGATGGAAGCACGTGAAGCTTTCCTCGCCAATGTGCGTTATCGCCTGGAGCAGGAGCAGGAGCAGGCGGTGCAGAAGCGCTACTACGACCGCCAACACCGGCCGGTGTCCTACCAGGTCGGCGAGTGGGCTCTCCTTCGGCTTCGTCAGCGGGCTGCGGCGTCCCTTCCGTGCACCACCACGGGGAAGCTCAAGCCCCGCTTCGTCGGCCCCTATCGCGTCACCGAGCTCATCAACGAGGTTGCTGTTCGCCTGGAGCTTCCCCAGGGCGCCCGTCTGCATGATGTGTTCCACGTGGGCGTCCTCAAGAAGTTCGTCGGCACGCCCCCGGCCTCGCCTCCTGCGCTTCCCGCCATCCACCACGGTGCGGTGGTTCCTGAGCCTCTCCGGGTCGAGTGCACTCGTTTGGCACGCGGCGTTCGTCAGGTGCTCGTCCATTGGCGCGGCGAGATGGCAGAGTCGGCTACATGGGAGGACCTCGACGACTTCCGCGACAAGTATCCGGCATTTCAGCTCGAGGACGAGATGGACCTCGAGGGGGGGGAGAGATGTCATGTACGGTCGCACATATACAAGGCGCAGGCATGCTCGCGACGTGCGCCGGATGGCTGAACGCGCGGAACGTGCACGTGGCGAGCCATCTTCTAGTGGCTAGTTAGGAAAGCTAGGATTGTTATTAGTTTTGGTTCCTAGGGTTACGGAGGGATTTCCTCCAGATGGTTTGTGGGCCGCCGGCCATATATATGCTGTAACCAGACTCTCGAAAGGCAAGCAAGATTGTTATCCCTAATCTCTTTCTCATCTCCAACCAAAGCCTGCGGCTAAGGGGCAAAACCTCGCCGGAGAAGACGGATCGCGACTATGAACTACGTAGTCGGGGTCCCGCTACCCAAGGATTCCACATCCTTGACATTTGGCACAAAGTAGGATTTGGAAACTTGGAGTCAATGTCCTTACCTCCCATAAGTCTAGGCTGGCAATTGGCTGCAAGAAGAGAATATGGGATGTCATTGCGAAGTATATACTAAAAATGTTACTCTAAATATTTCAATGTATACATCAACAGAAAAAGCAGTCTAGTAAACATACAATATCGCCAAAAGCAAGTGGGGAGATGGCATTTCTTGTATGGACCACTGAAAGTTTTCTCTCATTTCTCTTCACTGCAACAAACATTCAGCAGAATATAACCTAAACTTAGAAATTAGCTTTAGAAATAGCACACCAGAAAATCAGCAAGTTTGATCAATACTGCCTGTACATGAAAGATAATGGAAGGAAACTTACAGAGAAGCCAAACCCAACCAGACCCCAATAGTTGTAAGGCTGAGGAAATAAACTCTTCCCTGAAATTAGTAAACGAGCCAAAATCCTTTTCAATCTGCTGCAAAACACCTCCCTCAGGTAAGCCACCACCTTCTGGTTGCATTGATTCCCAGAAGAAGTGATGGTTCCAGACCTGCAAATCAGAAGACAGAAGGTTGAAGCTCTGAAAACTATCATCTGTTGGTCAAAGCACAACATGCGGTATTTTTGCACTACCCCCCCCCCCCCCCCAACACACACACACCCCAATAATGAAAACAAGTGACACGAAGCAAATGGGGTATGAAAACAAACTTCAATAAATCATCAACAAATTACCTGCGCTGCATTATTATATTCTGGTAATGGATTGCCATTGTTGTACGCTTCTTTTATCAGCTCCTCCAGAGTGTATCCATACAGCGGGCTGCTAGCAAGCTGCTTATTTAAGCACTCCACATAATCCCGATGGTGTTTACCCCAATGAAGTTCAACTGTTCTCCTGCTCATATAAGGTTCCAGAGCCTCCTGAACATCAAACCACAAAAGCAACCTAAATGTTAAAATTTTGACGCTCTCGTAATGACAGCACCCAAATATGTTTAGAAAGCTCACAGTACATACCAGTTTATATGGCGGAGTTGTGAGCCCATAATAGGACACAATTTTTGAAAATCTACAAGATAGACCACCCTGCCTCCGTATTCTCTGCAATAAACACCATGCACAAACAGAACCTCAATATCTAGCATGTCGAGCAGCAGCTTAGAGTCTTAACTAAACCAGCAATATCGATGTGTCGCGTTCTGTGCCCAACTGCACATTATAGGCAACAGTGAGTGTAGAGCAGAACAATGCAATATCTGACTGTTCCAAGCAAAGGAATGCTGCCCAAAAGAAACAATTAATTGAAATGATCTTTCGTAGTCCAGCTCAATTTAATCCTCACACACTCACATAGGCATTTACAAAATCATACAGTACATTTTTAGAGTTTTAGAACTTACAGCACTTTTTTTTTGAACGAAAACACATCCTGCTTTTATAGAAAGCGAAGAACTTACAGCACATAAGCATCAAGAACCGTAAAAGAGCGCAGAGTGACAATATAATTATTCAATAAACCAATGCATGCTTCCATTCCATGGGCCAGCTTACAAACCAGCAAGTACCCAGTCAGCTCCAAAACTGAGTTTCTAAACTCCAACACAATTTATCGCCAGCAGAAGACAACAAGCCAGAAATTCTGGTGATTTGGTAAGTAAATAAGATAACTTGAAACAAACCCTGAACCAATTTGAGCATACCTGCTTGCGCGTCCAGTCAGATTGGAGTGTGGCCACAGCTGGCGCGAGGGAGGCGACGGGGCGCGCGGGAAGGGCGGGTTTCCTGGATGAGGTGAGGGGTAGATTAAGGATTAGGGCTTGCGGGGCCTTGCGGTGTTGGACAAGCAGGAGTGGTTGGGGAGGCGAGGGGAGCGAGAGGAAGAGCAGCGCCGGCGGCGGCATGTCGCCGAATGGGTTGCGGACGAGTAGACGGGCGCGGACGACGGGGTGGGAGGTGCCGAGAGGGTTTATCTTGTGGGTTTTCTGCCAAAAAAAAAGGAGGGTTTATCTGGTGGCACATACTAGCAGTAACTATGAAGATTTTATATCCGTTTAATGTTCTGAAATCCGTTTTTTATATCCGTTTAATCAAAGCCGGGATCAATGTTATCCCTTAAATTAAGAACTGGCTAGCAAAGGATTTATTAGCAGGAAATAAAAAATTAGTCAATTTTCTTCTCACTGCTCCTTCTATTTTTATTTACATATCATATTAAATTTGTCTTAAGTCAAATTTGACAAACTTTGACTAAATTTCTAAAAAAGTAATAATAATTAAAATATCAAATTTATTTTATTGAATCCACCATAAACTATACATTGATAGTGCATATGTTGGATAGTATAGTTGTTATATTTTCTATAAACTTGGCTAAAATTTGCTAAGTTTTTTAGGACAAACCTAATACGATATGTAAATAAAAATGGAGAAAGTATTTGCAGAGTTACACGTTATTATAATTTAATTAGTCGAAACGCAACTGTATTGTTACACTAATATTGTACTCTAAGAATCTACACTTAAAGCCTGCACACATTATATCAAAAATCTTATTATTTTTATAAAAAAAGTGCACATAAATTCAAACTGATTGTGTGACGCAGCAACTAAGATGCAAAATTATGTATGTGATGTACTCGAGCATTGACTGGCCGAACAGCGAGTCAAGCCTTCAGAATACACAACGGTGGGGGACTTCCCAAACCAGTAGCGACAACGGGTATCACTATCAGGCCCTCCACAATATTGGTATAGAGTGATGCTTCAAATGGAGAGAGAAGAAATTAGCATAACTTAAACCTTCCCACTAATAAGCTAGACGACACGTTCTTGCCGTCCCAAAATCTCTCCACAGTTTTCATCATCATCAGACCGAGACTAGCGCCGATCGGAGCAGCGTTCAGGTAGCACAGATCGCCAGAGCAGCGTTCAGTTAGCTGTGCTACGGCCTACTACGGGGACCTAAGTTATTAATTTTTCAGTCCTACTACTAGTGAAAGCACCATCTACAGTTTCGCATCACTGAACTCGAACGCCGTCCAAATGTCAGACACTGCGCATGCCGGATGCAGGGTTGTTGGGCTAGGCGGCCGGCGCAGGCGGCAGGCTCCCAGGCTTCGCCGGCTCCGGCGGTTCAGATGGTACCACCTTCATGCTGATCTTCGTTGTATATCACCAGCTGCTTGTTGTTCTCCAGTGGAGCTGCCCAGGAGATGGGTTGCCCTGAACCAAGAAACAGAACATGGGATCAGATGGTTGAGAATATTGAGCATGCAATCAGGTGAATGTCGAAATACTAGTCCATGTCAGAAAGCGAATGTCCCAGGCACAACTGTATCTGTACATGAACAACCGATTGGATATAGCATATGGATGCAGTTGGAAAACAAATGTCCTGAAGCTATAACACATCAACCAATAGCATAGTAACAAGCCATCTGGCAAAGCGTTCGTTTACTTCTACATTTTGGCAAATATTGAGGTCATGAATTCAACAGATGGTTTCAAAGACATACCCATGCCCCCAACCAAAAAGGCAAACTAGAAAACATTGAATGTAGGATGTCCAATTTATGTAATACACATTAGCACATTACCTTCTTCCAGTTGGAGAAGTTTACTTGATCCTGTATGGGTGAAGCCACTTTGGCTTGTCTGGGAACGCTTTCTAACATAGTCCTTTTGCAGTGGTGCCGGTGCCTTGAATGAAAAATGAGATAACTCCACACCTTGTGCGACGTATTCTGGATGCTCTGCGAGGTACCTATCCAAGCATGGAATTAAAAGAATTAGAGAACTAGTATAAAATTGCTACCACTGATCAACAATTTTGGGAATAATTGTAGGCTGGTAGATAGCCATTAATTGCATGTAGTCCACAATCTACATGCATATAAAACTGGACATGAGCACTAATATATTTAAGGGAAGAGGTTAAAATGAGAGTTGAGTAGTTGACCAAAAGGACTTGACATACTTCTCAACTTCATTCGTTGATCTCAGTTGAACTCCAGTAGGGGACCTATAGTACCTGAAATCATGAATAAACATCAATAAGCACTCTACCAATGTATCCGAAATGTCACATATATTGGTTACAGATCATAGGAACACAAATTATGCAGCAGGGTACATACGTTACCTCTTTCCAGTATTTCCATCCCCAACACAAATCTTCAACATAAGTGATGGGGGAAGAAAAATAGTATAGAAAAATGACAATGCTAGAACAACATAAACATGGTAATAACATGAATCTGGGTGAGGATTTGACTGCAGTAAACAACATCGGCTGCAGCCTGCCGGTATAAATATATTGATTGAAGGGGAACTGGTTTGTGTAATATTAAACTACAATACAAATTACTCCCATTCCTTTAAGCAATTAAAAGTTAGTTTTTTTATTTGTTTGTTGCCATGGACTAGGAACTTAGATCATAGATTATGTCAGCCAGGGGAAATGCAACAGACAGCACAAGTATGCATATGAGTTCAAAAGATCCTGGGAAGTAAGTAATAACTACGATTCCATTTGTTCAGAAATAAGCTGTCAGCCTAGAAAGCATTTAACTAGGTTAGACGAGAAAAATATTACTCACACATCAGCAAATTTTGTGCTTCCTTCGCCTCTTATCTTAATTAACCTTTCCCATCCTTGAGGAGCCTGTGCAATGTCAGGTTTATCAATTGCCCAAAGCTTGCTGCCATCCTGAGATACATCTGATGGATCATTGCATGTCACATCAGGCTTCCACTCACGGGCTTTTTCACAGACAAAAGGATCTTCTCGAATTCGCTCTCGAATTTCTTCATACTTCTCTTTTGTTGAAATAAGTCTCCATTTCTGGCATTTAGCACATTGAGCAGCAAAGGCTCCAATATTCACTGATGCACGCTTTGATGTCTTTGATGGCTTCGATGGTTCAAGTGACCAATGGTTTCCACTCTGCTCATCTTGTCCCCTAACACTTTTGTC
This sequence comes from Panicum virgatum, assembly GCF_016808335.1. NCBI lineage: Eukaryota > Viridiplantae > Streptophyta > Magnoliopsida > Poales > Poaceae > Panicum > Panicum virgatum. The sequence continues at coordinate 44,087,988 of NC_053141.1, read as the reverse complement.
ATTCTTATAAATGACTATTTGATGCAATGCATTGTCACACTGGTTACCATCTTTATCAGATGTCTTTTGTCTCTTCCAAGATGGTGGAGGATTGATCATGGGTTTTTCTGGGTTTGACTCCATATTTCTTAGGGACCTATTGAAAGTGATAGTAAAAAAAATTAATGTTAGAAGCTAAAATCTAGCTTGAAAAGACAATGAGTAGATATGCAAAATATACGCAGTTCAACTATAGCATTAGCCAAGATCTAACATATTGTAACTGTTGCACAAAAATAAGGTCTGAGCCTCTTAGGTCAGTGGCAATGTCAGTATGATGCTATAGCCTGCCATGGGCTTTGGAATTTGGAGAAAGGATCCAGAGAAAACATAATTTACAGAGGTCACTGCTAATAAGTTCTCTATGATGTGCTAAAGGAAGCATCTGCATAAACACATGATTAACTAGTATTTTCACATCCTTTTCATTTTGGTAGTATAAGGTTAGTTAATATACTGTAGAAATATCCAACATTTACAACTAACTAGAGGCAGTGTAACATCCTAAGATCTGTAGGCTAGATACTAGGAATCATTACTGCCTCCTTAGTAATGGGGCCTAACCAGTCAGGTTCACCAAGTTACTTTTCTCCAAACAAGGTATTTCTTGAATCAAAATGGAAATTTGTACATCAGGTTCACTATGGTATGGCATAAATTCTGAGCATTTAACAACTGAAGTACTGAACTAACTAGCACAACATAATTATGAAGATTCCTCAGCTCGACTCCAAGATATCTCTAGCAATAAAAATATTTACGAAGATGGTTCCTCATTAGTAAGCTTAGGAAATTGCCAATCTGATCCAGTTACAATGAGGTCCTCCATAACTTCCTATACACTAAGTAGAGCTAGTGCAGCACATACGAATAACCCTAGGTTAGATATAATCCATCATTAGCAACAGAAACACAGCATTAAGTTGCCAAAGCTATGTCAGCATTCCAATAACGTTAAGTTAAAGAGAAACGTTAAGAAGCTAAATTACTTGTTTCTTGCAAGCCTCTGAGCCACTTTCTTAGACTTGAACTTGTATGAATGTGTTTCAGAATTTTCAGACACAAAACATGTTTAAACCCGTCCATCAGCTATGTGCAAAATGGAAGGGTGAACAATAAATGATTCACAGACCTTCTGTTCATCCTTTTCTGGAAAAGGCGACATAGGTGAGTTTACCTTGGTCGGGAAATAAAACCAGCATTTCAATACCAATAACACATGCCCCTGGTATTCAAACAGTAGAGTGCTAATCAAACCAACATCACAAATCATGATGCCCCCCCCCCAACCCTGAATCACACACACTTCTATTTTGTATTTTCACCTCTTTCAGGATTGCAAAACATGAATCCTATCTTCTGTAGCCCTAATATCCTAAACCAAAATCCATCAGGATTTAGGCGTGTGAACACTCCAAGCACAATTATTTGGCCGCCTTGTTAGCAGGGGAACACGACTGGAAGGTAGAAACTAGAAACAACACAGGCGCATAATAACACATCCATCAGCACAAACTCTACCTAACATTCGATACAATACGATGCTAACACGAAAGTCCACCAGCAGAAATCTACAACCCAAAAAAAACGAAGCGAAATGCGGTGTGTGTGAGACTGTGAGTACCGCAAACAAAACCACAGTGATCAACAGCAGACACGAGGAGGGAGCGGAGCGTGTACTTGTAGCGCTCCCAGTAGCGGCTGCGGGGCGGCCAGATGGGCTGGTCGTTCTCCACGGGAACCTCCGGAGACGGGGCGGAATGCGGGGGTGACGGCGGCTCGCCAAGGCGTGCGTCGCAGGCGGCGTCGAGCCGCCGGAAGAGCTCGGCCCGGCGGGGATCGCGTCGAGCCGTGGTGTCCGGCGGGGGCGGAGCGCGCGTGGGCGCGCCTCGACGTACTCCGGCTTGCTCGCGGGCGCCGCCGCGGCCCGCGGGAGCTTCGGTGACCTCGGCGCCCGCGCCTACGCGCGCGCCGTGCAGTACAGAGGAGCGGACCGATTGGCTGGCCCTCTCTTTGGTTTACGAGCCGAGTGGTGACTGAAAAATTGAAAAAATTTCTTGTTGAATTTTACAGAGAGAATACATTTATGGTTTCAGGCCAACTACTCAGAAAGTTCTGGACTCCCCAAAAAAAATACTCCCTCCGTTTCAAATTATAAGTCATTTCAAAAAATTTAGAGAGTCAAACCATCTCAAAGTTTGATCAAAATTATGGAGAGAAATATAAAAATTTATGACATCAAATAGGTGCACTATGAAAATATAGCTAATAAAGAATCTAATGATACTTAATTGGTATCATAAATGTTATTATCTTGTCATATAAATTTGGCCAAACTTGAAAATTTTTGATTCGACAAGATTCTTGAAATGACTTATAATTTGGAACGGAAGTAGTATATCATGATTTATTTTTATAAAAATTTAAAATATATAATATTTAACAAACTTTACGGAGCAGTAGTAGTAGTTGCTGTAAAATTCAGAGCGGCGAATCATACAAATCACGATGCACTAAGGACAGGAAGCTTTGCTTATCTCTAGTACGGATCCTATTTTCGAGGTTCGAGATGTGCAGTTAATTTGATCTGTAATTGACAAAAAAATAATAAAGAACACATCAGCTGGGATTCTGAATATAGTTTCATAAAAAAGATATCAATTAAACGGTCCCATACGTAAATATAGCCATCGGCTATAGAGCCTATTCATGGATAACAGTTGGAATTGAGAGCAAATCTAAGTGTAAAGAAACACATCTTGCTTATTAAATTCAACTTATCATCACCATTAGTCGGATTGGATTTAACCGAGACAATGCTAAGAAATGGGGCGATAAATCAAATGAAATTTGACGATGGATCTAAGTACTATAAGGATTTACTTTAACTCGGCATTGTGATGGCTAAGATAGCTGATTGATCACTCAAGTTACAGTAGATAGAACCAAACTAATAAGATTTAACTCAACACCAATATTAGAGATCGGATCTAATTGTGACAGTTAAAGATAAGTGAAATTAAATTAAACAAACTAGCCGATAAGATTAACTATAACATGATCATACAAGACTTGACTAACTATGATTGAACGAGGATCACAATAGCTATCAGCTATCAAGATATCGCAAGAAAATTGTTAGAAGAAGCCGATAGATCTATGATCGTCGTCAGATAAATTGTAAAATCTAATACTGCTCATAAGAGATCGAATGATGCAGTCTTATGAGCAATTAATAGAACTCATACTTGTGAACTCAATTAAAACAAACAAGATATTGAAGCAATGACAACCTTACTTGAGTTAAAGAGATCAGATAACTTGGTTGATTAACTAAATGAAATTACAGTGATGCATCCGTCGTTAAAACTTAGACAATCGGGTAAGACGATGCTTACGAGCAAATCGAATATGCAATCCTATTTATCGAAGAAGTCCTTGAGACTACTCTACTATGCTCCTAGGGTTTTGGCGTGAAGTTGAGAAAAAAGCATATTGATTTATCCAGTTGTTCTTTTTACAAACCCAGAGGTCTGCCATTTATAATCTATTTATACTTCAAAGACTAAGACTCCTAACTTATCACGACTTAACAAAACTTGTTACTTAAGAAAACAACTAAATCTATTATATTTACAAAAGCCTTCCAAAAGTAAATCATATCATATCAAAATCGTCTGCTCGTCACGCCGTCTCTGACCAGGCCTTTGACCTAGGGGTGGTAAAGAAATTTGGCCTAGACAATCTAAGGGTCGGGCCTTAAAAGAATCGAGCTCTAATCCTATACAATTTTGAGCTAAAAACTTAAAGAGCCTAGTTGGACTGTGAAGTGACCACTAGAGCCATAGTTCATTACCACCCCTACTTTGACCACGCTCGCGTCAACCTTGATTAAGTCTTCTGCTTGGACCGAAGGGAGTATCGGTCTTCCCCCGAGACTCTTCATCATCTCATATCCTCTTTTCCAAATTACGCTTGCAAAATTTTAACATCAATAGTAGTATATGAGCGTGAATAAGTGTTCCGGATCATAACTATTCTCCATGATCCAAAATTTACGTAAGATCTCCTATCTCAGATTGTGATTATTCATCACGATCCAAAAAATTACATAAAACGTCTACCACAGGTCATGGTTATTCTATTATTCTATATAATTCAAATACTTTGTATTTACATAATACCCTGAATTTTAAGGAAAAGCTCTTCGGCCATCCTTTTTTTCAAATTAACGGCTCGTTTCAGATGTGTGTGGGCCGTGTCCCCCCAAATTCCCTTGTGACGCTGGCGACGGACTGGACACCCAGCCACGTCGCGCTCCTCAGGCCTCCTCGCCTAACAGCTCTCTCGCGCGCGCGTACACCGCCAACGGCCGCCAACGGCCGCCGCCTGCTCGACGAAATGCCCAGAGCGACGCCGTCTCGTGGGATCGTGGCTCGGCGCCATCGTGGGGCCTCACGCAATTCCTGGTGGCCGGCGGCCGCGCCGCGGTGGGTACCCCGCCGAACGAGTTGGCCCTGCAGGTGACCGCGCCCAGTCCCTGCCCTGTCCTTCTGAACCTCAATTCAACATGCACAACAGGCAGAACAGAGTGTCCCCAAATTCGCCGCTGAATTATCAAGTCTCCGACCGAGCAGAGGACAGGGATTTGTGAGCAGAAATCAAGCATCATCACACGTCACTCGCAAATCAGGATCGGCAGCAGAGCAAGGAATCGGCTGAGGATGAACGATTTGCAGATCATGCGAATGAGATATGAATAAAAACACTCTCGTTTTGTCTTCCTTATTACACATGGATGGGGAAAAAATATACAGGCCATGCGAATACGGTAAGGTAATGTCGCAACACCTAGGCTGATCCTGATCTATCTCTGCATGCACCCGCCATAGCGAAAGGTAACCCCATGCCATCGCCAAGGCGCCAATGGCGTCGATTCCAACTGGGAATCGGTGTACTCGTGGATTGTCCTCTGCACTTCTACTGTGATACTGTCTACTGCTAGTCTGCAACCACGCATGGTGTTCACCACGACCACATCACCGGTCTCGGCTGGGCCACCGCCGGCATCTGCGGCGGCGCCATGCAGTGCTGCGGCCACCGGTACACGAACCCCTTGGCGGCGCCGCTGCCGCACGCCTGGCCGGTCCAGCGAAGGCCAGGCGCCTCGCCTTCCTCGACGTCCATCGCCGCCGTGCCCGCCTCGTCGTCTTCCGCCTCCTCCGAGGCCGTCGACGTCTCCGCCTCCTCTCCCCCCGGCGACGGTGGCACCCACGGCACCACGGCCAGAGCGAGGTCGCCCGAGCCCTGCGCCTGGGCGGCGCCCGCGAGCAGCTCCCGCACCGTCCTGCTGTCGGCCTCGCGGAGCATGGCGCGGACCCAGTCCGCCCCGCCGCGCGCGGCGAGGCGAGGCGCGCTCGCAGCGTCGCAGCCGGACCGGCCGCCGCCGCCGCCGTACAACACCAGGGCACCCGCCTCCTCGCCCCCGGCGCTGGCCGGCGCCGGGTCGTCGTCGCACATGGGCACGTCATCCTGCCCCGCCGCTGCCACGCCCTCCGCCGGCGCGCCCTGGTGCTGAGGGCCGCCGGCGGGGCACGCGAGGCGGCGCATCTTGGTCGCGCGGCAGGAGAGCGGGAACCCGGAGCGGTCGTCGGCGCCGGCGTCGAACAGCTCCGGCTCATCCGCGCCCTTCCGCTTCAGCTTCAGCCCGTGGAACTCCTCCATGAGCACCACCATCGTCGCCTCAGTCAAATTGCCCCGGCTCGTCGCCGCCCTTCCTCTTCGCTTCCTTTCCTTTCTCGTGGTTTCTTACGTGCTCGAGCTCAACTTGTCGTGGAGGGGTGCGCAGTGGCGGGAGGGGAGATATATGAGCTCTGCTCGGGGAGTCGAGCGGGGCGAGTGGAGCGCAAACGGAAGCGTGGAGAAGCTTCGGTTCCAGCTCTGGAAGTGTCTCGAAGCCCGCACATTTCCATTCGCGGACACGGACAAGGACAGATGTCCACAATCCGGTCAAAGTACTAAAATACCCCTAGCTTTGAGCACGTCATATGTACTTTAACACCCCCCGACATTTCCACATAATTTGGTCTCGCTCGCGAGTCGTCTTCGGGGGATTCTAATTTCCGGGTGATTTCCGACCAATTTTTTCTTTTCTTTTTTTAGCAGTTTTTTGTTGTTTTGTGACAAAAGATTTTCAAGGAAAAATATTTTGAGGGGAGAAAAAGAGAAAAATTGCTAAGAAAAAGTTTGAAACATAAAATTTTCAAAATAGTTAGAAAAAATTTGAAGGAAAAATTTTGCATCCAAATCTAAACTAAAAAAGTTCGGGAAAAAATTTTAACAAAAATATTTTGAAGAGAAGAAGGAAAAAATTGATGAGAAAAATTTTGAAACAAGAAAGTTTGAAAATAATTGAAAAAATTTGAAGAAAAACGTTCACATCCAAATCTAAACTACAAAAAGTTTGTGAAAAAAATTTGTTAAAAAAATTTGCAACCAAAACTCAAAAAGAAAAAAAACCTATTGAGGAGCTCGCCACCGGCCCGCCGCCGTGCCTCCCTACCACCAACCCCACCCGGCGTGCCTTGCCGCCGCCGCCACGCCTCTCCGCCGCCGCCGGCCCGCCGCACCTCCCCGCCGCGTTGCTCAGGAGCTCGCCGCCGCGCCACTCCCCAGGAGATGCCGGAGCTCGCCACCACGCTGCCCCCATGAGATGCCGGAGCTCGCCGTGCGCCGGGTGCAGAGCTTGCAGATTCCCCGCCGCCGGAAGAAAGAGATAGAGAGGAAAGGGAATGAAGGGACATACGGCTGGGGAGTATCACGTGGGCTGGAAGGAAGAGACAAGGAGAGAGAAAAAGGGATGGAGAGACATAGGCCCCGTTTGGCAGGGCTTCGGCTCTTCCAAAAACAGCTCCGGCTCTGACTCCTCAGATGGAGCGGCTTTTCTGGTGGAGTTGGAGCCGTTTTAGAAAATGTTTGGTAAAACAGCTTCACTTGTTAGATTGATGTGTAAGCCGCGTGAAGCCACGATTTTATGGCTTCACCTTGCCTGTGTAAGCCGCCGACGGCTTCAGAACCGGCTTCACACGTGAAGCCGGTCCTGAAACAAACGTTTGGGAGGGCTTCACCTGAAGCCGCTCGTGAAGCCGCCGGTGAAGCCCTCCCAAACGGGGCTAGAGTATCACGTGGGCTTGGGCCCCACCGTCGACCGTGAGTTCAGAAAGTCCCGGGTGACTGTAAATCCATCATTGGGGTCTTCTTCCCCATCGTGACGCTGCTAGTGGGCCACGAAAGTTAACGAGCGGCCCACGCTGCCTATGCATGCTCGGTTCGGCCCAACAACGCCTGGTGCTGCGCGAGTGAGAATGTGGGCCCAAGACTAGCAGGTGTGGGCCGAGCCCGAGGCGGTACTCGCGGCCGAGAAGAATAGACGTGTGGGGAGCGGTCGCGGCGCTGCTGGTGCGGGGAGGGAGAATAATACCACACCGCTAGCTGGAGGAGGAGGCTGGGGAGAGGCCGGTTACATACTTACTCTGTTCGCTGGGCTGGAACTGGAGTTGGTGGCTGAAGTGGTGTGAGAGAAAAATACTGTTGACTGGCTGATGGCTGGAAGCTGGTGCTGGAGTGGTGTGTGAGGAAAATACTGTTGGGCTGGAGGCTGTTAAAGCTGCCGAACAGAGTGAACGAGGAAGAGGTCCAGCGGTTGAAGGCACGCAGCTACGTGGTGAGCACAAAGCGAACTGTTCTTTCGTCTTTTACTAAAAATACCGTGTGCACGCCACAATAAGCAGCATACGCTTATTTTCGGAGGATGCCTTCTCTTTGGGAGGCGCCCAACACAGCAAAAATGAACAAGTTCATGTTTTCATCTGCATTTGTAAATTTAAATTTAAGCTGCCGTCTTTTTTATTCTCTGATGAAAAGATTAAGAGATTAGTAAACGTTGCTTAGAACTGACAATTCAACACGTTGAATGAGTACGGCTGAACACTTGTATGTTGTCGTGCCATGTTTTTTCGCCCCTTGGGGCTTGGTCTGCTACTCTGCTCAGCTGAGTGGCCCTACAGTTGCGGGAGCTCGAAGAAGTCGAAAGTCTCCGGCGGGAGGTCGTCGAACCGCACCCCGGACGAGGCCGGGTGCAGCACGCGGCCGCCGTGCACGTAGTCGTCGTCCAGGCCGAAGAACGTGCCGGGCGGCACCACGGCCAGCGGCTCCGGGCAGGCGGCGGGGTCGACGAACACCAGGGGGTCGACGCCGGCGACCGCGTCCCCGGCGTAGTAGTCCCCGTCGTAGGGCAGGAAGGCTGGGGCCGACGCCGTCGGAGCGGCTCCGGCGTGTGTGAGTGGCGGGACGGGAGGTGGCGGCAGGTCGTGCGCTCCGGGGAACGGCGCGTCGCCGGGTCGGTGCTGGCTCGCCGCGCGCGGATCGTGGCTGCTGCTCTCGCCGGTGTGGTGCGCCGGCGTCGTCGTGGCCTGGAAGGGGATCATGTCCAAGCACAGGTTCTGACCGAGAGAACGAAATGTTAATAGCTTTTCAGTTTCAGATACGAAATACAAGTTGACTGAAGAATGACAGCATGTTTCAATGGAAAATTCCAGAGTATTTTTTTTTAGTCTCAAGATATGATACTAAATTGAAACTGCAGAAAGTTTTTTCCAGACCACTAACTTGTTGGCAAGTTCAGAAGAAGCAAATTGTTGCTTCAGAAACGTAGTACTGCAAATTGACAACTAGGCCCGTGTTTAGTTACAAAATTCAAAATTCCAAAAAAAAAATTCGGCACCTGCATGGAGACTTAAATCTAGACGAAATAAAAAACGCATTGTGACTGCTGTCTGTAAATGGCGAGACGAATCTAATAAACCTAATTAGGCTGTAATCAGATGCTAAATTGCTACAGTAATGCTACAGTAACAACCTCTAATGACGGATTGATTAGACTCATTAGATTCGTCTCGCGATTTACAGACGAGTTCTGTAATTATTTTTGTGATTAGTCTATATTTAGTACTTCAAATATAAAAAAATGTCTTTTCAAAATTTTTATAACGCGCAACCAAACGGACGGGGCCTAGATAGAGAGACGGCAATGTTCAGAGTTTCAGTATAAGTGCAGCATGGTTGAGACTGAAGACTGACAACAAATCATGTTTGAAAGCAGGGCAAATTTCAGTTAATTCTTTTCAAGATATGATACAAATCGAAATTGCAGGAGATCATTGTTCAGATCACTAATTTCTTATCAAGTTCAGATGGAGATGTTGCTCCAGAAATGCAGTGGTGCAGAATGACTGATGAGATTCAGGCAACAGTGAGTCACCTGCTTAGTGGGCAGCTCATGGGCGTGAGAAGAAGCAGCGCTGCAATTCTGCTTGCCGGGCCTCCGGCGGGGCACGGGCGCCCGCAGGAGCCTGGCCAGCCGCTTCTGCCGCGTGCTCCAGAAGTTCTTGACGTCGTTGTCCGTCCGTCCGGGAAGGTACGTCGCGATCCTGGCCCATTTGTTCCCGATCTGCGCCTGCAGGTCGATCACCACGCGCTCCTCCTCCGCCGAGAACTTGCACCCCCTGTAGAAGAAATTGAACAGCATTGTTCAGTGTTAGATGCGGGCCTCGGCAATTCTTCAGTGTTTGAACTTGCACGGCCACTGCGTGGATAAAGTAATTCTTCTTCACCAATCACTATTAACGTTCACTGTCGTGTATGTATGGCATCAGAAATTATAATAGAATTAGAGTTCTAGATGGCATGGCTAATGCAGGGAACAGGTAGTTCTTCACCATTCAGCTTCGTTGTATGCCATCAGAAATGAACAGGAACAGCAGTTTACTGACAACACATCAAGTAATAATGCATGACATCGAACCTTGATGTGTTGTCAATAGAGTTCTAGTCTTCCAGATCACGAGATTAGCACGCACTATCATACTGGCCATCAGGGACTACTATTGCTTCCGTTGGGACTACAAATTAAACCCCAACTGTACAGCATCACATTGCTCAAGAAAAACGTAACAATTTCCCACACGGTTCTGTGGTGGATTCGTGCAGAAGAAATTTACGATTGGGATAACAAAACTGTTGGTGCACGAGTAAGCAATCGATATGATGATGATCCACTTCAGAGAAAACAGAAGTACGTAATGGAAGAGCTCACACACATATGCAAGAGCGAAGAAGAGCAACAGCACCAACAAAGTTCTCAACGAAGACGATGAAAACCAAGAAGAAGGACGAGCATCACGTACGTCTTGAGGTCCGGCCGGAGCTTGTTGACCCAGCGGAGGCGGCAGGACTTGCCGGTGCGCGGCAGGAGGCCTTTGGATCGAATGGAGCTCCACTCCCGGGGGCCGTGCTCCCGGACGTGCCGCCGCAGCACCTCGTCCTCCTCCGCCTTCCACGGCCCCTTCCTCACCGCCGGCTGCTCGCCGCCGCCACCACGGCCACCGCGCGGCTTCATCCTCGCCCGCCACCGCCGGCCGCCACGACCATGCCAGTGCCCAGTGGTGGTGGGGCTCTCGCTCGCTCCCCCTCCTCGCCGTGCCCAGTTCTCTCCCGCTCCTTGCCGCGTTCGAATGGGCACGAAGGCTCAAGGCCGATGCCACGAGCGCCCACTCGCCCGACGGTTTAGGGAGTAGTGGGCAAAGATTTCCTGCGTGGGCCCGGAGGCCAGCGCTGTTGCCACCCGTCGGATCGTGATCAGAGGGCCATTCCGAACTTGAGAATGTCCGTTCCGTTCCTCTCCTCTCTGTCCTAGCGCGCCCAACGGGACACTGTAACCGCTGGTCCGACCCCCCTCACGACCAACGACACTACTCATCGACAAAGAGTTTTTTTTTTCAAACGAAGTTCACTTGTCGATGGGGGTGCAGTGCCTTTTCTTCAGAAATTCACTTGCTGGGTAAGCAAAGCATGCTTCCAACTTTCAGTCCATCACCAAGTTTGCAGCAAACATTCAGTACATGCAGGCGAAATTGCAAAGCATTGCAGTACCTGAACTTTGTTTGTAGTTCTGCAGAAGAGCTAACAAGAAGCACTGACAATGAGCAATCTTGTTAACAACCAAAATTTAGAGCAAGAACTGAATCGAATACGGTGCTAACTACATACACCACACGCCAAATTGACAGGAAAACAAGCTATCGGTTATGTCAGCAGGGATTACAAGCGCCATCTTCCTTCATGGATTTATCAGCAGGGATGATGAAGCTGATTTCCAATCTGTCACAGCCACTGTTCTTCAACTCTTCAACCACCTTTCAGCAATCTGATTCAACGGCCACATGGATTTGAACTTGACACCACCGCGAAGAAAATCACAGACCTTCAGCTACTCCTGCTGGTCGCACCGGACGAGGCGTCCGCCTTTGCTGCAGAGCCCCTGCTCGCCGGCGGCGGCCTCCACCAACTTCCCGTAGCTGTAACGCAGCGGCATTCTCCCCAGCAGGCGGTGGAACTCGGTGATGCACGCCCCTCTCTTCTCCCAGTGCCCCAACCCGCCTGTGGCGCTCAGCCCGACATCCTTCATCCCGCCGCCGTCCTCGCCCGCGCCACCGACGTTCACGTCGTTCCTCGGGTCGCCCCAGTCCCGGATGCCGCCGGCCTCCACGAGCACGGGCCCCGCGCCGGACTCCTCGGCGGCGACGAAGTTCATGAGGATGTCCTCGCAGTTGCGCTCGCGGTCCACCACGGCGCGCGCCGCCGCGAGCTCCGGCGAGCACGAGTACCTGTAGAGGAGGTCGGCCCCGAGGACCATGAACTTGGTGAGCACCATGGAGTACCGCCCCGGCTGCGCCGCCGTGTACGCCCACCTCCCGCGGGCGAGGTCGAGGTGGTGCGACCGCGGGAAGAAGCCGACGAGGGGGCCGGCCGCCGCCGCTGGCTGCTGCTGCTGCTGCTGCCAGGCGGCGAACGCGAAGGAGAGGGCCGCAGCGTCGGGCAGCACGTCGTCGTCGGCCACGGCGACGGCCGCGGTGCGGATGTCGGAGGGGCGCGGGAGGAAGCGGGAGTTGAGGGAGGCGGAGACGGCGCGGCGGACCGTGACGCGGGGCGGGAACCCGCCGCCACGGAGGAGGACGCGGCCCGGCGTGGAGGGGTTGCACCAGAGCACGACCACGGAGAGGACCAGCGGGTGCGCGGCGTAGGCCCCCGCGATGGCGCGGAGCAGCGGGAGGCGACGCTCCGAGTAGCCGCTCAGGAGCATCGTGAGGCGGTCCGGCCGGAGCGTCGCCGCGTCGGTGCGGTTCGCCGCGGCGCAGGCGGCATCCTCCACCGCGCCACCGTGGGCCACGCCCGCGCCTGCAAGAGAAACAAGGAGGAGGAAGAGGACTCGTAGGAAGTGGCGCGAGCGCCGCGGCGGCATGGACGGTGACGCGGCGGCGAGATCTGGTGGCGCGGCGCAGGAAGCTTCAGCTCAGGCGAGTTGACCGACCCCAAGTGACACGCGGAGCAGATCCTGTGTGGGCCCGGCCGCAGGCCTAGCAGTTGACTCGTTGTCCATGCTGGACTGGCGGTGGGCCCGGAGGTAGCGATCCGAGGTGGATTTCTGTGGCTCCCGGTCTCCCGGACGTCAGACCGGGGGATCCTTTCCCTCGCAAATTTTATCCACAAGGGCAGGAGCGGTGGGTGGGGGAGGCGCGAGCTCGGAGCTCCTGCTCGGATGGCGGCGCAATGGAGCACCGCGGCGAGGCTGGACCGGTGGATTGGCCCCTGGCGCCGCAGCTCGCCGCTGCCGGCGCCGGCCGTGCCACCGCCGCGGCGGCGGGCGAGGAGCATGGGCAGGATCGGCTGCGCCTCCGTGCCAAGGGAGCTCGCCGCGGCCGCGGAGGCGGAGCAGACCGCGCCGCCGGTGGTCGTCGACGACAATGAGGTCAGTGACCGCGCGCGGCGTCTCCAGCTTGCCGTTCGCGCTGCCTGCCATTTACCTTTGACGTTTCTCCATGTATGTTTGTGGCTTGTTCCAAGGAAGAAGGTGTAGCGTGCGAAGCGTGCGGCGGCGCGGGGTGGCTGCTCTGCGACTTCTGCGAGGGGAAGAAGAACAACGTCAAGTCCGAGGGCAGCCGGGTGTACCGCCGCTGCCCGACCTGCAAAGCAGTGCGTGACTGTTTTTCTGAACTCAATTCTGACAACTACATCCATCGTCTTCTTTCTTTCTTTCTTTCTTTCTTTCTTTCTTTCTTTCTTTCTTTCTTTCTTTCTTTCTTTCTGTTTCTGAATTCTGATGATGAACATATCTGCGTCGTCGCAGGCGGGCTTCATCCTGTGCCCGAGATGCAGGGTGTACAAGTGCGTCACCTACCCGGAGAGCAACGATTCATGACGGGCCCTGACTATCTGAATATTTGATCACCTTGAACAAGTTTACTGCATTACGTTTTCTTTCCTTCTGAATTCTGATGACTGCGTTGTGGATCATCTTTCAACCATACAGATACAGCACACTCTGTAGTCTGTACAGTCACATGCTCTGAATCTGAATGTCAGGCAAGTGCTGTTCGCCTAGCGGGGTCTTTCGAAATTATCAGTATGCAGAACATTTGTCTTTGTCCAACATGGTCAACCTGACCACGATATGCCATAACATCGATGTAGAAGCTGAAGGATGCAGTAACTCTTTGCTCATTTTCCCGAAGTAATAGAGGATGGAGTTATCTTATTTACCAGAGCTAGAGAGATGGGCAGGAAACAGTTCAGGGGAGCTGAATGGCTCCATTGTTTTTCCCTAGCTTGAAGAGCTCATAATCTGCGATTGCTTTGAACTTGCATCTCTCCCCGAGAGCCCAGTTCTCACACATCTAGTATGCATCAGTACACTGAAGATCGCCTAGTTTCTATGAGCATGCCCTTGTACTCTTGGCCATCGCTTGCTAGCTTGAAAGTTGGTTTGCTGGCAAACATGGTGTTCCCTGAAGAGGACCAGCAAAGCCAAAGCCCAAGACCTTTGGAGACCCTTCGAAGTTTAGAGGTGAAAGGTGACTATGGCTTCATATCAACATTCAGTTTGCCAGCACATCTCGACTGCTTTACTGCTGTAAAAGAATTGGTTATCTCAAATTGCTCCAACCTTGTCCGCTGGCCACAGGTCGAGCTCTGGTGAGGCGGAGCTTCGCTCGCCTTCGATCTCTGCACATTTCGCACTGCACCAACCTAGGACAGGACACAGGACAGGAGGTCTTGGAGGGCTCATCGTTCGAGGAAAACCTTCCCCTGCTCCAGCTTGAAAGGTTGTCGATACAGTCTTGTGACAACTTGACAAGGATCCCCATGCTTGCTCCAGCTTGAAAGGTTGTCGATACAATCTTGTGACAGCTTGACAAGGATCCCCATGCTGCCCGCGTCCCTCGAGCAGCTAGACATTTCGCGCTGCAGAAGTACGGTGGCACTACCTCGGACCTTGGAAATCTTGCAAAGCTGAAGGAGCTCTATGTGCTAGATTGCGATCAGATCTGAGCACTGCCTGATGGGATGGATGCCCTCACATCCCTTGAGGCACTGAGGGTGTGTTTAGATCTAAAATTTTGGTCGAAATTTACTATAGCAATTTTTTGTGATTGCGCCATCTGGCGCCGACTTTCTCTGAGTGGCTTGGATTCTTCCCTGGAGTCGGTTGTAAGCTGCTCGGCATTTTCCACGTGTTTCCTAGGCCGGCCGGCCTCACCTAGGCCGGTCGGCCTGGCTCTGGCACATCTCGGCCCTCCGTTGTCGTGTCACGTTGATCCAGGGTCTTGTGATGCTCCACAAGTCGGTTTGGGTCATGGTTGAGTGGTTTGTCACTGAAATGTGGACCCAATTGGACTTGGTGCATGTCTTTCGATCTTGATTGATTGTTCTTGTGTCAAGCACTTGAGCTTTGATTGATAATATGCTCAGGACCACTTCTGAGTTGCATGACGAAATGGCACAGGGGTAGGCCGGCCGGCCTGGGTTTTCTCCCATTTTGGCTCAGATTCGTATGTTGTGTTCCTGAAATCAAATAATCACCAAAACTCGTGGAACTCATTAATGTTAGTGAAAATTGATGTATTATTGTCCTGAGAGCCTGAAATCCGAAGGAATGTTGGTGGTAGAAATCATTGAAAACGACCGCCAACAGGTATTTGCTCTACCTACACCATACCCGACCCGTTGCCATCCCTAGCTACGACCCATGGCCTGTAGGACCAAAACGCAGAAAGCTCAACACTAAGCTGAAGCAAGTGAAAAGTAAACAACTCAAGCAAAAGCTACCACGAAAACTTCACTTGACCAAGCATGCGATGGTTCAATAAAGATTAGCACATCTCTAAATCAAGTGGAAGCAAAAGCTTAACCATCAAGCCGATAAAAAGTCTCAAGAAAAAGATTAGAACTAATCACTATAAAAGAGTACTCTTAACTTTTAATCGGACGACTGGCCAAAAGACTAAATCACACTTACATGAAGGGCACAACCTAAATACTCTTTAACTTTCTTAACGGACAACCGGATAGGCACGCTGCCTGCACGAGCTTCTCTTCCATGTAAACTTTGTGATGATGCCACGTGCACTACATAACTGTCATCCAGCCACACCGGACGCGCCTTGGTTTTGAGGCCCAAACTAGACACATGCATATCTGGCTTCCGCCAATTTGACACCTAAGTCTTTCGCACTCCCAGCGCACGGACAACCTAATCGAGCTTGCCATCGCCTTCCTTCTTAATTTGACCAACAGTCTTCATCACCATTTCGCCCTCCATGTACTCTTGCTCCGATCATGCACCATGTGGATCGTCCATGTCTCCGCCTGGACTACTCGGGTCCCTCGGCACCAAACCTCCACTTGTCCTCCACCATCGCATGATTCATCAACGCCAAGACTCTTGCTTGCCCATCATCATCACCGCATGGTCCATCGCACCCAACCTTGAGCTCGTCCTTCACCACTTGCCGTCAACCGCCATGTCGCATCCTACACCTAAACATCACAAGCTAAGACTCTATAACATTAAGAGATACATCAAATTCACTCAACGTTATCAATCACTCATTATCGAAATGAATACCTCAGCTTCTATCATATTTTGACTTCTGTGACACGACTATATATAGATACAGAAGTAATGGTATGCATCAAAATTATAATTATCCCTTAACACTATAGCACGAACCTAGATTTTTCGGCCCCGCGTGAGGCTTGGAGTCTCACTGGCCGTGCTGTCACAAGGTTCTATGACGATCCGAGGATTTACATATGATGGTGTAAAAAGAGCGAGAGCCAGAGGATTTTTTTTTCCCTCAGGGCAGCATACCCTGTACATTCACCATTATTTAATTACTAGGCACTGCTTTCCTAGATCAAGTCCGACGAACATATCTGAGAACCACCAGCTTTACATATACGCATAATAAACTACCACCAACAGCAAAACCCAACATTTACCATGGCATGCTAGAGAACTATACCCTATATACTCTTTACCGCACCAAGCTTCTCTCAAACATCTGGGTGCAGGACAAGGATGATGGATGAGTAGCTGAGCATAGGGTAGAGATTGGAGTTGAGGAAATGGGAGAACTGGTTGACGATGAGAGCACGGTCCAGCAGGTCATCAGTGAGGAAGTCGTACGGTGCCGCCTTGCCTGTGTCCACCACCGGCTCCCACCGGAAGCCTGGGCGCGGCGGAAGTCCCACGACCACCGGCAGGTGGCTGGTGTTGAGGGCCACGTAGATCTCACCTTTGGTTTCATCCTTCTGCGGTGAGAGATACATGAGCATTGGCGGAGGCAGCTGGATTCCTGGGTATTCCCAGGAACACCCAACTATTTTTAAAAGTGAATAAGTATATACATCCATAATACATATATACATACTATATTGACTATACTATATACTCCTGAGCTCAAATTTAGCCCAAATAAATGATCCAACCCACAAACAACCAGCTTCGGCCCACGAAACACGGCCCACAGCAACGACCCACGCCCACCGGCCTGCTCTGACCCGAGTCCCTCTCTCTCCCGTCCGTTGATTGTTCCCCATTCCCCAAAATCTCGTGATGAAAACCTAGATCGGCAGGTGGCGGAGGCCGGAACCGGGAGCTGCGTCGTGCGTCCGGCGACCGCGAGCGCCGGCACCGTCGCGGCACGCGGCCAGGCGGCTAGGAGGCACGGGGGCGCTGGGCGGCCGGCCGGCGGCGGCGACGCCGCGCCATTGCGGCAGGCCGCAGGCCGCAGGCCGCTCGAGCGCTCGCCGCTGGGCGCTGCCGTGCTGCCCGCCTGTGCAGTGCGCACGGCCGCACGGGGTCAGGGGCCAAGGGCCAAGGCCGGCAGGCCCAGGGAGGTAGGCAGGGGAGCGACAGAGGCACAGAGCCATATACAGGAGGTGAGCAAGCAGACTAGCATAGTAGCATAGATTTACAATTAGAAAATTTTGAATTCCAATTGATATGCCATTTTGTTAATTAGTGTTTATGTCTTTAAGTCTAGATCATAGAGCTTTGCAAATTGCAAAATGAAGAAGAAGAAGCCGATTGATTTGAGAACTTTGTGGGAAAGAAAGGCAAAGGCACAGAAGGTGGGCTCGACATCAACACCACAGCCAGTTACGAATGAGAGTGAAGCTCATAATCCAGATGCTCCTGTTGTTGAGGCAGTCACAATTGAAAGTCATGTTCAGATTCGAAATCGAAGTACTCCTTCTGTTGAGCCTGACATAGCAACCAATGAGATAGAAAGAGAGGTAACAGAACTAGATATTGCTAGCAATGACCCTACAATAGCAAGCACAACAATGACAGAGCACCATGGAGAACCTTTATCTTGGTTCCCAATCAGAGATGGTGATAACTCAGATAATGAACCATGGAGCTACTCTTTCAAGCCATGAAGGAACAGAAACATAAAGTTAGAGTTAATTTGTAATTTTTTTATGTATTTTGTAAGAACTTCCCTAATTCCCTTTGTTTCATGGACATGTTAGAGTTGAACAGCTTTGTACCTTTGTTTGATCGAACACATATTATGCCTTTTACTGTTTATGTGGACTTTTTTATTTGTTTGGAGATGGGAATACCCTACTCTAAAATCCTGGCTCCGCCACTGTACATGAGAGATCAGTTGCATTTTGAAAACATCTATTCGATCTACTTGACGGTAGAAATAATTTTTGAAATAAATGTGGTGATGCGTGGTGTGTTATATCCGCACCATGGAGAAGGCAACGAATCGGCTCCCCTCCGACCAGTCAGGCTTTCCAGGCTGATGACCATGCCAATGCAACTGTTCTGAAGTTGGGAAGTCCGCAAGTCCAAGAGATTCACATTCCCTGTAGTGCACATCAAGAGAAATGCATAGGCAATATGAGTGGCGTAGAGAATAAAAAAAAATCAGAGGCATCATCATTATTTCCACACAGAACATTCAGTGGAAAGTATTAACCCGCGGAATTTGGTCATGAGGCGGCAGAATCTGTACAAGTCAGAGGATTGTTCTTCCTTCTTATCCCAACGGAAATAATTGACCTACATAACAACAATAACAAGATGAAGAATTGCAAGAATGTCAAGGAAAATAAACAGAATAATATAGGATCTCATTGCACTGACATAATGGTCATGGCAGTATGTATTGTTGTTCCCTCCCTTCGTATGACCATATTCATCACAACATTGGAACTCCCTAAAATTTGGAAAATGAAAAAAATTTAGAAGGAGGCCAAAAAGAGGATTCAAAAATTCAAAAATGTCACCACTTCAACTTTACTCCTAGATTACCATGTAGCATCTACAAATAAAAACTGAAACTTGGTAAGACAAATGATGTAGATGGTGACCAATTATTTACTGATCCAACATAATCATATCTTTATGTTTAACTTAATTTTCCAGTGTATGAAGATATTTAGATATCTGTGATTGGATGCTCAATACAGAAGGGCATATTCTTCTGAAAAACACAACTTTTATCGTAATCAGTCACATAACTTAGTAACCCATATTAGTTGGCTAAGCACCACAAGGATTGAACCATTGAGACACACTTTCCAGTAAACCACTGATGCAAACGCAATCTCGAGTTTTACACTGAATAATAGCACTTGCAAACACAAGCCATTAGAGCACTTAAAGATCAGACAATAATTCTTACTTGAGAAACCATAAGGCAAACAAAGAAATTACGCATTTGCCTCTTCCTCAATCTCCTGACTGACAGGCTTGCAAATTCTCCTTCCTGCATTGTAATGATGAAATTGTAAATGTGTGATGCCCTATAAAGAGACTATTCCGTATACATTTGCCACATGAATTTAGCTGGAAGTGAAATACATTGTTTGAAATAATTTGCATAGCATAGATCTCTAACTATGCACTAAGGCAGAGGCTAGTTCATCAAATTCTAATGATTTATGAACAGCCTAGCTTGAACACATTTACTGCTTATGCAATATACAAGGTGAATTGTCTCTACAAACCATAACATTTGGAGGAAACCATTACGATACTGATGGCTTAGCCATGGAGAAAACCATCACAAGGTCTTTTGCCAGAAATTTGACTAGACAAACAAGTTACAAGAGACACAGAAGCATGAGATTTCAGAATTACCTCCCCACAATTCCAGCTAAGATTATGATTTTCCCCATCTCTGTTGTCCTCACCATTTGACAAGTTGAACTTGTTATTGTATGTCACCAAATCAGCCAGTGTAAACCCATCATGGGCACATACAAAGTTGACACTGTGCCAAGGCTTCCTCCCGCCAGCCTGATAATAAAAAGCAAGCTCTTGTGTATTTCACTATTACTTGTAGACAAACTCTATGCCATCTCTTCTTGTAAAGAAGCGAAGTATTCAGCACTTTACAATTACTGTTTTGCCTCAAGTATACATGAAGCTAGTATTACATCATTCAATATGACTTCTTCTCATCTAGGAAAAAAATAAATATATGGCTTGGCTCGCAAAGGTCCAATAGTCACCCAAAGAAAGGTCTGGCATCATCACTTGCAGGTTGGATCTTAAAGGATATACTAATGCAAGGAATGTGGAGCTTCTGTAATGATTCTAGGTTGAAATATATACTATTGTCATATTTTGTTATTTATGTATATACCTGTTTCACCACCCAGAATTTTCAAAAGATTCTGTTCAGGCCATGTAGCACTGTTCTCACTGATGGGTACTCAAGCTACATACCTGGTATAATTGTGGACTTCCACATAGACATTCAGCAAAAGCACCAGCAAATCCATCTGTGCCTTTGATGAACTGACGCACAGTGTCACGATACTGAGAAAATATAACAACACAAGTCAGTACTTTGGTGAGAATACTATAGAGAAAGAGTGAGAAATTCGGCAGATGTTGGATTAGCTGAAGATGAATGCAAAAGCCAAAAGATCACATGAACATTCTCAAAATTTCATCAGCATCATGCCCTGATAAAAAACAAATGCACACTTAATAATATTGTCAGTAAGGCTGTTGTTTGTAACATGCATTTCAGTAATCATGTAGTGTTATCTTTCTTATGCATTTAACACTCTTTTCCCACGAAATTTTTGTCAAACAAATGTTGAATGGTTCCTCTTTTTTTATTGGCTAGCTGGACTCATGCAGAGCCAGGTAAAAATGGTCTAACACTTTGGGCTCTGAAGTCCTAAGTGTTTAAGGCTCAGCCTCTTATGAGCCAACTTCTCTAGAGTATAATCAACTGTGGGTTTAGGGCTGCTTCAGGAGCTTAAAAACTGAAGCTGGAGCTCGGCAGGCCCTTAAACTTAAAGTATGTTTTACTACATGGGTCTGAACGTGGATTTTGGTTGCATCCATACTGTACCCAATTATCATCCTAAAATACAAGGGTTTTTAGTGCGTAGGACACCGCGAAAATGTGATTTTGCCTCTCGCACATTCTCAAAGTTGAATTTGTCTCTCAAACACTACAAAATCAGTGTTTGGTCTGCAGCACACCGAGCCGACTAAAAAATTCATTTTTAATCTAGTTAAGTGGGAGAGATTTATTAAATGGCATTTATGCCCTTCTTCCTTTCTTCCCTTGCCCGCTCTGTGTGTGTTTGTGCTCCGCTCCAATGGCACCCTCGACGTCTGGGGTGACGGCGAGGGCGTCGCCGTCTGCAGCGTCAAGAGCGTCGTTCCCGGACACTTAGAAGGCGGAGCTCCTGGACGGCCCGGCTCCGGCGCCCACTCCCGGTGGGCTGTCATCCAAGCTCTGGGCCCTCTGGCGCAAGCGGCCGCGGCGCCGCTCTTGGCGCTGCTCCACGGGGACAGGCCTACCAGGCTCGACTGGAGCACCACCGGCGCCGCCAGCACGCTTAGGGGGGCTCCAGTTCCTCAACCAGACCGAAGCTCTCACTCTGAATGCCTCCGCAAACAAGCTGTCCAAGATCCTCGAGAGCGTCT
This sequence comes from Panicum virgatum, assembly GCF_016808335.1. NCBI lineage: Eukaryota > Viridiplantae > Streptophyta > Magnoliopsida > Poales > Poaceae > Panicum > Panicum virgatum. Next base: position 44,066,573 of record NC_053141.1, on the reverse strand, counting down.
ACAATTCACCACTGCCCATCGCTGTGCAGCACGCCCCTCGTCCGTGCTTTGCCCCCAACGAATCAAAGTAATAAATTAGTAGTACCTAAGTTGCAGGCCATCAATCTTGCTCCATCGATTTGATGCCTCTCCAAATCAAGTTGTACCACGCCGTTGCCGATGTCGAGCACAGCGGCAGGCCGCGCGAGGACACCCGCGCAGATGACGAGGACGCCGACCACCGCCCCATGCTCGCCACTGGGGTGAGCTCCCTCTCCACGAGCGCTCCTGTCTCCTCACCTCTCGCACCACAACGTCCTTGCGTGGGGAGCGATAGCAGCCGCTGGGAGGGTGCAGACGCGGGGGAGTGGTGGCGGTCGGCGCGTGGGACCAGGCGCGAGGCAGAGGTGGCGGCGGCCTGCCACCTGCCGGAGGAGGAAGGAAGAAGATGACAAGTGGGCCTGAGGGTAAAATAGTCTTTTACACCTTCATTCAGCTAAAAATAATTATTATATTTGGCGTGGTGTGTTGGAGACAAAATTACAATTTCACAATGTGTTGAAGACAAAATCAGCTTTTATGGTGTGCTCTACACAAAACCACTCTTTCAAAGTGTGCTATATACAAATTTCCCAAAATACAAATCCCCCCAGAAGAAACTAACACTTATGTGTTTTTACATCCCTGCAATGTTTGGTGGGGCAGCATAGAAGCACTTCTTTATTTAAATGTCCCAGTTTAAACCTATATTCAGTATTTGACAAATATACTTTTAAGCTGCTGAAAGTATTACAGTTCTTACCTTCCCATTCCACTCTGACCAAATGTTCCAGTGAGGAAATTGACCTACTTGATAGAGGCCTCCTGCATCCCATGCTTCAGCAATGAGCTATAATTACAATTGAGGAAGTAGTGAGGGGAACACCGAACACCCAAGGAAACAATAATATGTCAAGGCTGTCAACTATTATATACTACTCCGTATATCTATCAGTCAGTCAGTTTCAAACGGAAGCTAACTTCATTTTGTTACATAGATAATGTACCCATCTTTAAAACAGCGAAATGGATTATAATCATAGTGAGTGTAGATAGATAACACATTAAAATATAACAGCTACCTTGACACCTCCAAGAATCGGGTCATTGCTAATCATGTCAACAAGTGGTGGGGTAGAAAGAGGTGTCCCTGTTGTAATCATGTTACCTTCCATTGGACCTCCATACACATTAACTGGATCCCATAAGCTGGTAAAAGAAAATTTTAACTCTAATAAATTTCTCAAAAAGAAAAATACAATCAGTCTGAATAGCATTTTTACCTGCATGCTCTGGTCATTATAGATGCAAGGTCAAAACGAAAACCATCAACATGCATTTCTGTTACCCAGTATCTGCAACATCAAACTCAATGGTGCATAAATTAGAAAGTAGATAACTTAAACACTGACATGCAGTGACCACGTATATCTTCAAAGTGACTATTTATTTATTCATATACAAAAAAGTGAAATGATACAATATGTTTCATATTTTATCAGAATATTGAGAAATTCAAAATGCTTATATTTTCAGGCACAAAAGCATCAGCATTGCTAATTATCCCTCGAAAACATGCATCTTCCAATAGAATGGCAAGCACAAGAAGAAATTAAAAACAATTTAATTAAATTTATATACATATATGTACCTCAAGCAATCCACGATAAATTCACGGACTACTAGATGATTACAATTGAAAGTATTTCCACAGCCAGAATAGTTATAAAACTCCCCCTGCACAAATAAGTGCCCTTAAATTAGTTACAAGGACATGAATCTATGAACGAATTACATGATAAAATTTTACTGTATGAACCAGGAAAGAAAGAGTGCATGATGAGCAATGTATCTCACCTTAGGTGCAAGCATGTAGTACGTACTATTATCTATCCCCCTAAAGGATAATATTGGGCCTTTCTCATTACCCTCAGCTGTATGATTGAAGACAACATCCATGATCACCTAACAGCGACATATCTTTGTGTCAAAAATGATATGACAAAAGGAAGCTCTACTAGGTAAGCATTAAGCCTAACTCAAATAAGCTTGGTTACCTCAATTCCCCGTTTGTGGGCCTCTCTTACAAAAAGTTTAAATTCATTTATGGCATCGCGTCCATAGTTTCTTGTGCCACCTGACGAATATCTTGCCATTGGTGAGAAAAAATTTATCGTAGAATATCCCCAGAAGTTCATCCTGGCACAATGATGAGCAGTTACTACGAAATAAGGTAACAAACTTGGTTATGTTTCTGAGAATATAAGCCATCTGTGATAATGCTAAAAGTAGAATAATAGTAAGGCACAATTAGGAGGAGGGGTGGGGGTGGGGGTGTTAGGGAAAGTATGCGGGATGGAACTGAAAGGTTATCAATTCTGCAAGCACAAAATTTGTATCAAGTCCAATAAAACTTGTATCATCTATATACTGGATACAAGTCCACATACTTGGAAGAGGAGCTGAAGTACTCCAGCTCGTTGAACTCGTGACAGGGTATTAACTCTACACAATTGACTCCAAGTTCCTGCAGACAATTTTTCCAAGGTCAAACTAAGAACTAAGTCATAAACACATACCAGGCAAAAGGTCTAAAATGGCCAATACCGAGTTCAGCAATTTACTGAGCAAAATGTTTATGTAATGCAGGTACTATATCAGTTCAGTAATGTATAATTGTACAGCAAAATGTAAAGATTGACAGAATAAACAGTATTGGTCTTTGAAATGAAAATGCATGGTTATGCCTATGGTGAACAAATAGACATAGAGTAGCATTACTTGACTAAAATGCAAAATCTAAACAAATATTATGCAAACACTTTATCAAGCATACAGCTAGTCTGCTAGCAACCCTACCTTTAGATAGTCAAGCTTCGACACAGCACCAGCGTAAGTTCCTGGGTGTTTTGTCTTGCTTGAATCATGCTTTGTGAATCCACGCAAATGCATTTCATAGATAACAATGTCCTTTTGATGATACTTCGGGGGTAGGTCGCCTTGCCAATCAAACTGCAAATGCAAACAATTATCTTGTGAATTGGAACAAAAAAAGACAACATTAAGAAGCAGTAAATGTAATTTCACCTCATTTCTACTTGCAACAAGAAACAAAATAATAAAATCAATAATCCTAACCTACATTAGACAGTTACAGTGCTTGCAGTCAGTTAGTCAGACTTTTCACAAGCAACAACCAAGTATATTCCTATGTATTAATAATGATTGTGATGGGGGTAAAAACGAGAGCCAAGGAAACTAATGTGGAAAGATCCCACCATACAGTAATTCCAGCATACCGTACTATATGGAAGAGGGACCGTGCCAGCCATTTGAGGCCAGCAATCACCATCAGGCGCTGGCACACCATATTTACCTCGGCTTACCACAGCCTGAAGAAAATTTAAAGAAAAAACATAAAACTTGAGCAAGCACCTTCCAATCAATTTATGAGTGTATCACAACTCACATGCGTAGCAATGTTAAGCTAACTCATCACCTTAGCGTATGGATCCACCACGACATTGGCGACATCATAGTACTGTCCGCGCTCAGGGGCAAACACGCCATCAAACCTGTAGCCGTAGAGCATGTCGTGCACCCTCTTCCCTTCAATAAACACGTGCCACACGTTCCCAGTCCGATTGAGCAGGGGATCAAGGGGGACCTCCTCAGTCACCGTATCCTGCATCATTCCAGTCCAGCGACACAAAACTCAATTTCAACATCACACAACGCACGAAGTGACAGAGAAGGATTGTAGCCACGCGTTGCAAAATTTCTACTCGGCGCGGAGCGGGAAGCTCACCGCCTCGAGATCGCCGGGGGTGAAGAGGCACAGCGACGCGGCGGAGGCGCCGCCGGAGTAGACGGCGAAGTTGACCCCGCCGTCGAGCGCGGTGGCCCCCAGCGGCGCGGGCACTCCCGCGAGCACCCTGCACGCGCCGCCCAGCGCGTACCTCTCCTCGGCCACCGCCTCCTCCTCGTCGGCCACCGCCTCCACCGCCGCGGGAGCCGCGCGGCGCGCGGGGGCGGCGCGGACCCGCGCTCCCGCCCCTCCTCGCCCCGCGGCCCCCGCCACATTGGCCCGCCCCGCGGGCGCGGCGAGCAGCGGGCGCGCGGCGGAGACGAAGGGGAGCTGCGCCATACCGCCGAGCTCCGAATCCCTCCTCGCCGATCAAGTCGGGCGGAATTGGAGAAGCGAGTGACTGGGCGGAGTGATTTGTACTAGGAGGGAAGGGAAGGGAAGGGAAGGGGCTCGCGCTCGTCTCGGCTCCCGTGCGGGGGGCGCGTGAGTAGGGTTGAAAATGGGACGGGAAAATCCCGTCCTGACCGGCTCCGTTTACCATTTAAACCGATCGAAAATTGTTTCCGTAAAAAAAATGGGAAAATAGGAAAACAAAACGGAAAAACGGGCGGGAACGGGAACGGTTGGGGTATTTTCCCGACCGTTTTCACGGTTCCCGTTTTCAGCCGGGAAAATTCCCGCGGGAATTCCCGTATTTGTCGTAGTCGGCTGTGTTACCTATGTTGGAAACGTGAATTGTTGTTTGCATGTGTTTCAACGTGAATTGTGAATTCGTGATTCACTTTACCTGTGTTTCTTAGTTATACGAGTCTTGTTTCCATGTTATTTATGCATAGTTGTAATTATTTTACTGAGTTAAATATTTAAAGTGGTTGTATGTATTTTCCCGTTTTGAGTTATCGATTCCCGATCGTAATCGGCATACTCCCGACCGATTGATTCTGTTCCCGATATCCCGTAATACCGATTTCGTTTTCCCGTCCGATTTTCCCGTTCCCGTTTCTGTTCCCGACCAAAAAATACAGTTGCGGGAACGGTTGAGGGGTTTTCCCGACCGTTCCCGACCGTTTTCATCCCTACGCGTGAGGCGCCGTGCCGTGCGTGCGCGGTGGGGTGGGGTGTGGGCGAGGGAGGGGGTCACGTCGCGCGCGCTCGCTGACAGGTGGGGCTGGCCTGGGTGCGCCTGCACTTTGCAGTCGGAGGCGTCTCCGTCTGGCCCAGCCGCCCGGCGACAGACCCTCCCGGGCGTTTTTTTTCATTTTTATATTTTTTAAAAAATAAATTTCAAAAATATATGTCGAATAGGGAAATTTTCAAAAATGGGTGACTGTCGCCCTCCTGTCGCCCGTCCAGTTGGCGACAGGACCTAAATGTAAAAAAAATTATATTTAGGTCCTCGCGCCCAGGGCGCATTAAACAGTGAACTTGTAAAATCGATATAAAATCGTATAAAAATAAAAAAAATACAAACTCAACTGATCTGGATTCTATGAAACAAGATCTACAATTTTTGTTACATAAAGTTTTTCATTTGATCAATGTATCTTGCTCTATTTTAAATACCAGTTTAATGCACTTTTATTTAAATCTCAAGATCCATCCTTTAGATGCATGTCATCTTTGGCCAGAGTGTTGCATATGGTGAGCATAGCCTTGTACAAAATTGGTAGGCCCAGAAAACATTTCTAGAACAAGTTTTTAAATTAGATCTTACAATATGTCTAGTTTAAATGAGTTATTTATCCATGCTGCTATACTGAGTATTAGAAGCCATAACTTTTACAGTCCCATTATTTTATTTCCTAAGAGCTATAAAAAAAAGTTTGGTAAATTTTAGATAAGCACAACTAGACCAAATGAATTATTTCAGATTTTTCTAGGTACAAGAACTATTTTTCTTGATTTAGATACATTGATCAAATGAAAAAATTTATGTAACAAAATTTGTAGATATTATTTCATAGAATCAAGAACAGTTAAGTTTGTATTTTTTCCGATTTTTCTATGATTTTATATCGATTTTACAAGTTCACTGTTTAATGCGCCCTGGGCGCTAGGACCTAAATGTAATTTTTTTTACATTTAGATCATGTCGCCAACTGGAAGGGCGACAGGCACCCTGTTGCCCATTAAAGGGGCGACATGCACCCATTTTTTAAAATTCCCCTATTCGACATATATTTTTGAAATTTTGTGGGGGCCGGCGCGCTACATACATTTGCATATCGTCCGCACCCGGCCCGCGTCGAAGGTGTGGGCCCCGGCGTATATGGGCTTTTCGTGGGGGCCGCTTGCTGGCAAACAATATTTGTTTTATTCGTTTATTAGGAAAAAAAAGGGAGGGAATGATCCTTTTACTGTAACACACAGAGTGTGCACAAGCCTTTATGTTGTACTACACGAAATTGTGTCTTGTTTTTCTAAAAAAGAGTAGCAATGCAGATACTAACACAAAGTTTGTTGCACGGGCATGGTAGTATGCATATGGTTGGGTGGGCTAAAAGCCTCTCTTGTATCTTTTTTGTTAAGACAAAAAGGAGCAGTGGAGATAAACACAAACACTAGCTAGATGCAATGAAGCTAATTAAACGGTGTTGTTTTTCTTTAAAAAAAAAGGAGCAATGGAGACAGTAACACAAGTTTGTTGCACGGGCATGGTAGTGTATATGGGTGGATGAACTAAAAGTCCCTTTAACTTTTGTTTTTGTTGATGGCGTGCAAGTCACTGTGTGTTGGCATTCAGTTAGTACCGTTGGAATCTAGCTTCACACAAAGGCAGCACGTCATGATCCTGCGTTTGGTGCAGCAAAGAACATGGAAAAAAGGGGGCCTGATGACGATATGCAAATGTACGTAGCGCGGGCGGTGAGTACGTAGCGCTGTGCGCGCGCGCGCATCAGAGGGCGGCGCCCCGGACTTCGTCTCCACTGCAGGTCCGAGGAGCGAGCGCCAGCAGCGCGGGAGGACGGCGGACACGGCCAGCTTTCGGCGAAGGCAGCAACCAACGGACGGGGTGAGCGGGTGACGATGCACGCTAGCTCCTTCTCCTTGTCGTCGCCGGCCGCACCGGCGGCGAAGGGCGCTCGCGACTCGCGAGCACGAGGCCACCGGACCGGCGGCGTCGCGGCGATAGCACGGTGGGTGCCTGTGTGGCCTACTGGGCTACTGGGTCGACGACGAGAGAGACTCCGGAAGGGTAAATGGGCCGAATTGTTCTTTGGAGTTGCTTCTTTGGGTCAGCAATAATGGGCCGGGATCTGTTTGTCCTTGGACCTGGGCCTCGTCAGCGTCGTCGCCGGCCGTTCCTTCCTTTCTTTGCAGCAGCATTTTTTTTATTGACAAAAAAAATTCTTTGCAGCAGCAGCACGAGGACCTTGACATCGTTGCTTCTTTTCCAGCAAACAAGATATGAAACCTCTAGATTTTTTTTAGGAACACCTCTAGATAATACAGGGAATAGGGATCCAGCTTACCGTCCATGGGCCCTCTTACCGAAGGTGGGAGACGAAGCAGAAGTGTAGAGCCCATCCAACAACGAGAGGAGCTACGGGATCCAGCTGCGGAGCGGGAGAGAGAGGGGATCAGGGCAGGGGTAGCTTCATCTTTTTCGCAATGTCTCCATGCTGACACCGTGACCTGGCATGTCACGCACGTAAAAACATCCGTTTCTAGTAAACTTGTAAGTTTTCTTCTCTCTTCAGTGGCAATTTTGTAAGGACAACCATAGAGCGGTATTCGAATGAGTGGTGCTTGTAATAGTGGTAAAAAATGTAAAACCCCAATGTCAAGTAATTAGCCTCTTAGTGAAAAATATGCTCAAATACGGTTATAAAAAATATTAAATAATTATTTGGATACCGGTGCCCCGGCAAGGATAGCCCAAATGAAGCCATCACCGTCACCTCCGACCAAGACCATGCATGTTCAGTGCCTGGCTCGCAGACCGCTACGTTGATAACATTGATGATAATGGAGGCAGTCAAAGCACATTCCCAAAAAAAAAGATGATGGAGGAAGTAGGTCTGTGTTATGGTCCTAGACCTCCAAATCACAATAGCAAAAATATTTGAGTTTATGGATACAATCTTGGAGAGAAAATAGGTAGGGAATAGCAAGAACTAGGGTTAGAGAAGCAAGAACAGCCAGAGATACAAGAGGATAGAGTCCGGAGGAGGAAGACGATTGTGTTGCCGTTCTGTTCGATACCCCTTACCGGTCCGAGTCATTTGCCCTTTGTAGCCTTCTCCGTTTCCACAGCCTGGTCCACTTGACAGCACCTCCTAAGAGGCCCTGTCCTTGACAGTCTGGAAAGCGGATGGCAGTGTGATCATCTTTTTACCAAGTAGTATACAATGCAGAGCTCTGTTACAATGATTGTAAAGTACTAGAGGGTATTTTCAGGTACTTTTTCTTTAAATTTTTTCTGATCGTTGATCTATGAAATGTATTTTCAAAAATCTAAATAATAGTGTTAAGGGTATGATAGTCTCGGTACTTGGTCCCATTTTTTTGGGTACTTGGTCCCATATTTTTGTACCACCAAGTACTTAGTATTGTTGTGACTAATTTGCCTATGATTATTGGAACCAGAAGTAATATATACTTTATTGCTAAAAGATCACTTGATTTGGGTCATGCATAAATTTAGGACTCATGGATTATCATGAGACAAACTAAACAGACAATCTACTGTAGAGGACTAGAGGTTGTCTGTTAGGTCATCTTAAAATTACATGGCAATGTATGAGACCGTATATTAGACAATACCAATGTACTCGCTCTTACTAGAAAGGAGTCATAGGACCGTAATTCAAGCAAATGAAAAAAATGTACAAGTAAGAGAACCAATTGCGATATTATAGTGTTATCCCGTGTGGTCGTCAACGTCATAGGCAAATCGCCACATTTAGTGGGGAACCGACCTGAAAAACTCCTACTAATCTGCAATCGTGTAAGCATCCACGCATATATACATTCTTTTCAAGAGATTTAGGAATGTTGTTGGAGCTAAGGCAGGCTGCAAATGGAACGCACTGATGTTTACACTAGCCACAAATGTCAAGCATCATTTTTTTTTGTTGGCCCTTTCCAGAGCACCCCATTTGGGATCACCAAATGGCTGCTGCCTGCCTACTAGACTCCTCATCACTGAACTAACAAGCTCACCTTTTCTTTTCTCTCTTTCCTTTATTATTACTTGCTGAATGTGGACTATCAGCTACCAATAAGAAGGTTCATACTGTCGTAGTACTGGTTGTGTAATGCAATGGTAATGCACTGGTTTTATTTGTTCCTGCTTTTTATTAGTTCGTGCATCTGGGCTCTTGTTATTTTAATCTGGCCCAAGAGTTATATTAGCAAGATACGCTGCCTAATTCATCTACTTTTGCTTTGCCAGGAAAAAAAGTCACTAATCTAACTTGATTGTGCTTAGATATGCTGTTTTGCTTTTGCCCTTGCAGTGGCCTTAGGAGATGAGCACTTTCTCTAACTGGTTTACATAATGCTGTAATGACAGCAAAAAGGTTAAAGAAAAGGAAGGACGACACAGAAGCGTGCCGTCTTGTTTACAGAGACGGTCAAGACATGCACTTTGTTTACTGCTAGCAAATTAAACTGGTAGTCGCGCAGCATCTCAGCGAGAGGCAAGCCAACAACCCAATTTCCCAACCCGCATGCTTGGTCATGGATGGTGGATGCTGCTGGAGGCATGCATGGTCAGCATGGAGATATGATACTCGGAGTATCATACTCCCATTCTCCAAAACACGGGAGCGCAGCAGGTGGCTATTCTGACTCGCGAGCTTAAAACCAAGGAGGCAAAGGAACCTTCGCTCAGATCAGACCCATGTTTAGATAAGAGGCTTTCATTAATTTTTTTAACAAATCAAGTAGGAGATCCGCCGATTATATTAACAACGAAGAAGATTGAGATTGGGCAAACAACGACCCTCGAAAGGGTTCCAATGTACATACGCGTCCTGAGTAAGTCTGAACCAAATAATCAGTGCTCCGTATTTGTGACCATCCATACTGTGGCTAGCTAGAGCACACTCTGGTACCAGAAGCAGGAAGCAGGAAGCAGGCTGCTCGATCAATCTGAAGCATAAGGTGCCAGTCTCAGCTATGAAAGCACCACACTTTCTGAATTGTCTGTCAGCTATATAGTTTTTCTTCTTCTTCTTTTGATGGTCAGCTATATGGTTTTGTCTGTCTGTTTTTTTGCTGATTTAGGTCATGTTTGGTTCCAAACTTTTTTCAGAAGTCCCTATCACATCAAAAGGAATCTTACTATTTTATAGTACTAAATAAAATCTGTTTATAAATGTTTTTTGACAGCTGAGTGCTTTTTCGCGAGACGAATCTAATGAGCCTAATTAATTCATAATTTGCTACGGTGATGCTACAGTAACCATTCGCTAATCATGGATTAAGATACCTCATTAGATTCGTCTCGCAGTTTAGCCCCAGGGTTCTGCAGTTAGTTTTATAATTAACATTTATTTAATACTTCTAAATACTAAAAAGTCCCTGGGACTTTTTTTAAGTTCCTATTCCAAAACACCCCCTTACTTAAATCGGTCAGCTTTTGTTAAAGATACACGCCCAGAATTCGCAACATACTTCCATCTCGCCTTTTTCATCCTTGGAAAAAAAGGGATAATTCACATTTAGCCTTAGCTCGGAGATAGTAAATGTAAACGCACAAACGCACAGTACGCGCATTTTCAGGCACCTCTGTATAAATAACGATCCACGTTCATCATCATATCGGTGAACGGTGATCACGCGTCTCACTCAAATTAATTAAGTGATAAATAGTCAGCACGCGGCGCCGAGCTCGATCGATAGGTCCACGCACTTTGCACAACAAAGCTGTTACTTGAGGGGAATAAAAAAGATGATGAACTGGCGCGTAATTTAACTTACTTGCCAGCCGGTTGCACGCTGCTTCATGCTTTTTCATTGTTAATTTAGCAGGATTCGAAGCGTGTTTAGACGAAAGCATGTTTCCTTGTTTGATTATTTTTAAGTACTGTTTTCAACTGAGAATCTTTTTTGCGTCAAAAGAAAACCAATGCAAAGAGCCTTTTTTATTTATGAATACACAGGTTTCTGCACTTTGTATTTGTTGGGGACTTGGAGTTCGTATCTTATGACAGGCGAGTTGGGTAAACTAAGTATGTCCGATCTGGTATTTACGAATCATAGCAAAAACATTCTAAAGATTTTCTTTACATGTATTTGTTGTATTTGATTTTGCACCCCCGCCCACCTTATTTATAAAATATAGTTTTCATTGCCATGGTTTTCTAATTAAAGGAAAAAAACTAAACCATGACCAGCGGTTTTAGGAGAGCCTTAACAAATGAACTTTGGACTATGTTTGTGTTGGGATCTTTGCTTCGTAGATGCCCAGACAGAGAGCATGAACAATATGAAAATGGCAATAAAAGTGGGCACTTAATTCTCTAGTAAATAACTAGAAAATTCCACCTTCTACACTGTGGAGAGGAGGGGCTATTTATACCGCTGGCTCTCGGCCAGACATCCCTAAATTATCCCTCTCCAACTCACGTACAGCTCACTTACGGCCGGTTTATAGGTAATATTACAAGGCGAGGGGTGCACAAATCCAACCTTCTCACATATTCACGTTTTACACGCATGCCTATTACCGACGAAGGTCTTAGAGTCCTTCGGCTGGACTGTACTTCGTGCTTGATAACCTTCGGTGGGCGCACCGACAAAGGTCCTGGTCCTGAGGGTTCTGCCTTCGGGTGATCAGGAGTCCCCTTCGATCTTCCGAAGGCGAGCTCCCTGGTCCTTCGCAGGTCTTGATCTTCAGGCTTGTGCTTCTGAGCGGACAACCGCCCCAATCTTCGTCCGAAGGTCAGTTCTCCGGTCCTCCGCGCCCTGGTAACCGCTGGCCACCCTTCGGGCGCATTCGTTACCCAGCGACGGGGTCCTACAGACAGGTTAGGAGATGTTTTTAAGGCTGGGAATATCCTCCGGGCGTATTCCCGAAGGACCAATCCCCAACAGTTTGTGCTCTAGCATTATAGGCATATAAGATGAGAATAATTTAAATATTTTACAGCCTCCTAATAACACCTGATTTTTTTTGTACTCTAGTCAATGCTAGTAATGATGGGCATCACTCTTTGAGTGTAACTTTTTAGTAATGATGATGGCGTAAACACATCTTTTGCTAGTACAAAGTTAGATTTAACTGGAGCTGTAAATCCAACTATATATACAAACCTTTTCTACTACAATATATAGACAATTCTAGATGATTGCCTCTTATAGAAAAAGTACCAAAATCATTTTCATGAAACAACTAATAAAATGATAGACAACCTTTTTTTAAAAAAAAATAGACAACTTTTAGAATCCTTCAGAACACAAGCAAACCGACGAAAGGACTAGCTCTCTCCAGCTTTACCTAGCATATGCCATAAGTGGGATTATCTAAAGAAAAAGGGCACTGGCTAGCACCTTGTCAAAAAAAAAACATCATCAATGCATGCAAACCTGCTGGCTAGTACTTTTCACCCCTCTAAAAAATGTCCACGAAAAGCGAACAAAAAGGGCAGAAAAGGAGGAGCTCCTGCCCGCTTCGTCATGCTGGCCGGGACATGGTGAGGTTTGGTCGCCGCTATTGCTCTCCTTTAGTTTAACCACTTTTAGGTCAGTGGGTTTTTCTATGCCCGTCGTGGCCTTGGAGTAGTGTCCACCATGGGAGAGGGCCGGGCAAGCGGCCGGCGTACGTGCATGTGCTTCACACTCGAATTTTTTTATTTTAATCTTTTTTCATCTAATATTTTAATAATAACCTATGCATATCTAAATTTCCAAAAACTAACCCTTTTGGTCGCGCCAAGCTCCGTGGCGCGACTCCCTGACAGTCGCGCCATATGCTTTGGCGCGACCAAGCTGCCACGCTAGAACGCCCGAGGTCAGGCAGCTGACGTGCCAAGGCTGAGTCGCGCTACATGGGCGGCCCAGCAAGTAACCCTAGCCCACCTTTCTCTTTCTTCCTTCTCTTCCATCCTCTTCCAGGCAGTGGCCGCCGCCATTTTTTTTGCATCGCGGAGTGGAGATACCCCACGCCAAGGCACCACTACCCGCGCGGCGCCTGGTGGCACCACCACCCGCGCCTCCACTGGGCCGCCGCCATCCGGTCTTCGGTCTATCGCCGCGGAGCGAGGAAGGAAGGGCGCGGCGCCGGCCACCGGTCCCGCCGCCTGTGGAGTCCGCGGAGGGCACCGGTCCCTGGCCTGCCACGAGCGGGGGGCCGGCCTTGCCTCCCGCGGAGGCCGGCCTTGTCCGCCGCAGAGGCCGCCGGTCCCAGGCGCTGCCGCCAGTGGCGGCCCGGCCTTGCCCGCCGCCATCCGCCCCTCCCCCACCAGCGCCTGACCTCCTCCCTGACCCCTCCTTTCAGTGAGCAGGTACATTTCTTCCTTTCCTCCTCTGATTTTTCGATTGAGGTATTCATGAAGAAATTTAGAAATCAATATTCGTACTGTGTATGTATAGTAGTTGGTGGGTATGATTTGTTTCAGCCATGATTGTTCCTTTCATAATATCATTTGTGAATAGTAAATAACAATTGGAATTGGGTGTTACTCACTAACAAACATGTGAACTAGTTAATTGATTAGCATTTTCACTGATACTAGTGCGATAAGAAATTTGTCATGTGCGCTAATTGTATCTCTGTTCTTGGTTTAGGAAAAAAACATGTGCAGGCTCGTTGTTGTGAATATTGTTAACGAAAATTGAAGTTGAAAGCTGGAAAATTATAAGCTGTGAACTATAAGCTCAGAACTTAGAAGATGGACTTGCAGTAGTTGACTATAGCCAATGATTAGGGTTTGTTTTTTTTTGAAACGAAAGTGCAACGTAAATATGTCTAGTGGTAACCTGGATCAGCATTACTGAATTAGACTGACTAACACACTAAGGTACCAACAAAGCTACAAATGAAATATTTAATGACTGCATATGAAATATGACCTTATAGTGATTTATCACTTGGTTGTTCTTGATTTCTCGGTTTTTGAATGTAGATGGCACAGCACCCGCGGTATCCCCTCCTACAAATGGTTTATGATGAGCGGCACCGTGGCAAGATACTAGAGGAGCGTACGGAGGCGAACTTGTGATTGAATTTTTTTTGTGGGAAATTACTAATTCGACTTTAGTTGATTACAATGTTGACTGATATGTTTGTAGGTTTTGAGGCCTCTACGTTCCCGCCTTCACAAGACTCACACTTGGGACGATAGGTACGCACCGTACCTTAAACGGGCTGGATTCCTCCCGTTGGCGTGGTTGGTCAAGGATGGGCTCCCCAGGATGGATAATGCAGCTCTGACAGCACTTGTTGACCGATGGAGGCCTGAGACACACACATTCCACCTTCTTACCGGTGAGATGACCATTACACTACAAGATGTGGCTATGCTCTTTGGACTTCATATAGATGGAAGAGCTGTGACCGGGAGCATATGTCCAAATGGATGGAGAGATAGAGTGGAGTTGTTGTTTGGAGTGCACCCACCTGAACCACCAGAAGACACGAAGGACAAGAAGCCTACAGGAGTGACGTCAGCATGGTTGTCCGATCATTTTGGTACGCCACCTCCAGCTCATGCTCCGGAAGGGGTGGTTGCTAGGTTCGCCCGAGCGTGGCTATGGCAATTGGTCGCAGGGTTTCTATTCCCGGATTCGAGCGGGAACACAATCTCGTGGATGTGGATAGAACTAATTGGTCAGGAATGGGATAACATTGGCAGTTTCAGCTGGGGAAATGCAGCACTTGGATGGTTGTACCGTCAGATGTGTGATGCGTGTAGGCGGAGCGGAGATAATGCAAACCTTGGGGGTTGTGCTTACCTTTTGCAATTGTGGATGTGGGAGCGCATTCCTATTGGCAGGCCCGAGAGGCATAGTATTGGGGTAAGGACCTGATTTGTGCTGTTGTTTGGCACTATTGTTGTCTGCTTCATATATTCTTGAATATTGGATAACCTCATTACTTATTGTCTTCAATAAGGTTGTTCCATCATACGAGGAAGAGGCGGTGGGTACTATGGGTTGGTTGTGGAACAATAGTGAAACTATGCACGGGAATCCAGGAAGGCGGTACGTAGACTACAGCAATGCTCTTGACTGCCTCAGTGCTGCACACGTAAGTCTACTACAACTTCCCTACCGCAAATCATGTAATGTAGCCATATCATTGTTGTAATCATATTGAATATGTTGTCTTAGGTTGAATGGCAACCATATAATCGCGAAGAGGTGCAAAATATGGAGCTTAGTCCGCAATGCACCATGGATACTCAATATTGGCGCTCCGTCTGTTCTCTTATTTGCTACTATATTGTGGAGTTTCACCTTCCAAATCGCGTGATGCGCCAGTTTGGAATACTTCAGACATGTCCTCCCAAGCATCTCAGTACTAGCCAAGAGCTGCATGCGTAAGTTTTTTTTATGCAATATCATGTTATGAAAATTATTTGCATGTTTTGCTATAAATTGGAATTGCATTAATGCTTGCAATATTTACATGTAGAATCGATCGTCGCAAGCAAAGGGGTATGAAAAACTGGGAGGAGAAGCACATTGCGCATGTCAATGCTTGGAATCTCCAGGCAAACAACATTGTTTTTGGCGGACCTATTCATCGTGACTCCCAGTTCAAGACATACTTGGAGTGGTTGAAGCAACAAACAAGGCTGAAGCTAAAGGTTGAAATGGACACTACCAACATCGAGGATTTGCCTTCGGACCCCGAAGATGTCTTCGACGAGTATGATGCTCACACGAGAATGGGTAGGCAGCCCGAGAGAGGAGCCTTTGAAGATTACATTGTAAGTTATAATTTACATTACTTGAATACAACAAATCATGCAATAGATTGTGACATATTGTGTATATGACATATGCACCAGCAGGGTCATCAAATTGGTCGTTTTGCTAATGAGGCGGGACAAGCGTTGAGCGTGCCAATAGGCTCTCCGGATGAGGCCACCGTGCTTAGGACATTTTTGCAGGTAAATATCTAGATTTCGCTCTGAACTGGCAATTAGTCTTTGGTGGAGAAATAGTACTCTTAAACGGTTTTTCTTGCCTATTGTAATGCAAATTTATTTCCTCTTACGGATTTTGTTGCCTAATGTAATGTAGAGGTTTAGACGGGGATGCCGGAAAATGGCCTTCAAACTAAACTGCTTATCAGCACAAGGACAAGGACCGGCGGATCATGAAAAACCTTCCGGATCGCGCCAACATGGTGGAAGGAGCATGAGTTTAACACCAGATTTGGGCACATCATCTACATGTTCCGTTCCGTATTTCTAAAATGATTTCCATTTGTGCTACTTCTTGTTTTGTGAGTAGTTATACAAATGTTGAATACATACTATTTTGTAGGAGGACGTCGCAGCCAACTAGGGGCTGTCAATATGTCAATACCTCGTAGGAGGGGCAAGGAGGCACCACCTCGGGAAACTGGCAGCGAGGAGTCTGAGGAGAACGTCATCGACGAGTCCGAGGAGACATCAAGATCATATGATAGCGATCCACCCTACGGTCCTGATGAGATTGGACACTCACAGCTTCCGGGCACTCCAACATCCTCGCAACGTTCTCCACCAGCAAAGAGGCACGCGCGGGCACGTGATCGCACCGATATCGGGAGCGTGAACGTCCTGCCCACTAAGCCGGGCCGTCCCCGTCGTAAAAACAAACCTTACACCCCCCATTCCTCCCATGCCAAGACATAGTCTAGAAGTAGTTTCATTTCATCAAGTCTGCACATGTAAAGGTTCTCAGGATATGTAATGGGATCTTCGTGTGCACTGTAGTCGTTCTATTAGTATTGCACTAGTAATTGTGGACAATTTATATCTTGTATGATCTTCTGAGATCTTGTAATCGTATTTTATGCTGTGTGTTGTGGTTTTGTTGTGGCTTGTTGTGGAGAGGAGCGCAAACTGGTCTGTGTGCTGAGATCTTGTAATCGTATTTTATGCTGTGCGACCATTTGCACCAGATTTGGCCCAGGGAGACTCCCTACTGAGTCACGCTAGGACCCTTGGCGCGACTACTTCAATCACATTTTACCCCCAGCAAATCTGGTTTGGCTGGCAGGTTGGCGTGACTCTTCATAGAGTCACGCCGACTGTTTTGGCGCGACTCAACAAAGAGTCATGCCAAGACAAATGGTGTGACTACTTCAGTCACATTTTACCCCCGGCAAATCTGATTTGGCTGGCAGGTTGGCGTGACTCTTCATAGAGTCGCGCCGACTGTTTTGGCGCGACTCAATGAAGAGTCACGCCAAGACACATGGCGCGACTCTTCACAGAGTCACGCCAGATTATGTTGCAGACCAGACTTGCCTGAGGCCAAATATTGGCCAACTAGTCATGGCAAGCATAGTACATAGTTTGAAAGATACAACAACATAATTGGTAGGACATCGCAGAATAGTTGATAATGCATCACAAAGAAGTTCATAGTGCATTACAACATCGTCCAAATGTCTAATAGTAGTAGTAACATTACATGCCTTGAAAATGCACATTAGGTACAAGTAGTTAATATTACAATATTGCACCCATTATTCACGTGCACCAAAAGACGTTGTCATCACTTAGTCGGAAATGTCGTCATAAAGCAACTCGTCATCATCATCATCATCAGTGCTGATGTCAATGGCGACCCCCTTTCCTTTTTCATCCGTAGGCACTTCGCTACCTTTTATTTCCACTTTGACCGGCTGAATCTCAATTGCCATCTCATCACTCGCCAATTTTGGACTGAAGTTAGCTTGAAAAAAGCCTAACTTTGTGGCTGCAGCATGACATATATCATCAGGCAAGTCAGCAACTACTGCATGCATTGCTTTCATTTGTGCTTCTTTTGCCATTCTACGAGCACTTTCCAAATCAATCCCCCTTTCTCTGGCCTCCGTCAACTGGAAGTATTCCTCCCATGAGCCTCTACGATATACCTTCATAGGATCAAATTGATAAGGCTGATGAACTTCCATGGACCTCAATCTTTCTGCCTCTTGCTTCCTCCGCTCCTCCTCCTTCTTTCGCTCTTGTTGCCTCTCCTGCTTTGTGAGAGGTTTAGGATACTTGCTTCGATTCTTCCTCCAATAGGAAATGAGTTCTTCCTCAAATGCCATGCCTGTTTTGTCGAACCTGCGCGATCCATATTGGGAGACTATATCTGCAAATATGGGGGCCCCACAAAGTGTTATGGTTTGGAATTGGAACATCGTACTTGGACCTTATAGTCTCTTTTTTCTTGATTGTTTCTTCTATCTTCAATGACTCCGAGCACCGGGCCAATTGTATCCTCAGCTCTTCTCTACCCGGAAAGGTCTCCCAATCACATGTCCTCCCCTCCTGCAACATGAACATGATGTTCAACCAAAAGTATACACAATATCAAAGTTTTTCCCGAAAAATAACAATGCGAATAGTGCAAGTTGCTTACCCAATAGTCTCCGTATGAGTTTCCACAAAACCAGCCATAGCCAAGCTCCGTCGGGACCACACCCCTACAAGCCAAGATGCCACACTTGCACTGAGGCCGAGGAGTCCTTTCGCATGGCCATTTCTCTTTCCCACTCTCGAATGCTTGCACTTCCTCTTCGGTTGGCCAATGACTTTTCGGACCGTAGATGTACTCTTCGAAATCACAGAGTGGCCACCTGTCCTAGAGCAGAGTTAATATTAGTAATGCAAATTTGTGAAGAAATAGGACAGCATGGTAATGACACAGGTAGCAGACAAATCTTACATGTGTTGTTAGTTTGCAACGGAAGAATGGTGTGAACTTAATAGGTAGTTCAAGGTTAGGTCTTTGAAGCTTGCAAGGGACTCCACAGTGGCACAGTGGCCGATTTGTAACACGGATGCTTGCAGCCTCGGCCTTCTCTTCCGGCGTCATCGAAGGAGGATTTGGTGGAGGAGGCACCCATCGCTTGAACTCATGGTATGGCTTAGTTTCATTGTCATGATAAGGAAATAAACAAATTCTAGGGTCCAACTTCTCAGGTCCGTCAATCCATTGAAAGAAGTCGCATGGGTTACACGTGATCGGACACCCAAAACACATGGTCACACTCCACTCCCGAGAGCACGTGTAGTAAGCTCTTGCAACTGTTTTCGGATGCCTTGATTGCTTCACCTCTGTTGGAATTCCACATTCACAATTCGGGATTGGCAACGAGGAAGGCACGAGGGCATTCTCATCATATTCGGAGTACACAATTTTACGCTTCTGTGAAGGCAACATCCTGCAAAAAGGTAGGAAATAATCAGAATACTACTATTTGAACATAAACAATATAAAATTACAGTGGTTCACATGGTATGAAGCATTAATCAAAGTTTCAAAAAAATCAAAACACCTTATTATGTACAACTATTTTCTTACCACGGCCGAACTATTTCTCGACACTATATTTCTTTGGTTTTTGGGCAAATTTTTTGGGCTCTCCTTGTGCTTCTCCATTCGGTGACCCTCTTTATGGCAGATGCTACACCGAACCTTCGAACTTTCTTTGTTGAAATCACCATAACCATATATATCATCATCGTAACCACTAATTTGATCTATCTCATTATGGAGCCGCTTTTTCTTCCTCCTTCCAACCTTATCTTTGAGCAATCTACAATCTGGAATGTACTCAGCACCATTATCCTCGGGCCAATGTGCCGGATCAAGAATCGGTTCAAATCTAGATTCCCATGTCTTCCAGATAGTATTCTTAGAATATAATAGTGACATGTATACTGGTGATAGGTGGGACACACCTCTAACGCGGCATGCTGCAATCATATGCGAGCATGGTACATGCACCAGCTGTGGAACACAACAGGTGCAAGTGACGCTTGTAAGGTCCACTTTGTACATGCAGCCACCAGTCATCTCTCCTCCTACAGTCAATGCGGTTGCTGTCCTAACTGAATACACATATGTTGTCGGATCAAACAGCTCAGCTGACATGCTTGCAGCTGCCTTACCTGCTTTGGTTAGGAGCTTCTTGGCACTTTTCCCCATAGATCTTGGTTGTGCCTAGAAGCTATTTGTTGCCTTGCTTTCTCCCATCTATGCACAAAGTATGAATTGACCTTGTAGAAGGTGTACTCCACAATAGCAGAAACGGGCATAGCACGTACCCCTTTAAGAACCTTATTCAACACTTCTGAGATATTTGTGTTACATACACCATATCTAGAACCATCATCATAGGCAAGAGCCCACTTAAACTTATTTTTTATTTGGTCCTCCAACCACATTGTTGCCGGTTCGTTCATCATACCCCTTAGTTTTGCAAGCTTAGTTTCAAATGTCTTCTCCGCCTTTGATGCACATACTAACTTTAGCTGCTTTATGACCTTTTTACTCTTCTGTCTTTGTCATATATTAGCAGCAAAGTGTCTCATACACCACCTATGCACGACTGGTTGGTACGCTTCCATGTGGTCCTCAACTGCATTAAGAATTCCTTGATACCGGTCCGAAAAAATGCACACCTTACGGTCCGGTCCAACAACATCTATACGGACCAAATGCAAGAACCATGACCAGCTGTCGTTGTTTTCACCCTCAACCAACGAAAATGCCAGGGGGATCAAACGATCCTCGCCGTCCATGCCTGTTGCAATCAACAATGCCCCTCGGTACTTCCCGGTAAGAAACGTGCCATCCACACTTACAACAGGTTTGCAATGCCTGAATGCCTGTACACATTGCGGGAAGCACCAATATGCACGTTTCATTACAGGCTTCATGGAACCTTTGTGCATCTCTTGCCTGCCAGTGGTATGAGAGCACCACTTTGTCCCCGGGTTGAAGTGTGCAATTGCACTTAATATTCTTGGAACTCTTCCATAAGCTTCCTTCCAATCGCCCCATAACATTGCTATAGCATGCTGTTTGGCCCTCCAAGCCTTTCCATATTTTACCCGATAATTTGTAAAACCATGAATAGCTTCAATAATAGCTGTCACAGAAACATCTGGGTCATCATGAACCATTGCGGCAATGTGTCACCCAATGTAACGTGTGGTACATTGGGAGTGCTCTTGAGAAACCTCAGATGTCCCACATGTGTGAGGTTGTTTAATATTACTGATCCTCCATTTCACCCTATCATCAGTGATAGCACGTGCCCAAACCTTCCAAGGACACCCCTACTGGCAACGAACCGTGTACCTCAATTTAGCCGACGAATGCACCACATCGTACGGTCTATAGTGTCGCACAGAGTAGTCCCTCAAGAAAAATTTAAGATCCTCAAGGCTATCAAATATCATTTCCTTCTCTATCAACTGCTCGCCACTATCGGGCTCAATACATGCATGACGCAGATCCGAATCACAAAACCCCCCTTTTGGTATAGAATGAAAAATAGGGACCTCTGGAACATCAACATGCACAGCCTTCAACTGCCTCAACTCAACTGTAGTCAATTGGGGTATACGTCTTCCAAATATTGTTGATCTATGTTCTCTAACTGTCTCTTCTTCCATTTCATCTCCCATTGGTGTTCGTGCCATGAACGGAGTTGCTTCGGTTCTTCTTGGAATGAATGCAGATGCTTGGGACACCCTAACCGACGACAGGCCATGTGTTTGTTGCCCAATATGTGTCCCATTTGTTTCTGGAAGTACCATATCATTGTCGTCTTCACCACCCTCATTTTCTTCCGAGTCCTGAGATATGTCATCATCATCGACCTCCTCATTGTCAAAGTCGTCTTCATTGAAATTATTGTTTACACGATATGTGTCAAATCCAATTTCATCACCACTGTCATCATCATCTGAGTCATGAGAAAGATCATCACCATAACTTTTATCTTCCTTCTCGGGTGCATCGAAATCATGATCCAGTGAAATGGCTTCTTGAGTTATATGTTCAATGGGGTAATCATCACCATCTTCAGCAGGGGCATCCATACTACGATTGCACACATCAACCACTATCTCTGCACAACCCACTTGCGAACCTCTGACCAACTCTTTGTAAAACAACAAATCATTCTCACAAACAATTGGCATCATCACATAGTGTGACCTTTCCTTTCCATCATCAAACCTACCACAAAGTCTTAACTCCATACGCTTATTTTCTACTTTGAATAATAAATTTACTCGACACATTATATCATCGAATGAATGTGCCACATCAAATCTTGCTATTTCTTGCCTCATTCTTGCAAACTCTCCATTTTCTTTAACCGTCCCACCCGAAAATAAACGAACTAAACGATCCATCTACACATATACATATGCATATACACAAAATGAAGAAGATAATATAACTATATATGGCATTACTTCATTATAAGTACAACACACTTCATTACTTCATACATGATTAAGATAATATAACTATATATAGCATAACATAAGAATTTTTACTAAAATACACATAAAATAGATTTGCTACTATGACGATTATTCACACTTTATAGCTCTTTGTACTAAAAAAATCTAAACAACACTACCACCTCCAAATTGATACATACAGCAATTATTACATGATACAAAAGTGTTACCATCGTTCAATTGCACGATACACCACAACTAATCCTACCTGATTCGTACGCAATCCCCCATTTCAACTCAAATCCTACCTAAACTCTAGCCAACTCAAACCCTAACAAAACCAAGAAATGGAGGAAAACCAATGGGATAGAGTGGAGGAGCTACCTTCAGGGATCGATTTCCCTTCGTTTCCCCTTTGAATCGAGTAGATCTAGAGGGGGACAGCGACGGGCGGCGCCATGGAGCTCAGGTCGGGTGGGGAGTGAAGGAAAAAAGAAAGGGAGGTGGAGGAAGAGGCCGTCCAGCGGGTGGGCCTATATTCAGCTGAGTCGCGCCACAGGGCGTGGCGCGACTCAGCCTTGCCACGTCAGCTGCCTGGCCGCGGGCGCTCCAGCGTGGCAGCTTGGTCGCGCCAAAGCATGTGTATTCAGGGAGTCGCGCCACGAAGCTTGACGGGACCAATAGGACTAGTTTGAGTTATTATTAAAATATTAGATTAAAAAGGATTAAAATAAAAAAAATCTTCACACTCGCGGCGATGTGGTCTCCTCGTCTCTGCGCGCTCCCACCGAGAAAGTGGCCTGTGGTCAGCTCGACCGGCCGGCCGGCGGCTCCCCGCCCGCCTGCCTATGCCTATATATCCCACGCCGGAGCGGGCAGCAGCGGAGGCCTCGTCACGGTGGTGCGACATCGTCGATTGTCTACGACGAGCGCGCATTATTCCGGTCGATCGAGAGGCAAAGGGAAAGAGATTGTTGCAGAGAGATCGATCGATCTCTCCATCGTCGTCGGCCATGGCGTGGAGGGAGAGCTACTTGGACGTGGTGCTGATCCCACTCGCCGTCCTCTTCCCCGCGGTGTACCACGTCTGGCTCTGGCGCGCCGTCCGCCGCAGCCCGCTCAGCTCCACCGTCGGCATCAGCGCCGCCGCGCGCCGCCTCTGGGTCTTCTCCATGATGAAGGTATACTAGCCGTAGCTCATCGATCGCCATGGCCGCCGCAAGCAGTGATCTGATGACTGGTCATCTTGCCTACTGCTCGACCGATCGCGGTGGATGCGCGCAGAACAACGAGAAGCAGGCGATCCTGGTGGTGCAGTCGGTGCGGAACGTGCTCATGGGCTCCACGCTGGTGGCCACGACGGCCATCCTCTTCTGCACCGGCGTCGCCGCCGTGCTCAGCAGCACCTACGCCGTCAAGAAGCCGCTCAGCGACGCCGTCTTCGGCGCGCACGGCGAGTACATGATGGCGCTCAAGTACGTCGTCCTCCTCCTCGTCTTCCTCCTCGCCTTCCTCTGCCACAGCCTCGCCATCTGCACGCTCAACCAGGCCTCCTTCCTCGTCAACGCGCTCTCCCCGTCGCCGGCGCTCCACCTCCCGCTCACCAGGGACTACGTCGCCGACGTCATGGAGAGGGGGTTCCTGCTCAACCTCGCCGGCAACCGCCTCTTCTTCGCCGGCGCGCCGCTCCTGCTATGGATCTTCGGGCCCGTCCTGCCGTGCCTCTGCTCCATGGCCATGCTCCCGATACTCTACAACATCGACATGGTCGAGTACGTCCAGAAAGGGAGCAGCAATGGCGAGGTCAATGCGAGGGTGGACATGGGGGATACCGAGAGTGATCAGAGCATTGAAGTCTGATGAGATGATGACGATTGCAAGCAGTGGCGGACCGTGAAGCAAAATGTAGGGGGGCCAATTTTAAAAAAAAATCCAAGTGACATATAGCTTACGTCAGAAATGACATTATATATATATATATGATATATAGTTTCGTTTTATGGGCTTCGCTAGCTTCTTTGTTTCAGCGTTGACCCGTTCGTGGGCTACTGGGTTTAAGTTTTATGGGCTGCAGAGATATAGTTTGAAAATTTCTTTTGGGCAAGGGGGGGGGGGCGGAGCCCAGTTTCGCCGCCAAAGCGGTCCGCCTGTGATTGCAAGTAAGACAGGCAGAAATTCAAGCAAGAAGCATCACCATGGAATATGCTTTATTTATATTGGTGCCTGATGCATTTGTGCAAGCTAGCTAGGCTTCACTGGCAACTAACTAGTTTGTGCTCTAGCAACTGGCTAGTGGGTTGGGTTGGTTATGTTTTTTATTGTATCTGCAAGGAAAATCCATGGCATCATATTGACACGACAATGCAGTAATGCTTTAGCTCTCAAGTGCACCACGCTGCTTGATTGATTCAGTCAGCTGGTAGCGCGCCGTTCCATGTCACAAGAAGGCAATTATTCCTTCTTGATTCAGGAGGATCTTTCTTCTTTTCTTCTCCTTAAAAAAGGAAAACATTTTTATCTCACTACCTCACCATATGCCATGGATTCTTTCTCCAATGGAGTGGATGTGACAATAATTTCGCAAACTTATTCCTATTTGCCTATTTTTTTAAAAAGAAAAGTGCTGGAGCATGTATTTTATCAAGAGGAGGGGGAAAGACAGATCATATATATAGCACCACACCTAGACTAAGAAGGAACCAGGTGAACACGGGTCACATTGTTTATACTCTTACATTCTTTACTACTACCTCCGTCCTAAAATATTTACAGTCTCGCTTATAAGCAAGCCTAATCTTGAAGCTAACCGATTTACTACCCTTTTCTAATAAAATAATCTGTGCGATTTCCTAATAGTTGTCGGCATGAAGAAAGCGAGTTTGAAGTCAATTGGGTACTCTTGACAATTTGAATAAAAAACGAACTTCTGTGTATGTTGAATTTGCTGAAAATTTATCTGAGAGCACTGCCCTGAGAAATCCAAACTAAGATTCGTGTTATATATATATAGATAGGAAGATACCTCTTTTCTACCACCGGCAAGAAAGATTAGCGACGTACACATTACTAGTTCACGTTTCATCGTGCCGGCGTGCTCAGTACGATGCACACACACGGCAGCACGATCCCAAATTGATCCCCATGCCGGTCCATGTCGATCCATCAGTTGATGGCGACATCATTGAGGTCCTCCTCGTCGTTCACCGACGAGTAGAAGGACTGGTCCTCGCTGGCGCGGTCCGCCGCCTTGAGCTCCTCGATCCTGTCCACGGCGGTCTTGAGCTCCCACCGGCTGTCCACGTTGGTCTCGCAGCACGCCATGCTGATCCTGATCAGCTTCACCACCTCCGCCCTGTCCTCGTCGTCCTCGACCTTGAGGTCCGGGTCCACCACGGCGCGCAGCCACTCGCCCTCCGGCGTCGAGCCCACGACGGAAACCAGGTCGCCGCCGCCGCCGCCCGCCGCCGGCTCGGCGCCCACCTTGGGCAGGTCGTAGCTGGGCGGCCTCCCCGCGAGGATCTCGAGGATGAGCAGGCCGAGGCACCAGACGTCGCTCTTCTTGGAGGAGCGGCCGAACTGCTTGCGCTCGGGGGACTTAAAGGCCACCATGAGCTGCGCGGCGTGCGACTGGTTCATCACCGGCACCAGCGCGTAGTCGGTGAGCAGCGGCTCGTACTGGGCGTCGAGCAGGATGTTGGAGGACTTGAGGTGGCCGTGCGGCACGGTGAGCATGCACAGCTCGTCGTAGAGGTAGCTCAGCGCCCGCGCAACGCCCTTGACGATCCTCAGCCGCGCGCTCCAGTGCAGCACCGCCTTCTTCAACCCCCGGCCCTCGCCGTGGAGGAGGTTGGCCAAGCTCCGGTTGGGGACGAAGTCGTGGATGAGGAGCTTCTCCTCCTTGCGGTAGTAGTAGGCGACGAGCGGGAGGAGGTTGGGGTGGCTGAGCCGCCCGAGCCGCCGCATGTGCTCCTCGAAGTCCTCCCGCCCCACCCGGTTCATCTCCTTGAACCGCTTCACCACGACGGCGTGCCCGCTCGTGAGCGTCGCGCGGTAGCACACGCCGAGGTTGGCGGTGCCGAGCACCTCCGCCGTCGCCTTGAGCAGGTCCTGCAGCTCGAAGAACCGCCCGCGGTCGTCGCGCACGAAGGTCAGCCGCCCCTGCTCCACCTTCCGCGCCGTGCTGCCGCCGGCGCGGCTGCTGCGCTCCTCGCCGCCGGCGGAGGCGGAGGCGGCTGCGGCCGCCGCAGCCGGGGCAGCGCCGCGCGCCGCGCTGGATTGGACCTTCGCTGCCGGCTGCGGCTCGACCCTCGGCCCCGAGGGCTTCGTCGACGCGGCCGGGCCGAAGTTCTTGGTCGTGTCCCGCCGCTTGCGCAGCGCGACGAACGCCACGCCGGCGATCGCCACCGTGCCGAGGACCGCGGCGAGGACGCCGTAGGACGTGACGCCCTCGGCGGGCTTCTGAGCTTCTTGCTTCACGGCGCCATCAGCGGACGCGCCCGTGGACGCCGCGGCGTCTGGCGCGCTCCCTGCTTTGTCGGAGGTCGGCACGGCGGGCGCCTTTCCTGCCGGCGTTGGAGTACCGGCCTCGCATTTGGCACCAAGCGGCGCACCGCAAAGCTTCTTGTTTCCTGCACGTATTTGTACAACAAATAAATCACATGCGGTGCACGGACGTCCAAGGAACAACGTGGCCTTTTGTTATTTTCCAGTCTTCTAGAAATCCATGTCGGTGCTCACCGGCGAACATGTCGGGCTTGATGTTCTTGAGGCTCGCCGGGATCTCCCCCTCGAGCTCATTGTTTGCGAGATTGACATCCTTCAACTCCTTCTGTTTCAGGTCAGGGATCTTGCCCTGGAACTTGTTGTCGTTGAGCTGCAGAGCGACGAGCTTGGGCACGTCGGCGAGCGACGCCGGGATGGGGCCGGAGAAGTTGTTGCTGGAGAGGACGATCTTCTTGAGCCAGCCCATCCCGGCGAACGCGTCGGCGGGGATCGTCCCGGAGAACTCGTTGCCGGACAGGAAGATGGCACGGAGGCCGCCGAGCTCCTTGACGTCGGGCATCGGGCCGGCGAACTCGTTGTCCATGAAGCTCAGCGTGCGGAGGCCGGGCAGGCTCTTGAGGGCGCCCAGGTCGAGCTTGCCGGAGAGGCTCATCCCCTCGAGCTGCAGGCCGTGCACGCCGTTCTGGTTGCACATGACGCCGACCCATTTGGACTCGCTGCCGTCGCAGGGGCTGGTGCCGGGGGCCCAGCTGCTGAGCGCGCCGGCGTCGTCCTTGATCCCGGACTTGAGCTTGAGGAGCGCGTCAGCGTCGTCGGGCGCGAGGGCCAGCGGGAGGCGCGCGGCGTCAGCGGCCAGCGGGAGGAGGAGGAGGAGAAGCAGGAGGAGGCGCCCGTCGGCCGGCAGCAGGAGGTGGCGCGCTGGCGACGGCGGCGCTGCGGCCATGTCCGGGGCGGCGGGGACGGGGAGCCAGCCCGCCGGCGCCCGCGCTTGACGACGGCGGGTGATGCGGCCGGCGGCAACGCTGCGGCCCTGGTCTCGTCGGGCGCGCGCGAGTGGGAGGCCGGCCGCAGCTTTCCGGGCAGGGGGGAAGCGGGAGGTCGACGCGGAAGGGAGGCGGAGAAGGGGGAGGAGAGTGGATTCAGGAGCCACCGCCCGCGCACGCGCGCGTGGCGAGGATGGTGGCGAGAGAGGTGAGGCGCGCGCATGGCATGCGGCTGCCGGTTCGTGGTCGTGCCCAAGAATAGCAATGTGCCTTGTTGCTGCGGCCGTGGGCCGCGCTCCGATGAGGTTGTCAAGTCATCGTTGCAGCGCCTCTGCTCTGAGCTGCTACTAAACGCGGCAAGGCGTCAGCAAGAACGTGGATTTTCCACTTGCACGCGTGAGGCCACAAAGGCTTTTTTGGCCATTCATTTCGTATCAAGATTTGTGGTACAAAAGATAAAGATAGACGGAAGAATAAGGGGGATTGGTGAGAAAAATGTTCCACTGATATGCCGTACTATTATGGAGAAAATTAAAAATGTTCCACCCAAGAAGGGCTCTTGATTTGGGATAGAACAAGTTCCCATTTCTTTAATTTCTTTTTTCTTAATACAAACTGCACAGGTCAAAGTAGCATGTTAAACTATCGTACGTTTTACGAATGTAGAAACTATACTAGCTATATAATTGTATTAAGGATCATTTATGCCACACATTTTTTTTAGACGAATACGTACATTGGTGAGCGAAAAATAATAGCACTACCATGTATAGAAGACTGTCTTGACACTTGTACACAGGGTCCTACTGGAGGACCACAGCTTTGCTGAGGATCCATAGCACCAGAGTCATCTCGAAGACGAAGATGGTGTGGAGGAGACCCCTGTCGAGCGTGAAGCCGAACAGGGTGATCCCGCCGCCGTTGTGGCGCAGGTACGTCACTGCCGGGCACCGCAACCAAAAATTAGCCTCACTTGATGCCAGCAAATCAATGGTAAAAAATCAGCTGCGTGGGTTAATCTAATTATTACCGAGTGCATGTCTGCTCTTGTACGAGCACGCAGCGCCGGGCTCCGCCTGGGATACGGCCGCCGACGAGCCGGAGACGCGGGACGCGTCGACGTCGCTCGCCGACGTGCTGTCCGGCGGCGACTTGTTGCCGTGGTGCGTGGCGGCCACCATGCTCATGTGCCACTGGCTGGCGATGGACACGATCCTCTGCGCCCTGTGCGTGATCCTCGCCGCGCCGAACAGGCACATGAAGAAGCCGCTCAGCTGCACCGCCGAGCCGACCAGGAGGTCGCCGGTGTTGGAGAAGCTCTTGGCGTCCCCCGAGGAGAGGACGACGAGCAGCGCGCCGAGCTGGCTGACGGTGATGGTGACGAGGCAGCAGATGATGAACGCCCGGTACCGGTGGCTGGTGGCCAGCAGCTGCGTCCGGATGCGGCGGTGCTCGGCGAACATCTCGGCGGCGGCGGCGGCGCGCGCCTCGACGTCGAACATGTGGTGGATGCCCTCGAAGCGCAGGATCTGGAGCTCGCAGGTGAGGCGGAACAGCACGCACACCAGCAGGAACACCCCCGTGCGGTACACCCACGACGCCACCGTGGCGACCAGCGCCACCGCGCGCCAGGGGACCCGCCACGGCGGGAAGGGGAACGCCACGCCCAGCAGCGCCGCGGGGGGCTCCACCCGGACGGTGCAGAAGAAGAAGACGGCCTTGTGCGCGGCCTCGACGCAGAGGGACGGGAGGAGGAGCGCCGCCAGGAGGCGGAACGCGCGGTCCAGCTCCCGCGCGTACCCGCGGCGGACGTAGGGGGTGTCGTCGCGGAGCGCGCCGTCGAGGAACAGGAGCTGCCGGAGCCCGCCGAGGCGGCGGAAGAAGACGGCCAGCGTGGCGAAGGAGATGGCGGCGAGCCCCGTGGCGGGCACCTGGGCGACGCGGTTGAAGGTGATGGCGGACGCGGAGGCCGGGGACAGCGCGGGGTCGGCGCGGAGCGAGACCGAGACGGCGGCGGGCACTAGGAGCGCCAGCGCCAGGAACGCCGCGTACGAGGCGGCGCGCCCGGCGCGGGTGGAGTGGTCGAGCGCGCACCACTGCAGGAACACGCGGAAGCTGCGCAGCTCGTCGTGGATCACCGACTTGCACCGCGCGTACGCCGGGTTCAGCAGCAGCGGCCGCTGCGACGGCGGCGGTAGCGGCGGCGGCGCCATCAGCGGTGAGCACTCCGGCTCCGACTCCGACTCCGGCCCCGGCGACGGGCCCTGCTCCTCCTCGTCAGAGAACTCCATTGCGCTAGCAGCTAGCCAGTAGATGCTTCGACACAGTTGAGAATGAAGCCGTCGAGTCGCGGGATCGGAGTGCATACAATATATAGCCGAACATGTGGCGATCGATGAGCGGCGAGGTGCCATCCATGGCGCGCAAGTGTGCGTGAGGACTGAGGAGGCGGGAGGGGAAAGGAGAGGCGCGAGAGGGGAGGCCCGTGACCGTTCACAGGGGCGGCGAGCGAGGTCGTCGAAGCGCTGAAGGCTCACTGCAGGCCTGCAGCTCGATCGTGTACATGTGTGATGCAACAAAAGCGAGCCAAGACGGGGACTAGGCACGCAGATGCCCGGGGGATGCAGTGGCTGAAAGCAAGAAAAGAATAGAGCAGAATTCACTCTGTTCGGCTGGTTATGGCTGGTGGCCGGTGTTTATTTGTTGTGGGAGAAAAATACTGCTGACTGGCTGGTAGCTGGTGCCTGGTGGCTGGTGCTGGTTTAATGTGAGAAAAAACACTGTTGGCTGATTGAAGCGAACAGAGTGATTGATCTTCTTGGTTGCCTTTGCTGCAGGTCTTCGATGCACCTTGCTCATGCACTTGTTTTGCTTTTCGTCAGAGGTTGTCAACTCAACTATGGAACTATTTTGGTCGTAGAGAATACGGTAGAAATGAACCAGTAAGATGGTAGCTCAGAACTGACCATCTGATGGCCAATTACATGCCTAATCTTGTGTTTTAGCCTTTGGTTTAGTAACACACTTTCAGTTTCTGTTTTCAAAGAGAAGGCATGCTTATTTTTGATTAAAAATTTAACACTTAGTTTAACAAATGCATTTTAAATTCATTCTCTACCACAAAAGTATAAATTCTTATTAAATCTAAAAGAAGAAGAAAATGTACTTTTTTTTTTGAAGAGAAGAAGAAAATGTAGACATGGGCCAGAGCATACTGCCACGTGACTACGTGAGATAAAAGGGCCCACCAACCAGAGCTGGGCCTAAATGTCACCCTCATCTGGCCCGCACGGCGGAGCAACCAACCACCACTTCCACCAGCTCGTCGTCCGGGTGCCCCCCGTCCCATCCGTGCAGAAGCCAATCTGCACCCCGGAAATTTCCCGAGCCGAAATCGCAACAGGAAGGGGAGGGAGCACGCGAGCGCAAAACCCTAGCCCCGCTGCTCCGCCGGATTCACCTCCTCCTTCCTCCTCCCTCGCGCGCCGCTCCTCTCCGCGGCGTCCGCGGCTCTCCCTCCCCGCTCCGAGGAGCGCAAGGCCTCCCGCCGCGCCGGCCGCCGTCCGCCACCGCCGGGTCGCCGCCAGCCATGTCTTCTCAGGTACCGCCCCGCTCAACCCCTCCTCCTCGACTCCGCTGGTCGATTAGGGTTCGAGCAGGTCTCGCGCAAATTACTCCATTAGTCGCGGCTAGAAGCTTGCTAGCGTTGCTGGATTTGGACTCTCTGTGCTGTGCTCGTCGATCTCCCTTGTGAATCCCAGACATCCGCCAGGTCTAACGAATTCGTATGTGGGTTTGCAGGTCGATAGCCGCAGCCAATCCGCTGGGAAGCGCGCGCGCACCGACGGTAGGTTACCCCGCCGCCTCCTCGTTTTCTGTCACGTCTGATACCTAAGCTGCGGCTGAGTGGGTTTCCCCTTCCCGGGGGACAAAAATACGTGTCTCAGGCAGCCGGCGTGAGGACGACTGGGTTTGCCCCAGCTGCAAGAATGTCAACTTCGCCTTCCGCACCACTTGCAACATGCGCAACTGCAACCAGTCCAGGCCAGCAGATCACACGGTACATAACGGTTTTTGCCTCGCGTTATCCATGTTTTCGACTGAGTATAGTGTACCTGCGAGTACTTCCGCTTGTCGCTAGCGCTTTTGCATTTACCACGTGTTGCTGTTGCTTTGCTGTTCAGAAGGCCATGCAAAAGCCTATGCAGACTCCGCCCCACTACACCACATCAGGGGGTTACATGAGCCCAGGGACGCCTCCATCGATGTACCTTGGTGGGAGTGCTCCCCCGTATGGCACCTCCATGTTTAATGGACCTGTAATGCCGCCGCGCTATGGCATTCCTCAGTTCCCTGGGAGTTCGGCGTATCCATATGGATATGGTGGTCGCATACCGATGGGGAGCCCCTATGGGCCGATGCAAATGGCCGGGCCACCTCCATATTCTGGTGGATCTATGATGGGAGCAGGTAACAAGGTCTTCGGCTATGATATGCATGCCAAATTTTGATATTGCCTTGCATTACTTGATCTACCTATCACATTAAGTCGGCAAAATGCAATGGTTTCAATCCTTCCTTTTATGCAAACCATAGTGTGTAAACAACTGGATTTTACAGAACATAAGAACACCATTTCTTTTCACTTGATCCTCATTTATCACAGATACTTAGCTTGTCCAGCAGACCAGCACTGCCTCTTTGGGGGCTGTTTACTTCTGCATTCTGCCACGTGTTCTTAATGACACTTCCTTGCTTGGGGGTCACGATGCATGTTTTCCAATCCAAAGTTCTCCATGCGTTCACTCGCAAGTGACAAGACTTATCTCATTTACTGTCTCATGAATAGGTGGAATCTATGGAATGCCCATGGACAGATATGGCTTAATTCCTCATAGTCCTGGTGCAATGGTATGCTCTAAGTACATGCCACTCATGCTAATTTGAGTTAACTACTGTTATCTTACGTGAAGAATTATCTACACATTGGTTGCTTTACTTTGCATTCCCTCTTTTATGATAATAATAATAATAATTTGTATCTACTACATTTCTCAATGTGTGATAGTCATAATTTGTCTACTCCATTTCTCAATGTATTCATTTCTTCTTGAACTTGAAAGGGCACAAGGGCTGGCTCATATTCTGATGAAGGTTCCCAGAAGAAGCCTGCAGGTATAAATTATTGAATTTTTAGTTCTTACTCATTTTAAATCATTACTACTTGGTTAATCTCTGCCACTGCAGGAGCTGGGCGTGATAATGATTGGGAGTGTCCAAATTGCCACAACATCAACTTCGCCTTTCGCACAGTCTGTAATATGAGAAAGTGCAACACACCAAGACCTGAAAACCAGGTCTGAGAAAGATGAGCGATTCGATATAACTACTTTCAGTTTCATGTTTTGGAACTAAAATCATTTCAGTTTTTTCTGCAATTATCGATATTCAGTTAGTACTGTAAATTTGCATGTGTGCTTGAAGTTGATTTTGCCACCACAAGATTAGTCATGTGTTTGGAGTGTACATGTCTTCATTGTATACTATTGGTCTAAATGGTCTGCTTATGTATGCCTGAATATCTCTGGTATGCAGTAGCTCACCATTGCATTTGTATGATTGTTCATTTATTGGACATCATAATCTCAGTACTTTTGTTGATCACCTTTTCTGTAGTAAAAAAAAGTCAATACAACTTTCTCTTGTTGTTGAGTGTTCATGAACCTTATCAAAGAAATTGCTCATTTAACTGATGTTTTTTTGCTAACTTGCTATTGCACCTGCTTGATGTTCTTTAGTCATTACTGTTGGTGTGATATGTAATAAGCTAAACCAAAACACTTTTGTGAACTTTTAGCAAACAAGTTTTGGCTATCTTTTTAATCTAAGAGTAGTTCTCTTTCATCTAAACTTCGGTCTACATTTCTAATGCTTGGGCTTCTGTATGTCCTTTATAGATCTAAGTATACTTTACTGATTGCTTGCATATCAACTCTTTCTGCAGGGATCTAAGCCTGATGGTTCAAGAGGCTCAAGTAAGTTTCCATACGATAAATGCTTCCTGCTGCTTATATCGCCAGATTTTTTTTTGTGTATTTCAAATGCCTTTAATTTAGTAATTTTAGAAAACTTTGTTATCACTAGACATTCTTCACAGGCGATTAGTTTGTTTTCTTTGGAGTTTTATACGCATAACCTATGGACTAGTTTATCTTTATCATAGGTTTTTGTTATTTATTCAATCAACTCTATTTATTTTCACACCCAACCTCTCATTGATAGAACCAAAGATGCCAGAGGGCAGTTGGAAGTGCGAGCAGTGCAATAACATAAACTATCCGTTCAGAACAAAATGCAATCGTCCTCAATGTGGAGCAGAGAAGCCACTGCAGACAAACAATACAAATGATTCAGCAACAGATCAGGACAATCAGGTCTGTGTTTCATGACCTTCAGTATGATCAGGACATTTGGCACACCTTTATTTTGAACATTAAGTTGCATATTGAAGTTATTGCTAATCATTTTCTTGCCTCATGTTTGCTTGCGCATAGCTTGATATATCGTGTCCTTACTGTTACAGTGAGTCCTAGAACAGTAATGGGGGTCAAGAAGGTTCAGCGTCATCGTCAAGGTTCAGTCTGAATGTGGGGTCCATCTGTGTCAGTAGTCGCTGCTGTTGTTACAAGTTTCTTCCCCTTGATACCTTAGCTGAGTCGGGGTCCTAATGGTAAACACGTTGGAGTTGGCAATGGAGTCTCGCCTTTTCTAATCACTACAGATTTTGGTCACGAACATCCATTTGTCATGTGAATTGGTCATCTTGCCTTTCCTGGCT
Organism: Panicum virgatum; assembly: GCF_016808335.1. Taxonomy (NCBI): domain Eukaryota; kingdom Viridiplantae; phylum Streptophyta; class Magnoliopsida; order Poales; family Poaceae; genus Panicum; species Panicum virgatum. The sequence continues at coordinate 44,032,049 of NC_053141.1, read as the reverse complement.
GAACGTGGTTACTTGTCTTTGTTACTGGTACTCTGGGTAAATTGCCATCTTCATATGAAATTTCTCTTGTTGTCTGTCATAGATTGTCACTCCTCTGCTATGAATTATCACTACTGTTCACCATTTTTTTTGGTTTTGTTAATGCTGTGTTTGTGGTCGTTTTTCTTTTCAATTCATGGTTTGGTATTTTACAGGTGTTTTTTCTGAATGGTTGGCGATGGCAACCTTTTTTACCTTCCAAAATAATGTTATTAGCGATGTTAGCAACTTAGCATGATGATCTACTAAGATACTTAGGGGAGCACTTGGTAGTTAATTCTGCTTGTAGTAACTGTTAGGTCTGAAACAAGTCAATGGTCGACATTTCAGTTGCATGACTGCATATGTTACTGTTATCATCTTCCATGTCCTCCGGGGATTACCGCGTTCAAGTTTCACCATTCTCATGTGCTTGGTTAGAAGAAGTGCTGCTTGGTGAAAGTGATGTGCATCATCACATTGTGCGGTGGTAGACCATCACCTTGCATGCTTGTCTCGATTGTGACTTTTTCACTGACACAGTGCCATTGGAATTAGTTTTTTTCATGTAACATTACGAAGCTTTTATCAAAGCTGCGACTTCTGCATGAATCTCAAGACAACAGTGAGCAGACACAGATGGATCTTCCTGGTGATGTGGCTGGAGCACCGATGAGTTCTCACGTGTTGCGGATGGCAGCACTCAGTGAGTTGCAGAACAGTCTTACAAACTGATTTGCTACCGTTTCATATTGTGAAACAAAGGTGAGAAATTTGCACCACGTGGATATGCTTCTATAGTGAGCGTGGCAGCGCTATAGGAAGTTCGATATGGTAAGCATTATGATGGTCAGGGGCCAGTATCTTGATGTAATCATTTCAGTTTCTGTTTGGAGTGTCTTGTTTCCTTTTTATCCTATTATTTATTTATTTATTCTTTCTGCTGAAGCTTGAGCACGCTACTATTGTTCCGTACTCCTAATGTAAGTTCTTCGCGTTTCTAAATTGTACGAGAGATAATTCCCCCATGCCATGTGTTACTGAAATCCTCAAATATTTCCACCAAAAAAGTTGTTTGAAGCACACATGAGAAGGAGAATTTTAAAGTGGCAGACGCCTTATCAAAAGAAAAGGTGGCAGACGAAGGGCGTGAACTTTTTGTTTTTACAGGTCGAGGATTTTTGTAACATTTGATGAGTGGTACAATGGAAGCTAGAGGCCAAGAGTTGCGCGAGCTGTTTATACCGGTTCGGTACCCTCGGCTAGTATTCAAACCATCCGACTTGGTGTTAATGTGGTATACACACGGACACTGCGAGTTGTATTGAATGAGCTCGAAGTGAAACAATACCAAGTCGGAGCAACCTAGGCAAGGGGTAGGCGGTTGAGATGACGGAAGGATTTTTCCTCAGGGTCCTCAAATCTTCCATCGACAAGTGATTTCACGGAAGCATGTGATTAATTATGCTGCACAATTCCTTGAATCCCTGATCACTTAGCGAAACGTCTACAAAGTTTTAATTTGCGCTACCTTCCGGCAGAGGCGGAGCTACCCCATCACGTAGGGTGGGGCAGTTGCCCCAGCTAACTCCAGAACAAGTAGTCAATAGTAACACAAAACTGCGCATGGTCTGGTGGTAAGAGGTGCTTATCTTGAGGAGCAGGTGGCAAGTTCGAATCCTTTCCGCGACTGTTTTGCACTATTTTTTCCCTATTTTCTCCACACCAGGCTCATTTCCTCGTGCTTGCTTAGTTCCCTCGCTTTCCTCCGGCTGGTTCCCTCCTGTTTCCTTATTTTTGAGTGTTATTTTCAAATCAATGTAATATATAATTATATATAATATATTACACTAGTATTTTTTTTCTATTCTCTAATGAGATATATCCTCTTAGATTTATTACACATAGTCACATATAATCATATATTACACTAACTCATTTGTTCTTCAAATTTACAAGTTGATATTGATTGAATTAATGGATTATATTAAGGTGGTATTTTCTGCTATCCTCTAATGAGATATACCCTCTTAAATCAATCTTTTGATTTATTACATAGTAGATATTCATGTATGTCTTATGCAATGTCATTAAAAAATGTGCTTATAGTGATTTAATATTTAGATTTATTACAGAGTAAATATTCATGTATATCTATACGATGTCATTAAAAAATTGTATTTATAGTATGCCCCACCTAAATTTCTAGGCTAGCTCCGCCACTGCCTTCCGGTGCAGATATGGATAGAAGCTTCAAGAAATCAAGATCATGATTCATCTGTTACATTCAAGCGTTCAATTTCCACGTCTTCAATATCAGTCAAGGAGACATGTTGATATGTCCACGTGTCAAAATACGTAACAACTAGGTTTTTGAAATCAGCATTCGTAAAGCTATGATGTTATTTGTGATCCAAAGGGCCTGTTTAGTTTGACAATTTTGTCAAAAGTTTTGCTGTTTTGGCCTACTTTTTGGCAAAATTTGAGCTTGTAAAGTTTTGGCATTTGGGACCCAAGAGGTCCAAAAGAGGGCAAAAACGCGTCGGCCCCGAGCCGGGCAGCCACTACCCCCACACCTAGGGGTGGTAATGGGCTATGACCCTAATGGCCTCTTCACAGCCCAATAAAACCCTTAAAATTTTTAGTTCAAAAATACATATGTTTAGAGCTCGGTTCTTTTAGGGCCCGATCTTTAAATTTTCTAGTTCAAAATGTTGGGCCCTTTACCACCCCTACCCACACCCACGCATACATGACTTTCCATGGGTACCAGTTAATGAACCAAATCATGCATTAAATGAGGGCAAATCAGTATAATTTTGCTATGCATCACACCAAGATGTAAAGTTTGAAATGCCAAAACTTTTGGCCCAAAAGATTATGCAAAACGCACTCCCCAAATGAGTGTTATCTCTAAATTATAGAGAGATTTATATACAAATATTCGGACCGCAATTAATAATGACGATTGAGAGGGCATTTTGCAAATTGTGCCGGCTTCAAGCACGGCAGCCAGTGAGGCTGCGCCGGCGCCGGCGACTGCGACCGCCCACCAGTTGGGCCGCCAGGCATCTCCCGAACCCAGAGACGTGACCCTCCTTCCAGCAGCGGCGCCGGTCCCCGGCACACCCCTACTTGACGGTCCTGCTCCTCCTGTGTTGAGGTCCGGCGACTCCGGCGAGGTGAGCCGAGGCCCCCCCGCCCGATAAGGCAGCAGCCGCAGGCCTGCTAGACTTCCGACCATCTTCGCTCCGCGCCGCACCCCCCGACGTCGGCGTCAGCCGTCAGCGATGGCACGGCGGCGCAGTGTCGGCTTAGTTCCCGGACGGGGCACGCCAACGAGCGTCCGTCCGTACGTTTCCGATCGCCGGTGCCATCTCCGAGTACACGCTGCGGGGCTGGCAAACGCGGCAGCTATGGATTCCGCAGTGGAGTGGAGTGCAGCAGGTCGATCAGAACGCCGTGCTCGCCGGCGACAGCCCCGGTCAGATTGCCAGTTCTTACTTGTTCCACGCAAGAAAATTGAGATTGGGGTAGCCCGATTCGATCCCTTCTCTCTACGGGATGCAATTTCAGCAACATTGCCCGAACATCTTCAGACAACATCGAGATTGGTAGGTTGGATACAAAGGAGAAGTTCATCTGATGCTGACAGTGTCAGAGATTCTGCAGAGCCCCGTGTCGCAATCGCGCACGCCGGTGCGCGCGTGGCCCAGCTGCGGCGGATTGGGCAGCAGCCCAACGGCCCCTAGGACCTCCATGCCCCGCGCGGAGTCCGGGAACGCCGGCGGTGGAGCTCAGCGCGGCGTGGTCGCCGTCGATGGCGCCCGCCAGCCCGAGCTCAGGGGTGGACCGTGGACGTCGTTGCGTTTACCGTCCGGGGTGGACGGCAATTGAAATACCGTCCGCCCCCGGGTCTCTCCAGTCCGTTGGATCGGACTCGTGCGGCCCGGATCGACCCCAAGGCTACCACGCGTCCACATCCTTCCGCCTTCCTCTCGCGTTGACCCGCGGTCGCGGAAGAAGGAAGACGAGTCGCCACGGCGGGGTTGGTCAGGCACTCGGGCCGCGGCACCTCGACGGCCGCGGCGCACCCTCCGATCGACGTCGGCGGCCGCTCGGCTCGCCGGCGGCGCATGCCCACCGCCGCCTAGCTATCTAGGGTGTGGTAATTGGCAGACGCCGCGCCACCAGGGGCGCCGCTGGATGCAGACTCTCCAGTCTCGAGGACACGGCGGCGCGGGGGCACCGGAGCACGCCGCCACGCTTTGGCTTGATTCCCGGCCGGAGTCCGAGGTGACGGAGACGTGAGACACGTATACGTGCACCCTTTCACCATCAGCAGCATCTAAACCAAACTAATAATTCAAGCACGGATTAACCGGATCGTGAGAGACTCCTAAATTCCTAACGGAATCGTCAACTGGTGGGGCGGCGCCGTCGCCATGGCCGCTCCGAACCCTGCCGATCAGCCGCCGGCGAGCGCGCCGGCTGGACACGATCAAGGTGCAGCGCTGAATCAAGACCCTACTGGACACCTGACCCTGACCGAGCTGTTCGCCGGCACGCACCTTGGGGTGCCCATGGACGCGCCGGATCACATCTAGCTACCAGCCTTCTGCGACGGAGGCGTGCACTTGCTTAAGCTGCAGGAGCCTGGAGGAAGGAGCACGGATCGATCGGCCGGGCAGCAGTTGGGATTGGTGGACCGAGGCCGACTGTCGCGGTGGATTAGTACTTTACAATCATTGTAACAAAGTTCATGATGAAAATTTCATCTTACAAAAAAATATATTGGATTGGTGATCAAAAGCACTTTCATATGGCTATAATAAAATTTTCTTGTTATAAATACTATATTAGGGAGACATTAAGAGTCAAATATTTCCCTCCTATATTTCTCCATCTAATCTCTATATCAGATGATGCAAGCCTCATACATGCACATACTTAATGCACAATATCCTTGCTATATCCAAAAGCTCTACTTCGGCTAGGCATATCTCTTACCATTAACACCATATACATATATATAAACAAATATTTCCCTTGCACCTATAAAGATTTTCCTTGCACAATGTAGGTATTTCTCCTGTACCCACAAACATTCCTTAAATTAAACAAAGCTCCTAGCACGCTTCCCTAGAGGAGTTTTTTTTCTTCCCAAAAGGTCCCTAAGGAAAATATTAAGTGACGAAACGCACATCCTCTGCCTAATCTGTTCACATCCAATCCATACCAAAAATAAATGCACCACATCCTTGCTAGCAAGTACTAAACCACGTACAGCCTCTCCATGTCCCTGTGTGCGCCCATCCTCCCCGTATACGTATACATACACGTATACGTACTCAGATGTTAGAGATTGGATTAGGTATTTAGGTGCGAGGCATCCACAAAAAAGTCAACTAGAGAGAACCCAGCAACACTTTTTCTAGAAGGATATGGATATGGATATTCCCATATTGACCTCCCAGTGGCCAGGTTGACTGTGGTCTCTCACAGTCTCACTGTCACTGCCGCCTCCCAGGTATCCTCCTCAGCCACCGCACGCGGCCGCGTGTCCACCCGCAGCGGCCTTTAAAACCCCTCGCCCTGGCACCCCTAGTTTCCCCACACACCACAAGCACAACGCTCTCGTCTCGTCGTCGTCTTGCACTCGCTCGTGTGGTGTCTTGCAGCTTGCAGGTGACGCGCGGCCATGGCATCCTCGGCGCCGACGAGCGGGATGAGCAGCGGGGCGGCGAGGAAGGCGGCACGGCGGGCCGGCAGCGGGCGCGCCGCCGCCGTGCGTCCTCCGGCGCCGGTGCCGAGGGCTGGCGGCGGGTTGCACAGGGACCTGGGGTGGGTGGGCGTGCGGGAGCGGCTCTGGGGCGGGTACGCGGCGGAGATCCGCATCCCGAGCAGCCGCTCCAGGGTGTGGATCGGCCGGTTTGACCACGCCCTGCAGGCGGCGCTCGCCTACGACGCCGCCATGTTCCTGTTCTACGGCCAGAAGCTGCCCAAGCTGCGCAGGTACAACTTCCCGGCGACGCCGCGCCCGAACGTCCCCGAGGTCGTGCGCAAAGGGCTCACCGTCGCCAACGTCAAGGCGATCGCGGAGAAGCACGCCCGGAGCTTCGGCCGCTTCTTTCCGCTTCCACCGCCGCCCGTGATCCCGGCCGCGGCACCAGCTGCGGCACCGCCGCAGATGGCGGAGGCTGCTGCTGCTGCTGCTGCTGCTGCTGCCGGCGCAGGGCTTGCTGCACCCCTGCAGGTGCCGCCGGCTGCCGGCGAAGGAGGGGTTGCTGTTGATGCTACCCCCGTCGTCGGCGCAGGAGCGACCGCCGTCGCCGGTGATAGGCATGGCGACGACGAGGTCTACATAGATGCTGAGATCTTGACCGCTGCTGACTGCCAGTTCCCCAGCTACCCGGACGATGATTTCATCGGGTTGCTGGACGTGGACATGGACCTGATCTTTAACGAGATCTGATCTATCCATGATCGATCCTGCATTCACAGCAGGTAGCAATTGCAGGTCCTGCAATTGCTACCTGCTGTGTCACCGTGTCAAGCTATATATCTATACGGTTCGTCTGCTATACAACATATGCATATACAATAATTAAGTCAATAATTCAGTACTACAACTTTGTAGTATCTGGTGCCGGTGTTGTTGTTGGGAACTGTTTTATGCGTCATCAGTGTTATTATGGCACACAGATGTTCAGTTGCAGTAATTATTCATTTGGCTAGATCCTGGATGCAATTTGTTTTATGGAAAAGGAGGAAGCAAAAATAGAAGAAAAAGAAAAGGCGCGAAAACTGATCGGTGGCGTGAAATTTGATTTGTGAAATCTAAGGCGCGAAAACCGTCCTATGGCATGGAATTTTATATTTGAGACGTGAGAGTAGTTTAACTATCAGTAGTTCACTGTATAATCTCCTAGAATTAAAACTTAAAGAAATGGGTTAACTATTATTAGTTCACTGTATAATCTCCCAGAATTAAAACATGAAGAAATGGAGCAACTGTGGGAGAAGGACGATTATAGAACGATTATAGAATTCTTCAAAACGATTTGGAGCAGGCTTGAGTTTTAGTTACTATTGATGCTCATCTCATGCAAGTATATGAAGGAATCACTATATATGCATGTGTGCTCTTAACTTACCATACTTCTATCAAAAAAAAAAATCAACATCTTCTCTTCCCAAGCCACCAGTTAAGCATGATTAATGGAGCTTCGTAACCAAATCACAGCGTTCATAATATGGCTTAATTATTTGAGGAATAATTATAAGTATCCTGATAAGTAAATGTTAGTTTTTCCAATGAAAAAATATCGCAGTGTTAACCATATGGCATATATATACTCCAACAACCACTAACATGGATTGTAGTTGCTATATATTATTGCCAATAATCGAGATGACGCTCTTACAGATTGGAGATAGAGATACACAGTAATGCAGTGACATCCACGAAGATGCCCTGAACATTCGTTTTTTTGCGAGCCTCAGCAAATCTTCCACACCTACGTCTTCCTGTACCTTTCTCCTTGTTTTTAAAGTGTCTTCTTTCTCGCTCTCATAACTCCGTTGTAGTCTAGCTGGTCAGGATACTCGGCTCTCACCCGAGAGACCCGGGTTCGAGTCCCGGCAACGGAAACTTTTTGTCACTTTTCAGTGCCATTTTTTTTGCTACTACCGGTAATTTCTCAAGATCACAGGCACTGAACTGTAAATCCCCGATTTTTCTCTCCACGTTTACCCGCATGGTGTGCTCCCCTTGCCGATTTCGCCGTGCTTCGATCGTTTCTCAAGATCACAGCACTTCCTGCATCATATCTCGTGTTGCGCACGAGCAGATGTACGTCTCCATGGCGCCGCCGCCACCGGCCGTGTCGATCCCACGCGGGCCAGTCTAGACGGCGGGTGCGGACCAGCGCCCCAGCGGTGCCGCGCTGACGCTGTGCTTCGGCTTATTGGTCTCCTGCCCAAGTCAGAGGCCTCTTTTTTTTCTTCTTCTTCCGTTTCTGTTTTGGGGAAAGGAAGTCAGAGGCTCTGCATGCCCCACGCATGTCGTCGTCGTCGTCGCGACGCACGCGCCAGCGAGCCATGGCCAAGCGGCCTTGCGCGCTCGCGTCAGAGGCCGCCGGCCAGACTCATCGCCAAGCGGCGCCGGATCGGCTACTCCGATCCCGCCCGTGGTTTCAGTCGTCCCAGAAACACAAATTCTTACCACCCACCCAAATGCAACGGACTGGAATACGGGCAACAAGGGGGGAAAACACTGTGGTCACGATATCTGCCCGTTTCCAATTCCCATGGTGTGCACGCTTTGAAGATTTATTATAAACAAGTTTAGTGATTGAAAATGTGAGAGTAAAATGCATGGCACATCGTTAAACTTGCGCCGATTTCTTAAATGGATTATTGCTCAGCTTGAAAACAAACACATAACGCATGACCAATGTCGTGGCACCATACGTTACGAATTGCTAGTATACAGAACAAATATATTGCTTTTCAAGAAACGACAAGTAATGAGCGAGAGTCATTCTCCTAGCGAATTGAAATGTGACCGGTAATACGGGAGACATACCGGGGCTTTTTACATTGTGTGCGTGTCATTTAGTAAGTCTTTCCACCAAAAAGACAAGTAGCAAAGAGTCACATGCTCTACGTAGGAGGAAATTACAGTTATTTCAAGAAACGACAAGTATGCGGTTAGCGAAGGCATGGTCTATGACGTGGAAGCAATACATGAGCTCTTTTTAGTTATGTCTACGTCATTTAATAGCGGAGTTGGTCTAAGTAGCAAGAAGTCGCGTGCACCTAGCATATAAATGTACTGTTTATTCGAGAAATGACAACATGATGTATATACTGTTCAGTCGTTCTTTTTATAAAAAAACGATATAAGTAATGGGAGTTATGTATATGCACTTAGCGAGAGCATGATCGGTGATGTGGGAGCTATACATGAATTATTTTCCATCATTACCCGTGTGTTGGTAATTTCATCACAGTATACCGTAAAAGGAATATACTATTCTTTCAAGAAGCGACAAGTAAAACTGGAGCTACACACATCTATATATCTATACATGGAACATACAGCTATTTCGAGAATTGGCAAGTAATTGAAGTCATATGTGCTCAATGGTGGTATGATCGACCAATGACATGGGAGGTTAATTATCTCGATAAGTTGGATTAGTAACTAAAAATTGCAATAACTAACACTTTTTTCTACAATTTAATCCTAGACACTGCATTATCGAGTGGTGCATGTGCCATTTCCAATCTCTCATAAATTTGTCATACAAATCATATATAGGACGCGCACCCTTTTTTTTTGTTAATAGAGTGCACGATTTATTTCGCATGCCATGCTTTGGATTTAAAAAAAATGTACCTTCATCCTACCACCAACCAGTCTGGCAGTCTCTCCATCAACAACATCCAACGTATGCTAATTAAATGCCACGTTATACTATCTATACGAACAAAACCATATCTTCGTCTCGACTTCTTCTCAACCAAGTAACCAACACGCGTATGCATCGATGTAGGCGGCACCACTCTCTTAACTCATAGAGATATAGATTCGCATCCGTATTCGGTGGCAAAGGCTTCATCGTCATTAATCATCAATCAGGTGAGAAAAAAAATCTTTGCAAAGTTAACCTGCCAGCAGGCAATCCTCGTCAGTGAACACTTGCAGCAACATGTCAACTCATGGCGCCTACAAAACCGAACCCTTCCCCCTCCGCCGCCCCGTCCTCGCACCATCGCAGTCTCTCTACTACCTCTCGCCCTCGTCTGCAGTTTCTTGCAGCTTGCTGGATGGCGAGGAAGGCGGCGCAGGCCCAGAGCGTTGGCGGCGGGCTGCAGCGGCGGCGAGGCAGCTGAAGAAGCGCTCGGCGTGGACCGGCGTGCGGGCCCGGCTGTGGGGCGGGTGGGCGGTGGAGATCCGCGTGCCGCTCTCCCGCCAGAGGCTCTGGGTCGGCGCGTTCGAGACCGACAGGCAGGCGGCGCTCGCCTACGACGCCGCCTTGTTCTGCTTCTACGGCGAGGACCTGCCAAAGAAGCGCGGGTTCAACTTCCCCGCCGCGCCGCGCCCCGACATCGACGAGGACGTGCGCGCCGGGCTCAGCGTCGCCGCCGTCAAGGACATCGCCAACAAGCACGCTCGCGGCCTCCAGCTGGGCCTCGCTATTGCGCCGCCGGCGTGCACCGCAGCCGAACCCCTGCAGCAGGCGGCGGCGGCGGCTGGTCCTTCTGCCGGCGCGGATGCACCTGCTGCTGGTTACCATGGGCGCAACCCAAACGCCGAGGTAGAAACTACCTTGCGGCTGTGCCTGTGATGGCGCTTGTGCTTGTGCTTGTGTCCTGCAATCACTGAAGCATCCTGCATCCATGTCTGCGGGGTCTCAATAACATTTCTGGACTGTCCGGTTATAAATGTGTAGTCTGTGCAACAAACTAAATCACTTCAGCAAATTTGTTGTGTGTTTCAGTGTGTAAGATGTAACAAGTTCTAGAAATGGAAATTGTTTCATTTGTCCAATATTGATGCCGATGGCCATGTTACGGTAAACAATGGTCAAGTGCAGCAGGTATTTTGATATTTGGTTATTATTTTGTAGGGTGGAATGTGAAAGGAGGAAATAAAAAAGAGAGAAATTAAAGAAAAGGCGCGTTATTTTGAAATTTAAGAATGGGCGTGTACAGAATTTCAGCCTCCTAGGGTTGAAATTTGAAGTAGTAAAGGACACTGCACTAATCATGAAAAAATCATGGCCGAGTTGGTATCTAGTCACTGGAAAATTATTTGTATAGCCAAATCTGTACGCTATGTAAACTGCAAATATTGGAGTCATTTTCTTCAATATGGTCGACATGCTTGATCAAAACTCATAATATAGTTGATTTTGTCATTTGGATTGAGATGACATTTAATTTATTAATGATTACATGTATGATCTTGATAGATTACTTGTGCAATTAACTTAATTATATTCCTAATGGCCTGATTGAACATTTGTGGGGGGAGGGGATTCTATGGTATGCAAGGGAGACCATTCATGTCTGATCGCTTTTCATGAAAGTTGTTGAGGGCATAAGCTGTACCTCACCAATCAACCTTAGGCCACCGGTTACTCAAGGGGCAAAATCTATCTCCTCATGGTTAGCTATTCAGGAACTGTACTATTCATAGTTATATTATGACTTTCTTGATGATTTTTGTCATCATGAACTAGCTAGGGTACTCTATTTGTTATTGTTTGCATGTCCTCTAATAATGGCATTGATCTTTTCACTAAACGATAAGTACTCCTAGTAAGGAGTTATGTGCACATACCTTGGAACAAATATACTATTTTTTCGGAAAATGACAATTAATGGAGTTGCACAGAGCTACCACAGTCCACATATATAGAAGGAATTTTTTTTCAGAAATGATAAGGAACATGGCCATCCACTCAGCTAAGACACGACCAATGATGTGGGGACATTGGAAGCCATATGTAGGACCTTTATGGTTGATTGTGTGGTATTTAAAAATAGCATTTGTTTGTTCGGAAGGTCTGTGCACCTACCATATAAGTAACACATTCTTTCGAGAAGCAAAAAGTAACCGGAGTTACACATAGATACTATAAAAAATATATTGTTCTTTCAAGAATTGTTAAGTAATGCAAGCTATGTGCTCAAAGAAAGCATGACTAATGGCGTTGGAGCTATATTGACTCTTTTACTATTGCACTTACTAACGACATAGGTCTTTTCATCAAAGTACAAAAATAGCAAGGACTAACGTGCACCTACCATAAAAGGAACACACTATTCTTTCGAGAATCGACAAGTTGGAAGTATTCACACGTGAGACGTGAATTATTTTTTTTTGAGAAATGATAAGCAACAGGAGTCATGCGCTCAGTCAAGGCATGATTGATGACGTAGGAGCCATACGCGAGCTTTTTTATTGATCGCATGATATTTAATAATAGAATTGGTCTTTTCATCAAAAGACAAATAAGAAGGATCCACGTGCACCTAACATAAAAGGAACATACTATTCTTTCAAGAAACGACAAGTAACGAGGATTACACATGGGAAATCCAATTCAACAGTCGCGCGCTACATCGCTTCATAGCGCGCGATGCGACGGCACACACAGGATGTCAGCCACGAATGGAGCTGCATTCTGCGCCCACCAATCTGACAGCCCAGGTATTTCTTTATTTTCTGATTTTCATTTCTTTTACATTCCGTGCTACTATGTTTTAGCATACCTTTTTTTCTTTTACATGTTTCCTTTTGACCTTCTATTATATCTGAAGTTTTCTTGACAACTTTTATGTGGAAATTGCACTAAAAAATTATACTGAGGATTGTACTTATAAGTTGTGTGAGAAATCTTCTAGATAACATGCTAAAAAGTTATCCTCTATAACTTATTTTGAAAAAAAAGATGCATTAAATTTATATGTATCGTAAAAGTTGTGCTAAAAACTTATTCATCAAGTTGTTAGAAATGAGTTATACGTAAAATTTGTGTGTATCATAAAATTCATGATGAGAACTTATCTCACAGAAGGCGTGTAAAAATTTGGATGTACAAATTATGTTTACAAATTATAATTTTTCAAAAATAGAAAGCTGCGGAGAAACAAACTTTCTAGAAAAAGGAAAAACAACAGTTGTGGGAGATCGTGCGCCAGCTGCTCTCCTGGCGCGCGCCAATTAGCCAGCCCCATTACACATAGCTATCATGTAGAAGGAAAATATATTATTCTTTTGAAAAAAAGTAAGTAACGAGAGCCATGCGCTCAGCCAGAATGATGACGCACGAGATGTATGTGAGCGTTTTATTCGATCGAAAGACAAATAGCTAGGAGCCACGTGCATCTAACATAGAAGCAACATGCTACTCTTCAAGAAACGATAAGTTAGTCTTCATATACCCTTATTTCGGAAAACGACAAGAAATTCTAATGATATGGGAGTGAACCATATACGCTAAACTATGTATACTTCTTTCAAGAAACGACAAGAAATTCTAATGATACGGGAACCATGCATATGGGCTAGACTTAAGTAGGTTCTTTGTGATGGCTTACATATCATCTAATAACAGCTCTATTAAAGTTACACTGGCATCGTGTGCTACCATCTTGACTAATAAGATTCAACTTGTGGTTTTTGTGCTGCACTACACTGTGAAATATTATCATGAAAACTATTTGCTGATATATATAGGTGATCCTGGTAGTACAAATATCAAAACATGGCCGCTCTCAAGTAACAAAATATCCAAAATTATGAATAATATCAGCTTTTGATTTTTTTTTGTTACATCACAAGACCAAACTTATTTATTATATGTGCGGGTTATTTTCCCTAGTAAATAACTAAAGATCAACATAAAACTAACTTAACTAAAGATGTATAAACCAAGTGAAGCAGCGCGGAAGGTTACCTTCAATGTTGCTAGAACATAAAAGCATTAGAATAATACGCAGAGCCTTTTAGCCATGAAATACGGAAACGGGTCCTCATGTCAAGTTGACCAGGACTGCAAGCTCTAGAGTATATCTATCTATTTGGTCTTGAAAAAATAGTGAGGAGATCACTTTGTTTGTTTTAAACTTGCACTTTTATCTTCGCAGGCTATGCTTAGATTTTTTCTAAAAAAAAATCGAACCTACAAAATCCAACAAGCCGCATCTCCATCTCGACCTACACGACGCGTATGCATCAATGCAGGCGCTATACTCTTCATATCTTAGAGATAGAATTGCATCAGCAGCAGCTGCCGTTTTTATTCGGTGGAAAAGGAGTCAAAATAAAAAAATCAGATGAAACAAGAAAGAAATCCTTGCAAAGCTAACCTCCCAGCGGGATGCAGACACTCGCCGGCTCCTTCACCACACTCGTCAGTGAGCAAGCTCCGCCGCGTGTCGACTCATGGCCGCCTATAAATCCTCCGCCCCCCGTTCTCACTCGCCTCTCGCACCGCTCGGGGCTCCTCTTCTACCTCGCTCTTGCGTGTTTCTTGGTTCTTGCAGGCTTGCAGGTGCGGTGCCATTGCCATGGCGGCGCTGGCGCCGAACGGCGGCGGGGCGGCCTGGAGCGGCGGCGGCGGCGGGCAGCCGGGTGTGGCGTTCGGGAGGCAGAAGCAGTCGGAGTGGACGGGCGTGCGGCCCCGGAAGTCCGGCCGGTGGGCGGCGGAGATCCGCGTGCCCACCACCCGCGAGAAGCTGTGGATCGGCACGTTCGGGAGCGACCGGCTGGCGGCGCTCGCCTACGACGCCGCCGTCTTCTGCTTCTACGGCGAGGACCTGCCCAAGACGCGCAGGTTCAACTTCCCCGTCGCGCCGCGCCCCGACGTCCCCAAGATCCTGCGCGGCCATCTCAGCGTTGCCAGCGTGAAGTCGATCGCCGAGTATCATGCCCGCACCGTCGACGCCCTCCTCCCGCCGGTGTGCGACGCGGCCGCAGCTCTGGCGGCGGCGGCGGCCGCGGCTGGTCCTCCTGCCGGCGCTACTACTGCTTTATACCATGGCGCCCCGACCGCCATGGCTGACAACAACCTCGTCGTGGCAAGTGCTGTTGAAGACGACCAATTCTCCTTCGACCCCGACGTGATCGCCGGTTTGATGGGCCTTGTGCCCGGCGAGTACTGACCTGATCGACCTCTCCTGGAAAGCTGTGCCTGTGTGAACTGCCGAGCCATACCCATGGCGCTGCCTCGTCTATGTGGGTCTCAATAAGATCTAGATCGTCTGGTGAATAAACTATATATATATATATATATATATATATATATATATATATATATATGCAGTAAATCATCATGTCACTACAAGTTTGTAGTGAGTGTTGGTAATGTAAGATGCATGTAACAAGCAAGTTCTGAAATCATTGGGAACTGTTTTATGCATCAATTGCAGCAAGTGTTCTTGGAGATTTGAAGGTGATTTTGTAGGGGTGGACATGAAAGTAGGAAATGAAAGCAAAAAGGAAAAGGCGCGAAAACCGACCGTAGGTGTGGAATTTGATTTGAAATCTAGGAATGGCTACTACATATATGATATGATGGACTCATTGGTCTTTGTTCATTTTTGGAATTACAGGAGGATTAGACAGAGGATTTTGTGATATTATTGCTTTTATCTTATTTTATTTTATTTTGATTAAGGTCTTCTATTTCATAACTACCTTTCCTTTTTATCCTCTCTGTCGTGTGCTCTCTTACATACCATCTCCGTTCCTCTCTTGTTGTTTTGCTCCAAAGATAGACAAAATATGTAATTTTTTTTGTCCCATCTATCTCCTCACGTGTCTATTTTGTCTTTGCATATATAACATATAGTACTCTGATAAAGAAAAATTGCTTAGCTAGATACACTACGAAATGTAGTATCGACTGGCTGTCTACTGATGATAAGTGAAATCAAGTTCTTTCATAGTTCCAAAAAATGTTCATTCTTTTGTGATTCTTGCAACAATGTTTTTCCTGTCTTCCATGTTTCTTGCCCCTACTAGCGCTATTGTTTTCCATGTACTTCCTCAAAACAGATGGCCGTAACAACCACCAGCTTGCCGTTACTGTTTGAGCCACGGGCCAAAGGATCCTACAAATTTAATGTTAGAGACGTGGTGAGGTATTCGGTTTTGAACTTTTTTGTGTGTGTAAAGTTTACAACGCGTCAACGCCTGCCAACTACCACACGTCTAGTAGGCTGCAGCGAGTCCTTGCGAATGTGCGCGTGATGGAACAGGTCGAAGAGTGGAATTTCCGAGGTAACACTTCTTTGCCTGTTCTATACTTATGTTTTAAACCTTCAGACTCAACCCAGACAACAACTCCGTTGTAGTCTAGCTGGTTAGGATACTCGGCTCTCACCCGAGAGACCCGGGTTCGAGTCCCGGCAACGGAAATTTTTTGCTATTTGGTTTTGTTGCTGTCGACTTGATTGAATCAGTTCTCCTATTGCGCTTCTGTTGCTTTTTTTTTGTTATAAAAGTAGCTGCAGAAGAGTAACCAGAGTACGGGACAGAAGCACAAACTAATGAGCACTTGGTGCACGAATCAAAGGATCTTGGCTCAGAAACTTTCATATATTTGAATTTGTCTAATCCTTCAACAATTGTACTGCCATCCTCACATGGATTCCCAGAGCTCTGAATTTGTAATGCCATCCAACTCTCTATGAAATGCTCAAGGCATCGGAGGATCGTTCGCTGACTCCCCGTCATGAAGAAGCTTCTGGCTGCTGCTGGACCCAGGAATGGTAGTCCCTCAGCAGCTGCTCTCCCAGCACGGGAACAAGCCTGTCCAGCAGGCCTTGCATCAATCTGAAATAAAATTCAGTGCAAGTGTCAGATCGAGTAAGCCAGCATAATTTGAGATGCATTATGTATTCCACTTGGTAAAGCGTCTAGGCAGGGTCTTTCAGAGCTAGTTTTAATAAGATACTACGATTCAAGTGGGCGCTGGTGTTCTCTTTCAGAGTTTTTTTTTTTTTGAAAGGATCTTTCAGAGTTTGTTCTTTCTGGACTTTTGGAAATCTGAACGATGAAGTAAAAAGGCCTACATACAGGTTGCCTGGTTTCTCCACTGCTGACAATGGAAGCATGCTGAACGGCTTAGTGTAGACCTGTAAATTGCAATCAACATACCAATCAGCTAACTGTTCACTTAACTTGATAAAAAAAGGATGAACTTTATAGCCAGAATCCAACGATTGTTCATTCAGATGTCATGCCATATAATATAATGTAACGCCGAGTGCTGAATGCAATAAGCAGAGTACACCTCCAGAGTGACCTCCAAAGTGACATCGATGTCCAAGCAGGGCTCCTCGCCATCGTCGCTCCACGTTATACGGTTACTCATAAAGGCTGCCAGAATTCAGTAGATTCAGAAATTCGAGCGATGGCAGAACAACAAGCACATCATAGATTCTGTAGAATGGCTAATCGAGGGCATTGTTGCGCAGAGACAAGGAACCTAGGAAGAAATGTTTGAACAAAGCAGGCCTGAACATACCTGAAAAGAGTTCGTTCTGCCGCTCAACGGATTCTGAACCCTCAAACTGCAAACACAGGAGGAAAGGAAGAGCGGGAGTCAGACAGAGTTCACAGAACTCTCCTCTGGCAAGATCAATCGATGGACCAGGCGACGATCGCACGCGCGTACCCTGCACGACAGCATCTCGACGGTGCAGTCGGTGCTCGTCGGGGTGACGCGGAGCTCGAGCACCGGCGCGACCTCGAATCCCAGGAACCTGATGCGGCGGAGCGTGCACGTGAACGTGAACGTGCCGGGCCCGGCCCCCGCCGGCGCGAAGCTCTCGAGCGCGCCGGTGTTGAGGAGGGACGCCACGCCGTCGGGGTGCCGCAGGAACTCGCCGACGTCGCCGCCGGAGACGCCGGCCGGGAGCCGGACCCTCTCCCGCCGCCTCGCCGACAGCCGCGCCCGCCGTCCTCGCGGCGCGACCTGGCCCGCCTCGGCGGCATCGCCCTCACCGCCGTCAGCCTCGGCGTCGCTGCTAGCCACCGCGATCCTCCATGATGCCCCGTCGCTGCGGCTCTTCTTGGCTGCCTCGCTGCATGGACCAGCAGCTGTCGCCGTCGCTACTCTCGCCCGTGGTGCGGGGATTGGCTGCCGTTTGGTGATGAGGATGGCCGCAGGCTTGGTGGCGGCGAGCCTCATTCCATCGCCTGCTACAGCTTCAGCTGCGCATGGAACACCGGGCAAGCAACTGATCGGAGCTGAGGCGAGGAGAGAGGAGCGAGCCAACCACTGGCCGGGGCTTATCGAGTTATCGTGTTCGTGCTGTTTGCTCGCGTTGTCCAGGCCGCTCAGCTCTACACATCGACACAGATCATGTGTGGTTGCTGGGCCTGGCATGCATTGCTGTCGAGGCCTGACTCGGCTCGCTTCTGTCTTCTCGTACGGGTTGTGCAGCAGGTGTTGCATGTGTCTTGAGACTCCGAACAGACTGAACTAATTTTTGTATACTTGTAGATCATCTATCTGGTTGGAGAATTGGAAACATCGGCTGCAGCTTAATTCTTCATTTTTTTAAAAAAAGGCTGTAGCTTAACTGTTGATTCATTGTTATGGAGAATGAAGGTCGGATGTGTCTACACGAGTCTTTTGTGTTCAATTGGCATTTTGCCTGGAAAAAACTGCTCTGCTTTTGGTAAAAAATTCTATGAAACACGTATGTTTCAAACGAGCCTATGCCTATATAGAAAAAAAATTCATTACATTTTACAGCCATGAAATTCTAATTAAGCTGTTCTCCACGTGGCTCCACTATCTACCAGCTTGATGTATGCATCCCTGAAGTCGTCGAAAAATTTAGCTTGGTCCTCTGCATACATCCTAATCCATCTGCAGATGCAAATGTGCAATATTAATAAGATGATAGAGCATTTGACATTTCCCAAGCATTAGCCCTTAACCCATCTTATTTGGTTTATGTAAGCTAGATTTATTAGCTCACATCGTACAAGATAACAAAGATAAGCGAACTTTTTTTTTTGAAGAAAACAGATAAGCGAACTTTGCCATGAAAAAGAGATGCAATGTCAATGAACGCAGATCTAGTTCAGGGCTAACCTTAAGCACTCGTCATCTTCAGTGAGTGCCCAATCCGTGCGCAGCCCCACCATTGCTTCCATGCCAGCTTCACAAAGGAGCAAAATAGTCAACACAGCTTAAACTTCAGATGAGTTTCAGTGGATAAGTCGTCTCTTGAGATTCCAAGGAAGAAGGGAACAATTTATGTGTCAACAAAATGTGGTCACTGGACAAAGGCATGAGGATAAGCATGCACTTACATGAAGATGTTTGTGGCTTCTTCTCAAGGAGCACTTTGAAGTAGGTGTTGTCAAAAACGATTGGACTCCCGAATCCTTTGCCTCCAATTGTGTGTGCACCAGATAAAACAACCATCTCCTGCGACCTGTTAAATGTCAAATATAACTTCAGGCATGGATCTAACACTAGCTTACTTAGTGAAACAAGAATAAATTAAAAATCTGCCGAAATATCACAAAGTGTGGGGTGATGAGGTATACTGATTTGATTCCAAATGAAGAACTGAAACACATGAAGTATGCACAATATAAGAAAATGAGAACTCACGAAAAACCCTTTCTGCTGAATAATGTTTTTAGGGCAGCTGCATCCAATGTCTCTCCAGGGAGCTTACCAGCTGGATCAGCAGTACTTCATAAAGAAATATGCTCTTTCAGAAAAATAAGGATAAAAAATATAGAAACACAATCTGAAATGACTTAAAAAGCTTTCTTAACATTGCGAGTTGCAAAGAATTGTATAATTTGTGATGTTGCACCTGGAATCTAATCGTCCTAGCCTTACTGGAATTTCAGGCCCACCACAGAGTGCAACTGCCTCAGCACCAGCCACAGCGATCAAGTCCGCCCATGACACTATCGGCAAGTGCATCAGTAAATTTTACTCAAAGTGAAAACTGAAGTTCCATAAAGAAAGTGCAAAACTGCAAATGATGTGAATTTAAATACCTTTCTGAATATCATCGATTCCTGCTTTTGCTTTTCCTAATATCTGTTCGGTTATGAAGCAATTAAACAGCCATAAGATGACAACATAGTATTCCTCAATAGATATAACAGTATTTAAGACATTAAACACACAAAAAAGATAATGCTTGTCTGAAAAAAGACTCTCAAGGGGTTAAACCTTTATGGATCTATTTAGCCCAGTATTTTCAGGTCTGTCAACTTCATATATTATAGAGCCATTCATGCCACCTGAAAGATACTGATATTAATAGTTTGGCAGATGTTAAAGTGTAGTTTTTCTTTACTTTATTAATATACACATCATATTCCACGTACATTTTCTAGCATTTTCTTTTACATATATTATAGCCTTGCTCAGAAGCTAATATTTTAATCTCAACAATTTTATCTATCTTTCAATCCAAAAAGAATTTGATTGTGCGCTATGTCAGCCTTAAATCAGTGAAAATATCAAGAAAGCTAACCTGATTTGTCACTAACATCAAAAGTCCCTGCATCATGGAAAACCAAACGAAGCACGCCAGCAGCCTTGCCCTTGGTTAAAACATTCCTCACGCCACTTCGAATGATTGATTCATTGTATGTCTCAGCTCTGTGAAATCAACCACGATCAACTTCTCTTACAGATATCACACTATCATTTTAGGAGCAAGAAACAGCTTTGAGGATTTTTCCTTTTCTTACAGATCACTGTATGCTATTCAACATAATTTTTTTTTCTAAATTTGTGTTTGCACAGTGTTTACCATTTGAAACATCAATAATATGCTCTTATGAATTTCTGATAATAACTTTATGAACTGAATAGCTATGGAAACTCAGTGATAAAATACAAATAGCAAGGTAGTTATATAATGCACTTACGCACTTGAGACGTCAACATGAGGAAGCAGAAAAGGGAGCAAAATGGCAGAAGCAAACTCTCTCCTTCTATAATGCCAGGAAGATCTAGGACCTGGGGCCACCATACAAAGAAAATTTTAGTTGACCATACTGAGTTTTGTTGTGTGGATTCTCCCTAAGCAACAAAAAATGTAACTGACATCAATCAGACACTTACAGAATGAGTTCATTGAAAATGTTTTGGAACCAGGAGATATATGCCGTTCTAACTGAAATACAAAACATAACAACCGCGGTGTACCTGAAAGGGCATCTTCATTTTCCTGCTCGACAAGCTGTGAACATGCCAAATCAGCAGCACACCTACCACCAGCTGCAGAAGCTGTTATTACCAGGTTCCCAGCCCTTTTGCCCCTGCAAGTCATGATTTCTCAAGTCATTTGCTTCCACGCACACATAACTGAATCATTTACATAAGAAATGAGCGAAGTTGCTAGCATCACCTGCAGGTACAGCGACTGCAGCTGGAGTAGAAGAAGCTGGAGGAGGAAGATGATGCAAGATAGGGGATGTTGGTGAGCTCCATCCCTGCCTGCTTGCCTTTCTCTGAGTTTGGAACAACACCCATCAGCCTACCACATGCTTGTTCCAAGTGATAAGCTGTATGGTTCCCAACTTCTGGTCCCCACGAAATCACTTGGATAAGCTGTGTTCCAAAGATATTTATCCATTCGTTTTTACTCCTGCAGGAATATGCCACTGAAGACCCTTGCTTATCCCTTTAAATTCACCGTGAAATTTGACTGTCTGTAATGTCTCTTTCATTGTGACACAAACATTTGCCTTATTTGTTTGTTTATGGTTTAACAAAAATGGACTCTGACCTGAATTGTGCCTCAAAAATAGTAATAGTAAAATACAAAATGATCCAAGACACACTGCCAATCGATAGAATTCACAAAATAAAGCAACCTAACATCCCCAATTAACTAGAAGTGATGGCAATATATACTACACCATTCAGCACAATAAATTACCATATAAGGGACTAGCAGAAAAAAGTTTTTTTTCTCAAACGATATCAAGGAAAGCAGATTCAATGACAGAAACGGCTTAATTTACAGTACAGGTAAATCATGACTGGATTTTAATTATCGTCAAGTACATATGCCATATGGCAAACAACTGTTGTTTCACAGACATGATCGCTGTAGCTTGGGGAAGCCAGTTAGTGGGCCCACAGCCCAGACACACAGATTTTTGAAACAGTTTCTTAGAAGTTGGAACTCTCTGATGTTGGATTGAAAGCCACCTGGTCACCACAATCCAAGTTATCTCCAGAGTGCTCACGGCCAACTCCCATCAAGTCGAGATAATGTTGGTAATGGGATATAATGGTGTTCATCTTATCAGTGGACCCTTGACCACAGATACCATCACCATACAGGATGTTCATGGTAGCACCAAAGCCAGGATACCTCTTGGACAATGTGTCGTTCTTGGTCGGTTTCCAGTTACCAACAAACACATCATGGGCAGATGGCTGCTTCCGCTTCATTGGAGTCATCCACCTCCAAACAGCTGCTTCAAATGCTAGGGTGGCATTCTGTTCCAATAGCTCTGGGTGATTCAACAGATCCTGCTTGATACCATTGCCAACAATACCATAGTTGTAGTTCCTGGTGAACATCAACAAGCAGATCCAAAATCATCAATAACGTAGCCTACTCAGCTCCTAATAAATATCAATAAAGAAATGACATATCAGCCTGACCAGTAAACAGGAATAGCGCCTCTGCCATAGTACTCAACTCCTTCAACACAAGGGTACAATTCGTTGCTATCATCACAGTAGTTCTGACTGGGGCTCAATTCATGGTTGTAGCAAAGCCCCCAAGCCGTTTCACCAGCAGGTGCTTCACCATATCCACCTGATAGAACACACAGTTACAGTACTTGTCAGAAGCTACTTGGCAAAAATTCAGATTAATGTGCAGAATATTTCAAATCAGCCAAATAGAACTACAATATATAACCTAACCTTAGCTAATTTGCTCCTACGAAGTCTATTGTAGTGTTGTTATTTCCAGATTAACATAGATACCAAATTATTCGGAATTTTGGATGAACCATACTGTTTTGACCCACATCTAACTGCATTCGACAATTAGTAAACTGAAAATAAAAACCACACTGTATTCCCATTTCCTGTGTTCATGGAGCCTATTGCTATCAATATTCTCTGAAATTCACTGGCCAAATCCCAAATATATTTTGATCCCCAATTCAGCATCACCTCTCCTTGTCCGACAATCCTGCAATATAATCTAGATGCAGATCTAAGCCTACAAGACATAGTTGAACATGTAGAGCGTGGATTCAACATAGTTGAACATCTAGAGTGTAAGTGATCAGGTATTCAGGTGAAATACACAATCAGAACTAGTCTAGCACTCAATCCCGGCGCATCGGATTGCTCGATCGGAGTAAGGAGTGGAGAGGAGGAGCGAAGCTTACAGGACGTCTTCGCGCCGACATGTCCTAGGAAGGCGGCGACCTCCATCATCCCCATCTCCTTGCCTCCGGTGGTGCCGAACCCGCGGGGCTCGAAGAGGGCGGCGGCGGCGATGAAGGCCTGGTAGTCCCAGAAGCCGGGGGCGTGGGCCTGGGCATCGTTGCGGTGGGCGAAGAGCTCCTCGAACTGGTACGCCTTGAAGAAGTCGCCGATGGTCTCGTTGCAGCAGAACCGGCTGCCGCTGCACTCCCACCCCTTGTCGCACACCTTCTCGCCGGCCTTCTCCTTCCTCCCCGCCGCCGCCGCCGCCGCCGCCGACGCGGCAAGCAGAAACAGAAGCAATGCCGCCCGTCGGGCCATCGCGGGCTCGCGGCTGCAGGTCCCTCTTGGCTCTTGCCTTCCCAACGAAGCAACTCACTGGCTGCTGAGGCGAAGCGAGGCGCCGATGATTCGGAAACGGGTCTGGTCGTCTGGAATGTTTGGTGGCCGAGGACGAGCTATTTCTGTTCCGAGGGTATTATCGTCAATTCCTATCATTCGGTTTCTGAAATCGCATTTCCCAGCTGTACGCTTTAAAGCGAAATGGTGCCTAGCTAAATTGGTTAGGTGGCTTCGGTAGCAACTGAATTTCAGGTTAAGATTAAAAAAAAATCCTCACCTGCCTACACGCCAAAGCATATGGGAAATAGGTCCCGACTCATTCCGACCCGCTCTCACACGGGTTACAGTATACGTTACGGCGCCCTTGTGTAAGAGTTGGGTAGGGGTTCGGGGGTTTTTTCGACCTGCGTGAGAGGTTTTCTTCTTACATTAATACTCGGGGGGCCAAAGTATATGAAAAATAGGTCTCGGCACACTCCGGTCAGCTCTCACACGGTTACGGTATGAGTTATGACGCTTCTGTGTAAGAATTGGGCAAGAATTTAGAGATTTTCTCGACCTGCGAGAGAGGGTTTTTTTTACATTAATGTTCGGGGGTGGCTTGCCCCTCCCAAACCAAGTTTTAGTTGTGCGCTTTAAAGATGTCATCAAATACTTCCCTTGTTTTTTTAATATACATGGCATTTATAAAAGGCTACTACATGGCATCAATAAGCGCACTATATATTTAAAAATAGATGGTATCTGTAGCTTATTCACTCCCCAACTAAGATAAAAAGATAAGATAATGGTCATTTGAGTTTCATTTGCATGTTTCTATTCTGTTCTCAAGAGAAAAGTTTTGTAAAACTCGAATCTTTACTTAAGAATAAAAATGGCAACGAGTAAAATTCGCTCGGATATCAACTTCTCAAACCCGTACCCGCATACTAAAATCTGTGCCCGCATCCGCGCCCGCAACGGGTAGGAAATTGTGCCCATACTCGCTATCCGCGGATATGCGGATACCCGCGGGCACGCCCGTATATCTGCAAGTTTTAGAAAATCAAGCACACAAGCACATTTTAATAGCATGTAAATATTAATAGATCAGTAAATGCACCTATATGTCTCAACACTAATAAATTATAACCTAACAAACAACATGTCAACACCATTTATTTGAGGAAACAAATAAATTTTAGCAAATAAATGAACTAGTCTCATACATAATACATCACAAGAGTCATTTTTTGCGGGTTTGCGAATTCGGGTATCAATTTTTCAAACCCGTTAGAGGATATCCGTTGGGTTTAGAGTTGTACCCGCCCGTGCCCGCGGGCACAAACTCAAACCCGTATCCGCGTCTGTCGGGTTTGCTATCCGCGGGTACGCGGATATTTCATACCCGTTGTCATCCCTACTTAAGAACAGGGTAAGAACAACGTTGGGTTAAGAACAAGAGGCTCTTGAGAAGAAAAGTTGCTCTTTTTTTAGACAAACTTCACATTTGCCAATATAATAGTTGTTCCACATTTTGGATTATATCAATATGGGATGTTGAAAACCGCTAAATGTTTTTATTATAAAGATCAATTTACACGACTAACACATAGTTACCTTGCACATACCTAGAAAAAATAAGATGCCATAATCGTGTATGTAGAATTTTCAAAGCAACTATTATCACTAAAAGAAATTCAATTGTCAAATTGGGCATCTTTGTGCAAGGGGTCTAAAAGGGAACTAGACCCTTTTGCATAAATAGAAATAGCATAAACACGCTAGGTTGTTGCTCATTTTACATAAGTAATTAATATTCCACGATAATAACCTTATAACATCGCATATATTTGCAACTCTAAAGTGCTTTTGACTTTTGAGCTGTTTGTTTAATAATACAGTTTCTTTTGAGCTGTAATTTGAATTATTTCGCAGAAATGCAATGGCAGAAATCGGAAGATATAGGATTTCGTCGTTTGGACTACAGCCCACCGGGTGGGGCCCGGTCCAACTTGTCCAACGGCTTGTGGGCGTGGTAATCGCTAAATCCTCCACCCGAAAAATTTAGAAAAGGCAGAGTCGACGCGCTTGTGTGCGTGGCCGGACCCGAAAGCCGCCTTCTCCCCCGACCCCGGCGCCCCACCGCCGCCGCCGCCTCCCACCGGCCGGCGCATCCCGTCACCTCTCCACCAGCCGGATACGCGGGCGGATCCGCCCCCACCTGGTGTCCGATTCGTGGGGGAGCGGAAGGGGAGATCGGAGCTTGAGTAGAGGGAGCCAGAATGGTGAAGGACACGGGCTACTACGACGTGCTGGGCGTCGACCCGTCCGCCACCGAGTCCGAGATCAAGAAGGCGTACTACATCAAGGTAAGCGGCCGGCTCCTCGCCCTCCTTGCTCGTGCTTGCTTTGCTGCGGGCTTTTGATGATTTGATCTGATTCCTTCTGCTTGTGGTTGCGCAGGCGAGGCAGGTCCACCCGGATAAGAACCCGAACGATCCGAAGGCGGCCGAGAAGTTCCAGGTATAAGTGGTTTCACCATTGCTTAGCTCGTGGTATACTGGTATCTATACTTTGCTCAGCAAACAGACGCTGCTGCCCGCAACTCTGCCTAATAGTGTACAATCCTCGATTAAATCAGATTAGGGGCTTATTACATGATCCCAAAATGCTTAGAGTTTAGGCAATGCCTTCTGCCTGCTTTAAATGGGTTTGTTAGCTGGCTAGGTGTAGTACTTCGCTGTTGAATGACTGTTCACTTCAAGGATATCTGATTACCTTAATGTTGTTGAACGACTTCCTTTACAATATGGAGGGAGTATGAATCTATTCCACAAGCAACAATTTGGAGAAGTGAACAAAATTTACATAAGACATATGATGCATACTCTGTTTATACTGAAAACGTGTGACAAACATGAGGCCATGTCAAGGGCATCAGCACCCAAGACAGCAGGCCTTTGGCTACGGAGCTCGTAGCCTTGGCCGGTAATGGTGCTGGAGTTCTTTCCCGGCCGCCCAATGTTGAAGGGGGTGAGATTGAGAGGAAGAGGTAAAATAGGAGATTGATAATCCTTGCTTCTTTAGGGCTCCGAGTACAAGTGTTTACATAGTCACTTGGCCTCCGAATTAAATAGAAATAAACAACCAAATCTCTCCTTCCTAAACCCTCTAACCACTTGATTGCGCGCTCCTTGCGATGTTGCGCGCACGGGTGCGGCGCTGATACTGCCGCCCCCACATGACACCTGAGGTGAATCCTTATCATCTTGTAATGCACATTAAGATAGCCATATTCTTTGCAGCCTACAAAAAAAAAATATGGCTGCTGCTTTAAGAATGGTTATGTGTATCATTTCTAAAAGTAAAGTTTCTTTGAGATCTGATAATTGTGTCATTTTTAGAAATAAGATTGCTCTGACGCGTGGAACTTGTAAACTTCTCAATTCCGCAACAAACTCATTTGCCAGGGGTAACATCCTGACTCCAGATTGTAGGCTGAGTGGAGCGAGTGCTCTTTGCTAGTATGACTATGTTGCGCTAGGCCATTTATCTTAAGCATGCAGATTAAGATGAATCATATCAAGAACCAGGTTGGTGTCTAATGATGACATTGTACTTGGTGATTGTGATGATATGATATACAGCATACTGTGATATGTGTTTTTTACATCAAATCTCCCTTTCTCTTTCTCCTTTTCATAGATTTGTGCATAAATGCATGGTTACATAGATTCTACATCAGTAATGAATATGTTTTACATTGCTACTAAATGGCTATGCCTTATATGATTCCTCAGTGATTGGTTTTAAAATAAGATTTGATACCATTATGTGGCATGACTTCATGGAAGGTTGTGATGCTCTTTCCATAGTTTTATTTGTATACTATTTTTGTACTCAGAAAATTTTCATAACAGGCACTAGGAGAAGCATACCAAGTGCTCAGTGACCCCACACAGCGCCAGGCTTATGACTTGCATGGGAAATCCGGCATCTCAACGTATGTCCAATCACAAATAAATTACTTTCTGCTGCTTGTGAAAGAAACTAGGGCTTGTTGGAACATGGAAAAAGCTTCCAATTCTTATGGGACTAGAACTAGTTCCTGTCATTCCAAACTAGCCCAAGGCCCTCTTGGCATAAGTTCTGCTCTCTGCTGAAAAAAAAGCCCTGAAGTGCTACCAAATGACATGATTCTGCTGCCGCTTATGAGTAGCAAGCAGAAGCTGACAAGCTGTTCCAAAGGGGTGGGGGTGAAGCTTATAGTTTCATGGGCTCATGACATAGCATCATGAGTATCATATTTGGAAGGTTTTTTAGAGCAAATAATTTTCTTCCACCCAAGATGGGACTTTCTTGGGATAACTAGTGATTCACCTCATGCTGCAAAGAATCTTATAAGAGAACACAATCCTCACTTGCATGGTTGACAGGGAAGGAATAATTGATCCAGCAGCAATTTTCGCGATGCTATTTGGTAGTGAGCTTTTTGAGGATTACATTGGGCAACTGGCAATGGCATCAATGGCTTCACTTGATAATTTTGGTGAAGATGAACATATTGATGCAAGGAAGCTGCAAGAGAAAATGCAGGTATGCTCTTTTAGCAGGATTGTTTTATATAACTTAAATAACTAACATCATCATGGTTGGCCGCTATCCTATCCATGTTCTAGCATTTCATACTCTTTCTCAACAATACCCTGCTGAATGGAAAACTACTACTGCAGACTGTTCAAAAGGAACGGGAAGAAAAACTTGCGGAGATCCTGAAAAACCGGCTACACTTATATGTTCAAGGAAATAAGGAGGAATTCGTCCATCTTGCTGAAGCTGAGGTGTCCAAACTTAGCAATGCAGGTCTTTGCCATTACTAGTTACCCCCTCTGTCCCTCAACTCTAGATATTTTTTCCGTTTAATCCCATGTTGCTTGTGGTCTTAGTTGGCGTACAGTATTAAATGAGCTGTTCAATATATTGTTGAACATATTGATGAGTATTACTGCATTTGACATCACTCTTAAAAATTAAAATAATTTACTTTAGTTGAAGCATAACTGTATATCTGATTTCTTTTACAACCACTTATTGAGTTTTTGCCTAAATGCTGCAGAAAGTACAAGCACAAGAAGCACATTCAACTTTCTTAATGCCCTCATAACTACTAACTGAAAGTAAAGTTTGAAACTGATCTCTTTCCTGAAGTAAAAGATGTAGAAAAGATTGGAGCTGGCAGATACGCAATTCTCCCTCGTTCCTGAAGTATATGATAGAGTCATAGTCGTATGGGAAATATTTTTGCCAAACCTGTTCTTTGGTGTTATCAGATATTCACAAAATGCTTTTTTTTTTCACTTCAGGCTATTCTTTCATCTGTTCTTTACAGGTAACCAGTTTTACTCTGTTAACTGAAACTTTCCCTCTTTTGTCTTTTTTGCTTATATGGCAGCATATGGAGCTGTTATGTTGAACACTATTGGCTATGTATATTCAAGGCAAGCTGCAAAAGAATTAGGAAAGAAAGCGATATTTTTGGGGGTTCCCTTTGTAGCTGAATGGTTTAGAGACAAAGGTCATTTTATCAAATCTCAAGTAACAGCTGCCACAGGTAAAATATGGATAATCACTATTTATTCAGAATTTTGTCTGGAAGTCCTGGAAGCATATAATGCAGCTTTTGGCATCATCTATGTTGATGTGCTATGTTGTTCATGAATATTGCTGTCCTATTATTTGGCAGGTGCAATAGCTCTTATGCAGCTGCAAGAGGACTTAAGGAAGTATATGAGTGCTGAGGGCCAGTACACAGAGGAAGAACTTGAAATGTACATGGAGAACCACAAGAAAGTCATGGTTGATTCATTGTGGAAGCTTAACGTTGCTGACATAGAAGCCACCCTATCCCGTGTCTGTCAAATGGTATGTCCCAGCAACTGCACCTTTCACGTGCTTTGCATTCTTCAGTACTTTAACATGGCTAGTGTATTTGTGGATCTCTAACACTATCGATACCAGGTGCTTCAAGACAGTAGTGTTAGGAAGGAGGAATTGCGCCTTCGTGCTAAAGGTTTAAAAACTTTAGGAAAGATATTCCAGGTATTGCTCACTCAAATTCCGTTTATATAGCTACATAGCTGTTGACGTTTCCAATATCTGAGTAATATTGTTCCTCCACATAGCTGGTTAAACTCAACCCTAGCGAGGGGGAAGCATCACAAATGAGGAATATAGACAACATGGATGAGGATGATGGCAGCTCCCCTGATTCCTCACCACGGAGGGAGCCGCAGTTCACTCCTAATCAGCCTCATGTCCCGGTAACTGCTCCTTATTGTCAACACGATTGTTTTGCCATTACTCACTATCAAGTGATTGATATCTTGGAAAAGCTGTGTCTGCTCTTTTTCATGCTAGCCACTGATTTGATTTCTTCATCTGTTTACTAGAGCCCGTATGTGGAGGCGCCCCAGGTTAATGGAACCTATTGCTCGTTCAACTTCCCAATGCCTACAGCTCCTCCTGGCGCACAAAGGGATCCAAGGCCATGAGTCCAGATTAAGTCTGCCTGTACCATTATTTCCATGTAACATTGCCTGTAATACTAGATCATTTGCATGGTGTGCCATTTATACCTGTAGTAGAGGAAACAGAGGAGTTGCCAGGCCCCCCATTATTTCGGTTGTTTGCGTAGACTGATGCTAGCGCTGTGTACAGGGGTGTTGTGCTGCCGTTGTTGCAGCTGTAGGTCGGCATCGGTGTACATGTTATGGTGTTATATTCTGTTGCCCGTTCGTTCCATTTTAGCACATACAGTTGCTACCTTGCATCTATGGAAAATGAAGTTCTGGTGATTGTTTTGCTTTCAGTAAACAGTCAGGATCAAGTGAAGTTTCTCCAGAGAGTTTGCTGTGCACAATTTACATTTTGATGAAACGTGGTGATTCTGCACTAATACCATGCTGTAAAGTTCTTGCGAGTCCTATAAGATATACGAGTACTTTGCGCGCGCCTTGGCGCGCCCTCATTTTTGTAATAAGATAAGCAAAGATTATGACCATTTATACGTAATAAGCATCTTAAGTTGTAGTAGTATGAACTTTTTGTGGTGGTCCAAATATGCATGCATATACATTAAATCTACTAGGTTATTATTTATTAATAATAATTTACTATAATAGAATCCAAATACACTGGCTCAATTATCAACAATAGCACTCAAGCTAGCATCCAGGTAGCATCTATGTTTTTAGAAAGGGTGAGATGCACATCAGCTTACCTCTTTTCCTCCCTTGCACAACAAAGAATTAACATGCACATGATGTTCTGTTGACGAACCAGTTGGAGTGCATGCACCAGCCATCACGGGGAAAAATAGTCGTTCACAATTCTCGAGTAAAGTAGTACAACGGCAGAATCATAAGTAGCAGATTCATCTTGGAAATCAGCAGTTGCCCTGATATTCTAAAATCCGAACACAAACACATCGATGACATATACTTTGCAAAATTGCAAGATTGACAGAGTGATAAGCAACATTCCAGCAATAAAATGTGACATGGTCACTGGATCAGGATGAAATCAACGAATTATTTATTTGAGCTATATGAAAAGAGCAATGTAGATAATAATTAACTGTTTTTTTCCCAATGCCCTTTTTTATGTACCAGATGAGAGCAGCATGTCAGCAGCTGTGGACAGATCAAAAGAGGTCGGTGTAGGCACATTTTGAATAATTTGCAATTTATTAGCTAGGATATATAGGTTTAACATAATATATTTTAAATACAAAACAATATTAATTTTACATAGCAGACGCGTCTGTGGCGCGATGGTTGAGGCCGCCCGCTGCGGCGCCTTCCCGCCCAGGCTCGGAGCCTGCGAGCTGCATGGTTGTTGTTGCCCCCCTCCAAAAATATAGTAACCGCGCAGATGAGTCCGCGACCGCCACGAAGCCTGTGCGCGTGAGGTTCCTGTCAGCTATTGAGGTTAGGGGGGGTCCCTACCTTAAGGGCTATGTCAAGGGGATGTCTCTCCCCTTGATCGAGTCTTTTTTTTAAAAAAAAAAATTACACAGGTTGACACTTTCACCTTCTCATTGCTGGACTGGACAGGATCACTTCTTGCACC
The DNA here is from genome assembly GCF_016808335.1 of Panicum virgatum. NCBI lineage: Eukaryota > Viridiplantae > Streptophyta > Magnoliopsida > Poales > Poaceae > Panicum > Panicum virgatum. The sequence continues at coordinate 44,000,595 of NC_053141.1, read as the reverse complement.
ACCATGTAGTGATGTAGATCCTTTTCAAATGGCAACCTCTGCATTTGTATAGGGGAAAAATGACATATATATCAAACCCAATTGACTTTGGTGATTTGTAATAACAATAAGGAAACCATATTAATAATTCAAGGATATTTTGTTGTACAATAATTTCATACAGAGAGGATTGACCTCTTTATTGGAGATAATCCATGCTTGTGTCTGAACACATGTACCAGCTGACCTGCACACACTAGAGTGGAAATATGAGGTGCTGCACTTATTTCACTTTGGAAATCAGAATAACTGAGTGAACATAAATTTTTGAAAGAATAAGTATTATATTATGAAGATGACGCAGCCTTTGCTCTATTTTGAAATAAATGGCAGCTTTCTTGGTCAATTGACCAAACAAGCTGTGAGCATTGTTCGTACATGTGAGAAATTTACATACCTAATCAATCGATGAACCTACTTACTATTCTCTGAAGGTTAACAGAAATAGCTGAAACTTTGTAGCACATGAGTCAAGACTGGTGAATTTACTCTTCTAGGTAAACACATTTTTCAGAACATTTGATATCACTATTGCCGAGGTGCCATGAAAAGCTTGAGAGCTGTAAAGAATCTTTATCGAAGAGCACTTAAATTAGCTGAGCCTAAACTTACCTTGAAAGAGTCCCTTCTGATGCCCATTGACTTTAAAACACTGGACTATAAAGATCGTAAGAGCAGCAGAGGTATGTAAGAATTCTGTCGATTGGCAACATACCTTGTATATGTAGTTTAATGGACTAAATTCTTCAAGATAAGCCACGCAACCTGCAAAAACCAAATCAATCAATCAAGGTGTAAATTAATATAAAAGTTGCATACATATGTACAAAATTTAGAGTACATAACTCATACAGTTGTGGAGGTAGTAAAAATTGCAAGAAGCAATAGATCCATCAAATAAATGTCAGATGAAAGCAGTAATTGTTTTCAGGAAGAAATGGTATATGTATTTTCTATACTGTTTTATATTAAATAATACATCAGAATTGATTAAACCAGAAAGTAAATCATAGAAGCATAAGCCGTCGTATAGGTGGCACACGGTTAGAGATGAATTGGTAATAGAATCAGGGGGAAAAAATTTCCTAAAAAAGGGTTCTTCTCCTAGTCTAAGGTGAGATGCTGCAAAACCTGAACACTACAAGAGTAGTTTCATAACTGTCAGCTTGCAATCGGCTATTGTTTTGGTACAATATACATATCTGAAAACACTACTCGTATCGTAGTGCATCATGGAGGTACAGATTATGCTAACTGAAGTAAATAAGAATGAATGAAGTGGTGGGCAAAAAAAGAAAGGAAGAAAAAAATGAGCAGGAACTAAATACAATCTTGCTGGTAGGATTTACATTATAATAGAAAGGGTGAGTACAGCAATCCTATAACTGATATATCTCATTAGGCAGTTCCATCAATGTTTCGAGTGAAGCAAGGAAATACTTTGGCCTAGCAGCTTCATTTCCCAGAAAAGGTCAGGAGGGACATGGACTCTGCATGTAGCCATTACACCCTGAAATTGAAATATTCATTCTAGGAGTATCGTACAAACTGTATAGGAACAGTAAATATTCAGTCAAAAATTAGATTAGAAAGAAGGTGGATGCTGTTATGCAGAAAGCAATATGTCTTAACCATATAAGTGTTAAGAATCAGAGCTTTCAGAATCAGTTCCTTAAATCACATCATCATGAGCAAATGGCAAAAACTGCCAGCAGAAATATGCAAGCTAGGAGCATTTATATTAGCATTAGCTATAGCAGAAAGAAGGTTTATATTATAATAGAAAGAGTGAGTGCAACAATCCTATAACTGATATATCTCATTAGGCAGTTCCATCAATGTTTCGAGTGAAACAAGGAAATACCTTGGCCCAGCAGCTTCATTTCCAAGAGAAGGTTAGGAGGGCCATAGACTCTGCATATAGCCATTACATTAATTGAAATATTCATTCTAGGAGTATCCAACAAACAGTATATGGACAGTAAATATTCAGTCAAAAATTAGATTAGAAAGAAGATGGATACTTTTATGCAGAAAGCAATATGTCTTAACCATATAAATGTTAAGAATTAGAGCTTTCATAATCAGATCCTTAAATCACATCATCACAAGCACATGACAAGAACTGCCAGCAAAAATATGCAAGGGTATGTATCTAGGAGCATTTATATCAGCATCAGCTATAGCAGAAAGAAGCACAAGCAGCATCTACAATGGTATGCTATATCTTTTTCATAGTATCAAAGAAGTAATTAACTGAACATAATGTGACAGGTTTATGTGAAGTAGAATCAATCAAACATAGGACTCCAACCCTTGAGAGTAATAGCAAACTAATCTCTAAACTAACAGGACTTCTTAACATAAGTCATAAATACAGTGTGTGTTAGATAACCTGCAATTTCACATTTATAAACCTGGATTTGGTGCGACCAGAACATGTATGGGAACAAAGGACAGCTAGATTAATAAAAGGAAAGAAAGTTGCTAATACCTGCTACCAATAGCTCTCCAGTCAATACGCATACAGCATGCATTATAAATCATAGAAAAAATGAAAATACAGAACAGAGGAACCAAATCAAGCATAGGCCTCAAAAGATGCGGGGAGCGCGAAGGCAGGCAGGAGGAGCCCGCGCGGCGAGACGGCGGCGGAGAGCGATGGTCAGGCGGACGGTGCGGGAGATCCGCCGGACCTACTTGGACAGGGAGACAGCCTCGATTGCAACGTGACAGGCACGGAGGCAGCCACGCCAAATCTAGGAATTTCCGTGGATCAAGAAAAGGAAGGAGATTGCTAGATTTGTGGGAAGGGGAAGAATGAAGTGGGGAATCTTACGATGGAGGATGGAGAACGCTAGTACCATGGCTTGTCAAAGCGGCGGCCGGCGGGGACGCTGTGGCCTGGGGGGGTTCGCGCTCCGAGCCGTGATGGCTCGAGCAGCCGGAGCCGCGCCTCTCCCCGTGGCCAGAGCCACGCCGGGCCCATGCTCCTCGCGACCCCTAGCCTCTCCCCGTGGCCAGAGCCACGCCGGGCCCATGCTCCTCGCGACCCCTAGCCGCATGCTGGAGCATTGGACGAGCAGTCCTGTGCGGCCGGCCGGTGGCAAGGCTCTTGGGCCTTCGGGGCGTTGGAGGAGAGGGGAAGGGAGGTTGGGAACGGGAGGGTTCGATGGAGGCGCACCTGGCCATCTTGCTCTGCTCGGCGCCCGAAGAGTGTGAGGAAGGGAAGGAGGATCAGGTGCTATGGTCGAAGGTAGCGAGCCTCCTCCTGACTGTGGAGCTATCGGTCCGCCGCGCCGCCGCTGCCGCCACTTTCGGCATCCGCTAGGAATTCAAGCGTAAGGAAGCATCGAGGGATGGCAATGCTTGGATCCTTTACCAGGGAAGATTTTTCCTAGCTACAAGGTACAGTAATAGAACACTAGGGGTGTGTTTAGATCCCACAAAATTTCCAAACTTTCCATCACATCCTCTATCACATCGAAACATTAAATATAGTAAATGACACATGCATGGAGTACTAAATGTAGTTAAATAAAAAACTAATTGCAATAGTTTTGATGTACGTTGCGAGACGAATCTTTTGAGCCTAGTTAGGTCATGGTAGAATAATATTTACCACAAACAAACAAAAAATACTACATTATACTACAGTGACCAATGTGACTTTTTCGCCCAACTTTTCCCCTATCTAAACATAGCCTAGAAAGTTCCCACAAATCGAATCGCAGCGTGCTCAGAAGCTATGCGCGGAAGGCAGTGCTGGTCGGACGATGCGGACCGCACCACGTATATCCAATGGTTGATATTTTTTTTTACTGTCGTGGACGAATAGCATTGCGAGGAACGGTGCGTCTTTAATATATAAGAAACAGGCATTCAATCATCATTGGGGCTTCGTTGGAAAGCGAGGATTGCTTCCGGATCTTTTCTTGTTCAAGTTCGGAATTAGGGCTTCGTTGGAAAGTTCTTTGATTGCTGCGAGAATTCGGATAGATATGGAGTTAAGTGGTTCTGAACTCTTGCTTTGCTGCTTCCACGCAAGGCATCGTCGTGCCCACAGTTTTGCCGAGAAGACGCAGCGCGAGCAGCTCATCGTCCTCCCCAATCCGATCCAGTTTCGTGGTACGCGACAAAGTTAACAGACTCGGAGTCGGAGGCCGCGCGATTGCCACCCGAATCACTCCATGATCCTAATAATCATCTACTAGTACGCAGCGGCGGCGCCGCCCATCCATTGCTGAGTCCACTCCGCCCTCGTCGTCCCGGATCCGTCACAAGGTTGCAACAGGTTGTTGGTCAGGAGTGCGTCGGCGGCGATGGCGTCCCAGGACGGCGGCGCCGACGCGTGGGGCGGCGGGGACGACGGCAGCTCGCTCTTCGAGGGCATGGTCCTCTTCGCGCCCGAGCCGGCCGCCGCCGAGGAGGCGGCCCCCGCCCCCGCCCCCGCCCCTGTTCCCGAACCCGATCCCGCGCCGCGCCCCGACGCCGATGCCGACGCCGGCGCAGCCGCCTCCTCCTCCGCGCCGCCGCCGCTCGACGAGGACCTCTTCTCCGATCTCACCCTCCTCGCCCCGCAGGAGCCGCTCACGCTCGAGCAGCCGCCGCTCCCGCAGGGCGAGGATCGGGGCCACGCGGCGCCGGCCGCGCTCGCCCTGGCGCCGTCGCCGTCGCCTGCCCCCGCCCCCGCTGCTGCTCTCTCCCGGCAGCCGTCCTCCTCGTCGCTCCGGAAGAAGAAGAGGGCCGTGCGCATCGGGTACGGCCGCTCGCCCCAGCCCGCGCCGCCTTCGCCTCCCGCCACAGTTCGTTCCTCTACCGCTGCTACGTTCTCCGCTAGTAGTATTGCCTTCCTGGATGCTTCGCCGCAACCTGCCGCTCCTCCTACGCCTGACCAGTTCCCGGAGCAGCAAGTTGACGCCTATGCTAACGGCGATGAGGTAGACGCAGAGGTGGTGGTGGATCCGGATACCAATCCTCCTCGTGAGGTAGAGGAGGAGGCGAAGGAGGAAGATGATCAGAAAGAGGATGAAGTGGCTGGAGTCGCAGCAGCGGTCGGGATCGAGGAGAGGTTGGCTCTTCTCAGATCCCAAATCTCCAGCAAGCTCGACTCCATCCAGCAGAGGGCTGCTGCTGTGGTTGCCAGGAAGAGGCAGCTGGCAGGTCGGCGGAGGAAGGTGGCAGAGGAGGCGACTTCAGTGGCATCCAGGCACAAGGATTTGGAGAGGGAGCTGGAGGAGGCCTGCGAGGCCGAGGACTTTGAGAGGGCGGAGAGGATCAGCGACTCCCTAGCTGCGCTTGAGAAGGAGAAGGATCGGCTTCTGACAGCACTGCGTGATGCGGAGCTCGACTATGATTCAGTGGATTCAGAGCTGCAGGGTGTGCTCGAGGCGCGCATTGCAGCAGAGGAGGAAGCTGCCATTCTTCTGGAGCAGTTTGCAAAGGTAACTTGCTAAACATATATCAGTATTCTTTGACCTTGCATAGAACTGTGGCTTGAAACAATTTTTTTTCAAAAATTAAAGTTAGAAGCAAATAGGCATCAGAATTTCCACTCTCAAATATTTGTTCTCGCTAAACATATATCATGTTAAACCAGACAGCATAATCTAAAAGTAATCTTGATTTTGAAATGAACATTCAGGGGCATGATCTAACAAGGGACTATTTTTCAGATAAGACAGAACGTGTAAATTCTGTAATGTCATATCATATTGTGTGTATAGTGTCACTGTAAAATATGTCGCAAGCTTGAATGGTCAAAACATTTTTTTTCTTTTTCCTTTGGTTATTGTGATGCACTGGTGCTTCAAGTTGTAGTCGTCCACTATATTTATTATGTCAATGCTACTTAAGTTTCTAACAAGACAATATTTCCAAGTTTTCTGCTCCAGGTTATAGAAGAGAGCAACTATGATTGAAAAAGGCAATTATTTTACATGGGACTGGTTGGTGAAGTTTGTGAATTAGATTGTTGTGCTGCATCACATAGCTTTGCCCATTTGATCTTCTCTTCCAGTTATGGAACTTACTGCAATCATCCAGTAGCCAACTTAATAAAACCACTGTTAAAAATTAGGTGTAACATACAGCGATATGGAGTACAAAACTAAACAAGCAATTGCTATTTATGCTATAATAATTGCAATTGGGTAACTGCATTTGGGCTTCTGCTCTTTATTTGATTATTAATACGTAAAATCTCTACCTTTCTTAGGATGCCACTGACCATGCTGATTCAGAGAGCAAGCAAGCAGAAGAAATATCCTCAAAAGAAATAGAAGGGTGGCAAACATCAATGGAGTTGCTAGAAACAAAGAAGTTGGAGATGGAGGTTGAAACACAATTGGTTTTAGAAGCACGTTCAGGATTGGAAGGCTCAATAGAGCATTTGGTTGTGGAAGACAAATTAGAGAAAGATACACTTAGCAAGAAAGGAGAAATCCTTGCTGAGGAGTTAGCTGGGCTTCTAGAATTGGTGAGGTTGAAAGAAGCAGAGATAGCTGAAAACAATGCCCGGATCCATGAGGTTCAAGAAAGAATCAGTGACGTGGTCTCCAGATTCCATGGCTCTCAGTCTGATATTGACTTGAAGCTCAATTCCTTGAAGGAAGCCCAAAGTAAAGTGGATTTAGAGACTGAAGCACTTATGTTGAAAAAGAATGAAATTGATAGGTTCATCTCTGTAACAGAACAGAAAGATTCAGAGTTGAGGGAAATTATTGGTGCTTGTTCCTCTGAAGCTAAAACTTGCCAGCAATCAGTTGAAATAAGAAGAAAGCTTGCATCATCAATTTTGAAGTCAAGGGAGGATAGAATTGGCTTGCTAAAAATGGAGGAGGAAATTTTGCAAGACATTCAAATGCTTAGGCAAATAATTACAGATGCAAGAACTAGTCTTCAGGTACATCAGCTCTTCTTTTAACTTTTTTTATAGTATTTTATTGATAAAATACTGAGGTTATTTTTTGTTTTGGATGTAAGATATTAATAGTTTACTGAATTTAATGGCTTACAGGAGATATCTTCAAGGAGAACAAGCATACAGCAAGAGATGGATTCATTTAAGCAGAAGTTGAGTTTCATTGACAAAAGGGGCCCTGAACTGGAGGCTGAAAAGAAAGTTGCGGCTGCTGCAAGAAACTTTAAGGAAGCAGGAAGGATAGCTGCTGAGGCAAAAGCTCTTAATTCTGAAAAGGATGAACTGCACACTAAGTTGGACAAAGCTGCTACTGATCTGGAGGTAATAGAAAAGGATATTATAGCAACTACTGACAAGATACAGGAATGTGAAGGGCTTATTGTACAAAAGGAAAAGGACTCTGCTATGACCAGTTACAAAAGACTCCGGTTAGATTCTGCTGCTGCTAGAGCAGAATTGACTGCTGCAACTGAAACGGATGATAATGAAGAAGTTGAGATACTACGCAAAGAAGCTGAAGCTGCGGAATCTAAAGCAATGGAACTCAAAGTATACTATGACCTCCAACTAAAGGATGATGAATTCATGTTTCAGCCTGTTGTCCCTATAGCATTCATAACAAATTCAACGGGGCAGCACTTGGTAGAAATTGCTTCTTCATTTGGCTTGTCTCCCTAAAAGTGAATTGGACAGCAGACTTGCATAGTACCAGGGCTGTCTAATATGCGGCGTACAAGTTTCTGTCAGCACCTGCACATGTTGGCTGGAACATCCTGTGGAGTGAACTCTCTCCCTCTTCCAGGCTGTCTTCCTCAATGCCCCCTCTTTAACTCCATTTGAAATACCCTGAACTGGAGTAGGGGTCCTAGGGGGATCAAGTGTACAACATCCATTTGCATACTCTTTAGGAATTTTGTTTCCCTATGCATTTTTGTGTACATTAAACTGTAGTTCTTTTCTTGTGCCTGTCTCCATTGAATTACAGTAACATGTATCAATCACTATGTAATCAGAATTCTTTTTGAGAAAAGGGATGTAATTGGAATAAGATGTTCAGGAATAGTTTTTCTTTTGCATAACTGAATCCTATTGTCGACGGATTAAACCGACCAGTAACAGTCGATTCAAATTGATGAAACAATACCTGAGTAAGACCGTTGTCTAATAAGGCAGCATATCAGTAGGAAGATGGTTCATGCAACTAGGTAATTCATGCTTTTCTAAGCTGTGATCTTGTACAGGATGGAAGTAGTTTGATCTAGTGGAAAATGTGGAATGAAGAAGCTGTGAACCTCCTAAGCCGTTGTGGAATCAGCACATGACCAAGCCAACTCTCTACCTACCCAGATGAGTCACCAGAAAGGGATGACACCCTAGCCATACTGACTTCTTAGAGCATATAAAGACCTTGGATCAAATGGCAGCAGCACCTGCAGTCAGAGAGAATGGCGAACACGGCCAAGGGCAAAGTGTGCGTCACCGGAGCATCTGGCTTCATTGCCTCCTGGCTCGTCAAGCGGCTTCTTGAGTCTGGGTACCATGTTCTGGGAACAGTCAGAGACCCAGGTTTGCTTCATCTTGTTCTGATGATCTGAGTGAATATAGAATTAATCATTGGTACTATTTTACGCCCTTTCATATTACTTCTTGTCATATGAACAATTACTGAAAGTGCAGTCACTTTTTTGATGACTTGATAGGGAATCAGAAGAAAGTAGGACATCTCTGGGATTTGGAAGGTGCAAAGGAAAGGCTGGAGCTTGTGAGAGCTGACCTCTTGGAAGAAGGGAGCTTTGATGATGCTGTGATGGCTTGTGAGGGTGTCTTCCACACTGCGTCTCCAATCATCACCAAATCTGACTCCAAGGTATGTTAAACACTAGCTCTGACCACTTGTTGGAAATTGAATATTTTCCATGGTTAGGATCGGCCCAAAACTCGTTTTATTGCAATCCAGATTTCGAAGCAATTGAGGTGGGATAAAAAAAAAAACTAGCTAGCTGACCCACTACTAGCTAATTGTGTCACCATTTGCACCCCTATTTATAGACTTTTAAGTCTTGAACAAGAAATATGATGATGCAACTTTGCAGGAGGTAATGCTTAATTCAGCAATAAACGGCACTCTGAACGTGCTACGGTCATGCAAGAAGAATCCCTTCCTCAAGAGGGTTGTCCTGACATCTTCATCGTCAACTGTGAGGATCAAGGACGAAGCTGATCTCCCCCCTAACGTGTTGCTGGATGAAACATCATGGAGCTCCATCGAGTACTGCGAGAGCCTCCAGGTGAGCGTACAGCGTAGGATAATCCATTCCAACTTCACGCTCTGATCTTGTGCCAGTGCAAACATTTTCTCTGAAGAGTGTTCGGTCCCTTTCTGATGTGATCCCGTAGATATGGTACGCCGTGGCGAAGATCCTGGCCGAGAAGGCAGCCTGGGAGTTCGCCAAGGAGCACAAGATCGACCTCGTCACTGTTCTCCCCACCTTTGTCATCGGACCTAATCTGTCTCCTGAGCTCGGCCCCACGTCTTCAGATGTCCTCGGCTTATTCCAAGGTGCGTGAACCAGATTATCTGATCTGATCACACTGTTCATCAGGTTCCGTAAGCCGTAATTGCCGGTCCATCAGACTCATTGTCGCCATGGACACACATCAAGATGCTTTCCTGCTCCGGGAAGAAGCACACCCTGCAGACACAAGTTCTAGTTTCTGAATTCTGATGAATGCCGGTGGAAGCCATGTCGCAGGAGAGACGGGGAAGTTCACGGCGTACGGGCGCATGGGGTACGTCCACATCGACGACGTGGCGAGCTGCCACATCCTGGCCTACGAGGCCGCCGGCGCCCGGGGGCGGTACATCTGCAACGCGGCGGTGCTGGGCTGCGGCGACCTCGCCGCCCTGCTGGCGCGGCGGTTCCCGCCGTACCCCGTGCCCAGGAGCCTGCCCAGCGTCTACGGCGAGCAGACGTACGGCTACGACACGGCCAAGGCCCGCGCGCTGGGCCTGCGGGAGCTCAAGGGCGTCGAGGAGATGTTCGACGACGCCGTGGAGTCGCTCGTCGGCCACGGCCACCTCCCGCCGGAGAGCGCGAGAGCGAGCACGAGCTCTCTCCTCTGAATTTTTCGAGCTCATGCGTTGTTCCCAGTCGCATGTACGAAGAGAGTTCGTCACTCGACTCGTCGCCCTAGCTAGCGCAAAGACTTTTGGATTATATATTTTCTACTAATTTCTACGCAACTGGTCTTTGGACTGACAGTGGCAGCAGATTAGGATCTTGTAGCCGCAAAAAAACAACTTTTTATACAGTATAGCTTCGATACTCGTAACGGACACACACTCGCCGTTGAGAAATCTCATGCCCTTCCATCTCACATTGTTCAAGAACTACTCAGGACCCGCTGCAAAGTACGATATTGTCAGAATGCAAATCTTTTTGCCCGCAAAAACTTTATTAACAATTACGGAGTACCCAGCAAGAAGGTAGGGCATTAAACTTTCTAGAATTTTTTTTTTGAGAAAATTAAACTTTCGAGAAGTATATTACAGAGCCCTTTACATCCACAAGACCCGGCCCTATACACGGTTTCCTCAAAAAAAAAAACCTGTATACACGACAAAAAAAACGTTCTTCCCAGTTCATTCGGCCCATGGGCCTACTGGATTTAGTCTATCCGGCCTATGGGCTTTTGGGCCTTTCAGATGGCTGCAGCTTCCAGTTGATACAGTCAGACTGTCAGAGAGATCGGCAGCGCCATCTTCTCTTATCCTCTCCTCTCCGCTCCTCTCGCGTTCTTGGTTACGCGACCGCATCCACCGTAAGGAAAGGAAGAACAAGGTGATTACTACCGCGATCTCGCAATCAGCAGTGCCGACATGCGTGTACAAATCCACGGCACCTTCTTCCTCTCCTCCCTGGGGAGGCTGGTGGCGGCGGCGGTGATGCGCGCTTCGTGTTCGACGATTTGCCTCGCTGACTTCTCAACATTCATGTTGGACAGGGCAGGTGCCGATGGCAAGCAGTGTCAGCGGTTCCAAGAGCCTGGCGCAGTGGCTGAGGGAGAACGGGTTCGACGAGGAGACCGTCGCGCGCATGTCGAGGAGGTGCAAGAACCTGCACAGCCTCGACGCCGGCGAGGCCTCTGGCGTCTGGGACTACCTCCTCACCGGCGTCAAGATCGAGCGGCGGAGGCTGCGGCACGTGGTGGCCAAGTGCCCCAAGGTGCTCACCCTGCCCGTGGACGGCAAGCTCGTGCCCACGGTGCAGTGCCTCGCCACGCTGCAGGCCAAGCCCGGGGAGGTGGCGCAGGCCATCGCCAAGTTCCCGCAGATACTCTTCCACAGCGTGGAGGAGAAGCTCTGCCCGCTCCTCGCCTTCTTCCAGACGCTCGGCGTCTCTGAGAAGCAGCTCGCCAAGCTGCTCATGGTCAACCCGCGCCTCATCAGCTACAGCATCGAGGCCAAGTTCTCGCAGACGGTGGACTTCCTTGTCGGCTTAGGCATTGACAAGGAAGGCATGATCGGAAAGATCCTGACCAAGGAGCCTTACATCATGGGGTATAGTGTCGACAAACGGCTGCGTCCCACTGCCGAGTTCCTCAAGTCGGAGATCGGGTTACAGGGGTCAGATCTCAAAAGGGTGATCATGAGCTTCCCTGATATATTATCACGAGATGTGGATAAGATTCTGCGGCCCAATTTAGCGTTCTTGCAGAGCTGCAGTTTCAGCAAGGGTCAGGTTATGGCATTGGTGGCTGGATACCCTCCTGTTCTCATCAAGAGCGTCAAACACTGCTTGGAGCCAAGGATAAAGTTCCTGGTTGAAGAAATGGGACGGGACATGGGTGAGGTGGTACATTACCCCCAGTTCTTTCGCCATGGGCTCAAGAGGAGCCTGGAGTACCGTCACAAGGTGCTCAAGCAGAATAACTCGAGTTGCAGCCTCAGCGAGATGCTAGACTGTAATCAGAAGAAGTTTGCCATGAAATTTGGTTTGGTTGCAGCAGTTTAGGTACTCATCTTGTCTCTAGTTTTAATGTAGTATGTTTTATTTTTCAGGTGATGTTTTGGTTTGTACCTTTGGGTTGTATGGTTCTTGAACATCTGGGTATTGAGAATACAAATCTCTCATTCAAGTTTCTACTATTATCTTGATTAGTTGATCGTGAGAATATCTATTTTATTTGAGAGCAAGAGAGGGCACGTCATATGGGTTTTCCTTCTGTCACCAAATACTCGATTGATATCCGCAAATTTGTGATACTGTGGTAAACACTAATAAGTTTTCTTTTAAGCTATAACTTTCCTCTCTTTGAAACTTTGTCACAGTCACCTATATACACTCGCACAAATCAATTTTCCTTAGTTCATTACTTACAAGCACACACATATATAGAGGAAAATAGTTTCTACTCAGCCAAACTCCTATGTACAGTGTATCTGAAAGAAGATTTGCAGGGTAACCACTCAACACACTTGTCAACTCTCCTCCTAAGATATTGTTTGATCTCTTTTTGCTGTAGTTCAGGCATGCTCTCACATACCATGTCAATCAGGTCAGGCAACTCTAGCGCAGCATCCTTTGCATAAAAGTGGAGAACTTTGGGTAGGAAGATGGTCTGCTTCCTGACCATAACATTTGCTTCAATGAACTCAGTCCTGGCTTGCTCCAATTGGTGGTATAATTTTTTGGCTGTGTACAGCCTTACCTGCAGAAGCCAATCACAGTAATTATAACTTAGTACCATAAGGCTGGGATTGCGAAAAATTAGTAAGCAAAGTGATGCTTACTGGTGGATCTGAAAATGCCCCTGTGGAAAGAGCAAAGTGAGCGATTGGCTCTAGATGACGAAGTGCATATGGATGTATGGAGTTCCCTGATTTTTTCATTGGCGTAAATAGCGTGCGAACCCACTGTAATTGCATGGCATAGTATGTTAGTGATTATGGTGCGATTTTTTTTTTGTTTTAAATCTTGACAGCTGATTGCTGTATTGATGAATGCCATACCAGTGAAGGGCGGTGAGATTGACATCCAAGAATTGAGTTCTGAATAATTTGAGAGTTTACTGAATGTCCGCCCACATTATAAGCAGCCTGGAACAGATTGTTCAACACTGTCAGAAATTCGTATGTGATTCCATTGAGTTTGTTTATTTGACTAACTGTTAAAAGTATGATGTATTATACCTTCAGAATCATGTCAGTGCTTTTCATGCGTTTTTCCTGTAGCCCATAAGCCATGAAAGCCTGTAATATTTCAGAAGGGATGTTAGTTGTGTATCATGAGACTAAAAGTGAATATTATTTAAGGTTGCAATAGCTAAAAATATTGAACATACATGCATAACCAAAGCATTGTGGATGTTAATCCAAAAACAGAGTTGCTCTTCATGCGCCATCTTTGTAGGATCAATCTTCTCCAGACGTTTTATCAGTGTTCTGGGATACAAAGTGACCATCTGTAAATCAAGTTTTTTTTCCTTCATATATTCTAATCTTTTACACAGTCGCTTACCTGATTGTATCCAGCATTTTAGAGGCATATTCAAATTTGTCTTCATCTATATGTATCCTTGGAAAAATTATCATCCCAGTGTATTGCCCATTACTCCCATCAAATGAACCATGTGTATCAGAGGTTGTCTCAGCATTGTAATGGCACCGAGGGCTCCAACTATCGACAGGGTACTTCAGAGAAAAGGAACTCGATGCAGATGATAAAGAAGGAGTGGACAATGTCTCAGAATTTGCCTCTTTCAATGGCCTGCTTGCAAGTTTGCAGTAGACAGCAGAAATGCACCTAAGTATGTCCTCTGAAAGTTTGCAGGAGATCTTGGGCACATATTCAGTTATAGAAGCACTCAAGAAGTTTGCAAGGCTAGACCGCCCTGAAGATGATCTTGATAGCTCCAGCGTATGCTTCAGCAACATCAAAGCCACGTCAGACACTTTCATTTGGGAAGAATAAACTACTAAAACAGATTAACAGCGGTATCTTTTTCCAGACTTTTTTTTCCTGGTAGATTGGTAAGTAGGATGAATGGAAGTGAAGCTATTCATACGCGTTTAGAATCTGAAAGTGTTGGCAGGTTATATGCTGCTGATTCCTTGATATTTCTGAGGCGAAGCGTGCCCTCGTCAGCAGTTCTGCTGCTGCGTTGACGTTGCAATTCTTGATCCACCTGATAATCATCTGTTACCTTAGGATGCAGCATAACCCCTGACCATTGATCCATTCCAGGTGGCAAGGTTTCTACCTGGGCAGAAGCACGAGGAGAGACGCCGAGATATTGATCAAATGCTGCTCTGTACAGGGACAGCAGGTGCAGTTCCTTCCGAACAACTTCCTCCTCAAGCACTGCAATCTCCCATGCCAAGTCTGCAACAGACTGCATTCAAACAAATTCAGGAATCAAAGATTAGAAGGCGTAAACAGCACATATGTACATCTGAACTATTCTCTCTGAGAATTCTTACATCATGTAGTCCAAAATTTGGACATGGAACACAGTTCCTGATTCCTGACTATAACACATACACACATCATTAAGAAAAAAAAGGAGTGTAATCATGACCATTGACTTTAATCACTTCTCCCTAGATATGACAAAGCATCATTCTGTTGGCATCATGATATACTAAGTTATTAAGGGAAGGAACATGATTCATAAAGAATGGATGGAAGGCCTGCATTTCGACAGCTTTTCTTCAGCTTTCAGAAACAAAAAGACCCTCGAGATTAGGATCATGAACCAATTTGTTAGGGTTTGAACTAACCTTTGAAATAGTTCTTTCAGTTCTCTCTGCAGTTGTGATGATGCGATGCTCCGGCAACTGGTCCGGGAGGTTAAGCGAATATCTTTTATGGAGCATCTTATTGCGATTGGTTGTCTGCCAGTAAGGAAATGTTGCGGAACAAGCAAAATTCAGTAAAAGTAAAAGTAGTGGGTAAAGAATAATTGCATTAATTATTCAGGAGTGGAGTACAAGCAAAACGAAAAACAAATTAGATTACCCACAGGTATGTGATCGGAGAGTCGCGGAGACATTTCAGGGACACTTGCACATGTGCTTATAGCACTGAAAAATGTAATAATTGATCAAGGTTAGAAAGAAATGTAATCAGACACTTGAGGTGTAACTGAAAGCTTGGCAGCTCAGGATGTTGAAAACTGAATAATTTTGCAGTCAAAGATGTATGCTTTTTCAGTCAAAGAAGACAAGGAACATAATAACATAAAGATACGGTGTTAAAAAATGATTTTTCAAGTACAACTGTATATAATGCTGTTCCTGTTCCTGTTCCAGTTCACAGAAAAGGAACGAGCACTCTGCGTTGCTAGAACAGAAACTTCCAACATTACTTGCAGTACATATGACCTGAGAGTCTATTAAAGTGATCTCCTCAAGACAGAGACATAGCACAGTAACACACAAACACTTCAAATAGGATTGTGCAGAAAATTCTGCTAATGCAACCAAATAAGAATGAAACGGTACTATCGATAAAAAAAAGACGCCGATGGAAACCACTAGGATGGCCTTTTTATAGAACATATGCTCAGTTTTTGTTTGGTAAAAAAAAAAGGAATATATGGTCACACTGCTAGATGAACCTATGCACATCACGCGGGGAAGAAAAAAAAAACTACTGCATGCTAACCTTCTTGAGTGTCGGTGTTGCTGATAAGAAGATGCTGTTTCTGCGCAGAGTCCTCCTTCCTTGAGCGCCTCTAGTCCTGGGTCCTCCATGGCTGCTCGGCTAGGTGCCTTCAGTCACCAAGAACCTGCAAAAACTATCAACGACTGAGCATGTACTACTGAAAGCAACACTCTTCTCCATGCCAAGCTTCCAAGAAGGACAAAGCTCTGCTCACTTGCTCAGGCAAACCCTCACACTGATGAGCCGGCAGAAATCGCTTATCACAAGTTCTTGCTGCGTACCATGAGCTGACACTGATGAGGAGAACGGAAGAACAGGAGGGCGATGGTGATTCAGCTTGGTAAATTCCACTCACTCACTCAACCAGACAGAGCTTATACCCCTTGCCATGCAAAGGAATGAAAGGTGAGGTGCAAAAGGACAAGAAGAGCAACTGAGCACAACAAAAACGATGAACAAGAGAGGTCCTAACGCCAGCACAACTACTAGCCTACAACATAGGCTGACAACTAACAGTGGCTAGGAGGAGGATTAGGAGCTGGTATTTGTGGAGAGGTAGTAGGATTAGTAGTAGGAGCTAGCTGCTGGCCCGCACGCAAGGGCAAGGCCAAAGGACGCCACAGAGAGCTAAAGAAAGCGGATGAAACCTGCAGGAAGATACGGTCAGGGCATAAAAAAAAAGATGGAAAGAATAAAGAAAGGAGGAAAGTAGCCAAGGTTAAAAGGAGGCAAAACGAAAGAAAAGAGGAGCGGAGGTACCCTCAATCATCACGATGTCCCTGCTGAATGCTGATCCCTCTCCATTAATAGATCGAACAGGGAGAGGGAGGTGAGCTTGCCAACGGCCAAGCTCAACATGGCGGCGATGATGATGACGATGATGTGGGGTTAGTGCCGGTGCGTGCCAGGCGGAACGCCCGGGGGTGGGGGGCGCCGGCCGGCGACGGCGACCCGTACCGGATCTCAGTAATGGCGCGCTTCGTCCGTACCCGTTTTGCAGAAGACGATAAGCTGATGGATGGATGGGTGTCATTAGACATTAGGTGACGGCCGGGGTCGGAACTGACGGGGATTAGGTCGCGATCGAGCTGCTGGCCTGCTGCCACCGCGATGCACCTTCCCCCGTTTCTTTCTTGTTGGTCGTCGGGGTAAAGGGAGCCGCCGCAACCACCGTGCCGTCGATCGCCGGTCGTCTCCGTCCGCCTGCCGCTCCAGCTTATCCACTTCGCATGCATTATGTATCTAGTATCTTGTGATCGATCAGCGATTCAGCGACCGATGCGTTGCAATTTGGTGTACTGAAAGTGCGTGGTGCAGTTGAATGGGGGGTTTTTTAGACGGGGAGAATCAATCAGGAAACCGGCGGCGTCATTCGCAGCGATCTGGGTCGGAAAATAGAATGGGGATGACGAACAGAACGGCAGGTGAGGTGAGGAATGATTGGGCCGGGGCGGGGCAGACTGAGATCGGCGTGAGAGGGACGGATGGGGATGCTATTGCTGGTCGGGTCCCGCAGAGGCAGAGCCGACGCCGATGGACGCGGACGGGCGAGACGCGCTCGAAAGCCAGCAGCCACTGGTGGCGTCAGGTAAAGGAGGCAGCCCAAGAGTCCAAAGAGGACGACGAGCTGGGGCGCCATCGACGCGTCCAAAGGAAGGCCCCCCCGGATGCACAGGAGAAAGAAGAAAGCCGAGCCGTGTCCGCGTCCGCGTCCGCGATCCGGCGATAAAACCCGGGTCTTTTTACAGCAAAAATCCGCCACGGCGAGTGGGGTCGACGTCGACCGCCGCGGGCGGCATCCACCTGCCGGCTGCCGACGCGCGCGGCCGGAGTGCTGGACCTGCCTGCCGACGCTTTACAGCGCGGCGGGCCGCGGCTGGGCGATCGATCGGTAGCCGCCGGAGCGGTGGAGCAGTGGAGCCGGCACGCTGACCGAGCTGTTCATGTGCTCCCCGTGAGCGACCAACACCAAGTAGAATGAGGCAGGAGCCCAGTAGGATACTGCCATCGCCGGGTGGTGGGCACACTGGAGTGTTGTTGCCATCGCCGGGTCACGGGAGCGCTAGACGACGCCGGGACGCGGGGACGCGGCGGCAGCCGAGAGCCGGCAGCGTCGTCTCCGGCTGTCCATCGGATCCGTCGGTTTCTTTCTCCGGCCGGTGGTGGTTACGAGCAGGAGGGGGCAGCCGATCGATGAGCTAGTGATCCTGCACGCGAGTGTCGTCGTCGTCGCCATCGTCGGTACTAACTACTATTTATTAGGGAGTAACCATCGATAGCTTTTCAAAAAAGAAAAAGAAAAAGAAAAGAGGAGTAACCATCGACACATCGATCATGCATGTGAGGGCCCCCCGGAAAAGGAAGCTGGAACCGCGCACGCAATTGATTGGTGAATAAGAATTCGATGGAGCGGTTGTTGTTGGGTTGCGCATGCATGGCCGAGGCGTGACCATGAATAGTCTTGGAGCGCATTATATAAATAAAGGCTCAGGTTTCGCAAACAAATAAATAAATAAAGAGGTCAAGGACGTAAAGTTAAGGTATTCAATCAGTGGCACACGTGAGCAAGAGCTGGGCTGTGAGCGGGCCTCTCGCACCGTACCGTCATCGGGCCCAGCTTCGTGCAACCAGGCCACCGCCTGGCCAATTTGCTCGCTTCGTACTATTAGGCTCAATCCCGGGAGAGCCCAGGCGATTGACCGCTCCGGTGCGGTCCGAGATATCCCCTTACTTGTTTACAAGGTACTCAAGCTTGTTTCGGGCTCTTTTCTTGACCCTAAAAACAACTGTGCTTAATTTTTTTTAGCTTTTTTTCTCCTGAACTTAGCTATTTAGCCTCCAAAACAAATTTCGTTTAGTTTCTTGGCCCTCCCATCCCATGCAGTTAGGTCTACAATCTTATTACATTCAAACGCAATCTTATTACATTCAAACGCATCAGTTTAGATTTTTTAACCAGAAAAACAATAACATGAAGGAATTTTTCATAAATTTTTGGTATTTTTTCCACTAGTATATAATTTTAGACATTTATAAACCTATTTTAAGATTTTAAATTATAGAAAATCCCAGAAACTGTCTATGAGGCTAAGAAGATAATCTATCCTTTGGGCTTAGAGGTTGAAAGAATCCATGCATGTAAGAACAGCTGTGTGTTATTTCGTGGAGAGTATGAGGACCTTGACAATTGCTCTAAGTGTGGGTTCGATCATTTCAAGAGGGCCAAAGATGGCGAAGATAATAATGCTGAGGACGGGAACGAGCCCGAAGAGATCAGAGGCAGAAAGGGTAACAGAAGGGGTCCTGTAAGGGTGGCATGGTATTTTTCCATCATTCCGTATTTTTCCATCATTCCCCACTTGAAACGCATGTTTGCCACACGAAAGGAGGCCCAACTCTTGTGTTGGCATAAGGAATGCCGAAAGAAGACAGATGATGGCAAGCTTAGGTACCCCGCAGATGCAGCGCAGTGGGGTAACATTGATGCCCACTTTCCTTGGTTTGAAGATGATTGTAGGAATATTCAGTTCGCTATGAGCACAGACGGCATGAACCCATTCGGTAACCAGAGTTCAACGCATAGCACTTGGCCTGTCGTCCTTTCAGTGTTGAACCTTCCACCCTGGCTATGCAAGAAATGAAAATACTTGATGTTGTCAATCTTGGTCTCCGGGCCAAAGCAACCTGGTGACCGTATTGATGTGTACTTGATGCCATTGGTTGATGACTTGCAGACACTTTGGAGGCCTGGTGTGGAGGAGGTTTGGGATGAGTTTGAGTGTAAGTACTTTACATTGCACGCCATATTGTTCACAACCATCAACGACAACCCGGCTCATCGCAATATGTCCGGGCAGAGTAAAAGGAACGGTGAAGCTTGCCCCCACTGCTTAGATGAAACATGCTCATTATGGCTGAGAAAGTCGAAGAAATTTGTATTCTGGGGGCACCGTCGTTTCCTCCATAAGAAACATCCATACCGGAACATGGATATTCTTTAATTTTTACCAAAAAGCTCATTCAATGACTAAGAAATTGTTTATTTGTAGGAAAATGATGAAACAGGTGTTGGCGCCTACCAACGTCAGCAGCGATGACTCCCGCAGACGCCAATTTGGGGTGGCAGTATTTCATGAACCACGAATGAATCCGCAAGCGCACGGAATACCGTTGTAGCATTTTACCCGGGAGTATACCGGGGTGTCATTTATATTTCCGCAGGGAAGACGGTGAGTGAGAGAATATAAAGATTAGTGGGTGAACTCTATCTAGATTGGATATTCTCATGCATAAACAGGGGTAAGATAATAACATGGTAGGAGGTAGTGTGACACACACACAAACTACCCTCTCGGATAAATAAATAAATAAAAGAAAGATAAAAGATGCTTTAGGCCGGGAGCAAGGTAAAAGTCAGAGCTCGAGTCAGCTGTGCTAGGCTAGCTATATCTACACTTTCTCATTGGTTAGCTCGTCAGAGATTAAACTACACAACAGGGAGATCACTATCGAAGCGACGGGAGGATCTCATACACCCCGGCGACTTTATGTACCTCCTACCCCCCATACCGAATGTGGAGGATTACTAAAAGGCTCGGACAGGGCTGTCACCACCTGCCGGCTACCTCTACAAACCGTGGGTATAGTTGACATCCAGCAACACTTAACTAATCTAGACATCATGTCTACACTAGTAAGGGATACTCTAGTGTCCCGCGCGGAGCTCCCACCCTCCGGATGGACAGACATCACACTAGAGCAATCATATGAATACTGGAGCAGTTGATAGAGTTCTAAGAATAAAAGACTAACCATCTCCAGCACAGGGCGATCATACAATGCAAGCATAGAATGATAACGCAACCATATCAAGAAGCATATATCCGATAACTCAGAACATACTTCAAGCAGATATCGGTAACCATAGTCTAATTCTATTACAAACAACCGAATATTACAAGAGAGAGCTAGAGATGAACCCATACCAGACTCTCGAGCAACACCGGCGACTCGATGACTCCTAGACTTCTCCTAAACTCCACTAAGCCTAAAGACTATGCAAGAAGGAACTTGAGAGGTGAGTGAAGTGAGGTGTGTGTGTGTGTGTTCTCATTCTCTACCCCCCTTGTATTTATAGCAGGGAGCCACGGGGTTTCTGCAGCTAATCTTCCGCAAACCGACGTAGGGGACCAATGCCATGCTGCCACGTAGCAAGCTTAAGGTGGTGGGGACCACGGGCTGGTCGGCCGACCAAGGGGTTGGCCGGCCTGCCAGTGGCGCCAACCGCCCCCAACTGCTGGGGGTTGGGCTTGTCTGGGCCTGGCCTGGTCTGAACACCGAGGTAGAGCTTGTCTTGAGTGATCTTGCTTCGGTTCTTGGGCTACACATGGTCCATTTGAGCCTGAATCGATACTCTGATATTTTTTGTGTTTTTCTGTTAGGCCAAAGTGCGCTTGCAACCTGCATATTAGCTCAAAAGCACAACTTGCATATTCTAGAAGGTAAAGTGTGGTTTAGTGACTTTATTGGATAAGGATGCGTGTAAGAAATGCAAACTCTCATGATTTTCTGATCAAGTTGACGCCTGAAAATGATCGTTAGTGAGTGTCAACAAGATCCCCCAAGCTGTCCTTTGCTCGTCCCGAGCAAAGTAGGACAAATCAGGTTGTTGATCAGAAAATCACTTTGACTCATACCTTACCTGTCGTGTCATAGTCTGAAGCAAAGGGATTCATCTATAAGCTTAAATAAGTCGGTTGGCATACCTTTGCTCAATTACCTTACTCATTCATGGGGCTTTTCAGCTATCTCCTTGTCTTGGGCTGTTGAAAATCAAAACGATGCATAGACTGATACTTACTTGTTCATAGATCCGCAATCCATCTGGAGATACTTTTTTGAAAGAATTTTGAAAACATGGCAAAGCTCCCAGGATAACTCTCTCGAGGCACTCATCTTGTATTTCCTTACCAGGGCAGTATCTGCCTTTGATCTTCCCTACTGCTACAAGCCTTTATGGAGCTCAAGGTAGGATAAGAACAGGGTACACTTGTATTCTATTTATTGTAAAGTCAAAGAGAGGATCCATGGAGAAACAAGTCATGCAATCTCGATCAAAAGGTGCAAGTGTATGAGTGGATGGATGGATGGATGGATATGACTTACTCCTTGAGGTAACGACTTTTCTCTCTCGAATCATCTCTATGTCTCTTTCTCTCTCTCTCTTTTTTGAGACATGGCTACCCCTTTTTTTCTCTCTCTCTTCTCTCTTTTTTTTTGGGTCATGCTTCTTTGGCATGTCATCTTTTTTTTTGGGCAACCATAATCTGACTTTATTTTATTTCAGGGATGTTCTACGAGAGAGATCACCAAGACATGGAGCATTTATTATGTGGAATAAATGGGTGGTGGTGCCAATTCCCAGTGTAGGAATGTAGCAATTGGATGGGACATGTACGTACTTATGATCGAGAAAGCATGAGAAGCATCTCACTAGGGTCACACAATTTGACAAAATTCAACAGAATATCAAGCAGCATATGTGTAAAGGGTTTTTCATAGATTATGATATATGGCTCTGGTAGGACTTTGCATATAGCTAGGGAACTTGTCTTTTTTAGAATTTTTGAAAATAACTCCAGACTTCAAGCATCACTAGAACAAACTTGCACAACCTTATTTACCATATCTGAACTCGCAACAACTTAGACTTGAATCAAGCATATGCAACCCACAGAACTTTCAGGTTCATTGACAAGATATTTGCATAACCAACAGATTTAAACTCAAGAGAACTATTATTTTCAAACTAGGCACAACAGACATGATAGAGCAAAGCAAAACTCATTCTTTCAACTTATCAAAAGGAGTTAAAACATTCTTACCACGCATCATGAAAAGGGAAATAAAGCAATAAATTTTTATTTTGTTTTTGAAAGTTTTTTATCAATTTTTATTGAAAGCAAATAAAGAGATACAGTTGACTTAAGGGAGGGGACCTCCCCCAAGCTAGCTCTTGGTTAGTGTCGAAAAGCAGGACCTTTCTCCATACCTGATTAGGTTGATGTCATTTCGTTCGTACCTGGAGAAGTAGTAGCGGTCGATGACGTCTTTTTCTTCTTGCGCCACACCTTCTTGGTCTTCTTTGGTGGCGTAGGCGGCGCTGGAATAGGATCCTCAGATGCAGGATAGACAATTTCCAGATCTTCCCATACTGTGTTGGTGATAAAGTCAGGGATCTTCTGGTCGTCTTCCACTGGCTCGGTTGGTGGAGTATGAATTTCCCAATCCTCCCAAGCTGGCTTGGAAGGGGGATGATAATCTTGACCATCCCAACCTGGCTCTGCCCATAGCCCTTGTTTCTCTCTATCCTCATGAATCAGGAATACCTCCCTTTTATTCTGGAACTTGAATTTCATGGTCTTTCCCATGATACGAAGGCTGATTCTTCATGTCCCCACATCAATTCTGGTGTTTGTATCCTTGAGGAATGGTCTCCCAAGTATGAGCGGAATTTCAAGATCTCCTTCCATATCAAGGACTACGAAGTCCACTAATATGTAGGTATTCTTGACTTTTACCATTATCCTTTCCACAACTCCTTCTAGATATCTTATCGTGGAATATGCCAGCTGAACACACATAGTGGTAGGGGAAATTGATGGATAGCCTAGCTTCTCGAAAGTCACCTTGGGCATGATGTTGACGCTGGCTCCAAGGTCACAAAGGGCGTGATCAAATTCATAGTCAAAGATTGAGCAACTGATCACTGGGGTTTCGGGATCTTCTCTTGTTGTGGCTGCTAACTCGCCCCCACGCACCTCTTTTTGGGCACGTGAGCTTTTCTGCATAGCTGAGGGTTGTCCTGCTAAGTGACTCTTTCCACACAGCGTTGACGACATTCACGCTTTCTAGAGTAGACTCGGGTTGCCCTGAAATCTTCCCTAGTTCAGCAGCTGGTGTAGCAGCAGCTAATTGAGCCAATTGAGTTTCTAGTGTCTTATTGAGACTCAGCTGGTTCTTCATAGCCGTGGAGAATCCGTCCATCTTAGCATGGATAGTCTCCATAGATTTGTCTATAACGGCCAACTTCTTCTGAAGGGACTCATTGATCTTCGCTTGGCCGTAGACAAGATCTCTCAAGGTAGGCTGGTTAGGACCGAAAGAATTTAAATTCTCATTACCTCCTTGGTAATATGGGCGTGGTTGATTCCACCCCTGACCTCCTTGTGGACGAAACCCATTGCTGCCATTAAGGAATAGAACTTCTTCTTGGGTTTCTGGGCAATTATCACCCGAATGTCCAACATTTCCGCAGACCTCGCACGTCATGCGAGTCTCCAAGGCTTGAATTGTTTGCAATTGAGCCTTGTCTTGGGAATGATCCTCAAATTTCTTGAGGAGGAGATCAATCTTCATAGCGAGCATGTCGGCCTCCTTAACGGAGTGCATACCTCGCTGGCACGGTTGGAGGCGATCATCGCTCCAGCCTTGGTTGGAAACCATCTTCTCTATCAATGATGTAGCTCTTTCAATGGTTAGCGAGAAGAAAGCTCCATCCGCAGCGGCATCCACATGATCACGGGATGACTGTGTCAACCTATTGTAGAAGTTCTGTAAAATGAGCCAATTGTTCATTCCATGGTACAGACACGCTAGAATGTACTCCTGAAGCCTCACCCAAGCCTCCGGAATTGACTCATTTGATGCCTGCTGGAAGTTCGAAATCCGACCACGAAGAGTATTGGTTTTGCCCGTCGGGAAGAACTTCGAGAGGAACGCCTTGGCACATTTGTCCCAAGTATCCACAGCAGCCTTGTTAGCATAAAACCATTGCTTCGCTCTCCCCAAGAGAGAGAACAGAAACAGACGGAGCCGGATAGCATCTTGCGATACACCCTTGATAACAAAAGTACTACAGAGCTCCAAGAACTGCTGGAGATGAGCGCTGGCATCCTCATTGGCCTTGCCACAGAATGGGCTGGCCTGCACCATCGTAATGAGACCCATCTTGATCTCGAAATTTTCTCCTCCGGTGTTAACCTCGGGCCCGGTAGGGACCTGATTAGCAGACGGAGCAGAGTAATCACAGAGTGTCTTCTGGGCCATAGCTCTGGGAGCTGACGATGATGCGATGACTGGATCGACTACCGAGAGTGAGATCTGAGGAGGTACGATACGAGGTCGAACTCTTCTCAAAAGTGACTCTGGATCGGAATGAAAGTTTTGCGGCAGATCGAAACCGGTCATACACTACCCTGTTTTCATATATGCAAAGACAATAAAACAAAGCCAAGTTAGCCTGTTTAGCAAGCGAATACCAATTTCGATTTTGTTCACAACGTTTATCTATATATTTCACTCTGTGCCTTCCCCGGCAACGGCGCCAAAAATGCTTGTTGGCGCCTACCAACGTCACCAGTGATGACGCCCGCAGACGCCAATTTGGGGTGGCAGTATTTCATGAACCACGAATGAATCCGCAAGCGCACGGAATACCACTGTAGCATTTTACCTGGGAGTATATCGGGGTGTCATTTATATTTCCGCAGGGAAGGCGGTGAGTGAGAGAATATATAGATTAGTGGGTGAACTCTATCTAGATTGGATATTCTTATGCATAAACAGGGGTAAGATAATAACATGGTAGGAGGTAGTGTGACACACACACAAACTACCCTCTCGGATAAATAAATAAAAGAAAGATAAAAGATGCTTTAGGCCGGGAGCAAGGTAAAAGTCAGAGCTCGAGTCAGCTGTGCTAGGCTAGCTATATCTACACTTTCTCATTGGTTAGCTCGTCAGAGATTAAACTACACAACAGGGAGATCGCTATCGAAGCGACGGGAGGAGCCCGTACACCCCGGCGCCTTTATGTACCTCCTACCCCCCATACCGAACGTGGAGGATTACTAAAAGGCTTGGACAGGGCTGTCACCACCTGCCGGCTACCTCTACAAACCGTGGGTATAGTTGACATCCAGCAACACTTAACTAATCTAGACACCATGTCTACACTAGTAAGGGATACTCTAGTGTCCCGCACGGAGCCCCCACCCTCCGGATGGACAGACATCACACTAGAGCAATCATACGAATACTGGAGCAGTTGATAGAGTTCTAAGAACAAAAGACTAACCATCTCCAGCACAGGGCGATCATACAATGCAAGCATAGAATGATAACGCAACCATATCAAAAAGCATATATCCGATAACTCATAACATACTTCAAGTAGATATCGGTAACCATAGTCTAATTCTATTACAAACAACTGAATATTACAAGAGAGAGCTAGAGATGAACCCATACCAGACTCTCGAGCAACACCGGTGACTCGATGACTCCTAGACTTCTCCTAAACTCCACTAAGCCTAAAGACTATGCAAGAAGGAACTTGAGAGGTGAGTGAAGTGAGGTGTGTGTGTTCTCATTCTCTACCACCTCCCCTTGTATTTATAGCAGGGAGCCATGAGGTTTCTGCAGCTAATCTTCCGCAAACCAACGTAGGGGACCAATGCCATGCTGCCACGTAGCAAGCTTAAGGCGGTGGGGCCCACGGGCTGGTCGGCCGACCAAGGGGTCGGCCGGCCTGCCAGTGGCGCCAACCGTTCCCAACTACTGGGGGTTGGGCTTGTCTGGGCCTGGTCTGGTTTGAACACCGAGGTAGAGCTTGTCTTGAGTGATCTTGCTTCAGTTCTTGGGCTACACTTGGTCCATTTGAGCCTGAATCTATACTCTGATATTTTCTGTATTTTTCTATTTGGCCAAAGTGTGCTTGCAACCTGTATATTAGCTCAAAAGCACAACTTGCATATTCTAGATGGTAAAGTGTGGTTTAGGAACTTTATTAGATAAGGATGCGTGTAAGAAATGCAAACTCTCATGATTTTCTGATCAAGTTGACGCCTGGAAATGATCGTTAGTGAGTGTCAACAACAGGCAGAGGAGATGCACTGCAATGTTGGGTTTTTGGACCCACAGATATTCTCAGCCACACTCGTTCAATACAAGTCCAAAGATGTGATAACAGTAATTAAAAGGGCTATGAATCACGACTACGTGGTGGGTGCCTACAACACTGGTAGCCACTGGGTACTAGTGATCATTGCTATGAAGTGGAATGTTGTTTGGTATTTGGATTCTGCTAAAAATTTTCCATTGTGAAAGTTCAAGGATGTAGTAACTATTGTGAACTGGTAAGTAGATTCTAGGTTTAGATCACACAAATTCTATCTCTTAATGCTTCTAATGGATATTGCTGATCATGCAGGGCCTATTCAGAGCACATGGAGACAAAGATGAAAAAAAATTCAAAAACCAAACCTAAACTCACGCACAAGACAGATATCAAGGTAAGAGCAAGGATTTTTTGGGTGCCTTCATATATATATTTGGTACTGCCTTAACTTGTGTCATTTTGGTATCTTCTTCATGCAGTGCACTCAACAGCCGTCGGGTAGCTTGTCGTGTGGATTCTATGTTGCACTGAACATGTACGACCTACTCGGTGACATAAATATCATTAAAAAGGCTTCTGTAAGTATATATATACTGACCCAACCTTGGCTCTGATCAGATTCTCCATTTGATTTTAGAAACCGAGTTTTACTTGTATTCTCAATAATTGTATTATGCAGGATTACAAAGCTACCCAAGAAGTAGATCAAGGAGCACTAAGGATGGTCCAGCGGATGCTCTGCGATTTCATTCTTAAGGAGATTATCGACCCAAAGGGCAGCTTCCATGATGAGCCAGCACATGCCGTGTGAGTTCATTCTAAATGCTCTGAAACAGTGAACTTGGAACTTGTAACCTGTAAATTTAAACTTGCAGTCATAAACCTTGTAACTTGTAACATGTAACTTTAATTCTTGATGTGTACTTGTGTAGATAACTTTCATTCTTGATGTGTAATCTGTGATGTATATATATGCGCTTGATGTATAATCTGTGATGTATATATATATATATATATATATATATATATATATATATATATATATATATATATATGCTTGATGTATAATCTGTGATGTATATATCCACGCGCTTGATGTGTGATCTGTGATGTTTGCTGGTGGCTGCCAAATCCTGACCGGTTCCAGGATGTAGCCAGAAAATAGGCTAATTTTTGTGGGGTGGCTCAAATATATGTAACGAGCATTAACTAAAGCAGGTTACAACACACGCCAGTTGGATTATGGGTAACACAAGATTGTAACAGGCATAAAAAAACGAGCGTTACATATCGAATACAGTGGTAACGGGCTTGTTCTAACAACCATTACCAAAACTGACCAGTGGGCCCGGGAAGAGACCCAAGAAACATGGGTAACATGTATTTGTAACGGGCGCTAAACAACAATAGTTACCTATAAGACATTTTGGTAATGGGCTTTAAGTTTGGACCATTACCAAAACTGACCAGTGGGGCCAAGGAAGCGACGGTGTTGAAATGGGTATCACTTATTTGTAACGGGCGTGGAACAAAGCGCACTACATATGTGAGCTTTTGGTAACGGTCTTTAGATATAGCCCGTTACCTACCTGACAAACCTGTAACGGCCTTTCAGTAAACTCCGTTACAAAATATGACCAGTGGGCCTGGATGGAAGTCTGGTTACAAGTATAGGTAATGGTCGTTTACAGAAAACCGTTACTAATATTTAGGTTTTGTAACGGACCTTAGTCTTTGCCCGTTACTCAGTTGCTCTGTGGGCCCACAAAAAAAAGCAAGTTTGGGTTACTGGTTACTGCTTTCCATAACGGTCGTAGATTAATAACCGTTACAAATATGAACAATAGGTAACGGGCACGCGCCCGTTACCTTTACCCTATCATTTGTAACCCGATAACTGTAACGGTTGCATTGCCCGTTACCATAGGGGGTGTTCGTGCCCGTTACAAATAAAGGTTTCTCACCTAGTGTAGGCTTCTGGCTCGGGCCGGAGATCTCCGAGCTAGAACGCCGCGCTCGTGCAAGCTCATCTCCGGCCGCGCCCGGACGACATCATCCTCGCCACCTACTCCAAGTCCGGGACGAAGGCCCTCGCCTTCGCCTTCGCCTTCGCCATCGCTGGCCGCTCGCACTACGCCGTCGCCGGCGACGACGACCACCCGCTGCTCACCAACCTCCCGCACGCCCTCGGACGTGGACGACCTCGAGTTCCCCCTCCGCCACCTCCGCCCCGTCACGGAGCTCGAAGCGCTGCCCTCCCCGAGGCTCCTCTGCACGCACCTCCTGCACCAGCTGCTGTCCTCCGGCGTGTCGGCTCTTGGCTGCCTGGTCGTCTACTACCTTTGCCGGGAGCCCAAGGACGTGCTAGTGTCCACGTGGCACTACATCAACAAGGTGTACCCCGACTTCTTCACGGAGTTCGGCAGGGCCTTCGAGCTCTTCTGCGAGGGGGTCTCGCTCTACGGGCCCGTGTGAGATCACTACGGGTACTGGAAGCGGAGCATGGCGGAGCCCGGCAGGGTTCTTTTCTTGAAGTACAACGAGATGATGGCTGACCCTGCAAGCCATGTGAGGATGCTTGTGGAGTTCATCGGCGCCCCGTTCACCGGCGCCGAGGAGAGCAGTGGGTCGTGCAGGAGATAGTGAGGCTGTGTAGCTTCGAGAACCTGAAGAAACTGCCGGTGAACTTGTCGGGGGTGACTGATCCGAGTGGTGGCGGTGAGCTGGCCATAGAGAATTCTGTCTATTTCAGGGCGGTCGGGGACTGGAAGAATTACGCGACCGAGGAGATGGCGAAAGAAGAAGTTGGACCGGATAGTTGACGAGAAACTTGGTGGATGCGGTCTTACCTTCTGAACTGAAGTTTGCCATCTCTAAGGAATAATACAAAGTGAGTGATGTTTGTGTGACAGATCCACCAATTAAAACACTTAATTAAGCATAACCGTCATCATTTAAACACATTAGGCGTATTAGCTTAATTAAACGTAACTTGACAGCCTGTTTTCAACCCACAGGCCGATCGAAACATCACCAGTAGTTTCGCACAACGGCGAGCGCAGACGGTACTAGCATGATATAATTTTACGAAATGGATGACAACATAAATATTTACAAAAACAATTTTATTGTAGAATTTACAAAGAAAATGACAACAGCGGAAGAGAATATGACCTGATGAAAATCTTTAAGAGAACAATTTAAATAAAATTAAGCCAAGTCTACAAAGACGTGAGGACGTCACATCAAGCCCACCGATGTTTATCCTGGTTAGTTTCTATACCTGAAACAGGGTAAATAACAAACCCTGAGCAACTAGCACTCAGCAAGACTTACCCGACTATTGAGTATACTTAGCCCACATATCTAGACATGCAAAGCTTTTGGCTGGTGGTTAATTTTGCACAAAAGCGTATAAAAGTGGATCCTTATTTTAAATATTTTAGCTCCAGGTTCTATATAGATTAACCATAATCTAATTTTTGCACAAAGCAACTAGAGCAAATATGGTAGAGTATTAAGTCACAATTTAAAGTAGACATCAACATATATAATATAATCCATGTTCCATATCATATTACTACGATGTGATGCAGTTGATCAAGGTGCTTATATCCGAGAGCGACTGACGGCGAATCGATCCGATTTAACCTTGCAAGATGGACCTAACCAACACGGAACGTATTTGCCCCGTCGGACTATACGAGCCAACCATTCCCCTCCCCGCTTCGAACTACAGAACCGCCCCACCTGCATATAGTCAGCCGAGCTCAACGAGAGACCACCAAAAGTAAATACATGCATCCCCAATTCTCCGCGACTACTCGACTCGCCCTAAGGGGTGAGTAGAAGTTATGTACTTGTTAACACCGGATTTTGATAAATCCGATGTAAATTGAATTATGAAGTGATCGGTTCTTTGTGTCAATAGGGAAGCCGATAGTCAACAGCTATTGCCGATGAAGCCGGAAGTCTGGTAGTTGGGAATTCACGCGTAAAGGCAATTAAAGTAAAAGGTTAACAAGAATTTGTGTGCGGATAGCAGCATAAGAATTATTTGGCTTAATCTGGCCGAATAATCATGGTGATTAGTATGCAGATCAAAACCGAGGAAGCTTCATGTACGAGAGAGGCTAGAGGATTAAAGGAAGGAAATTACGTGAACATGTATCGGCAAGGGAGATATGTATACGTACAAACAAGAGGCAAAGCTATGGCTGGTTTCCATAATTAAATATATGAGGGAGATATTTGCTTGTCAAGTGCACGTGGAGGGAAAATAAAAGAGTATGGAAGTCAGCGTGTATATGGCATATGCGAAGGCCCGAGATGGACGGATCGGCAGGAGACTTCGTTAGCAAGGTTTCTACAGAAAGAGAAAATAGAGTCCATGTATCTTAGTATTTTTTTTAGGTTAGATTTTGCTTGTCAGTCAAGTTAGCCTAGGCTATAAATATGTGCCCTCATCCATTGTAAAAGGTTTATCACACGATCAATCAACAAACTCTACTTTTTACCTGCAATTTACTTTTCGGCGACTTCGCCACTTTTCTTTTCTTTTTCTGCGAGTTCTTTCGAGTTGATCAAGGACGCTTCACATTCGAGCGACTTGATCTGCTTGTAAGTTTTCGTTTACCGAGTAAATCTGAGCTTTAGCTTCCGGGCGCATCGCTGTTGCTTCGTTCAGATCTATTCAAAAGTTATCAAATTATATTTAGGATTTGACTTCCGGACGTATCGCTGTCATCTCGTCTAGATTAATTCACAATTTATTGATACATGCTAGTTCTATTGGTTTTACCTGTTGTTTTAGTTTTTATCGATATCTATCCATCTTGGAATACGTTTGATCGGCCGCTTATCATATTATTTTATTCAAAAATATCATATAGCCGATTAGATCTATTTCAGGTGATTGTCTGATAGCGTTGTTTAGGTTACACATTCGTAGCCTTTACACTGCTCCCTGCGCGCATCGCCTGACCTAGCCGATCGTCTATTTCAAATCGGATGATTGAGCCGATTTTGTCGTCTTCTGTATCGGCAATCGCCTGCCGATACGGCCTGTGAGGGCTATTCGGAACTCCAGCCGATACACCCTCGAAATTAACATTTATTATGTCTCCTTGTCAATCAACAGGTTAGATTGACTGGCATGCTTGGTCTACTTTCCGAAGCTTGGCGAACACTTGCCCTCGGATTTCAGTGTGTTGATTTTTGCGTCAACAATACTTTCGAAACAAGGCAGTACTCGGCTTACCGGTTTCGACTACCTCCTACTCCCAGCATGCGGTTAGTACAATTCAAACATGATCAGCAGGGCCAACAATGGTACGGTCCTCAATCGACACAGACGGGGCTAAGACACCGAGGAACCCTGTCCTGCTGCTATACCTACATCTCATCATCATTCCTCGTCCGGTCTCAAATTTTCATTCATTCCATATTGCATTTCGTATCTCATATACTGAAATATAAATATACCCTATATCTCGCGAGTAACAGGAAATTACTCGACTTCTATCCTATAGCTCGCGAGTGACAGGAGATCACCCGACTTCTACCGAGATCTATTAAGCATAGCACTGCTATCAACCTATACATACAAGTATAAGATCAAGGGAACCTAGAGATCATACAACTAAGGTTTCAAACGACTCCTGAAACATAATGCACAAGTAATATATATATATATATATATATATATATATATATATATATATATATATATATATATATATATATATATATATATATATTTAAAATAGTAGGTCATGCACCGGGACTTGTTTGAGGGTAACACTTAGTTAGTGTTAAAGCTATCAAGGTCTTGGGCCCTTCCGACCTTAGGTCGGGTCTTCGGTTGCTTCCATCTTCTGGAGATGCCTACCGAACACCATCCTGTGGTTTGGCTCCAACACTGCATACTTCGCGTCCACACGATGCAGTAAAAAGCACAACAATATAAGCGCAAGGTCAATATTGCCTAAACATGGACAACTACACATGCGGAGGTTAATTAAACCTTACGCGAGTCTAAACAAAGTTAACCAAACTGGTTTTATAGTTTTAGCAAACTCCTAACTCCATTTATACAATTAACAAGTTATAGAAAAGTATTTTATCAAACATAAATAAAACTACATACAAAAAGTTGTCAAACGACACATTTCATGGTTTTATGATATAGAGCATGAAGATACAAAGCTAACAAAATTAGTTTTGCATTTTTTTGATTTTTCTACAATTTTCTATGCATTTTACAAGTACTGCTGCACAATGCTGATCGGAAGTTCTGACCACCGACAGAAGTTTCGAGTGAGTTCCGACAAAGGGTCCTTGACCGATTGGAATTAATTTGTCGGAAGTTCTGACATGGGATAGGAAGTTCCTATAAGCACGTTTTCAGCCAAAAATAGGAATCCCCAAAAACAAAAATTCTTCTTGGGGAAAAACTACCCAACCAAAATCGAAACCCTTTTAGATCCTAGTTAAGGGATGCATACAGAGATGATTGACCAAATAAAATCACTTAGAACCTCCTAGAAAGATAGATGGGGCGGCACAAGTTAGAGTACCTTGAACGAGCTTTTCTTGCATGAAGAACTCAAAAATCGAAGGCACCCCGGGGAGGAGCACGTGGAGAAGAAGGTTCCCCACGCCGATTAGAAGCATCCTTGGCCTTGAGATCGAGTTGGGTGGAGGATTTGGAGTCTAGGTTTGGGGGAGAGGGAAAGCTCGTGAGGGAGAGGGAGGGCACAGTGAGTGAGAGAGGAAGAGAGGGAGTGACGTGAGGGAGAGGGAGTGAGCTGTAAGGGAGGGAGAGAGAGTGAGATGCTTCCTGTTTTAATGATTGTGGGCCATCCGGATCAACCGATCTGACCGGCTGCTCACACTGGTCAAACCGATCCGGCCCGAGCTGACAGAAAATTTTTTATCTTGTGGTTTATCGTGTAAGTTTAAAACTAGGCTGTGATTAAATTTAATTATAGATGATTAACACTTGGAGTGTTACATTTTGTTCGTCCGGTGTTTGTCGTGTGCTCTTTGTCATATGCAATACATAGTAAAAATTTTGTCGTGTGCTTTTTGGGATTTGCTGTGTGCCTAAGCCGATTCACGTAGTGTGTACTTGCTAATCTCAAAATCAATTAATCCATTTTGAGAGACTATTTTTTAACTGCCTCTGTTAATAAAAAATGGCTGCCTCGGTTAATCGATACTATTAACTGAGGTGTGGTTGCAGTTCTTGCCCGCCTCACAGATGTTTTAAAAAGATTATAATAAATCATTTTTTGTAGTAGTCCGTATAATTTTCCCATATGAAAAGCCTCCTGCATCCTTACGGTCTCTTTATTTTGATCTTGTGTAAAGAAGCTATCACTTTTAGAAAATTGCAAGAGTACATCCGTGAGAACCTTTTCGACATTATAATTTTTGGATACACAGACAAAGGTTGCGCAGTCAAATTGATTTATGATCTTGTTGAAAACATGCTTAGCAAGAGTTGTCTTGCCTAATCCTCCGGAGCCAACAATTGACAGAACCTTATGTGGGCTGGGGGGGCTCAAGCCCCTACTCCCAAGAACTTCATGGAAACAAGAGGAGAGGAGGAGGGAGAAGAAGAGGGAAGAGGGCTTGAGGAAGGAGAAGGGAGATGTGCCCTCCAAAGTGCAGAGATCTGCCACTGTCTGTGGGCACACATTGGTGTCGTTATCGAGCAGCATAACAATCTCGACCCTTTGGATATTGACGCCCACGAGTTTCTCAGCCTCTTCAAACAGCCCAAGCTAATCAGCCCACAGACTTTGCAGAGGAGGTAGAGGTATCCATCTTATATTGATTTCGCCGATCGCTGATCTCTAGTGCATGTTCCTTGAGTTCTTTAAGCTTATTACCAATGTCATAGCGCTTTTTTCCGCCCGTGACCATATTTAATAATTTCTTGATGAATCCATCACTGGTGCTATTTTGGCTGAGGAGCATGAAGTTCTTCTCGATACGATCCGCGATGTCATAACATAGCTCTCTCAACTGGTTCATCCAAACTGTTTCACAAAAAATAAAAACTAGTTCATCCAAACTTCTGTTTTTGAGGGCTTTATTCTTCAGACTCATACATGGTTTCGAGGGTGGTGCTCATGCTGCTAACAAGCTCATCTCGCTGAAACTCAATCAGACTATGTACATTTTTTATCTTGTCAAACTCTGGCGACAACATAGAAGAGAGGTTGCCGAGGAGCACCTCAAGAACCCCCATCAAAGCGCTCGCCGTGAACCCAACCATCCTTTTGGCTGATCGGATCGGTGTCAATGTGATGTGATGATCTCCGCTGGAGGTTGGATCAGACTGAGATGTCTAGCTCAGTTACACGGATACTCCTATAGGGTGGCGTATCGCGTATCCAAAACATTTCGGATACGAATACGCCCCAGATGTGTTTCCAGCCGTACAAAAAAAAAGATACGTATTGGCTTGGATACATGTGTCCGACATGTTTGGGCCACATGGGATATGACCCAAAGTAGTAGTCAGCCCAATTAGATTATATGGATACTACTATAGAAAATGATTTACCACGACCTTTTTAAAATGCCTCTGAGGCGGACAGGAACAACTACAACCGTCTCAATTAATGGTATCGATTAACCAAGGTGGTTAAAAAACGCCTCTCAAAATGGACTAACCGAGATGGGCACTCTTCGGTTATTTTAAACCAAACGCCTCGGTTAATTGATTAACCAAGGCGGGCACCTTATAGGGTCTGTCTCAGAAAATATCGAGGTCCAAAGTAACCCAGAAAGTCCATTACCAGTGTTCCATATATATACCCGAGTGAGGGTTTGGACTGTCATCTCCTCTCCCTCCCTTCTTCCTCTCCTCACTCCTCTGTCACGGCGGCGGCTCCTCCCTCCCCTCCCTGCGGTGGCTGCACGGTCTGCGGCGGCGGCGCGTGTCGGCCAGCCAGCAGCGGCAATGAGCTTAGCGGGCTCATCGATGGGCTTTTTTTAATTTTTTTATTTGATTAATTGAGGCGGGCATGCAACCACCTCAGAAAATAGGTCATTTACCGTGACCTTGGTTCCGAGGCGGTTGCACAAAACGCCTCGATTAATTGTTATTGCAGTAGTGGGACCTTGTGCAAATAACAAGAGATCATCTTGAAAATAAAAGGTATGAAATGATGTCACTAAGATTGAGCTTTTATTTGTTGAAGGTCTGGTATAAACTTGTGCACTAGAAATTTCTGATCATCATTTTGAATGAGTGGGAATGTGGTTATGGGATGTACAATAAAATGTTTCCAAGCAATACATAGGTGCAAGTTTCAACTATGATCGGATCTTAGTATATATCAAATCCATAAGCAAACAATGGATCATGATGATTATGCCAATTTATCTCATTCTCCTATGATCTGATCTTAATCGCAAGATATATACATGCATAAAGGAGGTGCTTCATGCATCAATGCACTGTAGAAGGGTCAAATAATTTAGCCTAGCTTACCTATACATATATTTTATCAGTTAATAAACATAAAATGCAGGATGCCTATAGAAATAACGCATGATCCTTATTTATGTTTTCAATTTTCTGACCTGGTATTTTGTCACAATTCATTAAAACAAGAG
The DNA here is from genome assembly GCF_016808335.1 of Panicum virgatum. NCBI lineage: Eukaryota > Viridiplantae > Streptophyta > Magnoliopsida > Poales > Poaceae > Panicum > Panicum virgatum. The sequence goes on along the minus strand of NC_053141.1, from coordinate 43,964,369 downwards.
AATCTGCACCAATACACAGGGTAAATGTTCAGATTAGATTCACTTATCCCCACCTAGAACTAGATTTCTAATCCTTTGACTCCAATGATGATGGACAAAGAGTCCCCCTTGTGGAATTCAATGGAACGTCTTGACCGCTTAGGATGGCGGTGATGTTCATTATGTAGTCTGGACAGGAGAGTCCTATTATAGGATACATGAATGTCTCCTTGAAGGAGAGCATTACATGAGCAAGTATTATACGCATAGGACATGGAGTCCATAATAACTCTGTATCCTACTTCCTCTATTTTTATTTACATGTCGTATTAGGTTTGTTTTAAGTCAAACTTGGCAAACTTTGACCAAACTTATAGAAAGAAATAATAACATTTACAATACCAAATTTGTTTTATTGAATCTACCATGAAGTATATGTTGATAGTGTAGATATTGGATAGTATAATTGTTGCTATATTTTTCTATAGATTTGGTCAAAGTTAGTCAAGTTTGATTTAGGACAAATCAAATATGACGTGTAAATAAAAACGGAGGGAGTACTACACATATATCTCTACACCCTAGCCAGCTGTAGCATTGTGACACTGGGAGTCTCAGACAATCATAATCATTGTTCTTTATCAAATGTGAATTGTTATTTGAAATATCTCTCTGGAATGTCACTAATAACTCAATGTTTTATAATAATGTTTATAAATTGATTATTAGGTACCCAGTCGTACTTGATGATATATGGGACAAACAAGCATGGAGGACCGTCCAGTGCGTCTTTCCACAAAACAAATTAGCAAGTACACTACCGGAATCGACTTATTTGCCGTGTGCCTTTGGCACACGGTAAAGTCTTTGCCGTGTATTGCATACAGTAAAGAGCACACGGTAAACATTGGCTGGCAAAGCTGTCTTTGCCGTGGACCTTCTGATCTAATTCAAAAGTTTCCCCGACATGCTGCGTATTTTGTTTTTACAAACACGAAACTTTTCTTTTTTATGTAATTTCAGCATGATTCCAGCAAAGTTGACATGTTGCAAATGAAGATTATACTATTATGATTCGCCAATTGCATGCTCATGCAATTATATATGTTGAATATGCCATGTAACTCACTGATGAGTTCCACACAGAACAATCTAATTTCCCTCTGAATCATGAAAGTTTGCCGTTTGTTTGTATCCATGTTCGGCAAAATATAATCATTCATCAATAGGAATTGAACACCTTGGCTTTGTGGTTAGTGTTACGCTAAGGCTAAATTTCTGGAAGGAGAGCACCGGGCCAAGATCCAGAATGCACGCGTGAGTTTTTTTTTTGTGACTAGCCTTACTCTAAGTACAAGTTGTAGTATCTGAACTTACACATAGACTCACACACACCACACTCACACAATCCACACACACACCACCTATGCGCAAGCTAAGACCTATACCCTATACTCACACCCATATGCCTGCCTTGAAGAGATGGTCTCGGACACCAGTTCCCAGCATGTGTTGAAGGCCACCAGGAAATCCTGGAAAATCCATCGAAATTCGTCCCCACATGGGATCGAACCGGGGACCTCCGGAGGAGGAGGAGAGGGCGCTACTGAGGCGCTGTCGACCAACCGGTTGCAGCCCGTTCACAAATGCACGCGTGAGTTTTGACTGGTGGTTAGGCTGTGGCCTGTGGACAATGGGCCAATTGCGCCAGCCCACACAAATTAAATGCTTAAAGGGAATAGAATAACAAATAAAAAATTAATGCGAAAGGGTCTATAGCTTAGATGTTAGCACCTGAGGTTCTGGATTCAACTCTCTATGGAAGCAAATATGTTGAGATTTAACGACGTTGTGCATTTGTAAGTGTCTGTGTTATACCCGCTCAAAAGTTGAACAGGAAAAACATTACTAGCGTCACAAATGGGCGTAGTTTTAGTTTTACCATAGGTCAATTTTTAACTTTAATAACAATTTAGAAAGGGAAATATATCTACATTTACATACCAAACAAAGACACTATGGATAGGGATGAAAACAGATGAAAACGGGCGGGAAAACACCTCAACCATTTCCGTTTCCGTATTTTATTACTGAAAACGGGAACGGGAGCGGAATAGCCGGGAACGGGAGCGAAAACGGGATATTCGGGTTACGGAAACGGACGGGAACCGGAAATTCTTCCGGAATGCATTATTATTTAATCACCATTCACCTTGTATGAATATAACACTATACACTCTTTTGCGCAAGCTATTTTTCTAAAAATATGATCAATGTTTCATGTTTCCTATGATTAAACCGTGAAGTACATCGATTGATGTTTAGAAACAAGAGAGGGTATATAGTGTGCCAATTAAATTTTTACCATATTTTATAAATACGGGACTAATACGGGATCATCCCGGCTAAAAACGGGATCCCGCAAATATGAACGGGATACACCACTTCCCGCTTCCCGTACCATTTCCGTATTTTTCCGTAAATACGGAAATAGGCGGGATAAATATAGAAGTACAGACGGAACGGGACGGGATTTTGTCTATCCGTCGAGACGGGATTTTGTATGTCCGTTTTCAACCTTAACTATGGATACGTATTCTATATCGAATTTAATGAAACTTAATTGATGCTTATGAGAGCTGGAAAAGTTTGAGTTGAGGAAAAACGACATGCTCTACGATTTTAGGATAATCTTTGCTTACACTAACTCCTGGAGCCTTCGATGCCAGGTAACAACATTAGTAGAAAAAATCTAGTGAAGATAATTACAGAGGGGATGTATTTATATATAAAAAAATCAACGAAGCAAGAAAGAGTGGGAAGAATTCAAACAAAACGTAAGCTGTCATGTAATGTATGTCCATACGAACGAACGAACAACCGTATCACTAGCTCATCCTCCTCCTGTCTTCAATTCCGTCTCGATCGTCTTGGTTGCCTTCGTGGAGCTCACTCTGCTTTGGACAATTAGTCTCCACGTACGGCGACAATGGCAAATCGAGCGTGTCCAACCAACAGCTTGTGCCGTCGGTCACGGCAAGGAATCGGAGACTTCCTGCTGGAACGCGTGCCTCAGGCTGCCCTTCATGAAGTGGCCGCTCCACGTCGACGCCGACGTCAAGCTGAGCTGGCTCGCCGTGGTGCCGGCCGTGGTGGACGCGGTGTCGAGCCCGGCGTCGTCGGTGGCCGGCCACACGAAGGAGGGCTTGAACGGCGGCACCGCCGGCGGGGGCACGGAGCCCAGCAGGATCTGCTGGATGGCCGGCGTCCTGGGCCGCTCAGCGGGGGTCGGGTGGCTGCACGCGAGCCCCAGCAGGAGCAGCCGCTCGGCCTGGCCCCGGTCGAAGGCGCCGGCGAGGCGCGCGTCGACGGCGTCGAGCGCGCGGCCGTCGCGGTGGAGGCGCCACACCCAGTCGACGAGGAAGTGGAAGCCGTCGACGTCGCAGCGCGGGCGGCGGCCGCAGACGACCTCGAGCACGACGGCGCCGAAGGCGTAGACGTCGGACTCGCGCGTGGCCTTCTCGGTGTGGAAGCACTCGGGCGCGATGTAGCCGACGGTGCCGTGCACACCGCCGCCGGCGGCCTCGTCGATGTAGGAGGTCTTGCCGGCCTCGATGGCGCGCGCCAGGCCGAAGTCGCCGAGGCGCGCGCCGAAGGCGGCGTCGAGCAGGATGTTGGAGGCCTTGAGGTCGCGGTGCACCACCCGCTGGTCGTACTCGTCGTGCAGGTAGTGCAGCGCCGATGCCACGCCCTGGACGATGCTGTACCGGAGCTCCCACCCCAGCAGCGGCCGCCCCGCCGCCGGGCCGAACAGGTGCTGGTCCAGGCTCCCGTTCGGCATGAACTCGTACACCAGCAGCAGCTCGCCGTTGTCGTGGCTCCACCCTGCATTCGTCGACCATGCCAAAATTTAATTCAGTAAAAATTTTGCAATTTTCTACAGGTAAAATTCAGTAAAGATTTTAAGATTCACTGGTGCATTATGAACACAAATGCATGTTGTTTGTTATTAATCAGCGATTGGTAGTTTACTGATTAGCAAAGTTTGTACGCATCGGAGCTGTAAAGTCTTAAACGAAAGTGCAGGGTCAGCAGAAAAATTGTTGTGCGCACATGCAGCGCCTGGATAGCCGAGCGAATCGCGTTCGAGTTGCCATTGTTAATGGACAAACCATGTGCGAGTATCGCCACAGGCGAATAAAAGAATCGAGAAATGGTCAGCAGGCGGCGGCGGCGGCGGCGGCCGGAGGTGAGCAGGAACGCGGGCTCACCGACGAGGCGGACGAGGTGCTTGTGGCGGAGGCGGTTGATGATGCTGAGCTCGGCGAGGAAGTCGTTCTGGCCCTGCGTGCTCGCGCGCGAGAACTTCTTGACGGCCACCTCCACCGCGCTCCCGGGGCCGCCGGGGCTGGTGTGGTCGCCGACCACCACGCCCCGGTACACCACCCCGTACCCGCCCTGCCCCAGCTTCATCTTCTCGTCGAAGTTGTTGGTCGCCTTGCGGATCTCGCGGTAGTCGAACTCCCGCGGCCCGCCGGCAAGGCTCCGGATCATCGTGCCGGTGATGGCGCTGCTGTCGTCGCCGCCGTGCACCTTCCGCCGCTTCACCGCGCACACGTACGCCACGACGGCCACGGCGGCTAGCGCGGTCACCCCCACGGGCACCCCGACGGCCAGCCCGAGCGTGCGCCGCCTCCTGGCGTCGCCGCCGTCGTCGTCGCAGGGGAGCTTCTCCATCGCCATGTCCCACGCCAGGACGCAGTTGAGCTGGTACTTGCGCCCCGTTGACGCCGAGAACCCGAAGTAGGACCACTCCGCAGCGGCCGCCCCGAGGTCCAGCGGCTCGGCGAGGACCGCCCTCCGGGGCTTCGCCCTCCCCGCCACGGCCATGAACACCGCGATGCGGCGCGCGGCGCCGTCGTAGTCGACCCACACGGTGTAGTTCGCCGGCTTGACGGGCGAGATCTCGATGCCAAGGGGCTCGAGCGAGGTGGTGGCGACGGAGACGACGCTGTTGACGTTGAGCCCGACGTGGTTGTCGTCCGGGTCGTACGGCTGCTTCTCGGTGTCGAGCTCGACGGCGACGATCTGGTTGGTGGCGTTCCCGTCGGTGGCGGCATTGGTGAGGCCGAGGTACCCGCCGGAGCTCCCGGCGGGCGGCTCGTCCGCGGACGGCGCGATGACGAACGCGAGCCCCTCCGCCGGCTCCGTGCCGTTGGGCCGGAAGATGTTGATGGTGAAGGCGGTGCTGAAGGACGCGACCCTCTTGCCCCCGCCGGCGGTGGCGTTGTCCGCGCCGCCATGGCCCTCGCGCTGCCAGAGCCTGAACGGCGTCGTGTAGAGCACGCGGCCGGACTTGTGGGTGAGGAAGGTGGCGGCGTCGTTGAGCGAGTCCGGCGTGATCTGGAGCGCGCCCTGGTTGATGTTGGCGTCGCCGAGCACCGTCACGTTGGCGCCGCGGTTCGCGCTGACGAAGCCGGAGAAGCTGAACCCGGTGACGTTGCCGCCGTCGTCGCCGGGAGCCGCGGGCACGCGCGGGCCCGCGGTGGCATTGGTGGCGGGCGAAGTGGCGGCTGCGGCCGAGGTTGCGGCGGTTACGAGGATCAGGTGTACGAGGAAGCGGGCGGCCATGAACGAGGAGGAGTAGGAGGCCGAGACCACCACCACTGCTGCGGCTGGCGCCCGTGTGCGGCCTGTGGGCGCTGCACGGCCGCTCTCCTTTATTTCCACCGGGTTTCCTGAGAGATTCTTCTCTCGCCTACGGGCCTAGACGGGAGAAAAAAATTGGAAGCATTGTTCAGTAGGAAAGCTGCGTTCACATCAGTGTCTTCTGCTGTCCCGTTCTATTTGCTTGAACAACAGAACAAAAGAAGCAGAGATGAAGGTAGTAGGTGCCGTGGCTGCCACTTTCTTTCTTTCTTATCTTTTCGGTCTCGCCAATCTGGCAGGTACCATGCCTTTTCGATCACAGACATTCCATTTTGTAACCAGATTGAAAATACATTACTGTGGCACTCAACACTTTTCTTTTCTGAAAAAAAATGAGAGAAGATGATCATATTCTTCAGGCGCAAGCATGATTATGCAACTGGTGTGGACGGGCCAATCGTCCAAATGATGAAAACAGCATGTGTTCGACTAACTGAATAGTGACTACGATGCCCATGTTACCATCAGGCTGCAACATCAAGGCAATCCCGGAGAGCAACTGAAGAACGTGTACACGGTCGCGGTCCCGGCAAGCACGTTTTGTAAAATTGGATTGGGATGTGAACAGTCTACAGTTCCATTGTCCTCGATCAAACTGCAACTGGTAGCTTGACCAACATCTGGCAGTGCTAGCTTCGCAGACTGAATTTTGGGGGCAGAAAAACTGGCTCTGTAGACTGTGAATTCAGTTCTTCGGGTCCTGTTCAGCGCGGGGCGCGACGAAGGAGACGACAGATGGGATCCACGAGCGGGCGCGCGGTCGGCCGGTCACCGCGTGGCGCACGCTCGCGGGTCAGCAGCTGAACGATTGGGGCCGGCTTGCACCTCTCTGCAATCAGCTCGTCAACTTCAGATGGTCAGCAACACATGCGTCGAGATCGAGCAAGGTTCGCAGTGCCATTTCCCAGCCATTCTTCAGAATCCGCGCTGGATCAGGAATGTCACGGCATCAGCATGTCATGTTCGGAGCAGTTGCATTGCAGGAATAATGGCCAAGGACCAAGGGTGCTTCAGCGCCAGAAATGCTGTTCCATGGATGAACTCGACCTAGAGCTGCGTGCGACTCTGACGAAAGATCAGTCAGATCCGTACATCCAGGATTGCAGGTCAATCTCTGCTCTTCAACTGCTGCATTGTTCAGGACTTCAGGGTTCGCAGTTTCACACCCCAACAGCAGGAACCGAGGATCTCTGTGCCGTGGCCCGCACATGCCGTCAGCTCCGTACAGGCTCGAGCTGTTGAGCAATCAGCAAAGCAGCTAGCTCATGTCATGGCGCTTTCTCATCTTCTCCTTTTCGCCGCAAAGAGGATCAGATCAGCAGCTCGTTGCGCTTTTGCGGTGTGAAACTGACGCGGCGGGGGAGACTGGAGACTGGAGAATGGAGAGAAGAATCGTCATCGGGAGGAAAAGATGCAGCGCAAGCTGGTGCCTGGATCTCGAGGGCGACACCACTTTTTTTTTAGTTGTTGTTGGGCAATGATAAGGGCATGCAGCTAGCAGCAGGTACCAAACTTTTTCCTTTTTTGTTTTTTTTACACAGAGGAACTAGGAGCGAATGGTACAAAAAATTCTTTTGTGGTGAACTTGCTGCGTCAAGGTAAATTGGAGGTGAATTTACAGTGAGTTCGGGATCGGGATGGGTGGAAATGGCACGGTTTTGCGGTTCTGTCATCTTCCTCTTCGAAGTCGCCACCAGATCGAGTCAGGGGGTCATTGTTGTTCGATGACGGCGTGTCCCAAAGTTGGGGATGAATTTACAGTGGAGGTGAATTTACAGTGAGTTGGGGATGGGTGGAAATGGCATGGTTTTGCGGTTCTGTCATCTTCCTCTTCGCAAGTCGCCACGAGTTTGGGGTCATTGTCGTTCGATGACGGCGTCCTAAAGTTGTTAAGTTGTTTCTTTGCCTGTAATCCTTTCAAGAGTTTTGTTCCAAATACACATAACTCTGTTCGGCTGGCCGTGGCTGGTGGTTGGTGCTAATTTATTGTGAAAGAGAAATATTACTGGTTGGCTATGGTTGATAGCTGATGTTGGTTTGGTGTGAGAGAAATATACTGCTGGCTGGTTGCAGCCGAACAGAGTGCTAGGTAGCTCTCATGCATATTTTTGAAATGCTACACAGTGCACTCAACTGAAAATGGAACAAGTAGCGCTGGACCTTTGTATCTGGTCCCAATATAGGTGAGGGGAATTTTTTCCCCTCGAACTCTAAAAAATAAATTTTGGGCTCACTTAACAAATGCTAAGATTTCTGACTAGCCAAAAGCCCAAATCACAGTTTAACTTCATTCTTTATCGGATTTCCAGAAACAAATCAAGGTTCCCTAACGTGCAGGCAGGTGCAGCTATACTACCTCAAACTTCATGCATTTGGCATTTTGGCCAAAATAGAATACTTTCAAGTGGTGGGTCATTACTCAAGAAAAAAATAAGGGAAAAAATATAAGAATGAGGAGGGGCAAAAAGGAAAAATGTTAGCAACTGAAAGATAGACCCTACTTTTTTTTTTTGAGGTCTGTCATAAGAAAGCTGGAGCTGTTGCTAGACTTGTGGGCTTTGGAGCCATGTAACATACTAGGATGGCTGGCGCGCTAACGCCGCGCCTGCAGAGAAGACGTGTGTATGGACTATATTATCATTTATCAGCATTAGTGTAGTATAATTAATTAATTAATGGTGTCTTTACGGCTGCAGTACAACAGTTGAAACAATAAAAATACTAACCCCGTATAAGACATGCAGAGTTGCGGACTTAGGGTCTATTTGAATTAGCTAAAGTTAGGTGCTAAACTTTATCATCTACTCTCTCCATTCTAAAATTTAAGGTATTAAAGAGTTTAAAATTTGTAACCATGCAAGACATTCTAAGTTTCTTTTTTATCTCTCCCCCCCCCCCCCCCCATTAATTCCAGTGGGCTAGGAAATAATAAAAGGAATGAAGATCTCTTAGATTTTAGTTCGACAATCAATAGCTAGCTGACCCATCTAAAAAACTAATACCTGGCTGATAATCCTGCAATTAATCAATCAAATATAGAACTAATGAGAGGTACATGCATCTTTTCCCCATCTTTTTATTTTGTTGGCAAAAAGTTACAACGCCCTACATTTCAGGATAGAGAGAGTGCTTCGTATTAACAATCATACCCCATACTAAAGGTTTTGAATTTTTGCAAAAGGTTAGCCCACCCTAGCACTGTAGTTTGAAGAAGTTAGTGCTAAAGTTTAGCACTTTTAGATATTAGCACCTAGATCCAAACAACCACTTATAAATAGGATGTAGGTCAGACTAAAGAAAAAAAGCGTGGACCATGGATCTATTTGGAGGAGTTAAAAATGAGTGGTAACTTTAACACATATTAACACTCATAGACATGCTAAAGTTGAGTGTTGGCTAAAGATTAGCTCACCCAATTAGCACTTCCGTTTGGAGTGCTAAAATTTAGCACCTGCACCTATTAACATTTGGATTCAAACAGAGCTAACTTGGGAGTTATACGATTTGCGAAGCACGTGCATAGAAAAAGATGTAGTTCCGAAATTAAGAAAAAAAATGTAGTTCCGAAATTGAAACAAACAATAGCAGCTCTCTTGTAGGCGGTAAGAGGTGGAACACGGTGGAGGCAGATATGTGCTCTGAGCGCCTGTATCACCTTCATATTGGTCAGCGCCCGTTCACTGCAGGTCTGCAAAGAGCACGGGATGGCAAAGGGTCCATGTTGAGCGAGGCGAGAGGGAAATTTTAGCGAGACAAGGAGGGTGCTTGATGTCTCTGCGGGTGATGCACACATGACCGGGCAGGTTGGGCCCACAAGTGCGTGCGCGATACCCATCTACCGCACCCTGGAAGGCTGCCACGCGCGCCATAGCACAGGCGAAATAGCTGAGGCTCTCGTTGGCCTCCGTCTGGTCGGAGCAATTTCCCGACCGAATTTTCGGTTACCATATTTAACCGGTATATTCCCGTTTTTCTTTAGCGGGAATTCCCGTTTACTATCGCTGGCAGCCTGGCACCCGTGTTCTGTCCAAGCAAATGCGTCCGCGATCCTTGCCTCCGAAACGAGCGAGCCTATTATATACAGCGCCTGCGCCTTGGAGCTGCCTGCCATTGTGATGTGGGACTATCAAAGAGCCTATTATTGCTGCTGTGCGGCATGCCAAAGGCCACCAAGCCAGGAGAGCACGGGAGGACTTCGGCAGGCCCACTTGCCACTCGAGCAATTTGACAGCCCAACAAAAGATAGAGCTGATGTGTTCGGCATGTGACCTAGGTTATTCTAGGGTTTGGCGACGCGGGCGGCGATCTTGCCACCGCGGCTTCGACAGTCCGCCGGCGACCTTCCCTCCTACGACGCCGGTGTCCGGACGTTCGGGCTGACCAAGGGGCTAGCGCTGCTCAGCTTCCCGGCCTTGGCGTCCCCCACCGGCTCCAGGAGAGGAAGGACCGATTGGCGATCGAGGATAATCGCAGCAGAAGGGGTCAAGGCGGGAGGAAAGAAGAAGGGGGAGATGAATGTAGATGAGTTGCTGGATTTGCTTCATCTCAACGAGGCGGAAGAGGAGGAAGTGGTCTTGGCGAGGGAGGAGTGCGAGAACTTGCCGGCGGTGAAGTGGATGGCAGTGGCGAGTTTGCTGACATCGAAAGCTTTCAGCACGGCGTCGCTGATCTCTACAATGAAATCGGCCTGGAACCCGGCAAGGGAAGTCACGTTCAGGACGATTGATAAAAATCTCTTTGTGATCCAGGCTTTCTGCCTAGGCGACTGGAAGAGGATCATGGAGGAGGGACCTTGGATTTTTAGGGGGATGGCGCTTATGCTGGAAGAATTCGATGGGTCGACCTCAAGACCTAAGGAGACTCCTAACAAGGTCATTGCTTGGATCCAGATTCACAGGATCCCTCACCTCTTTCGGCCTGAACCAATCATCAAACAGCTGGGAGCCAAGGTGGGAGAGGTGTTGCGTGTGGAGACGAGGGCAATCGCTTCGGGAGAGGGTGATTTCCATAGAGTTCGTGTGATACTGCATGCAGCTAAACCTTTACCTCGGGTTGTCACTCTGGCACCTGAAGTAAGGCGAAGATTCGGCTTCAGGTGAAGTATGAGAAGCTGCCACGATTTTGTGGCCATTGTGGATTAATGGGACATGTCCACCTTGAGTGTGGAACGGGGGAGTACAAGGAGGAAGAGCTGGAGTTTGGCGCATGGATGGTGGCGGATCAGAGCCTCTGGCACCCTGGAACACCAAGGTTCAGGCCAATTGATCGTGATATTCCACGCTCTGAACCGGCGTCTCGAGGTGGCCGAGGTGGTATGAGGGGAGGTCGCGGCTCGGTGGGGAGTCGAGGTGCACGCAGCCCGATGTGGAGGGCTAAGCAGCAGCAGGAGGGTGACAGTTCGGGGTCCAGGAAGCGTGGTTCGGCTGATGTGGAGGAGCACGGTGATGAGCAGGAGTTGGCGGATACGGCGTCGAGCCCCAGCAAGCCCAAGGAGCCTCCGAGGGAGATGGGTGAGCTGTCCACCGCTAGCAGGCAGCTGGTGGTGACTGATGTTCCACCTTTGCCACAAGCCTACAAGTCCCCTAGAGAAGTGAAACATGCCCGGAGGGGCACGACGAGAAAAGAAGCTTGGAATGAAGAGGCGGGCTCCGTGGAGGAGGCTCGCCAGGCCAAATGAGTTGCTTGAGCTGGAACTGTTGCGGAATTGGCAACGCCGCGACAGTGAAGGAGCTTCATGATCTAACGAGGCGTGTTGCCCCTTCTGTACTATGCATTCTTGAGACACAGGTACATAAGGCGAGAGTGGAACAACTTAAAGGTACATTAGGCTTTGATAGAGCTTTTGCTGTTAGTAGTACAGGTCGCAGTGGTGGCCTGGGAATTTTCTGGAATTCTAATAATATTCAGATTGACATTTTACCGTACTCACAATACCATATTGATGCTATCGTTAAAGAGGGCGACTCTGAGCCGTGGAGGCGGACGTGTGTGTACGGGGAAGCACAAGTTCAGGAGAGGCACAAAACTTGGAGTTTGTTGAAATTTATCAAGTCGTCCTCGCACCTCCCTTGGGCGTGTGTAGGCGACTTCAATGAAGTGCTTCACCAGTCTGAGCATGTGGGAGTACAGGAGCACAGATTCTCTCAAATGGCAGGCTTCAGAGAGATGGTAGATGTTTGTGGCTTCTGTGATCTTGGTTTTGAGGGGCGAAATTGGACTTTCGAGAAGAGAGTAACAGGGGGCTCTTTCTGCCGGGTGCGGCTGGATCGAGGGCTGGCTACGGATGATTGGTGCAGCCGTTTTCCAAATGCTTCAGTTAGACATCTTACCGCGGCTGCATCAGACCATCAACCGATCCTCTTGTGCTGGCGCCCGACAAGCCAGCCAAGGAGGAGTGGTAGGCGTTTCCATTATGAAACAATGTGGGAATCCCACCCGGAGTTTGCACATACATTGAAGGAAGCTTGGGTTGCTGCGGGGACAACAGCTTCAGCAACCGATCTGCTCGCCAAGCTGAAGGAGGTGTCATCACATCTATTGGTATGGGATAGAAACTCTTTCGGTAGTGTGCAACGGGAACTCCAGCGGCTGAACAAGGAGCTAGAGAAGAGAAGAGACGATGAACAGAGGTTAGGTCCTTCCTATGAGGAGTTAAAACTGGTTGAGAGAATAAGTGAACTCAACCATAGGGAGGAAGTAATGTGGAAGCAACGTTCTCGGATTTTATGGCTGGCAGAGGGGGACAAAAATACCAAGTTCTTCCACTTGCGAGCGAGCATGAGAAAACGAAGAAACAAGATAAAATGGCTCAAGAGTCCTGATGGACAGTTCACTGAGAATGAGGGGGAACTCAAAACGGTTGTATCCGATTTCTATGGGCTTTTGTATACATCTGAGGCTACTGAGAACATGGAGAGCGTCCTGTCTACAGTACCTAGAAAAGTGACGGATAGTATGAACAGGGATCTGTTGAAAGATTATGGAAGAGGAGAAATTAAACAGGCCTTGTTTCAAATGTTTCCCACAAAAGCACTAGGCCCTGACGGCTTCCCGGCACATTTTTTTCAGAGGCATTGGGAGCTATGTGGAGAGGAGGTCACTAATATAGTGATTAAGTTGTTGAGCGGGAGGGAAGATGTTTCGGCAATAAACGAAACGCTTATCGTTCTCATACCCAAGGTGGCGAGTCCAGAGGAGATCAGTCAATTTAGACCGATTAGCCTCTGTAATGTGTTATACAAGATTGCTTCAAAAGTGGCGGCAAACAGATTGAAGGTAATCTTGTCTGAGATTATATCGGAGGAGCAATCAGCTTTCGTGCCTGGAAGATTGATCACAGACAACATTATTTCAGCATACGAATGCTTGCATTTCATGAAGCGCCGGAGAGCGGTGAATATGAGATGCTGTGCTCTCAAGTTGGATATGATGAAGGCCTATGATCGTGTGGAGTGGATTTATCTTGCTACTATATTGACTAAACTGGGCTTTCATCAGAGTTGGGTGCAAATGGTAATGAGCTTGGTTACTTCAGTCTCATTCTCGGTCTTGCTTAATGGTGATCGTCTGGAAAATTTCAGACCAACGAGGGGTTTACGCCAAGGTGATCCAATTTCGCCTTATCTGTTCTTATTATCAGCAGAGGGCCTGAGTGGCCTCATAAATTCTAAAATTCAGTCATCTGTACTCAATGGGATAAAAGTGGCACCGTCGGCTCCGACTGTTAGCCACCTACTCTTTGCCGATGACAGCCTACTGTTTTTCAGAGCGGATGTGGCAAATGCTGAGATCATTAAGGAGGTTTTGGGGATATATTGTGGGGGCATCAGGACAACGTGTTAATATGGAGAAGTCGTCGATCCTTTTTGCTAAAGGAGTTGGACAGCAGTCCAGGGAGGAGATCAAGCTGCTCTTGAATGTCCACAATGAATCTCTAAATGAAAAATACCTCGGCCTCCCTACAGTAGTAGGGTCTACAACTATGGATGCTTTCAAATATCTGAAGTACAAATTGTGGACACGGGTTGAGGGGTGGCAGGAGAAACTTCTTTCGGCAGCTGCCAAAGAAGTTTTGGTGAAATCGGTAGCGCAAGCCTTACCCACATATACAATGTCGGTTTTCAGATTACCACGTGGGCTGTGTGATCATCTCACTAGCGTGATAAGGAAATTCTGGTGGGGCAGCAAGGAGGGGAAGCGAAAGACAGCCTGGGTGGCTTGGGACTCAATGGTGAAATCGAAGTCACTGGGAGGGCTGGGGTTCAGAGATATGGAGCTTTTCAATTTATCTCTTCTTGCAAAGCAGGGGTGGAGACTGCTGAAAGATCCATCATCCTTGAGTGCGAGGATTTTGAAAGCTGTGTATTTTCCGAACACAGAATTTCTAGAGGCTGAATTGGGGTCGTCCCCATCTCGTGTGTGGAGATCGATCACAGACGGCAGAGAGGTTCTCAAGGAAGGATTGATTAAGAGAATTGGTACGGGAGCATCAACACCAATTTGGTCAACGAATTGGTTACCAGCTGGCAACTTGAGGAGACCAATCCCGACGGACAAACCAAATGCTCCTCACCTGGTTTCTGAACTTATCGACGCCACGGAAGCCAGGTGGAATATTTCTGTGCTTAATGAGTTTTTCTCCCCTCTTGATGTTGATACTATCTTGAGTATACCTATTAGCACAAGAATCCAAGAGGACTTTTGGGCTTGGCACTATGAAAAGAAGGGGGTTTTCACGGTTCGATCGGCTTACCATATGATCATCCACAAACGTGACCAGGTGGATTCAGCAGATGCTAATCGCTCGGAAAGATCTGATCAATCATCTATGAAGAAGGAGTGGAAATCACTATGGGCAGTAAAGGTACCTTCAAAGATTAATATGTTCTTATGGAGGTTAGCACGTCATTCTTTGCCTACTAATGATGTGAGACATCATAGACATATGGCGGATAGCAGTGCCTGTTATTTCTGCGGGCAGCAGGATTCTTGGCGTCATTCTTTGCTTGAATGCAACGTAGCCAAGTGTATATGGGCGCTAGAAGATGAGCAGATGGCGTCGATGGTTAGCACGGTTGATGATCCGTGCGCAAAGGGGTGGTTAACTCAGATATTCAGATCTCTGAACAATGAGGAAGCAGTCCGATGTGCAGTGGTCTTGTGGGCAATCTGGTATGCGCGGAGAAAGGCGATTCATGAATCCATCTTCCAGAGCCCTCTCTCGACACATAGCTTCATTCAGAGGTTTATGGCGGATCTGTCGGTGGTGCAAACTCAACGGCATTGCTCTGACTCATCCAAACAAAGAACGGGTCCTTCCCTTCCTGCTCAGCGTGGCCTGGCATGGTGTGCCCCCCCCCCCCCCCCCCCCCCCCCGTTGAGCGTTGTTAAAATTAATGTGGATGCTGGTTTAGCAAAGAATGGAGGCAAGGTTGCAGCGGCGGCGATCGCTAGGAATGCAGCAGGTGATTTCCTTGGAGCCTCGGTGCTTGTTCTCAAGGGTCTCAAAGAACCTGAAATTGTGGAGGCGATAGCCTGCAGAGAAGGTCTGGCTTTGGCACAAGACATTCAAGTAACGCGAGTGAGGTTGGCTTGCGACAATGCGAATGTGATCAGCAGTATCAATCAAGGTAGCAATGGTGTTTATGGCCAGATAGTGAAGGAAATCCAAGAAGAAAGCAAGTCTTTGGAGAGCGTTGAGTTCATCCATGAAAGAAGATCGACAAACATCGATGCCCATAGAATAGCTCGTAGTTCCCTCTATGAGGATGAAGGCCGCCATGTTTGGTTTTTGCATCCACCATATGGTGTTTGTAACTCCTATGCGGATGCTAGTTAATGAATAAATGCATAGGTTTCGCTCAAAAAAAATGTGTTCGTCATGTTCAATGTACCAATCTTTTTTTTCTTCCAGTTTTTTCTTTTCTTTCCCAAAATATTTGTTGGTTTCTAAAGTGCGAGTATATTTGACGAACTATTGAAAATGACGGATTTATCAAATACTCTAACTTGTTGAAATAACCAGCTCATTTGCATGACTAAATATGCTTTTGTTTAGTTTAGTCCGTTCATTTCAATTCTATTATCTTTAGACTATAGTACTATTTGCCTTTATATTATGTATGGTTGTTACCATTATGACGAGTCGAACATTTGAAGTGGTTAGTATTACCGCTTTTGAGTACCGGTTCCCGCCCGTAATCGACATGCTTCCGATCGTATTGAACCGTTTCCGATATCCTGCATAACCGTTTTCGTTTTCCCGACCGAGAGTTCCCGTTCCCGCTCCCGTTTCCGAATTAAAATATGAAAACGAAAATGGTTAGAGTCTTTTCCCAACCGATCCCGACCGTTTTCATCCCTAGGTTCAGCGTGGGGCGGGGGCTGGCGGTGCCGCGCCGCTGCAGCCGCAGCACGTGGGCACTGCAAAAGCATGGGCCGCGTCGCGCGCCTCTCTCCACAGGCGGTCTCACCTTTTCAACGCAGCAGGGTTACGTGGCAGGTCAGGGGCCTCGGTTCCTCACAAGCTTCCCTCTCCAGGGTGTATAGTATCTAGAGTATGAGCAAACCCTACTCACGGAGTATGGATGCTGAATTAGGGGCCACTGCGGGATTGTTCTAACCCTATAAACGATCACCTCCTAGTATTGATGTATTGTCAGTATGAGTCAAGCAAATTTTTTATCACCTAGTTTAAAGTTTGTTACTAATTGAACTTTTAAAAAAATTGTTATGTGGGCCCTAAGAATCATATGTGACCATCGAATTGCATGGAAATTTGTGAGCGATTTACTCGGGTCCTCATCTTAGTTTTAAGAAGCCGCGGCCACATTGCACTCTGACTGCTTGATGTGGTGCTGACTTGGCATTCCAGTCTGCCTCTATTTTATGGGTTTTTTTTAATCCACTCAACTCTATTTTATGGTTGTGCTTGATTCTCAATTTGAACATGAATGCCGATTTCACGTTTAAAAAAAACAAAGATGAACGAACTAATGCCCTTTATTATTCAGCTGATAAAATTTTTGAAGAGCTCACTGGAACAGTTGGCCGTACAGAACTAAAATTTCTGACTAGCCAAAACACACTAACTCCATTCTTTATCTTCTTCCCTGAAACAGATCAAAGTCTCCTAATGTGCAGTGCAGGTGCAGCTATATATATGCAGCAATCATGATTAAACTTCCTTAATTACGAAATCGATAACTGTTGATGCAAAAAACAACACACTGGAATCCGAGGGCAAGTGTTCGCCGAGTCACGGAAAGTCAACCAAGCGTGCCAGTCAATTTGACCTGAAATTAATAAGGGAGAAAACAAAGTCAAATTCGAAAACGTATCGGCTGAGATTCTGAATATCTTTCAGAAGAGCGTATCGGCGAGCTTTGCCGATACTATAGACGACAAAAAGATATTAAATGCAAGCGCGTAGTAAACGAGCGTATCGGCAGGACCAACCGATACACTAAACGACAAAACCGGCTTTGGACAGCCGATCGTGTATGTATGACAAGATTTAAGCTACGAATGTGTAACTCAGATGATGTGAAGCTAAAAAACAGATCTAAACCGGCTCTTGAGATAACAAAAGTGTTACTCCAAAACCTAAAGCCGATCTAGTATGTTTTTAGATGTGATAATGGCCAAAAAGCATAGGAAAACCTACAAATCTATCCGATATTGATAATTGGTGAATAAATCTAGACGAGATGACAGCGATGCGCCAGGAAGTCAAAGCCTAAATAAACTCGATAACTTTTGAATAGATTTGAACGAAACCACAGCGATGCGCCCGGTAGCTAAAGCTCAAATATACTCGGTAAAACGAAAACTCACCAGCAAATCAAGTCGTTCAAATGTGAGACGTTCTTGATCAACTTGAAAGAACTCGTCGAAAAAAGAAGAGAAAAGGCGAAGTCGCCGAAAAAGTGCAAAGGAATTGTAAAGTTTGTTGTATTAGATGTGTATCAAGTTTTTTCCGGTCCCTTACAACTGATATATATAGCCTAGCATACCAAGTCCTAGCCGATTACGACAAACATTATTTGACCCTAAAGAAAAGACTAATCTAAAAAATAAACTACTTAAAATATTACAACCGAATCATCAAGATTTTCGTAGAGTCCGGATCCTCCTCTCCTTCCTTGATTTCATCGGCAACTCTCCATCGGCCGAGCACCAGAGCTGGCGGATCAGCATCTTCGCAGAATATTCATCGGACGAGCTCCATCGGCTGATTCCAACTCTGTGTATCTTTTGGTTTCTTCCAAATCGGTCATCTTCCCTTCACAAGAATCACCTTCTTTAACACGTGTCAAAAAACGGTGTCAACAATAACTACATGTATTTACATTTCATTCACATCTAATATTTTAGATTGTAAGTCTAGGTACACGAATGAATGGAAGCAAGCACTGGATCAGCGGCCGGAGGAGAGGGCGGGGATGTAGCCCTCGCTGTTGTTGGGCGCGGTGTGCGGGTGGAAGCTGTCGTAGGAGGTGTCCTGCGTCGCCATCGCCGACGACGCGGCGTTGCCTGTAGCCCCGCTGGTGGTGGAGACCTCAATGTCGCTGAGCTCGAAGTGCGCTCCCCCCTCCGGCGGCCACACGAACTGCGGCTTGAACAGCGGCACCTCCAGCGGCGGCGCGGCCTTAGACAGGACCTGCATCACCTGCGGCATGGTGGGGCGGTCGCCGGGGTTGGGGCTGCTGCACGCCAGCGCCAGCAGCAGCAGCCGCGCGGCCTCGTCGTGGTCGAACCCCGCCGTGCCGAGGCTCTGGTCGACGGCGCCGAGCAGCGCGCCGCGGCCGTGCATCTGCCACACCCAGTCGGCCAGCACCGGGCACCTCGGGTCGGAGCGCAGCGCGTACTGGCCCGTGACCACCTCGAGCACGAGCGCGCCGAAGGCGAAGACGTCCGTCTGCCGGGAGGCCTTGTGGCCGACGAAGTACTCCGGCGCGATGAAGCCGCGCGTGCCGGCGACGTTGAGGTCGGTGAAGGAGTTGCGGTCGTGGTCGAGGACGCGCGCCAGGCCGAAGTCGCCGAGGCGCGCGCGGAAGGAGGCGTCCAGGAGGACGTTGCTGGCCTTGACGTCGCGGTGGAGCACCATGTGGGTGTACTCGTGGTGGACGTAGTGGAGCCCCGCCGCGACGTCGGCGACGACGGCGTAGCGCCGCTCCCAGCTCAGCGGGGGGCGCTGCTCGTCGGCGGCGCCCCGGCGGAACAGGTGCTTGTCCAGGCTGCCGTTGGGCATGTACTCGTACACCAGCAGCAGCTGCCCCTTCTTGTAGCACCAACCTGAACATCAGTCAGTCACAGTGTCACACACGATGCAAGAAATAAAACACATTCAGAACAATGCAACAACTTGATGCTGAGTTGAAGATTCTTTCGGAATCAAACGACCGAATTGAAAATTCAGAACGTGTTTGTCGCCAGGATGGTTGTTGAACAGATCAGAATAGTACTAGTAAGTTGTTGGTTCCTACACGATTTCATAAGTAAACGCGTTGGAATTTGAGTAGAATATGTCGCCTCTACTTGTTCATCCATGGGGTACTAGTTTACCACTGACGACTCGTCAAGGCGTGATGAGAATACAAAGTGGATGTTGCTTGCTCAGCTACTAGCTACAAACTGGTCAACTCTGATCAGCTAACGAACAATAACGGACAGCTAAATCTCAACCACCAACATTATCAAACCCAATCTGATAAAATGTGGAGCAGGCATCATCATTCTGATCTGAGATGAAATTAGGCGCGCGATGGATTTAATTATTAGGGATTTTTCACGTACCGATGAGAGGGACGATGTTCTTGTGGCGCAGCCGGTTGATGATCTGGACCTCGGCGAGGAAGTCGCTGACGCCCCTGCTGTCGTCCCGGAAGAACCTCTTCACGGCGACCGCCATCCCCTCCGGCCGGCCATCGTCGGCGGGGAGCACCCCCTTGTACACCATGCCGTACCCGCCTTTCCCCAGCCGCAGCCGCTCGTCGAAGTTCCGGGTGGCCTTCCTGAGCTTGTCGTACTCGAACCCCCGCGGCATCCCGGGGAGGTTGCTCAGCTGGTGCTCCAGCCGCTCCTGCCGCCGCTCCATGGACCGCCGCGCCCGCAGCATCTTGGTCACGAAGAAGGCGATGGCGGCGATCGCGGCGGCGCCGACGGGCACGACGACGGCGGCGATGACGATCCACGTCCTGCTCTTCTTCTCGGGGATGACCTCGATCGACAGGCTCCAGTCGAGGATGCAGTTGAGCTCGAAGCTGGTGCCGGTGGACGCCGAGAAGCCGAGGTACGCCGCCTCGGGGACGTGCTCGCTGAGGTCGAGCAGCGACTCGAGGACGGGGGACGGCGGCTTGGGCCGGCCCCTGACGCCCATGAACACCGACACGTGCCGCGCCGCGCCGTCGTACTGGACCCAGACCGTGTAGTTGGTGGCGGTGGACTCGTTCGTGGCGATCCTGAAGGCGGCGAGGCTCGCCGTCTTGTTGGAGACGACGGAGCCGAGGTTGAGGCCGACGTGGTTGTCGTCGGGGTCGTAGCTCTGCTTGAGCGTGTCGAACTCGACAGCCACGAACCGGTTTGCCGCCGGGCCGGCGGCCTCGAGCGTGGCGTTGGTGAGGCCGAGGTAGCCGCCGTAGCTCCCCGGGGGCGGCTCGTCGCGGGACGGCGCGATCACGAAGGTGAGGCCCTCGCCGGGGCTCGCGGTGGTGAGCTGGTACACGTTGATGGAGAAGGTGGCGTTGAACGACACGACCTGGACCTGCTGCTGCTGGGCGGCCGTGGCGTTGCCGGCGGTGGCGTTGCTGCCAGTGCCGTTGCCGCCGCCGCCGACGCGGCGCCACAGCGTGAAGCGGCGGCGCAGGAGCACGGAGCCGGACTTGTTGGCCATGATGCCGGCGAAGGTGCCGGCGTTCCCGGTGTCCGGCGTGACCTGGAGCGCGCCCTGGTAGATGCGGGCGTCCCGGCTGAACACCAGCTCCGCCGCCTCCCGCGAGTTGCCTGCCTGGAACGCGGTGTAGTTGTAGGTCGCCACCTCCAGCGGCGGCAGCGGCTGCAGCTGCGCCGCCCCCGCGCGGCCGGCGGCGGCGGAGAGGAAAAACACGACGACGAGGAGGAGGCAGCCCAGGAGAGGCGACAGAAGAGAGCGACCACGTCCGCCGCCGCATGCAGGCGCCATGTCGGGCTCACGCCGGGCGGCGCACGGGCGTACGGGCAAACGGGTGCTGGAGAAAAAGCGCAGGGAGGAAAAGGACCCAAAAGGCGAGAACGCGAGAGCGAGAGGGGGGATCCACGGTGGTGGCGCGGCGCTATTTGTACCGGGCGCGGCGCGGCCGAGCCAGCGTTGACGAGTCCGCGCGGCGGCGGCGCTGGTACCTGGAGAGGGGAGGTGAGGGTTGGTGCGCGCGCGCGGCGGGGAACTTGCCCGGCGGATTCGTCCCTGACTCGGTGGCCCGCGCTCGCGTCTCGTCCCGACCGGCTCGGTGGTCAACGGGCAGCCGGCAGGGGTCGCCGTCGAGCGTGCGGGCGGCAGCGTGACACCCGGGGGCGCTACGGCAGCAGATGACGAGGTGCCCGCCGCTGGTCGCCGGAGCCACGCTCGGACACGAGGCGCGGGCCCGCCCCAACGGCCCCGGCCCACTTGCGGCTTCATGTTTTGGGGGCTTCCTTGATGACTTGAATAACCGCGCGGGAAGTCAGTCGCCTTTCTTTAAACGGGAAGCGGACGCATCAGCCGGCTTATCTAATTATGTGCAAAAACTGCTTCAAATGGAAGCGAGTGAATAAATGCACAGCAAAAATAGGCTTATCCTTGTAGTGAGTGGGTATATATATATCTAATGTTGAGTCACTTTCTGTGCCATGGTGAAGAAGTCCGCCAATTGAAACTCGAAAGTCACATAATGAAGAGCCACAATCTAATCATGCACATGCGATCTCATGTAAGAAGTATCAACACCGATGTGCTTGGTGAGTTCATGCTTCACAGGATCCCGAGCAATATTGAGCATGCCAGTACTATCAGAGGAAAGAGGAGTTGGTGCAGATGACATCACACCAAAATCCTCAAGGAACCGCCGAGCCAGGTGACCTCAGCTGTCACAGCCGTCATAGCCCTCAACTCAGCCTTAGCACTCGAACGAGAAACTGCAGTCTGCTTCTTGGTTTTTGGGCACTCTAAAAGGCTAAATCCGTTAATAGCTGGCTATATCCTCCTATAGCCACTAAATTAATGTTTATTTAGCTAGCTAGACCATATATTAATCTTTATTTATTGTTAGTTTAGTATTTAACTTCGTTATTTACAAAATTTAGTATTTCATCACTGATGTAATAAGGGAATGAATCTCAAGATGTACTTCAGTATATGATTTTTTTATTTCATGTTAATATACAAAATTACTCATAGATTTATGCATTATATTGAAGTAGAAATGTATAATTGTGAGAAGCTTCTAGAAGATTAGAGAGTACACATGAACCATAGTTACGCTTCATGGTGAAATATGGAATACTCTAGAAATTAGATATTTGTATGATTAGATAAGTATGAGTAAAATTCTAAAGTTAGATATTTTGTAAAGAAGTGTGTAGAAGATGAACACATGACAAAACCATATGAGCCATGGAGTCCTATAAATAGGGGGTGCTTCCCTCCCCTCTTGCTATACCATGGCATAAGAGGTCTCAAATAGGAAATGGCCAAGTCGCCATATAGTGTAGTGTCATGGTATGGTGAATAAAAGAGTTGAATTTGAACAGTAAACAGAGGTCACCTGTGTTATTTAGGCCATAAACGGTAAATTAAAAAATTGGCCCGTTTAAACCCGTTTAAATCGTTAAAAACTGTCTAAATAGAGTCGAGTTAAACGTGATTAAATGAGTTAAATGACCTTTTAATTCATAATTTAGTCAATAGGAGAATTAAAACTACCACAATCAATACCGAACGAACTAGCATCGTAAGTATATGAAGTGTTGTGAGATTTAGATTTCTTTCAAAAAAAATTATTTGGTAGCATAGTTTCTTTTTATATGTGCAAATATACAGATTTTTTAGCATATTTGACATTTACCTACATAAATATGTATATTTTAATATTACTATGCTAAACTATTTAGACCATTTAATTCTGTCTAAACACCGTTTAAACGGACTAAACTCTAAACAAAGGGTGACTGAGTGTTTAGCGTTTAGGATAACATTGGGATGGAGGTTGTGCTAATTAAAGATGAAGCAAAAAAAAAGTTACGCGAAATTTCTCACGGATGTTGTTTAGTGTCCTCCTCAATCTAAACTATAGAATGAGGATTTATGAACTTCTCACCACATGTGTTAGCGAGACATAATGTTGAAAAAAAGCTTTCCCCAAACAAACAAAGCCTATAATTATTAAATCGCCACTGAATAGTGTCATCAAACTACGTATGAGTCATACTTGTGTAAATAAATAAATCATGCTCGTGATTGCACTAAGCTGGGTTCAGATTCCGAGCACATGAAAGAAAACAAGTTTGCAAAAGAAGACTCAGTAGAGTTCACAAATGACGAAGCAATGAAGGAGATCTTGACCAATTAGTGCTCTGAAGATGAAACTCTGAAGAAGAGGAAAAGATAACATGTCGCTAGGAGGTTGTTTTATGTAGATAATTAGGAAGAAAGAGTAACTGAGCAAGACAAAGTAGGCTCGCTGACATAGATGCAAAGAAGTTGTAAGCATAATTAGGCAGCTTTTCTTTCCCCCTTTATTCCTGCTAGGAGGAAATGATGCTTCAGAGTATGTATGTATGTATGTATGCTTGCTAGTGTACTTTAGTGCAAATTGCCCATCTTTCGATTCCAAAAATACTGAAGGTATAAGCTTTTTTTTTCTCGAGATACTGAAGGTGCATGCTATTTTTGAATGGTGAACAAGTCCATTAGCGTGTTGGAGTGAGCATTCGTTAAGGGTGAAGTACCTCAGTACCTGGAAACTCATTGCGCTTCTGATTGTATCTTCGAGAAACCGAAATTATTTATGTTCTACAAGCAAAATAAGAAAGAAAAAAAGTTGACTATCGCCAGATCCGTTGGAATGGTATCCCCGTAAATATCAATTTTTCAAATTCAAAGTCAAAACTTGCAGATGAATATCCTGATTATTTAGCTGCAAAAATATCTTGTTCCATCATTAGGAACGTTTTCATTGGTCCTCCCCTTTTTTTTCGTTCTGCTGCTTTCATGTTTTCATGCTTGGAGATATGTCATTGACTTTTGGCTTAAACTATAAGAGCTTGCACGTCCTGGTGACAAGTGAATTATCTGTTATTATCCTTCCTATAATTAAACTTATCATGACCACCAACGTTTTCACTCTCCACGCTTGGGAATTGGAATACATACAGATTTAAAAAAAACGTTTCCACAAGGCTGAAAATGGATTATGGATCCAATCATGCATCGATCAAGCTGAGCGCAATAGTCTTTAGTCAGAGATCAGCACTTCTTGAATGAATTATAGCTTATAGCCTTATACCCTGCTGAAGTCTCAGTTCTGAACGCGCTTGACGATTACCAAGTGTAAACACAGCTATACTATAGTATCATTTGCTTACCCTCTCAGTTCACCGGTTGGCAAAATCCGTTATCCATTGCAGCTTCCCCTGAATTGCACTCGTCAGAACAGTCCTTGCCTTGCTGCAATATCCGTACGAAATTAGTTATCTTTTATTTGCACAGTTTCTTCTCAGCAGCAGCTCATCTGTTCACACTTCACACACGAGATGGTCACGACGCAACGCATCAATAGCAAGATCAGGTCAAACTGAAACGGAGGCATCATGTCATTTTTCTGTTAAAAAAACATTCATCCATTCTGGACGGCAAGGCAAGCATGGACAGTCAAGCAGACCAAGTGGCCAATCTGCCGGTCATTGGAGTAAGAAGGCAGCTCCAGACAACACCGGAATCCTCACCAGATCACCGAGCAGAAGGTCAATGGTGTGCATCTCCATCTCAAGTCGGGAAAAAAGAGAGGTCAGCATCTCCGATTATCGTAACAGTTTGATAATATGTTAGCAACCATAGTTTAGACCACCCCCCCCCCCCCTAAACGCGTCTCGGGACGACTATAAAGCAGCAGGGTAGACGACTGGTGGAGGGTCAATGTGTATGAATAAGCTGCAGATACCATATAATTTGACAGTTGCAACCCCTTTGCAATGATCAGAAGCAATTACCCCCTCCCCCCCCCCCCCCCCTTCCCTGAGGAAAGCGGGTCACTATCTCTTGTTCTTGGGCACTAGTGATTAGTGAGGTAAAGATTCCCACATTTTACAAATTGTATGAAGAACACACGACTAACGAGCATGTTGAATCAGCAGGCCAATAGGAGCAGGGCAGGTGTACCAAGTTAGCAACTGAAATAGACAACCGCTGCTTTTTCTGGGCACTGGAGCCATGGCATTCTCGGAGATCAAAACGAGAGAGACATCATCAATGTACGCAAGAATTTCCTGATGCAGCTGTTGGAATGCTGATGGTGAGATGATCTGACTAGCTTATGATCGTGGTAACTGCAAACCAAAGTCCCTTTCCATCACCACCCCCACAACTACCAGCCTTTCCTTGGCTGGTAGCCGTAGGTTTCTGAATTCTGAATCCTCGTCAGCTAGCAGCTAGCTTTCCTTGCCTCTACAACGAGCTCTCGGAAGTCTGAAAGCTTTCCTTGCCTCTACAACTGGATTCAGAATAAAGAAAAAAAACAGACCCTTGGCAAAAGTACCCGGGCTTTACCACCACTGAATCTCGTCAGGAAGCCACATCAGGGCATTGCATTTACGGGCTTACGGCGAAAGGTTTTTTTTTTTGAATATAAGGCAGGAGCACTGCCGGATCATATAAGAAGGAGAAGAATGCGGGTTCGTACAATAATTATGATTACATAAATAAATAACATACTCAAACTCTTAACTAAGAAATACATAAGGGTATTTAGGTGACTCTTCCCTCGCACGCTTGTCTTCGAATGTCCATTTCTTATTTGATCAGACTGAGAATCTGTGCCGGAGATTGTGAAGTCCCCTGGAAGATACGACGGTTTCACTCGTTCCACACATTCCAGGAAGTATAAATCAAGATTGCCGCTATCCGAGCCCTGTTTTCATCATTTGCTGCTCGCAATGATGAATTCCACCATTCCTCAACGTCGACACTAGACGAAGGAGTGCAGATCAAGCCATCTGACCATAAGTGCACTTGCCACCAGACCTCCTGTGCAAAACAACAATGAAGACAAAGATGTGCCGCTGTTTCCGGTTCCTGATCACACAAGCAACAAATTGGATTGCACTGCACTCTCTTTGGCAGCAGGACGTCAGCTGTTTGGATCCTCCCCTGAACTAGCAGCCAAGCAAAGAAACGGTGTTTTCCTTCCGTTTTAGCCTTCCAGATTGCCTGGGTGTTGAAGGTGCAGTAGGTTCCCGCAAAGTAGATCTCGTATGCAGCCTTTGAGTAGATTACGGCGAAAGGTGCAGCCCCCCGTCGCCTTTGTGTGCAGGAGTCTGGAGGCGGGATGGGTTGGCGATCGGTTGGCCGAGGGCTCCGGCCGAGCGGCGGCCGGCGGCGGGTCTTCGGCGGTTAGGTTGCACGTTGGGTGCGGCGCCGGCGCCTGGGATGCGCGGCAGGCAAGTGCGCGCGCATGGGCCCAATCATGCGAGCATCGGGATGGGCTGATGAGCACGGGATGCTTTGCGTGGGCCGTGGGAAGAAGATAGATGAGGCCGTTCATGTGGGCTGCCAAGGCTGACTGGACTGGACTGGGTCAAACTGGGCCTTCAGTTTGGTAAGCATCAAAACTCGTGCAATAAGGTGTTGGGCCTTGGGATTATTGGACCGACCGACGATGACGAACCAGCGCGCTTTTTCTTTTTTATATATAAAAAAATCAAAATTTCAAAAATATATGTCCATTTTGAAATATTTCAAAAATACCCCCGGTCGCTCCCCATAGGGCGACAGGCCCTAAGTGTAATTTTTTTTCTTCAAATTTGCAACGAGGGCCCTGGCAAAAAAAAGGGGCCTGTCGCCACCCCCGGGCGACCACTGGGCCCCGCCCACGGGCGCGGCAGGGGGCTTGTCGCCCCCCCCCCCCCCCCCCCCGCGGGCGACAGGGGGCCTGTCGCCCCCCCTCGGGCGACCGGGGTACCCCCTTATATAAGCATCCGACCCCCATTCCCTCCTCATTTGAGCCCGAAAATTCCACAAAAAATCCAGAAAAAAAAGAGGGGTGAGGAGAAGGGAAGCGGCGAAGCCCTGCCGGATTCAGCACTTGTGATCTGGAGGTTAGTACATTTAGTTTATGTATTTTTCCATTTAAGTACTACGCATTTAAGTATGAGTAATTTAAGTAGGGGTGAGTAATTTAATTTAATTATTGCTATAGTAGAACCATTTAAGTAGGAGTTTAATGATACTTTAGTTTGTAGTTACGTAGTAGTAAATTAGTTTAGAAAATTAGTACTACGCATTTATTATTACAATTGCAGTACTATTAGAGACGTGTTTATAAATTAATTATGATTTAGAATAGAATTTGACATATGCAGTATAGAATTTGAGTGTCATCACGTAGTTATGAATACTTATACGTTGTAGTTGAATTTCATACTTAGTTTTTACGAATTATTGAATAAGGTAGTGAAGTAAAGAGTATAACTCGATAAGTATTATGTGATATACAGATATGTCGAGCAAGATGTTGTTTCAAATATTTTATGGTGACTACAATGTTTTGTATGGGCCAAATAGAGTAGATCTTTCTGCCTTTAAGTGCACATCTAGCGCCATAGATAAACCTCTAGAAAGGAGTTTTGGTTCCATATGTAAGTAGCTGTAGCGTGGGTTCCGTGTTGATCCGTTGACACATGTGATCACCGTCCAGTCTCTTGTTAATTGGGAGGTAGAAAGTGATTTATGGGAATTGATGATGATACACAGCACTGATGACTGGCAGAAGTACATGCAAGCAGCTCTAGAGCGTGGGTGGCCTCTGGCCATTCTTGTTCAAATCCGGGAGAAGACACAAAATGAAATCCAACATGGTGCAGATCAAGCAACTCCGAGTATTCGAAGAGAGACCAATTATTTTGAGCAAGATGAGTCAGAAGAGATAGAGAACCAAAACATGAGACCACAGGGCCTTGCTGATGAGGGAGAGATGATACATAGCATTGTGGACGAGATGGAAGCAGAAGACCAAACCGCAATAGAGATGGAAGAATATGAGGGCTCATCTGATGACGAGCAGTACTCATTGCCAAAAGATTGGATGGAGCATGGTTTTGGCAGTCATGTCGCAGAAGACGTACGAAATCAGGAGTGGGAGTACAGAGGGAATGAGGTAGTGCAAGGTGCAACATATCCAAACATTGAAGCCGTAAAAGATACTGTGTGACTATGGACAATATCATTGAAATGAGAATTCAGAGTCGTAAAGTCTGGCAGTAAAGAATATGATGTGAAGTGTGTGAATGATGGATGTCCATGGCGAGTACATGCATTCAAGGGAAAATGAAAGTCGAACTGGAAATGTTCCATTGTGACAGAGCACACTTGTTTGCTGTCAGAAGTTATTCCCTCGCATCACAATATATCATGCGACTTTGTTGCAAAGCAAATGTATGGGTTGATTATGGACAACCTAAATTATGAGCAAAAAATGATTGTTCGACACATTGAGCAGACTTACCAGTACACCATTAGTTATTTGAAGACATGGCGGGCTAAACAAAGGGTGTTCGAGATGCGGTTCGGCACATACGAGGCATCATTTGATAACCTACCTCGTATGTTATCCTAGGTTGCTGCTAGAAATCCTGGAAGCTTTTATGACACATACCTCGTACCAGCCGTGACTAGGGGGCAAAGAATTATGCAACGAGCCTTCTTTTGCATAGGTGCTTGTGTTAGAGTATTTCAGTGTTGTCTTCCGGTGATCTACATTGATAGCACATTTCTGACTGGAAGGTATAAAGGTCAGATACTCACCGCAATCGGGGTAGATTGCAACAACCAAATAGTTCCGCTCGCATTTGCATTTGTTGAGAATGAGAACTTAGACAGTTGGTATTGGTTCCTTGAACGAGTGAAGGTTCATGTTGTTGCTGCACGTCCAGATGTGTGCCTTATTAGTGATAGGCATGCAGGTCTGCTGCAATCAATACTGAAATTGCAACGTGGATGCACGTTCGGCCGCCGCCTTACGATCCACCTCCTCCATCCTCTTGCAGATCTCTTCTTTCTCTTTCTTACACTTCTCCTCTTGCTGTTCCTCGTGCTTCATTCGGCGCCAACGTTCTACAGCCCACCTTGCTTGTTGTTCCACAAAGTCCTTTGTCTGCTGCGACTGCACGGTGTCGAACCACTGCATAAAATCACAAAGAGGCGGAGGAGACTTTGTCCAACAAAAGTTAGAATCATAACTCAATGTTAGGTCACAAAGAAAAATAGTGTATGTTGTCCTGCTACCTTGGCTCGGTCTTTGCCGTATCGCTTAGGTGGATCATATTCGTAGTTCTCACACATAAAGAACCTCATGCCGTAGTCATCTCCTAAAACATCAGATTGCATGAACTTGCATAACGAACCGCAGAAGCATATTGGCATATCAATTTCTTCAGGTACGGTGGCTACACACTTGCTCCACGGAATGTAGGTTGATCCTGACGAAGACATTGGCGCTATAGTGTGGTGCGCCAAATGATGAACAATGATTTAAATAATGCACATATCGTATACCAAATCGATGCGTGAAAATATAGGTACTGTCATAATTCTATTGTTTTATGCTGCAATATCAATAAGGTACTGTCATAATTCTATTCTAATACATAATTAATTTAAAAACAAGTCTGTAATAGTACTCAAATTGTAATACTAAACGAGTGTTCTAAAGCACCAAATCTAATTCAGCTAATCCGCTAATTAAATAAAATTGTTATACAATATCAACGGATTCATACGGAAGTTACCGGTAGATCACAAGTGCGAAATTCGGCAGAGCTTCGCCGCTTTTCTTCTCCTCACCCCTCTCTTTTTTCCTGAATTTTTAGACTCAAATGACAAAAGAATGGCAGCTAGGGCTTATATATAGGGGGGAGGGACCCTGTCGCCCCTGGGGTGGGCGACAGGCCCCTGTCGCCCGTTGGGGGGCGATAGGCCCTTTTTTTTTTGCCAGGGATCTCGTTGCAAATTTGAAGAAAAAAATTACACTTAGCGCATGTCGCCCTAGGGGGCAACCGAGAGGTATTTTTGAAATATTTCAAAACGGGCATATATTTTTAAAATTTTGATTTTTTTAAATATAAAAAAGAAAAAAGCGCCGAACCAGCAGCAACGCTCGTGGGCTTAAGCCAGCGAAACCCTTTCATTTCAGCCCACCCATTCAGCTCAGTGGCTGCTCCCGCTACAAAGGTCTGTCCGTCTGGTCACTGTCTCACTGATGTGCCCGCAGTCAGTCTTCTTTGGTTTCAAGAATGTTTCTACTGGTTCTAGCAAGATTTTTACTGCGACAGTAGCTCCTAGTAAACTAACTGCTCCATCCATATCTTAAACCTAGAAAACTTCTGATGCTTTTTTAAATGCTGTCGCAGTGCCAGCAAAATCACAGCCTGAATCACGAATCGAGCCTCTTTTATCAATAAACTGATGCCCAAAACTGCAGGCAGAATCCGAATCTCCTCGCGCCGCATCGCGTCACATGGCGACAGCATCCTCCCGCCGTGCACCCGCGGGCGCCCCGGCCTGCCGGCCACCGCAGCTGCCGCGGCGGCAGGGCGGTGGCTGGCCGCCTGATTGGATCGCGCCGGCAGGGGCCGCGAGCCCGGAGGAAGCGGACGGCCACGCTGTCGGCGCGCACGGGTAACATGCGAGGGCTGGGCAGGAGGGCACCCGTCTCGTCTCAGGCAGGCCACCCCCCGTCAGCGTCAGGGCACCTCACCCCCACGATCCCCATCCGCGCCCGGCGCCCCCGCGCACGAAACGCCTCCTCCTCCCCAGTTGTTGGATCGCGGATGCCGCCGCGCACGCCGCCCTCGTCGTCGCGCGGCGCGCCAGCCGCCAGGGCGCGCGGCTCCCTGTCCCCCGCGCCTGCGTCCGGGGGGGCCTGGGCGCCGCGCTGGACCAGCAGCGGCCACCGATCGTGACGGCTGACGAGGAATCCAGGACCGTCGCTGGAGCAGGCACACCGGCCACGGCGCGCCCTGTATCGCCACTGCCCGTCTCGTCCGGCTGTCTGCAGGAGGGCGAGATGCCACTGCCACGCCCGTTTCGACAGGCTAGCTAGTGTCCGTACGCACGTGTCTCGATCGTGCAGTCATTCACGGCGCTGGGCTAGCTGCCGATCGGCCGGCCCCGTGCACATCCCACACGTGTCGAGGACGCGCCGGTGCCCCCATCCAGAGCAGGGAACTGCGTCTTTTGCCCCGTGGAATCGCTTCTCCACCGTGCGTCCATCCATCCAGCGGCCGACGTGACGGGAGGGAGGGAGATGCGAGTCCAAGTTGTGCTCATCGGATCGTCCACTGGACTCGACCCCTGGTGGGGCCACGCCGACGTACACGGCGGCGTTGCCTGCCTGCTGCCGTGACGGGCGGCTTGCGGCAGGGGAGACCGGCCACTTTTGCTCCCGAAAGCAAACGCGTTGCCGCTCCGGGCCATAACCTCCTCGTGACGCCCTCCTCGCCGTGTCCGGCCCTGCCTGCCGCCGATCGGCCGCCGACTGCCCGCACGCAACAACGCCGTCGCGGCGTGGTCCATCGTCTTGTTAGGCGTGCCGCGTGCGTACCCGGAGCAACGGACCAGCGCCTTCCTCGTCGCCCCAAGCCGTGAACACCGAGGACCTGTCGCCGTTGGTCCACGGAACGAGCGTGCCCGTCGCACGGGAACGGCGAGGAGGGGTTCACGTGCCCGTGCCCGTGCCGCGCGGCCACGAGAACGCGAAGGGGGGGGGGGGGGGGGGGGGCACACGGGGGCCGCGCCGACCCCACCGATCACTGTGGCGAGGGGTTGGCATGGCACCGCGCCACGCCGGCACGGCATCGTTCACGAACGTGGCCAGCGCGCGTCCAATCCGACAGCCATGTGGCAAGGGAAAGCTACCGGCCGCGCGACCCGGGCCGCGCGTGCATGCACCTCGCGAGTGCGGCCTGCCGGCCGGCCGGTGCCCGGCGGGGCCGGGGCCGGGGAAAGGCGTGGCTCCGAGCTGCGCGCTTCACGACGCATGGTGCCCGCCTTGCCGCGGCTGCGGCCGGGTGCGGGCGGGGCATGTCACGCCACGGCCCCGGCTGGCTGCCACTCGCCGGAATCTCCAGCGCCGTGTCCCCAGGGCGATCCGCACACGGCGACATCCAGGAAGGGCCAAGCAAGGCATCGCATTCTGGTCACGCGGCCCCCGGCGTCCACCGGGACGACAGCAACGCACGATGCCGCAACGCTGCAGCTGGATCAGTACCATCTTTTTTCCTTTTTACGTGACGAGCCACCAGAAAGTTAGTTGCGACACTGTTTTCCTAGTGCTGCAATCGTACTAGCACACACATGATGAGCCACATGAGCCAGAGAATATAGTGCTGACAAAGTTGGAAACGATAGCAATCGGCACTTGAGCAGGCACGATAAAACCGGCGAAAAACCACCATAGGAAGATGCAAGAGAGCTTATTCAAGACGGAATCTTATGGGGTTATGGTGGGTGTCAAATAAAACAGTAGA
Source organism: Panicum virgatum (assembly GCF_016808335.1). NCBI lineage: Eukaryota > Viridiplantae > Streptophyta > Magnoliopsida > Poales > Poaceae > Panicum > Panicum virgatum. The sequence goes on along the minus strand of NC_053141.1, from coordinate 43,931,930 downwards.
AATTCAAGTACACTTCAAATCTGCCTATTTTTCTATTTAGCTACAAAGGCACTATGAAGGATACAGATGTGCAAGCTTTCTTTCTCATTTACCGCTGCTACTATCTGAAGACAAGATGGGACGCGTCCATGCTAGAGTACAGTATTTAATACACAAAAAATAAAAAATGTGGAAAAGGTGAGCAAGATAATTAAACACCATCTTTTGATACATGAACCAAGCGATTCGCACGCTTACAACAGCAAAAAGACAAAATCAAGGTTACTTACTCATCGTCCAGGAACTGTGATTGCATCCATCTATCTGGTGGATTTGCAAGGGGGCACAGTTGCTATGTCCCTCCCCCACAAAGAGCATGTGCCAATAACTCTGCTCAATCCAGTTTCAGGTTTTGCCACTTTTCCTTATAGCACATCTAACATCTCCAGATCCTCACCTATTGACACTTCTTTTGCCCCGGGAAGGAGTTGTCCTTCATCAGCAGTACTTTCTGCCACTCATCCATGGATAGAGTTCCAAGGACACTTCAACAGTTAAAAAAAAAGTATGTGGTTCCATTCCCACTGCTTGTTAACTTAACAATACCACATGGCTCAGGCATCCTCAATGTTTACATTGTACCGTAATCCAGCCGCTCCCACTTGAAGGACCTACCAGAATTAATCCGCAGCAAAGCTCGCATAAATACACATACACAAACGCAGACTGCTGCTATGGCAAGCATTGAATGGATATATGGCCGAGCAAGCAACCCTCGTGACCGCAAAGGCTTCCTTAGCACACCAGACTCCAAAATGGCGCATTGGGAGCAAGATTGTATTTGCAATGCTCGAACCCCACCAACATTTCCTGACTGATCCATACCAATTTCATCCTTATCGACCATTATGGTAACCTGGCTGTTCTTCCTGTCCACCAGCTTTTGCGCTACAAGCTCATTATAAGAGTTATGGTTCCTCAACTTGGCATATGTTTCAGGAGATTGACCATCATCATCTAGAACCGACTGCCAGCAGTTTAAACCGATCTGCAGTGATGTATGCATTATCAGAAGAAATATTGATGTGAATAACTTAAGCGGAAGTGTGAAACACAAACTAAACTTCACTGAACATACCTGTTGAGGATCATCTGTCAAGGCATCAACTATGTCCTCTGCATTCTCGATTGATGCAGCAAGATGTAACGGAGTTAAACCACCAGGGCCAGGAAAGTTTGGTAGGAAGGGGTAAACTTTGGAATTATCTGGGCAAATTACAACAAACTTCACGAGCAAATGTACCATGCGGCTACTCTTTCTTTTCACTGCTCTGTTCAGAAGATGAACCTCTGCTAGCATCTCCATAGTCTCCTGTGATAGTTCATCGCTAACCAAGCTCCTCTTGGCAAGGATATCCAGAAGTGTTTTAGTAAGAGAACACCAGTCACGCTCACTAGAGAACAGCAAAAGATACTTGAACCGAGGAGTTGAGAACTGAATCAAATCCAAATCAGAAACATCGGATCTGGAGGAAGATGTACAGGCAGCGGCCCTTTGAAAGAGCCAGCCAAGTTCGTTAAGAAAGTGCAGAACTTGATCCCTTGGCTTTGATTGCCTAGGGTTGTGAACCTGATCATCTGAAGAGATATCAGGAAACTGTGAATCCTCAAGCTCAACTTCAAGGTTTCTCAATTCCTGACAAACATTTGAACTTGCAACAATAACAGGGAAGCTGTTACCCCTGAACCTGTTCTCCACATGCAAATATCAAGCATGGCAGTTGCAATCATCTTTACCAATGTGAACAACTAATTTCCATATACGAAAACAATAACGACATTGAATTACAAACCTCAATAAAGCAGCGCCCAAGAATAAGATCTGGTTCTCCTGGCAAGTCAAAGGTCTCAACACCTGAATCATCATATATGGTACCTGGATATGCTGAGCACAGCACTTCTTTGGATATGTACTTCCCTGTGCTGGTACAGTGGATCCTGCATTGAAGCAAAGTTCAGAAAGTCAATAAAATTGCCGATATTATTGTTAATACAACAATTTTACGACTGGAAACTTACTGGGTGCCAGGAATAGTTAAATTACGGCCCTTCAGAATAAGAGAGGTCTTTTGCCCACCAACGACAGCAATTGGTGACACAAAGGTCAACTCAGGGGTATTCCATGTTCTCCACGATTTCGATAAACGGGTCGTTCCTGAAATGAATTAGGAAACTTGGCATCAATAAAAACGAAGTGACAAATAAACTCATAAGCAAAAATCAAAGTAAGCTCTCAGATGAACCGGGTAAGACAAAAAAAAATGGCACTATTGACTAGTCGTGTGCATACCCTCATTATATGATACCAACTTGGAATCGGTTCGAACCAAAAACCTTCCTTCCCTCCAGAAATCCAAATGAGGATTTTGGACTAGCGCGTTTACTCTCTGGAGAAGATTTTCTTCAAGCTGTGTTCACATCACAGAGGTTCCGCATTAGATATATTAAATAGGTGTCTAATTTTGTTGACTAATTGAAAGGCAAACTTACTTCCTCCCATGCAATAGCTGGCATTGATAGGTACATGGATAGTACAAGGCAACCAGGGCGAATGTATCCTTCCATCTCAGTAGGGCTGTGTTTGAGCCAATTTACAATCTGAACACAAAAGAAAAGAGAAATATTACAATGACAAAGTCATGTAGTAAACAGGCTAAAGCAGGACTTCAAGTGATATTGTTGAAATAATCTAACTAGTTAAACCATACCTCGTCACGAAGGTTCCCAGGTATTGTGCTTGGCTCCTTGCCAAACAGCTTGAATATAATCCTACCAGTCCGATCCTATAAAATGGTAAATCAAGAGAATAAGACAACTTAGTATATGGTAATATGTGACATCTTGGAAAAGTGCGCAGACAACTGGAACTGCAAGCTTCTAATATGACCTACCTGTCCATCTGAGTTTGAGGTAGAAGGTGAATGATCTGAACAAGATGTTGAGGCATAACATGACTGATACCCAGGATTTGGTGGTGATCCATTCTCAATTGGCCGATCTGGATCCTTGAATAGTTCAAGTGGTGGTGCACACCATGCCCGACTTGTGCTAACCTCAACCATTGCAACATCTTCCCCATAATCATGAGGGTGCCTATCCTCCTCATCCACTGAATGTATGGGGAAGAATTTGTGAGTTATAGGTGGAGAGGACGACGGAGATCTCTCATCCAGAGGATTACTACTCTCTGATGATAAGTACTTGTTTGCACAGTCCATCTTAGGAGGAATGTCCTCCTCAGTACCACCAAAGAGCTGCAGTGACAAGTATGGCCGAGGTTCTTGATCTGTCTGCATATATGTATGAGGTTGACTCTCGTGAGTGCTGTTGCTTCTCGTGAAACCAGCAGCAGGAAAAGCTCGGATTGATTTATCGTGTGAATTTACAACAGTTGCAGGCTCCGTTGAGTGACTCTTGCTCTTGTTGTTACCACTACTGTCACTGCTACCTTGGGACTGAGAAGTATTTGTCTCAGGAGTTGAAGTCGCAAGGCCAGTTGATAAAACTGCTAGCAAGTCCATGGTTGACGGCACAGTTTGCTTGTCAATTCCATTAGCCGTCTTTTGCACAGAATCCTCTTGTTGCTCTTGTGAAGCATTCAAATCAACAGTTTCTAAAGGAGGAGACTTTGCAACAGAGGTTGTGTTGTTCAATGAATTTATTTTGCTGATAATTTCGACCAGATTCTGTTTATCTGGTATTGGAGCGATGCTTGGCGCTTTACCAGCGTTGGAACCTATCATTGCAACAATGAAATTCAGTACTTGTTAAAAATCACAAAGTTGTGAGAGAGTATACTGAGAGCACAGTGAGTGCTGGTACCTTGCAAGCGTGCAATAACCGTAATCAGATTGACAATATCTTGTGTCCTATTTGCTGCATTTTCTTGGTTTCCAGGTAGCAGCAACTGTGAAGCAACATCTGTTGGCTGAGTTTTTCTTCTTCGCCGGTTGTGTCCGGCAAGCCTACGTCTGCAGCTCCTCTTACCCTCATCAAACTCCGCGAGTGGGTGAAATCTAAACGATTGACGAGAAGAACCAACTTATTAGTAACTAAACTCTCTCACCCATAGCCTACCCCCAACACCGGCAGCACCATGACAGAGAACCGCAACCATCTCTCCGGCCCAATACGCACGGCGTGTGAAGAAGCGATCAAATCATAAAAACAGATTCCTACGAGTAGCCCATCATAACAACAAAAGTTGTCATGAAGGTTCTGGAGAAGGATGCGGGTTACTATCATTACCTACTGCACTGCTGGCAGAAGCGCTGCATCTGGCTGGCGACGAGCGCCTTGGTGGTCTTGCTGTGGGCCTCGCAGACCTTGTGCCTCCGGTGGTAATCCTTGGCGCTGCTCAGATCCGCTCGGCAGTCGTCCACCTGGCACATCGGGTAGCTCGCGGCTCCGTTCGCGCCCCCACCGCCTCCCGATCCCCCAGCGCTCCCCGGCGATCCGGACCGGACCCGCTTGCTCGGCCTAACAACCGGCTCCTGCCCCGCCGCAGCCGAAGCGGGCGGGGATGGTGAGGACGCCATAGGAGCCGGCGGGCTGGCGTCCATCGGTGTCGCGGCGTCCTTCCGCAACCCGAGCTGAAGGTTCAGCGCGCCGTTCCCCTGCCGGTGCGCCTCAGCCGCCTTCGCGGCCGCGGAGGCCGGCTGCGGCTGTTGCTGCTGCTGCTGGCCCTGCGCTCCGCCGCCGCCGAGGCGGAGCGCGTCGGAGGACGGCCTCGCGGTGAGCGCGCGGCTATCCCAGTCCCACATCTTGGGGTTCCAGTTCCCGTCCCCCGCCGCCGCCGCCGCCCTGGCCGGCGCCACGGCGGCGGGCCACGGGTGGGCGCGCTTCTTCGCCGCGGCGGCATGGGGCGGCAGCGGCTGGATCTGGTGCATGAACAGCGGGGGGGCCACCTGGGGCCCCACCTCCCGCTGCATCGCTCCTCAAGGCCGCCTCCTCCGCCGCCGCCGCCGCTGGTCCACCCCCGACGGATCTGCACCACGAGGCCGGTCAACCGATCAGCGACGCGGAGGCAGCAGCAGCAGCAGCAGGAGACGCCAGCGGCGGCGCCGGAGGAAGCCAGGAAGATTCCAGCTACCTGCTCTCGGCAAGTCTTCGCGGAGGGGGCAAGTCGCCCGCGTCACGTCACCCGCCCCCCAGAAATAGCACCAGAAATATCCCGCCCGGGAAGGAAGCGACGCTGCGATGCGAGCGAGAGAGCGCGAGAGCGCGAGCGAGCAGAGGTGGTGGAATCGGCGGTGGAAAGAGCGCGGCGCGCGGGCGGGGAGGTTGGGGATGGGGGGAGGGAGGTGGGAGGAATGGGCTGGTGCCGTGATGCGGCGCTGGCAGGGAGGAGGCGTCAAAGGGAAGGGGAGAGAGAGAGAGGGGGAGAGGGGGAGAGACCGCGGGGAATCGAGCGGCGCCGGGCGGGCGGGCGGGCAGGCGAGGTGGGGAGGAGACGGCTCGGGCTTTGCCTGGCGGCTGGCGCGCGGTGGCGTCCTGGCGCGGCAACAGGGCCGGGGTGGGGGTGGGGGTGGTGGCGTGCGCGGTGCGCGTGGATGTCGATCGACCCACCGATGGCAGGCGCGCGTAATTAGCGCGGGGGCGGGACGGGGAGCGCGGCGGGAGCCGCGGTGCTGGGTGGTGGTGCCGCCGCCCCACGGCGCTGCCCCGCCGGCCGGGCCGTACGGCGGGGGTGGTGGCGAGAGAGCGATCGCGCGTCGCGGGCAGCGGCGGGCACGGGTACCGGTGGTCCGAGCCCCACCACCACCACTCGTGCTCGTACGCGCGACGTGCGTCGCCCCTGGCCTGGCCAGGCCGGCGATGACCTGACAGCCCCCCCGCCGTGGTGCCGTGGTGATGCGCGCGCCTGCTTTTCACGGTACGGCCATGGCGCGCCGGCCCCCCTCGAGGTGGACTCGGATCCTCTGGCGTCCTCGTACGACGATGCCATCTGCCACATGCATTATTGTACTTGGTACGTTACCCATATTTAGGGTCTGTTTAGTTTATTTTGCAAAAAAAATTTGTAAAAAAATCTTGGTCATTTGAAGTATAGAATGAAGTTTATTTGCAAAATTTTTTGCATAGATGGGTTGTAAATCGCGAGACGAATCTAATGATGCTAATTAATTCATGTTTAATCAATAATTAGCGGATGGTACTGTAGCATCAATGTTACAAATCATGGATTAAGTAGGCTCATTAAATTCGTCTCGCGATTTACAACCCGTCCATGTAAAAAGTTTTGTAAATAGACTTCATTTAGTGCTTCAAATTAGTTAGATTCCATTGCAAAATAATGCGTTTACGGCGTTTTTACGTTTACATGTAAAAAAAAACTAAACAGTGCCCTACCCGGCAGTACTGCGTGTTTTTTACCCTCCCCGCGGTGTGGAAGATTTGGGTAAAATACGTAGCTCCACAAAGGGCAACCAATAGAGTATCTGGCGTAATAGATTTGCAGTGAGGTTAGTAAATAAATTTATAAGAAAAATTTACATCCTGAGCCACTGCAAATGAGAGCAAATGTATAAAGTGGCTAACACAATATTTTTGCGTCCTTGGCATCTACACGCCGCGCTTCGTGGTCTCTCTCAACCAATTATGGGTTGCCATCCAGTTCCAGCTCCATTGCCAGTCTTAGACCAATCCACCTTATAAAAATTTACCTCTTTCAACACAATCGTTCCGCTATGCAAAATAGTGACCCTAGTATCGAAAATTAAGTTGTTGCCTTTTTGGCTCTACAATCCGGGTACCCATCGGTTGAATCTGAATCTTCTCGTGACACCGCCATAGCAACAAATGATACCGGTCCCTTATCACCCCTTGTGTTCTTCTCCGGAAAAAAAATATTATGCCTCGTGACATACATGTTGCAATCTTAGGCCCTATTTGGAACCAAATTTTTTTCAGAAGTCCCTATCACATCAAAAGGAATCTTACTATTTTATAATATTAAATAAAATCTATTTATAAATTTTTTTGACAGCTGAGTGCTTTTTCGCGAGACGAATCTAATGAGCCTAATTAATTCATAATTTGCTACAGTGATGCTACAGTAATCATCCGCTAATCATAGATTAATATACCTCATTAGATTCATCTCACAGTTTAGCTCCAGAGTTCTGCAGTTAGTTTTATAATTAATATTTATTTAATACTTCTAAATACTAAAAAGTTCCAGAGACTAAAAAAAGTCCCTACAACCAAACAACCCCTTAGACCCCATATATGAACTGAGTGGCCGAAGATCGTTCAGCCCTCGACGAACACCAAACGGGAGGGCACAGTTGCCCACTCATCACCCCCACACCAGATTCACTGGCGTGGGGCTTGCCCGTCACATCAAGCATCGTCAACACACACACGGTGAATTTTTTTTTGAAACGGTAGCCTTTCATTCACTTAGGGTCTGTTTAGTTCATTTTGTAAAAAAAATTTGCAAAGAAATCTTGGTCATTTGAAATACTAAATGAAATCTATTTGCAAAACTTTTTACATAGATGTGTTGTAAATCGCGAGACGAATCTAATGATGCTAATTAATCCATGTTTAATCAATAATTAACGGATAGTTACTGTAGCATCACCTTTGCAAATCATGGATTAAGTAGGCTCATTAGATTCGTCTCGCGATTTACAGCCCATCCATGCAAAAAGTTTTATAAATAGACTTCATTTAGTGCTTCAAATTAACAAGATTCCGTTATAAAATAATGCGTTTACGGCGTTTTTGCGTTTACATGTAAAGAACTAAACAGGGCCTTAACCGATCGTTACACAGAGAAGACCAGAGAAACTCTGGTGCAACATGAAACCAAACCGATTCAGAGATCTGATCGGTTGACCTAGAAAGTACATGAGCTACCTCATTGCAACTTCTGCTAACATGGATGTCGGTACCCTGCAACTGGGGTACCCACTCCTACTGTGCCAAGACTCGTGTAGTTATCCATAACTACGCCCTAAGGAGCTGAGCAGCCGGACCCCTGGGGTCCGACTCCATCTCACCGGACCAACGGTCCCAGACCCGCTTCCCGCTCGGGGACGGGTCCATTGTCACCACGTGTCCCAGAGGTAGAAATGCTCAGCACCTGTGGCCACGGACCCGGACCCCCGCAAGTGGGTACGGGTCCTCCACGTGCCATCCGGACTCCCGCAGATGGGTCCGGGACCTCCACGTGCCTATCCGGACCCCCGTGAGCTCTCGGCTCAGCTAGCTGTTCGGGAGGGGTCCGGAACCGCCACGTGTCACACAGACGCGGGCGCGGGCGCAAGCCTTCCGCTGGAAGCTCCCTCACCCACCCGCATTAAAGTGCGAGTGGTTGAGGCGGGCTCTGCTGCCTCTGGGCACGGGGCAGCTTTTGTCAGTACACACTGTGGATCGCCAGTTACCGAGGCGGCTCGTCAGTTACCAAGGCAAGCATTAAAGACTCAGCGTCGCGCGCATGGGCGACGAGTCATGATGAACAGCTACTGACTGGAGCAACAGTGCACGCTGCTACAGTGACTGAGTCAGTAGTTTGGTGCTTCATCATGACCTCTATGTGCGGCTGCAGAGGCTAGGCTCTACTCTAACAGGACAGCTCAAGACCATCCCTGGTCAGAAGCTATGCACGGACGCTGACGACAAGATCTCCGGATCTGAGGCATTGAAGGCCAAAATGTAGTTTATAATACATCGCCGGGTCCACATGTCGGGGCCCCGCTCAGTGTACGTGCTCCCCTTGGACATATAAAAGGGAGAGCACGCCCGCTAGAACACAGATACTCAGACTCAGCACCAGACACACCAAAGCTCTCTGAGACTCTCTCGATACAAAAGGAACACAAGCAATACAACACATAGTGGAGTAGGGTATTACGCTCCGGCGGCCCGAACCACTCTAAACCCGCTGTGTTCATCGTGTTCTTACACCGAGATTGAACTAGTCCTAGCTAACCCCCGAGTATTCACCCTCTGGGCTTAGGCGGGTGCACTACGCCACCCGGCTATGGGTTTCCACACCACGACAATGGATAAAAGAGAAGACAACAGAGGAAACATAATCCGCTTTCTTGATATCTTGGATAATGATTCCTGTATGGGATCGGTCCATGGCCTCTGACTGGAGCTTCTTGATTAAGGAGAGGCAATCTGTTGCTACTATGGCCCGGTTATATGAGAGCTGAGAAGCAAAAAGAATCGCCCGCCTGAAAGAAATAGCCTCCGCTAATTCCAGTTTTGTGATCCTGTCAATGCCCTGCCTGCAAGCAGCCAGGAAATCCCCTTTGTGGTCCCTGATCACAATGCCCAGCCCCATTCGATTAGTTTTATGAAAGATTGTTGCGTCTACATTCACCATAACCCATCCCCCAGGTGGTGGATCCCAGCGTTTAGACTTATGAGAATCACACCTGTTGGGAATGACGGGATTATACAAATGCAGCAACACCATACTGACGTATACCGTCAATTTCTCAGCTATACCGAAGGGATGCATCTCACTTACTCTGTTTCGAACATCATTTCTAACCTCCCAAATATGCCAAAGAGTTATCACAAATATAGAGGCCTCTCGCTCTGAGCAATCAGCCAAAATTTCAAAAATCCATTGCCTGGGTGAGATAAAAGATTTGAGCAGCTTCCTGAAACCACACCTCCTTTTCAATTCTCTCCAGACTTCAGCAACATATTGACAAGTGAGGAAAGCATGTTCAATAGATTCGTATCTTCCACAATGACAACATAAATCATAGGCTGGGATGTTTCTAAGTCTGAGTTGCTGTCCAGTTGGAAGGCAATTATGTGCGAATCGCCACAGAACAATTTTCATCTTGGGTGGAGCTTTAATACTCCAAAGACGCTTCCATTCTTTTGCATTACATAACTGATCTGATGATTCCCCTTTACCGGTGGCACTAGCCTTTAGATGTACTTCCCCACTTTTAGCCAAAATATAAGCTGATTTGACTGTGTAAGTACCTGTCTTCGTTAGAGGCCAAGATACACAATCTAGGATCTGGTTATGGCTTAGAGCAATATATTAGAATGCATTCAGCATCAGCAGGTATGAAACATATCCGAACTAATTCCTCGATCCATTTTTTAGAGGAGTGATCCATCAGGGAGCTCACCTTTAGATCATCATGCATTTGGACAGTAGGGAGAATTGGAAGACAGGGTGCATCAGGAATCCATCTATCTTTTGTAATTCTGATTTCTTCTCCGTTGTCCACCCGCCAAAGGATCCCACGATCCAGGAGGCTTTTTCCATGCATCAAGCTTCGCCACGTAAAAGAGCTCGACCTTGTGAGACCCGAATCCATGAAGGAGCAGTTTGGATGGTACCTCCCCTTCAGAACTTTTGCACACAATGAATTAGGTTCCGTCAGTAGCTGCCAACATTGACGCCCTAGCATTGCTTGATTGAAAATCTTCATGTCTCTAAACTCCAATCCTCCCATGAATTTTGGAGTTGTCAACCAATCCCAGGATCGCCAAAGCAATTTCTTTTTACTTCTTCAACCCCCCACCAGTAGTTTGAAACAATTGCCCTCATTTTTTCACAAATACCATCCGGCAACTGGAAGCAACTCATGACATAAACTGAGATGGCATGTGCCACAGATTTAAGCATGATTTCTTTCCCAGCTCTAGATAAAGGCCTATCACTCCATCCATGTATGTGTTTCCACATCCTCTCTAAAATAAAGTTGAAACTGTTCATTCTTGATTTACCAACAAATGTTGGCATGCCAAGATAAGTGGACCGGAAAGATTCATTGTGTACATCCGAGTCGACCCTGGGGCTTAGAAGAGCGCGTGCTTATCTGACGGCGAGACGGGGGGCGGTCGCCGCACGATCGCACTCGCATCCGCCGTCAGCTCGCCGCGGGACGCCGCCCGAGGGGCAAACCGGGGAATGGAAATGCCGTGGTGGAGCGCGAGGACGACGTGCGGGGCCCGCGCCCGGCCTCAATTATTTGTCCTCCCGGATTCCTTTTCCTCCGCGCGGGGGCTCGCGGCTCGCCCACCAATCGGCCGATGGCGCCACCCGTCCCCGCCTGGCGCGCGTTTCCCTTCTCCGGCGGGGTCCGAGCCCCGGCCTCCGCCGCGTCGCCGCTGCGCAAGCGTCACGCGTGTCGCGGGGGTAGTGGCCGTGCGGCTGCCGGGGGGCGGGGCGGGGCGGGCCCGTGCGGCGCGGCCACGCGTGAGTCCTTATCTGCCAACGAAAAGGTTGCCACTGTACTGGACTGTACTGTACTCCTCCCCCGTCGGGTAAAAATAAGGCAATAGGCGAGAGGTTTATTCGGTCAAATGACAATCTTTCAGCAAGGCTGGAGAGGGAGCGAGGGTGACACGATGTGGTTGAATATACATGAAGCTTTAAATGTATTTGAAAAAATAACTAATTACATAGTACAATTGTTTCATAAGTGATGAATCTTTAAGTCTAACTAGTTTATAATTGAACATTAATTATCACATAACAACAAAATGTGCTACCGTATCAAAACTCAAATTTTTTCGCAAACTAAACACAGCCTAGGCCATGGCTACTGCATGTTTGTCAATCTTTGTTTTTTCTTGAGCTCACCAAGCTCTTCGTCCATCGTCCTCTCGGATAGTAGTATTAGTTTGATTCGTCACGTTTCTTTTCGTTATTTCGTTATTAGTTTACTGATGATACTCAGGGGCGGCGCCACGTTTCATTCATCATGCTGCACAAGCACCAGGGACTATAGTGTCCTTTATTTATTGAAGCTTTGCTTGAAAAATTTGTGGCTAATGTATAAATGATGAAGTCGGGCATCAGGATCTTCTCTGATCTAGCCTCGCCCGGCCCCTGCTGATACTTAGCTTTCGCTATTGGAAAAATGGAAGCTTTGCTTCCGAATAAGTTGGGAGTAACAAAAAAAATCCTCTTTTTACAAAAGAAAACGTATCAAATACTTTTATTAGCCAAATAAAATTGTATGCACGTTTTTAGTTCTGAGAAATAACTTTGGTGCATGGCAGCAGTGGGTTAATTTTTTTTTTGCAGACTTTTTATGAAGTGCTATAAATTGTCATGGTGAACCTCAAAGCTCGCTTATCCGAGGAGCCTTACTTAAGATCCAATAATAAACATAGGACAGGAACGCATGAAAAAAGGTTCCAGCTGATGTGAAGTCCTCCCGGGCACACAAAAGAACACTTCGGACACACACCATCTACGGCCACACCGCACATTAGGATGCCAAAACTAGTGATCTTTGTCTAAAAGCTAGGCATCAATATTGTAGGATTCGGTTTTCCCACCTAGCCAACTCCGATGCTACTCATTATTTCCAATTAAGACACATTTCCACCATTTTTTTTGTTTCTTGCCGCTCGTGTACGAACTACTATACAAAAAAGCAGCAGTAAACGTTTTGCTTCTAAAAAAAATTACTGCATAGTATGGTAAGCCCGTGCGACGATGCAGTGACGCTTAGACTGAGTCCAACAACAAGTGCTATTCTCGTGAGGCAAATCCATCTTTGCCTCGCATGAACAGTACTTTTCGTTTCCTCCTCAAAGCTGTGCCTCCAACAGCCGTTGCATTTGCGTGTGCATCCTCCGCACGCCCACCCGACACCGCGCCACCGCCGCTCTGCCCCGACGCTGCAGCAGCTCCGCCGGAGAGGAGGAAGACCCGGCCTCCCTGCTCGCCGTCGCTCGGGAGGCGGTCCCTGCGCCAGGCCGCCAGGCTTCCCCTGCCCGCCACCGCCGCTCAGGCCAAGCGTCGTGCTCGCGCACGCCGTCCGCCGGGCCGCCGCACTCGCCGAGGTCCACCGCACGCTCGTCGAGGCACCGTCGCGGCGGTGGAGCCCGGCGGAGGAGGCCTCTCCGGCCTCATCCGCGCGGGATTTCATCGCGTGTCCTCGCCGCGCCCCAGCTTCGATGGCTCCACGTTCCGTTGCCCCTCGAGCTCCTGCCGCCGCTGCCGGTGCCGCCGGTCCCCCGAGAAGCTGCGGTGGCCGGGGAGGCGGTGAGGCCGACGAGAACACTGAGGAGCCTGCGCTCGATGGCGGGGCTGGTGTTGCTGATGAGGTGGAGCACGCCCTCCGACAGCAGCCCGCATGGCGCTGAGCTCCCACGCGCGCCCGCCATGGCCGAAGGGAGCCATGGCCGCTACGGCGTGCGCGTGCGCGGGCGGGGCGGCGACCGCGGCGAGCGCGGCGGCGGCATCCGGGGCCGAGGCATCGCACTGCCGCCACAGCAGGCACGGCCGCACACGCACGGCCACAGTCACCTCCTCCCCGTGGTGCGATCGCCGTCGTCATATTCGTCTCCGGTCGCCTCGAATCGACGCGCCGCCGCCCCCTGTACCCCCTTCCTTTCCTGCTCGCCTCTGGAGCTCGCGCCAGCGATTTGCATCGGTGGAGAGAGAAGATGCATTTTTGCATCGCCGGTGGCGTCGGAGGCAAAATGCCTGTCTTATTTGGCTCTTCTGTTGGAGGATGTTTTTCATCGAAAAACACTGTGCGCGATGTAGTTTTGTTTTTACGTACCGTTGTTGAAGTCAGTCTTATGAGCTACGGTTCGCCTTCGCCAACCCTCGAATCCTCGATGCGAGCCTAGGACATCAGGACATGGACCCACCACACAGGTACGTTTCCGTCATTTTGCCGCTATTCTTTTTCCTCTCGAACAGGACGGCCCCCTGCCTTTGTAAATTGCGGGTGGATCGCATCTTGCAACCGGAAAACAGCGAGCCCTGCGGAATGTGCTCCGCCCGCCGATGTGACGGTCCGTCGACGGTTCTATTAAGTCTCGTCAGCTGCTATTCAGCAGCTACCTCGGAAAAGACGGTAAAAACCAGGCCTTTCCCCCCAGCGATCCCGGAGCAACAGTGGAGCTTGGTACCGTGCTTATTTGGTAAGATGGCAACAGTGATCTGACAGCTCCTTGTTACCAAAACTAAGCTCAGCTGGCCCTGTTTAGTTTCTAAAAATTTTTCTATAGTACCCGTCACATCGAATATTCGGACATATGCATGAAACATTAAATATAGTTGAAAAAATAACTAATGATATAGTTTAACTGATTAGCACAATATAAATCTTTTAAGTCTAATTAATTCATAATTGGATATTAATTGCCAAATAACAATAAAAGTGCTACAGTGTCAAAATAAAAAAAATCGCAAACTAAACAGGGCTAAAGGAATACGCGGTCACGTTTTTGCGCAAGCTAAAAATGGGGAAAAATAACTCATAACGGAAATTGAATTGACGCAAAACTTTTCGAGAAATACATATTGGAGCTCCTACATACTTCCCTCCATTCCAATTTATAATTTGTTTGGCTTTTTAACTTCAAAATTAGCCACTTGTCGTATTCAAAACAATCTGTGCAAACATAGTCAAGTTTAGTTCATTCTTGAAAAACTTTTAATAATAAAGCAGACCACAATAAAAAAAGGTAATATTTTGCGCAAAATTTAGAAACCAGTGGATAAATTTAGGATAAAAAATCTAATAAATTATAATTTAAAATGAAGGGAGTAATTTGTATGAAATCCTCGTGTCCCAAGAGGGTCTAACGCCGCCCCCGCCGTGTTACCAACCAGCCATCCCCTACGTCTCGCGTCGTCTCGCCGTGTGCGCGTAGCGATACGCGCCATAAAAGAAAAATGGAAAACATAGTACAGTTCTAACTGGTAAGGCTACATGGCTATCGTCATTGTGAAATATAATACGGCAATCATACAATGCAAGTCCCTGGTCGACCAGGGGGGATTAGAAAAGTACAGGTCCGGGAAGTGGTCCGTACGTCCATTTTCCTTCTCTTTTTCTTTCACGTCTGTTTTCTGTGGGTACACGCCCCCCACGCCCCACGGGAGGAGGCGAGGAGGAGGAGGCCCTATCTGGGCGAGGCGTCTAGCGTTTACCGACCGCGGCGTGCGGTTAGCCGAACCGTATGGTCCAAACAGTGGTTAATAAAGGGGCGCGCGTCCGCTTCAGCTGCCCGATCAAATCTTGTACTAGCTCCGGGGAGGGCGGTGTCAAGGGATCGTTGGCTCGCGAGGAAAATAATTATACGCGCAGCTGGGCTTGTTGGCTTGTTGCTGCTCCAATCAAACCCCGTACTATTCTCTAGTTCTCTAATTTTTAATAAGCTTATATAGAAAAAAAATATGCAAGCATACGAATAATAAACAAAGGCATTATAATGATCTATTTCGAGGTGATTTAACAAAAAACTAATTTGGTAATGTGAAAAATGGTGTATTTTATTGCAAATTTGGTTAGGGTTAGGGAGGTTTGACGTGTAGCGGGAAGGAGTATTCTAAACTGAAGCACGGTCCTTTCCTTCTAGATCTACAATTCATTAATGCTTGTTCGAGCGTGACAGTGCCATCGAACACCACACTCTCCTCTCTGCAAAAGCCTAGTAGTAGTTAAAAGAAAAACGTGGTACCATATCATCACGCGACACCAGGGTTTACGTTATCACTGATACATGATTTATCAGTGCCCTCCGATATCGATAATCGATTGAAAATCGGTGAAATATCGCTAAAATCGACTGATAAGGAAGATCAAATTCAAATATCGATAATCAATGATTTATCATTGATAATCGATGCAAATCGGTCAATTTATCGAAAATTCGGCTGAGAAATGTATTTAGCAGATGGAAAATAGAAATTTTTATAGTATTTTTATTTGGTTTGTTATGTATGGTATTTTATAAGGTAAATTATACATACATACGTAGCTTACGATAGAATTGCATTAGAAATAAACATGTACATATATTTTGGACATAAATTGAATAAATTATAGATACATATTACATATATCCATGTTATGTATAATTATGCAAACCACACAAATAGACATACACCAAATGAAATTGCACATAAATACAAAAAAATACATAGTCCATACAAACCACATTGTCCATATTAGCATAAATTGACACAAGTTTTATGCAAATTGGTAACAGACTCATATGACCACATCCATAATTCATACAGAAAGACACTTAAAACATCCATTTTTCATAAATGACACTTTTTTATATAATAATTATGTAAACCAATTAGACATTTAGACATAGTTTTTTTAGTATAAGCATACATATTATAGTCAACATTGAAGCCTATTGTATCCTAACCGATTTAACAACAAGTCAACATTGAAGTCTTTCTTCCCACCACTAATATTTAACACTAGTCTACATTGCAAATTATCAGTATAACCATCCATTTGTAGCATAATATACAACAATATAGTAAATACCCCATGCATATTTGGTCAAGTTGGTGAAAGGAAATAGAAAATCAACCAAAATTGTTGAATATCAACTGATTTGCATTGATTATCGATGGATTTGCATCAATTATCAGGCTTTAGTATTGGAAACATTTTTTTGTCTAAGCAAACGGTGGTTGTTTTTAATATGTGACATCATTCTAGACTATAGAGAGGCTCTAGTTTTTTATAGAATTTTTTCCACACTAGTTATAAATTTTTTTGAATTTTTGAAATTTGGATTGAAATCCATCGAAAAATCAATTGATAACGTTTATCAGTCAACATCGGTAACGGTAAATTTCACCAATAATCGCGATTATCGAGCGATTTTGTATTCCATGCGCGACACTGATCGCTGCTGCAAGATGCACTTTTGTTTTCTAGCTTTTATAGCCTACGATAAATCTTTGGAACAAGCACTGTAATTCTCACAAAAAAAAAACAGTTCACTAGTGCTTCGCTGAGCTGCAAGTGGCCCCCACTCGCCATCACCCCTTGCCCTCCCCTGCAGTTTCTTAATCGCCCTCGCCCATCACGAGCTCCTATGGCTGGCTAATCAGCTGATGAGCCTCTCATGACGCCCTCGTTTACGTTTCTCCTTGGCGCCCGTGTATTCTAATCCCCCGCCCCGGAGGTTATCCGATCCCGTCCCGTCCAATCCCCGGCCCAGCCACAGCACCCGCGGAAAAGCGTTGACGCGCCCGCGCGCCCATTGGCGACGCGGTAATCGTAATCCCCCGGGGGCTCGGCCGCGGCCGCGGCGACCGGAGCGTTCGGCTCCGGGCTCCCGGCCGGCCGGCCGCGTCGGCGGCGCTGTCGCTGTCGCGCACGTACGCCGGCGCCCCCACGTGAACGCCGACACGTAAGACACCCGTGCCCGTCATCGCTACGGATACGCTGCACGCCCACGTACGACGTACCGGCCGGCGGCTACCCCTCCTCGCCGTCGTCATCCCGGCCCAGCCGTCGTTCTACCCTGCGTACAGCGTACGCGCCACGTGTACGAACGGCCGTGCTCCTGGCCCTGGGCCCGACGACCTGACCTATTGGGAACAAGATAACCATGGGGGTGGGTTGGGATGGAGACGGGTGCGAGCGTGCCACTAGTAGACGCAGCCTTCGCCCTGAAGACTACGCGAGGATTTGGATTTCGTTCGATCTCATCAGATGTTGTGGTGGTTGGGTATGAAATACGCCTGGGTTCGTCGAGCAGCCAACCCGGTTCTACCTTCACACACGACCCAACACACGGCTGGGAAACATGCATCTTTGGGCACACGAGTAGGTGTCATTGTCGATCACCACCTTTTAAAAAAACTTTTTTTTTGGGGAAAAAAGGGGGACTGTCCGATTTTTTGCTCCAGCGAGAGCTAGCGAAAGAGCAGTTTTTGGTGGCATCCGGGTGGTGGGGGTCCGGACCGGATTCTAGAACGCCGTTCCGATCCCCCGTCCGGGCCGGTGCGAGGATTCCCACCAATCATGGCGCGAGCCGGCGACGGCCCGGCATGGACATTTTCCCTCCCGCTGCACGTACGCCGGCGACGATCGCCGGACGTATCTCCCGCCGCCTATCGCCGGGCGACATGTACGGCCACGTGGTCCCCGTCGACGGGACGGGTGGTCGTTTTCCCCGCGCACTCGTTGCCGATCGCGTCGAGACGGGTGGTGGCGGTGGAGTAGCAGCGGCGGCAGGGGCGCGCGTTGCCACGAGCATATGCCGTGCGCGTCGCCGTCTCCCTGGCTCCCTGCACGCCGTCGCCGTCGCTCCGCGCCGCGCGGGGACGGGACGTGATGCCAGCCTGCGCGCGAGAACGACGGAACGCCCCCCTTCCGTTGCTCTTGCTCCAGCCGGGCGGGCAGCGCGGCTGCCGGTCTCGGCGCTCCCGCGGCGCGGCCGCGACATGACCTGCCGCGCGCGGCGCGCCCCGACCCCCCTGTCGCTCGTCACATGGCGCGGCCCCCGGCCTGGGCACTGGGCCGTTCGGCGGATAGGATAACGATGGCGATGGCGGGCGCCAGTCCGTGCGACGCGGTGCCGCGAGCCCCACATGCGCGCCGCGGCGGGTACGGGCTGGAGCTGGCCGCCTGGCCCAAGGGCAATCATTCCGGCGCCGTACGCCCTCTGCGACCTGACCATCGTTTCCCCTGGTTTGGGAGGCGAGATGCAGTCCTGGGTCCGGTCCGGCCGGCCGGGCTTTGAACGGCGACGTGGAGGACGCCGCCTACCGCCGTGCGGGTCTGCCCTGCGGCCGCCTACAGGCTACAGGGAATTCGATCGCGTCACAGGCCCGTTATTTCCGCGCAACTTGCGCCTGCGCGATCCAAACAGTTATAGTGTCAGCGTGTGGATTCGACCGCTTGCCAAGAAGGAATCGGTCAGCGACGAGAGCCGGGCCGAGGTTGACTCGGACATGGACCCGCTAAAAAAACAAGCCATCCATCCATCCAATTCCACCGTGCTCTCGTTCTCGCCTCCATTCCCGCGGCGCGCGCCAAGACCAGACCACGGAACGGCAGGACCTTGGCGCCATGCCTGGAGCTCTAGGCCTCTAGGGCGCTGCTCAGCAGAAGCCGATCTCGACCAACCTCTGCGCGAGATTGAATGAGGCGCGTACGTCTCGAGATACGAATACTACGCGGGGCCCCCACAACTAACCAAAGGCGCCCGCCAACAGACTGCAGCGTACCAGCAGTACTCGGGGGCAGGGCAGCTAGCTGGCCGCGGCGCCCGTCTGAGCTGGTCGGGATCCGGCTGGATCCCTCGTACCACCGCGCAGGCCGCGGCCGGAGCCCATCCATCGCGCCGTCCCGTCCGTCCATGGCGACCTCGCCCGTCGCCGACGGAGAGCGGTTTTCTTTCTTTCCAGAACATGCTGCGAGGGGGAGCCCGGGGGAGCGTGGGTACCAGTGTGGTGTGTCAATCAGTGTGGCGTGCGTACATTGCTCACATGCGCTTGGAATCGTGGTAGCTGAGCCTGAACCTGAAGCCTAAGCTGACCATGGTCCAGCCTCCAGCAGTTGCAGTTAGACAAAAACAAATCAGGAGCCACCTCAGACCGATGCGGCCGCGAGCACGTGTTCGCCGTGTCCGCGCGCTTCAGCTTGAAAAGTGTCTGTCTATGTGTGTGCTTGTGCGAGTCTAGCAGAGGCTCATGCTCTGAATCTGTCACCAACGCGGCGGCTATGGGTTTGTTCGTTCGAGTCTTTCAGTAAACGAACGGGGGGGGGGGGGGGGTATCAGGGCACCATACCAATCGTCTCAAGTTCGGACGATCGCCCTGTTCAGACTCTCAAGTCACCAGTGGACGAGTGTTACTCCTTACCTGCTGCCTCGCTATCAATTCGGTGGTCACTGCTCGTACACACTATCTCGAGGACTGATTGGAAAGCGCACATCAGGAGGGTGTTACCCACTTGCAGAAATTAGATGGACGGTGTCCTAATTTTGGGAAGGACACATCATTGCGTGGGGAAGCTTCGTGCATGCGCTGGCAATGCTCGCCGAGGCCTATTGTTCGTGCCTATGGGTTCTCGAGTTGCCCGCAGTCCCCGAATGTTCAGGGTCGTTCACATTCAGGATTTCAGGTCGTGTTTGGTTGCCTCCTGTAAATTTTTTGAAAAGTCATCTTTCTACATTTGAAAGGCTAAACATAGATTAATCACAAAAATAATTACAGAACTCGTCTGTAAATCGCGAGACAAATCTAATGAGCCTAATTAATCCGTCATTAGAGATTATTCACTGTAGCATTACTGTAGCAATTTAGCATCTAATTACAACCTAATTAGATTCGTCTCGCCATTTACAGACAGCAGTCGCAATGCGTTTTTTATTTTGTCTAGATTTAAATCTCCATGCAGATGCCGAAAAAAAAATTGGAATTTTGGTTTATGCAACCAAACACGGCCTCATGCACAGGGGCAGCTGGAACGCCAGGAACTCAAATAAATTCTTGCAGTGCATGATCGTAGCACAGGTTGTTAAAAATAACGTGTCTGCGAGAACTGAACGCAAAGCTGAAACATGTTCTCTGTCTCGGGAGCCTCCGTTGATCTGCAGGCAATAACCAGACAGCAAGCAACATGAATACAACCACAACGCGATGATCTCGCACCAAGCCACCAACGCACGCGAGGAACTAGAACTTACGAGATTGGCACTGCCAGAAGCCCAGAACACAAGCATTTATCTTCAACAAGGGGATTACAATCAAACATATTTGGCATTTTTCCCGGCCACGAGCTCGTGCGCCAGGACTGCGTCACGAGCTCCTCCGTGTCTGCTGCTCACATACATACATACATACTTTATGTAAAAAAAGTTTTACAAACTTAATGATTCCTGTCTGGACTGATTTACTCAAGATCAGACATCTTTACCTGAGGAATAGGACTTTTAAAGTAAACAATGGGCAAGCTGTCCTATTTTGCGAAGAGGCATGGCTGAGGGACAAGCCCTTGTGCACCCTATACCCTGTTCTCTATGATCTCTGTCATGACAAATATGTATCTGTGCATATTGTGCTAGTGAGAGGGGCTCAGTTAAACTTTTCTAGGTGACTTCCCTCAATCCTATTTGACTCCTGGCTTACTGTAATAAATGAAGTCTTCTCATACCCCTACAACAACTCACATGATTTGATCATCCGGAAGAATGGCTTGAAGGGCGCTTTCTCTACAAAATCTGTCTATGACTCTATCACTGCCAATGATTCTGGACAAAATTTCTCACATATCTGGTCCTCCAAGATCCCTCACAGAATAAAGGTCTTTTGTGGCTTGTGGAAAATGGTGTTATCTTAACTAAAAACAACATGATTAAGAGAAACTGGTCGGGAAGCCCTTCCTGTTTCTTCTGCTCGGAGGATGAAAACATAGAACACTTATTCTTCACATGCCCTGTTGCCAAAGTAATTTGGGGGGTTGTCGGAACTTGTATTGGAGCAAATAATATACCTAGTTCAGTAACACAATATAAAAATTGGATTCGCCACTGGTTGCCTGATGGTAGCTCGGTCTATACGTTCGGGCTCTCTGCTATATGCTGGGCAATTTGGAAATGAAGAAATGAGGCGTGCTTTGACAATAAACTCCTTCGAAGTCCAACTGAAATTATTACATACGCTTGCGCTCTTATGTCTTATTGGTCAGGTCTGTACGGTCCGGAGATGCAAGGCAAGATCCTGGAGGGCGTCAAGACTCTCCTCTCCTGTGTACACTGGGCGTCGGCAGAATCGAGGCGTCCCTCCCCGCTGCTTCTGATGAACTCGACTCAGACACCAGCGTCGCCGCAAGAGGAAACATCTGACGACGAGGAATGACTCCATCCTTCAGTTTCTGGGGGTCCCTTCTGATCTATCTTTCTTTTGATCTGTATGAGTACTGTGAACCGTGGTCTGTAATAAGTAAGCTTACCCTAGGATTCCTAGGCTATGGTCGTCAAACTTGGGGCCCTGCATGGTCTGAATTTCAGTCCGGCTTGGACCCTTCCTTACCCTCGTTCCTCCCTTTCCCTGGCTTTCCTCAGTATTTCTGTTTTATAAATGGAAATGGGGTTTTCCTCGATTCAAAAAAATATAAAAAAACAAGGGGATTACAATCAAACAGACTTGGCATTTTTCGCGGCCACGAGCTCGTGCGCCAGGACTGCATCACGAGCTCCTTCGTGTCTGCTGCCCACATACATACATACATACATACATACATACATACATACATACATACATACATACATACATACATACATACATACATACATACATACATACATACATACATACATACATACATACATACATACATACATTATGTAAAAAAAGTTTTCTTGTATTCACAATTCACAATGACTTCAGGTTGATTCATGGAAGAAAGGGACTAAACTGAAAAACTGACTAATGCATCTGGTGCATCCACATTGCATCAGACGGAAACTGAAAAACTGACTAATGCATCTGGTGCGTCCACATTGCATCGGACGGATGGAATCCGTCGGGGGCACGAGAGCACCAGAATCGCGCTCGCTGCTCCAGGTTTTTTTTTACATATTTGCCATTATAATGGTTGCCGCACATCTGAAAGCCACTCTTAGAATGACTCATACATATTTGGCACATGAGAGAAGTTTTACTCTTACATTTACTATTTTTGCTTAGCTGGCACGCCACGCAGTCATGCCACCGTGGCTCCCAGTCAGCGAGGCCATGCGAAATGACCTTCATGCCCCGTCCATTTCTTGTATACACCGAGCCAGACCCGCTCTAATTCCTCTACCTCATTTCTTCAAAAAAAATTCCTCTCCCTCTCATTTTCTTCCCCGACTCCTCCTCCTGCCTGCAGCTCGGCGGTGGGCGGCGCACCCCTAGCATCAGATCCATCCCTGCCTCCTGCGCTCTGCTGGGCCTACCCCAGAGGCACGGGGCGCACCGCGCCTCCTGGTGCTGGGCGCAGAGGCCCAGCGCGCCTCCTCCAGTCCTCCTGCTGGCTTCCTAGGAGGCTAGGACCGTTTTTTTTGTTGCAATTTAGCCTTTTTCGTGGAAGAATTTCACATATAGGCTATTTTTGTAACTTTTTGTAAAAATGGACCCTGGGGGTCGGCACCACAGTTCACGGCGCCGAGATAACACGTCTCGGCGCCACGGACTACGGCGCTGAGCCGCCCAGGCCATTCCACGTCCGCATTGAGCTGCCAGTCGACGTGGACGAGCTCGGCGCCATAGATCTTGGCGCCGAGCTCGGCGCCGTGGATCTCAGCGCCGAGCCTGCTGGCCTATATCTATCCTTTCTTCCCTTCTTCCCGAGCTTGTATTATTTGTTCCACCCTTTCTTGGTTTTTATCACAACCTTCACTTGCCAAAACGACAAATTTGACCTTGGGAAGTCCGATTAAAACCACAGATCTACAAGAGCAAGGTATCCTCTATGCCCTCTTAATTTTTCAAGCATGGATTTTGTTTTCAGAAGGTGCATTGTTGAAATAATTTTTCGTCATTAGGCGCACTACACCAAAGCGCCAATGTCTTTCTCGGGATCAACCTACATTCCATGGAGCAAGCATAAAACAACCATATCCGAAGGAATTGATGTGCCAATGTGTTTCTACGGTTCGTTGTGCAAGTTAATGAAATCAGATGTTTTAGGCGATGACTATGGGATAAGGTTCTTTATGTGTGACAACTACGAATATGATCCACCGAAGCGATACGGCAACGACCGGGCTAAGGTAGCACCAGAACAGACGCTATTTGTCTTTGTCACTCTTAGATTGTGTTATGATTCTAACTTTAGTTGGACAAAGTCTCCTCCGCCTCTTTGTGATTTTGTGTAGTGGTTCGACACCGAGCAGTTGCAGCAGGCTAAGGACTATGTGGAACAAGAAGCAAGGTGGGCTGCAAAATGTTGGCACCGAATGATGCAAGAGGAACAAAAAGAGGAGAAGCGCAAGAAAGATCAAGAAGAAATCCACAAGAGGATAGAGGAGGTGGGTCGTAAGGCGGTGGCGGAATGTGAAGCTGATAGGGAGAGAAAGCGAGAGAGGGCACGTCGTGCGAAGGAAGACGGGCCCGATGCAATTAGCAAGGGTAAATATCCTCGGTTCACTCAGTAGAGTAGATCCATGTAATCCCGGCATTTAACATTCCCTAAGGCATGGTAGGTTTAGATGCAACAAGAAGTTACCTTGTCGCGTGCACAAGCCATTGCAGTTAGTTGTTTATGTTTTCTGTTGAGAGCTTGACTCTGTGTGTTGTAACTTGTACCATTAATTTTCAGTGCTAGCCGGGAATCTATTGAACCTTCGAACTTGTCTTTAATATTTTCGGAGCATTTCAGGTCACTAGAATACTGCATACCATAATTTAAAGCACACATTAAAAATAACAGTAAGAACTAAGAATTGAGAACTACATTACATAGTGTAAATCATCGGGATTACATCATAATACAACGGTAATGAAACACACATCACACATGCAGTGGCACGGCAGAACCCGTTGCAAACTACGGAAACAGATTCCGAACTAACCTAACATGCCTTAGGTAATTTAAGAAAACCCAATAAACACAACGATGCAGTATGTCACTAGCACTAGAGTAGTCCTAGTAGCCGTACTCCCACATAGCAAACTGCGTTGAGCCTTCTCCGCAATATCCACCCATTGCAGGTGGTGCCGGCACCGGTGGCGGAGGCGTAGGCCCCTTCTTCTTGTGACAAGGGCAGTTGCAGTAAGGAATAGTGTATGGTTCATCCTGTGAAGCTGCAGCGTTGCTGGTATCATCATCTTTGTCGTCTTTGTTACCCTCGCTCACTTTCTCATAATAGTTCACCTTGCATTCGAGATCAAAGATACGTATCTGGAGGTACTCGATGAACTGCTGATGCGGACCAAGTGCAGGAGGATCGACCCACCTAGCAAAACCACAGTTTTCTGGAGCATCCGAAGAATGCAAAAGAAATTTCATATAAGTTCTAGAAAGCAAGACAAAGATATTAAACAACCGAATATTACCCATGCGCGTGGGCATTTGAAAAAAACGACGACCGCCATCCATCCCTTCGGTGTACATCTGCACTAAGCAATCCTCACCATGCACGCATTGTGGCCACGGTTCTCTACGGTCATCATAATATCTAAGAGGAGTCTCCTTGGTGAATTCACTCTTGTGCTGTGGTGGAAACTCAAACACCGCTTCCGAAAAGGAATCAGGTCCATGAGGATCGTCCCCAATTATAGGTTCTCCCTTTCTTCCCACTTTTTCTTTCCCTCTGCTGTAACCCTTCCCGCTAGACGCTCCTCCAGACATTGGCTCTACAATGAACTTGTGTGCTGCGGATCGGAGTGCACCAACTTGGAGTATTTATAGGTCGACGAAGGTCTGATACCCGGTGTATGGATGTGTAAATGCACCTGAAAAATGCTGGATGACAATACACTGCAAAGGCTACATGACCGCACACTAAAACGGCTACATGACAACACAGTGAAGAGGCTATCTGACCAGACACTGAAAAGGCTAGATTCGATTCTCGAACTGACTACTCGATGCATCTCTGTGCATGCAGAGCATCTTAGTGCAAGCAGAGAATAGACACTGTAGCTCGCACACCAAGCCTTGCCGCAGACTCACGCCACTGCATCGTTGTCGCTCGGTCGATCGCGCATAGGTGCCGCCTTCCCCACTAGACGCCGCGGACCTTCGTTGTAGGACGACAGGCCCGTCGTCCTCGCTAGAAAGCCAGCATTGAAGGTGAGCTGGTGTGCTTGCCGTGTTGTCACATCTTTTTGAAAAGGTGAAAGGGCACTGATATTGGGCTGTCGTCTGTTGTCATGTCTGTCTGGGCAAACGATGACACATGTGGGGAACCCGTGATCGCCATGCTGAGCAGTAGCAACCTGTGATCCCGTACTCGTAGCTAGATGCACTATGCTCCCTATTTTGAGCTATACGAGCGTGCCACGAAGCTTACACATTCCGGTGACTGCACACCCTCTAATGCTGAGACCAAGGATCTTCTGAGCGTCCTGAAGTGTCACTGTCATCTCACCACAAGGTAGGTGGAAACTATGAGTTTCCGGCCTCCACCTACACAAAGAAGCACATGTTTAGTACAATGAGTTTATGCTCGATTTTGTAATTGAGGAAACAATGGAGTAACCGTTTAGTCTTGTATCTGTCAACCAAAGCTGTGATCGCCGCGGGGTTGATTTCAGGCAACCCGCGGTGAACCTGGTACGATACAACGTCCAGGCCAGCCCTCTGCAACAGAGGGGTGTACCTGTCGTCGTACCGCATGTCAAAGAACCTATCATGGGTTCGAGGACGAAGGAGGGGCATTACCTGCACAAATGCAAATTACCCGTTAGTACCGTACAACACAGTGCAAAAGAGAGAGAGAGAGAGCAGCAAAACCAATTACCTCCCCCGCTGCAATGCGTCGTCCTCGATGGTTCTCCTCATAGTAGTGCTCCAGCAGTTGGGGTAGCGCCATCCTACAAAAAATGATTTACATGTTAGACGCATATTTTTTCAATGAAATTATCATGACAAAGCATCAAAGAATAAGAATAATATTGCAATTAATGGTAACAATTAGTATAATAACAACTGTAGAACTTATATACAAGGTTTATTGGCACCTGACTAAGAGTCCAAAAGCATGTTCGTGAATTGTGCCCTAGCCTGCCGCAGCGGCCGCACTGGTTTTGCTCGGGCTCTTCCACGAAGGGCCTCGCTCTTCTCCTCTTTGTCCTCCCGGAAATCTGGTCCATAGCCATACCGTGTCTAGACCTCTTCCTGCTTCCACATTTGTCCCAACAACATGCTCTATCGGCAATGTATACCGGACCCGTGTACTGTGGCCACAGACTCTCGTCGAGGAAAGTCTCGAATCGCGGAGACCAAGTTTGCACAAGTTTATCTATAGTAAACTCTGGGGGTATGCTCCTCATGTAGGAAAAATTGCGATGCCGCACTGCAGCAATGTAATGAGAGCATGGAAAGTGGTACTGCCTCGGTCTCCCACCTGTGCATGAAAAATTTGACAGAAGGACAACATATTTTCTTGGAGGCCGCACCTCTCCGCCGGACGTTGTACCTCCCCGTTCCGTGACCTCATATTTTTCCGTGCTAAGATCGAACAATCTGACCTCATGTGTGCGGGCCCATCTCTTCGCATCGTTTAGATGCTCATTGGGTTTAGATGGCAACAAGTCACCTTTGTTCTGAAGTTTTACAGCGGCTTCGTGTTTGCTGTTGAACATTGCTACCAACTTTGTGAATGTGAACTCTACAATAGCATTTACTGGCATGCCACGTATACCCTTGAGCACACTGTTAAAAGACTCGGCCATGTTGCTAATCTGAAATGAATACCTCCAGCCAACTTCATCGTAAGCTCTTGTCCATTTCTCACGGTGCCTCAGCAGTCTTCTAACCCAACTCCTGCCTTGTTCATTTGTGGCCGTCTTTAATTGCTCAAATTTCTCCCCAAATAATTGCACCTCCAACTGTGGAGCTACTAACTCAAATAGTGCAAAGTTGTCCTTGTCACCATCTTTCTTAAACAAATTCTCGGCAAGGTGACGAGTGCACCAATGGTGGTGCAACGGTGGGTAGCCTGGAATCTGCTCCTCTACAGCACTAAGTATACCATGGTGCCTATCTGAAATGACACAAACCTCTCTGCTAGGGCCTACAACATGTCTCCGAACAAGTCGCAAGAACCATCCCCAGCTGTCTTTGTTCTCCCTCTCCACCAAAGCAAACGCCAGAGGAACCAACGTATTGTTAGCATCACATGCAATGACTATCAATAGTGTGCCCATATACTTGCCGAGGAGAAATGTACCATCAATGGAAAACACCGGCCGACAATGCCTGAAGGCCTCCACGGACTGCGGAAAACACCAGAAAGCACGGAAGAAAATCTGTCTCCCATTCCTCCATTCATCCGGTTTTGGGATGTACTCATAATGCATACCTGGATTAGCTGCTTTCATTGCATTAAACAATGCTAGCAACTTCTCATAAGCCTTCTTCCAATCCCCATATATCATCTTCCAGGCCCGTTGCTTTGCCCGCTATGATCTTCCATACTTTATCTTGTAATGGAATAGTTTCTCTGTTATTTCAATAATTGAGTTAACCTTCATATTGGGCTGTTCCTTCAATATGGAGCACAATCTTGCTGCAATGAGGGTAGATGTCAGTTGTCGGTGCCTCTATTCTAGCTCTTCCTCGGCACAAGTGTGTGGTCCTACGACCTTTGTGATCTTGAACTTTCCTTTGACCTTCTGTTTCCGAGCACAGACCCACCAATTGCAATTTGCTTTGTCGCACACAACTGTGTAACGTCTCTACACATAAGAATACTTCACCCTGAAAGGCCTTTTCCGTTTCATTGAGTACTCCTGCAACCACCTCCGCAGTGTAGGCAAGTCCCTGAAAACAATGCCCTTCTTAACTTCAAGTACTTCATCATCACCATGTTCACGACACTCTAAGAGACCAGCTTCTCTTCCTTCTGCATATGCCTTGTCAAGATTCTAGACATCACTGAATTCTGGGACGTCTGGATCAATATCAGGACAAACTTGTCTGATGAGCTCTCTATCTTCTGCGCTCAATGGGGGTATAGAACGGTCATCATCTGAATCTACAGCTCTTTCATTCTCATAAGGCTCCTCTTCATCATGAATCGACCATTCCACATTATTAGAGCCCCGCACTGTATGGACTGGTGCTATCTCTGGAGTAATACCAATATTATTAGGGACATCTCCTGCATTCCGTCCACAAATAGAAAAAAATATGTTGGTACCAACAAATGGAATTAAGGGTCAAATCGAACTAAAAATGAAAATATTTAACAAAGAGACTTACTTGGATGATCCTGGCTAGTTGGTATCTCCTGAGGAGATATACCAACATCAAGAACAATCCCAGTTTGATTCGGACTGGATTGAACATCAGGAACTCGAACCCCATTCTCATCATCGATCTGAATGTTTGGTAACGACAGATCTGCAGGTGCCGAATTACCCCCTTCTGGCGATAGCACATGAGGCATTGGCTGATCATTACGAGGTGGACACACTGGGGGGCTTGGATCTTTTGAAACCTTCCGCATAACCAAATCAAGACATTGTATCTCATTCTTCATGACAATATTGACATACGTATCCCATCCAACCTTAGATGCAATTTGGACTTGCCGGCTAAAAACTCGTCCTGATTTATCATAATGCAATACCCCTACAATTGAGATATCATCATCTGTTGAATTTCATTCTAGCTCCTCACGAGCCCTAGCAACCAGCTCACTAAACAGTGGTCGAGTATCAAACATCAAAGAAACACTGTCCATTCCAACAAATGTGACATTCGAAAACTGATCTGTCTCCACAATTCCTCCATGATAAACGATCACTACATTGTCCATCTAGTTGGTGTGCACGACACGAAATTTGTAATTAGATTGACACATTTCTTAACTAAATAAACTTGACACTAAATTAAATTGCTAGCTATAATACTTCCACCAATGATGGAATTGTCTGCCTAAACTACTAAAAATAATGGAATTGTCTCCCTAGACGTATGTAAATAAATTGTCTAGGAAACTTGATACCTAACTATATTAATTTCCTAACAAAAATAAATATCCTCCATTCCTACCTTAATTTTCTGAATAAAATTGATAACTAAACTACATAAGTACATATCTAAGTATATTTCTACAAAAAGTTTCTAACTAAATATCAACTAAACTAATTGCAGCAAATAACTATAGCAACTAAACTAATTACATTAAATTTCAGTTGAACTATTTTGAAAAAAAATGGGAGCGTAGAAGTACCTCGGAGGAGGCCGCAGCCGCCGGCAGCTCGCCTCCCCCTCCCCAGCGTCGGCTCCTAGAGGAGCCTAAATTGCTGCCGCCCTGCCGCTCGCCGCGCGGGCTGCGCGGCCGAGTCGGGATCCTGGCGCCGCCTGTACCAGGGAGGGGAGGCGAGGCAAACTAGGGGGCGACAGAGACGAGGACGAGGCGAGGGCGCCGGAGGATAGACCGGGCAGGCGTTGTCGGCATCGGCGGTGGTGGCGGCACAGCGACGAGGAGGGTGGGCGGCGTTGTAAAAGAATGGCCGGGTAGTAAATGTAAAAGGAAAATTCAATCTCTTCTTTAAACGATAAAAAAGGGGTCGGCGCCGCAGATCCTGGCGTCGAGCTCGGCGCCGAGATCCATGGCATCGAGCTCGATGCCAGGATCTACGGCGCCGAGATCCTTGCCACGTTGGACGACACCTCATCCGGGTTGTTGTGTGTGCGTGGCACCTCAGCGCCGCCCCCTGGATCCATTTTTACAAAAAGTTGCAAAAAGGGTCTATATGTGAATTTTTTTTAAAAAAGGGCTAAATTGCAAAAAATGCAGAGGCTAGGATGGGACTGGGTACTGGGTAGCAGCCTAGCAGGTCATTGCTTGTACGGGACGGCGAGCGCAACCAAGCTGGGAGCTGGCCCTCCTCCTGCCCCATTGCCCGCAGGCGCCGCTGCCCGGCAAGGACTGGACGCTGCCTCCACCGTCCGCAGCCCCGCTTCGCGATGCGGAGTGGCGTGCACGTGTCACGCAGTAGAGCACGGCCACGGGGAGGCACGCGCAAAGCACGCAGCATGCCGCCGCTGCGCCGCTCCTGGTGGGGTCCGCGAGCGGCGCCGCCGGGGTCGCGCCTGGCCCAGGTCCGCGTGCGCCGCCTCCCGGTCGCTTGTTCGCAGCCTCGGCGGGTGCCTTCTTCCTGCGCGGCGGCGGCGGCGTGGCGTCCATGCTGCCCCCTCCTCCGCCGCTGCCTCGCTTGCTCGCTTCTCCCGTCTCATTCCTGACTCCCCGTGGCTTTGCTTTGGCTTTCGGCACGGACGATTGAGCCGACAGCCCTCAAGAGAAGAAAAAAAAAGCGATCTTGATTCCTCCCGGTCTTGTCACCTGCGCCACATCTTGATTCGCAGGAACCGAGAGCACCTCCGACTTCCCGACAGCAAGTTCCAGTTCCAATGCAGGTGCTGGAGGTGGGAGACGAAGCTGTCAAGTGGGGCCCACCTGGCAGTGGGAGGAAGCTATAGGACCCGGCTGACAAAGAGGGAGAGAGATGAGCAGGCAAGGGTAGGGAGGTCATTTCATATGCCCTTGCCGACTGGGAGCCACAGTGGCATGCATGCGTGGCGTGCCAGCTAGGCAAAAATGGCAAAATGAAGAGTAAAACTTCTTTCAGGTGGCAAATATGTAGGAGTTTTAAGCGTAGTTTTCGGACGAGTGACAACTGTTATAATGGCAAATATGTAAAAAAAACCCTTGCTCCAGCCGCTTCCTCAACCATTTACAACTTCCCAAACTACCCCCATCCCCCAGGAGCTCCAGATCGAAGCCATCACATTGCAGGCAGGAAGCCATGGACCGGGGCTCGAGCTCCTCCCGTGGCAGAGGCTGGCAAGGACGGGGACGCCACGGTGGCGGCCGTGACGGCGGAGGCTGGGAAGGGCGTGGACGCGGACGCCATGGCGGCGGCGGCGGCGGCGGCGGCAGAGGCCGCCCCTCCCCACCAGCTCCTTCCTCCACCGCCTACCGTGCGGCGGTCAACCCCACTCCGGCACCTGCCAGTACGGTGGACGACGCAGCGCCGATTGTGGGCACCTGCCCCGACATGTGCCCAGGTAAACCCCCTCCTTGCTCACGTCAGTGCAACCTGCCTGTTCGGCGAAGGCACTAGCGCCTGCCGGGTTGATGTTTCCATGGCGCCCCAATGCGCACCACCTATTCGACGAAATTACGCGAGGAGTACGGTCCGGTTTGATCGATTGTGCGGTGATCGATCTTATGGATTCCGTGGTCTTTTGTTGCAGCGAGGGAACGAGCGCAGAGGGAGCGGCTGAGGGACCTGGCCGTGCTTGAGCGGGTGGGCGGTGACCCCGCACGGACGTCTCCTTCCCTCGCCGTCAAGAAGGTGAGATGCCCCTTTCGCGATTGGCCCTGTGTTTGTTCGTGCCGATGTGTGAGGTTTCTACTTCCTTGCTGGTCCTTTTGCCTGAATGTGCTTGACTACTTGTAGTCTTTTCCCAGTTCAATTGGCCTGACCAGCTTCATCCTTCCATGCGGTAGTTAGGTTATCGCCTGCACTTTGTGGATTTATGTCGCTGGATGCATATGTTCATGCAACTGTCCATGTACTTTTGTTTACAGGGAGATCCGCCATGGGTGCTGGAACTGGCGAACTCTTTATGTTAGTTGCGATTTGCGAACTATTGTTGCATATGCCACTGATGTTGGCACCTGCCTTCATGTGCGTTCCTTATGTCGAATCATCTCCAGGACAAAATGAAGCTGTATTGTTATGATCAACAAGGACGTATTGCAGACGTTAGCCCTACATTTTAGTTAGACAAGCATTTCCTTTTGCTTGGGATTCCCTCTTTTTCTAGAAAGTTATCGGATAAGAGACAATCCTGGGTTCCAGAATTGCTCGAATGGAAAGTTGGCCAGGAATAGGCTTAATAACTTGTAAAAGAATTCCGCTTAATTTGTCATCACATTGGCAGAGAAACAAAATCATAGAACCCCCTGTCCTATATCCTTGTGGTCTTAAACTCTTTACTAACTGCTGAAAATTATATATGATAAGTAGCAATGTGGACATTGCAATAGTTAGTTTTACCTCCGTTTATGCTTTTATGTTTGTCTGAATGATCGCATGAACATTGTAAATATCATAAAAGAATGAAATAACCTCTAAGTATTTCATGAATTCCATATTTCTTTTCTAACCCCTGGTTTCATGCTAGTTCTGCAGAACTATATCTTCCACAAATGTAATGGCTTCAGATATACGTCCTCTGCCGGTTTTGCGAGAAACAATGGATTATCTTTTGCATTTATTGGATTCTTCAGAGCATCCATTCGAGACAATCCATGATTTCATCTTTGATAGGACAAGGTCTATAAGACAAGACCTCAGTATGCAGAATGTAGTGAATCATCAAGCAATTCAAATATATGAGGATGTGGTATATTCCCATCTTGTGAACTCCCTTTATCGCATCAACCATGTTTTATAATTCCAGATTGTCTTTGTTGTTTTTGAAGATTCACTTTTATAACATTGAACTTTCAATAGAGTCTAGTCTGATGACCCTTAAAGACAAGTTTTGGGAGGTCAGATAACAGTTCCTCTTGATTAAAAAACCATATTTCATTCAGTTTAAGTTCAATTTTCTGTACTCACAAAACAATCTTAATTTTCCTTTTATTTCCTTGAAGAAACGTTGCAGTATTTTTTTCGTACCAATTTATCACTCTATGCACATGATATCTGGCAGGATAACTAGATATGCTCAAATGGTTGTTTAGTTATCTTTTGTTCCCAATTCGGGATGGAAATTATGTTTTTTTTTTCTCTGAACTATTGTTTAATGGGTGGTAATTTCTGTCAGGCCTTTTATACATCAGTTTTTACCCACCAGGTGGTCTTTTTTTTTAATTATTTGGCACTGTTAATTTTTGTTGTGTTGCTGGCATACCTTTTCTTTCCAGCTGGAGGAATACCATTGCGTCCAGTGTAACTTATATTAAAGTATTCCTCTTTAAAGCTTTATCTAATACCTGCCTACTTCCCAGGTAACATTTCATATTAGGTCCCATCAAAGACTTGCTAGGTCTTGTCAGGATTCAGATGCATCTTCATTGTGTTTCCTAAACATGGAGCAACTAACAAAATGCCTGCTTTCTCTGTTTGATATGTATCACGCAATCCATGAGAGTGATTTCCACAGCAAAAGAGAGGCCAAATATTATTCCTTCTATGTGCTTCTACATTTGGGCTGCAAGATACCCAAAATGGTAAATTCCTTCCCCATTCTTATTGCTTCCATGTTCAAATTTATTCTATTTACCTGTTCATGTTATTTATGGTTTACCTTACTCCATCTAGTAAATACTTCATAGCCTGACTTTCTGCTTATCTTCAGGTAGATTCACTCTCTTTGTGGTATAGCCAATTAGCTCCTCAAGTTAGACAGTCAAAGGAAATGATACTGGCGAGAAATTTATTAAGGTAACTTCTATATGTATTGCTTGCCAATGTGAACCTTCTTTTTTGTTCATGCTCCTATTTCCATTCTTAGCATTGAGCCCAAAGCCTATGGCATCATTTTGATTCTGTCTATGTATCCAGTTGTATGATCTAGTCACAAGTACATATTGTTGATTCCTAGCTGACTGCCTGACTAATTTCATGCTGAGCCATGTTTTTTGAATCTTAGATAATTGTATATATTTATTGTAGATGCTACCACCTAGGAAACTTCAAGCGCTTCTTTTGCATGATAGCAGCTGAAGCAACTGATCTTCAGTTACGCCTTGTAGAGCCATTTCTAAATGAGGTGAGTCCAGATGAGATGGCCAGGTTGCCATTTTCAGCTGGCATAAACTTCTCTTCCACATTGGTTTCTTAGCCCTTTCTTTAACAAGCCTATTTTTTTCTCAATGAAATGTCTTTTAAGCCTACATAATACTGAACATATGATTTATTTCGTGGCAAAAGGATTTCAAGTTGTTTTGATTGTCAATTATACATTTAATTGTGTTTTGATCCTTTCATCATATTAAAAATAAAATCATCTGGAGTTTCTGATGCTGGTGTCATTTTCTTTCCTTTCAATTGTTCTATATCAAAACTAGTACTGCATTTTAGGGAGGAAAATAAACAATCTGATATTGTTTGCCTTGCGCACAAGCTTGTACTGTTGTTTGGGTGTCAACTTCAATCTCTCCACTTTTGCTGCTGAAGGTCCGAGCTAGAGCCTTAATGTACTTTAACCATAGCGGCTACAAACTCCAACACCACCCTTTGGAACATTTGTCAGAAATCCTGATGATCGAGGTAATCTTTCTGTAAGCTAGAACCTATAAATTGCACTGCTGTTGGGATATCTGATGCTTATTGGCAATCGTTTAGGAGTCGGAACTGGAAACTCTTTGCAGAATATGTGGGCTTGAAATCAGGACAAGCGAAGGTATGAAAGCTTTTGTGCCTAAACAGACAAGCTTCAGCCTACCGACATCCATGCCCCGAAGTAACGGCATTTACATCTCAAGGGAGGTTGGAAGATGAAAAGAACATTGTAATTCAGGTTTAATGGATTGTAGAGTGTATCAAGAAAGAACTTGTCTAATGTTACATGTAAAACATTTCTCCACGACCCACACGATTTTTTTTAAAGGAACGACCCACAGGAATGCTTGCTACTGTAACAAGAAAAAGTGTCAATTATGTTGTGACAACCAAAAATGAAGCTGTCCAATCTTCGTACTACTTGGTATGAATTTTTCCCCCCTCGAAACATGTACATCTTCCGGTTTTGAATTGCAATCAATCTTATAAAAAACAAGTGGATGATATCAATCTTGAGTTGCCCTCACCAGGCACATGCAGTCACTACGATAAGAAATGCTTGTCGCATTCAGATTCAGAATACAGGGGGCAGCTGAAACCGCCATGAAACTGAAATAAATTCTTGCTCTCTCTAATTGAAGAGGCAACGCTAATGGTGCCTAATCATACCATTGCTATAACTAACGTGTCTGATAATTCAATGCAAAGCTAAAAGCTGAAACATGCCCTCTTTCTAGAGCCTCGATCGATCTGCAGGCAGTAAGCAAAGACCACGCCCATGATGGTTCAGAGTCAGTCGTCGACGTAGACGACGGCGCAGTCGTCGGCGGTCGGGGTTGTGCGCGCAGAAGGGCTCGAGCGGGTCGCCGGGGGCCTCGGCGATGCGGCGGCGGAGGTCGGCCCTGGCCTGGCTCACCTCCTCCACCTCGTTCCACGCCACGCGGCACCCGGCCTCCGCCTCGCGCCCCGCGCACGCCTCCATCGCCTCCGCCACCTTCCGCTCCACCAGCTCCGCCAGCTCAGCCAGCGCCGCCTCCCTCCTCACCGTCCCCTTGTACCGGCGCTTCGCCGCCGCCGCCGCCGCCACCAGCCGCCTCGGCCGCCTCGGCTGCTGGCGCGCGCCGACGCCGGCGGGGAGAGCCGAGGCGGCGGAGAAGCGGGAGGCGACGGACGATGACGCCATTGAAGAGACTAGATCGGGCTGTGCTGAATTGTGTTGCGTTGGGACTTGGGAGGGCTGACTAATCGAGGACACGCATAGCTAGAAAATTCGGCAAGTTCAGCCGTCGTAGTCTACAAAGAGCCCTTGGCTTCGCTTACTCATGCTTATCCTCTCCAAATTTACCTTTCTTACAAATGGAAATTCAAACGGAAATCATTTGTTTCATAATAATTTAAATTTCTTTCTGGGGTGGCAGAATCAGGATCAGCAACCCCAAGCACAAAATTGCAGGGAAGCATGTTGCAACATGCATCACTGCTAAAAGACCAGAAAGCAGACAAGCTTCTGCAGACAACATGAGATGGATGGATGCGGAGATCCTCCAACGAATGCATCGGCAGGAGGAAGACTCAGAGATTACGATCCTTGCAACCGTCTGATTTTCACGCACTCAATCGCTAAATGTCGTATTTCTGGGTCACTGCCTTTTAGATGCAGATCAACCCAATCTGAACCTACAAATCAGATTGGCACACATGACGGCTATGCCATTACCTGCAACGTCACTACGTTAGCATCATTTACAACAAAAAATTGATGGCATGCTTCTTTGGTGACACCGTGACAGTTGGCATCATAGATACAATGATACAAGGCGAGAAGGCATCATCATTGGCTTGATGTGCCACTGTCCATGGCGTCTAGATTCAACTCTTCATCTGAGTCAATCACCTCTTCAAAATCATAAAACGGATGCGCCTGCGCATAAAAAATAAGTATTCCCGAATGATTATTTACATACTAAAACCATAATCCATAGCCTCACGGTTACATCACATAATCAAGTACTCCATCCCTTCCAAATTATTAGTCATTTTGGCTTTTCTAGATATACATAATATATTTTGCTATGCATCTAGACATAATATATATCTAGGTGCGTAGCAAAATCTATAAACCTAGAAAAGCCAAAACGACTAATAATTTGGGACGGAGGGGGTATTATTCAGGCTTCAGGACATAGAATTTGTTAAGCCTAAGAGCACACTATGTTACATACCGGAGGTCGAGGCTTGACAGCTTCAAAGCTATGGAAAACAGGGCTAGCAAAATCTGGTGGATGAAGGACAATATATGCTCCGCAGTTGTTGTATCGCTCCTCTGAAGCCTATACCAGGTCCGGAAAGAAGTATTATTAGAAAACCATGTGGCAAAGATACATAAAACAAAATTAGAACTTCTACATTAGCCACAAAGTTTTCTTAATTCACCAAAGATAAATTGGCAATTGGACAGCAAATATTTGTGCATGAACATCAGATAAGTAGATAGAAGTATTAACCTGAAATTGCGGGTAGTCAGGAGCACTGAAGAGAGTGATAAGTTTCCCGCATTCTACATCATGGTCGATTGTATATCCTTTATCAATTCTTAATAGATCATGCCGCTTGTCTCTAGCATCTGGACCTTCATGTGACCTGATGATTAACTTTGTTGAAAGAAAAGATGAAGTAAGCATGTGGACTTAAAACTGATACAGTTCTAGCAAACTTTCAAATGTTATCAAGATACATGCTCAATTTGCCGCAAGATATTATTTTCGAACCAAATGCCAACTGAACAGGTTCAAATATGCCCATAAATACTTAGCAAGCCAAATCACATAAGTATGTCATATTTACGGTATCTACATGCTAGGTTACAGACTAGTGGGATGTTACTGCATGCTTGTAGCTCAAAGCACGCAATGAGTTCTACAAGACTCAACCAATCAGCCACGCTGCTAAATCAATTGCACATTCCCAAAATAAGCAAGAATTTCTTACAGACAGAAATTCAAGGAGAATCAAAAGAAAGAATCAAGCCAGACAGTATACAGTCCTAATAATCATCGTTTGTCATGCTCTTAACCAAAAATAAGGTAAGCATTCTTACAACTGACACTTAAGAGATAATTGTGAATGTTAAAATGCATTACAATTATCATTTTCAATTTACAGATAACAGTAGGCTAGCTACAGACCAATGACAGTACTCGCTACAATATCCAAAATATTCTTTTTTTATGGTAACTTATTTTCATTAAACAAAGTGGGTACATCGTGGTTTAAGAAATTACCAGGGCAAGCAAACAATAAGCTATGTCATTTGGATTGACTTGGGATAGATTGAACAGCACACAGCAGGAAGAACCAGCTAGTCACTCTCCCTATAGGAGCTCTGACAGCTTATTTTAGGATCTTCTTGCTTGTCTCAAAGTAATCGTACAGCTGTGCTTTTATAGCCAACTAATTGTCCTAACAAAGTAATAACAATCCTGATTTGCCTAACAACTCAGTAAAGAAATAGGCTAACAGATTAACCAACTAATCCTCATCTCCTCTAGATGACATGCTGCTGTCATACTGATGGGTCCAGACCAAGGCTCCCATCCATAACACTGAGATATATCAATTAGCAGGAAAAACATAAATGAACTCCAAGTAGCAGTAGAAAAGCATGTTACTACTCATAGATTTGTAATCCAAACAAACCAAAAACTTTGCAAGAATTTAAAAATGCACGCAGCAATACAAAATGCAAGCACTTAAGTAGCAAAACTGGCACCCTAACACTTCATTGTCATTAGTTAGTAATAAATAAATCTATTAACCAACAACTTTCAAATGTAACAGGAACAACAATAAATGAAACACAACGAACCTTCAAATTATTTGTACGCAGAAACTGCTGAGTGATATCTGGACCCCAAAGCAAGCCGATGCCTCTTTCTTGATTCGGTGAAAGACCCATCTGCAAGGAAGGGTCGGACCAAAGCACATCTCCGGGGATCAAATTTTGACCCTCCCAAGGAGGGTCAAGAACAGTTCTCCTTGCCTTCAATAACTCATCCAGGGATCCAAGCCTAATGGACATTGTATCAACAGTAAAATCTGCCTTGTTTTTGCGACCTTTCTTTGCCTTTTTTGATCTCTTTGATGGTAACACAATCGTCCCACGGAAGATCCCACCATGGGCGGTGTACACACATCCTGCTATTATTGTTGCTAGAGGAAGGTCCTCAAAACATCTTAAGAACTTCCGATAAACCTGAGGGCCTTGATCTTTATATTTAGTCATTACCTCCTTTTCGAAACCATAAACCGAAGTGCAATACTTGGATTCATGATTCCCTCTGAGAAGAAAAACGCAATTCGGAAGTAACACCTGAAAGAAATGAGACATATTAATGACCATCCACTTACGTTTCACACCATTTGATAGTTGAACAGAATTGAGTATAAATTACTTTTGAAATGCCACAGGAGTGTGCAACATAACTGTCAACTACTCAAAGATCCAAATATATTTGAGAATGCTGATACAGTGAGGAGATGTGAACAGGTACCAATAATAATTATTGTGAATTGTGCCTCAGAATTCTATGCTGATTCCTGATTCATTGCATACAAAGTAAAATGAGCAAGCTCATAATTGCCAAGCCCAATCCAAACATAAGCCGACATTATTACAGTCATGACTGACATTATAAGAACTCAGCCTGCTAGCACTGCCTATAGAAAAATCTAAATGCCTTTCTAAATATGCCCATCAACTTAGCAGAATCCACAAACAAACAAAAAGGAACCACCAGTGCTGTGATAGAACACCTAAAATGAGTTGAATAGAACATAGCTTAACGGTCGAATAAATACAACTTTTTTTTCTCGAACAAGCAGGAGAGCTGCGTATCTTTGTATTAAGAGGAAAAGAGTTTAGTCCAAATTACAATCCAGCAGCTCTCCTTGGACCAGGGGGAGGGCTGTAGAAACAATTACAAATAGTGTAGCATAGGCTACATTCACTTATGGCGAGCATGCTAGTGCGTGTGAACTGTCAATCTCCAAATATTTCACAACATTAATGTTGGATGCTGAGGAAATGTGAACAAGTACTATCAATGATAAATAGTGTGAATCATGCCTCATAATTCTAAGCTGATTTCAATTAAGTTACGTCAGGGTAATAAAAAGACTAAATGAGCAAACTCGGAATTGTAAGCTAAGCGTGTTTGCCGCACCTATCGAAAATCTAAAGTCGACCCCCAATTCCGTAGATCCAACAGAAGAAAACGAAATCGAAACCCCCCATATGCTGGGGGGATATCAAGCTTAGAAACGAGTCGAATCTGCGGAATTGAACCTTCCAAGCGAGGAGCAGGAGGAGGGTCTCGAGCCCCCAGGCGCCGCGGTCGACGTAGTCCCCGTTGAAGACGAAGACCCGCTCCTCCGAGGGGAACCCCGCGTCGCGGAGCAGGAAGATGACGTCGTGGAGCTGGCCGTGGACGTCCCCGACGACGACGACGGACTGCCCGGGCCGCGGGTCCACGCGCACGAGGTTGGGCTCGCGGTGCAGGATGGCGGCCGCGGCCAGGACCAGCCGCTGGACGAGCGCCGGCGGGAGCACCGCCGGGAGGCGGTCCGCGGGGAGGTGGCGCGAGCACCAGTCCAGCGTGGACGCCAGCCCCGCCACCCAGTCCCGCGTCAGCGCGCCGCCCTCGGGCCACTCGACCACCGGCGGCGCTTGCGGCGCCGCCATGGACGGGGACGGGGACGGATCCATCGCCACGGCGTCGGCGGCGCCGGCGCCCGGCTGCTCCATGGCGTGGGCCAGGGCGGACGCGATGGGTGGGTCTCCCGTGATTGCCTTTTTTTTTTGAAGAAAAAAACTGCCTTTGGATTGGTTGGTTTCTCTACTTCTTTTGCTGGCAGAATCGCAGCAGGAGTCGGGTGAGGCCTCGGGCGCTCGGCCCAGCTGGCTGGCTGCGGCGGCTGCTGCTGCTTTCCTTTTCCTTTTCCCTGCGCGTCCTCAACCCGTGACGCCGTTTCAGATGGCGTTGGCCGCCGCGGAGCCGCGGGTTTGCAGCGCCGTGGAGGTGGAGGTGGAGCTGACGCGGCAGCGAAAGCGAGCCGAGCGGACGGCAGGAAAAGAGGATGGAGGTTTCGTATTCGCGTGGCGGGGCCGAGGGCGCACGCGGCCTGTTCGACGAAATGTGCCGCCTGTGACGGCCCGTGGGTGCGTGCGGTCTTGAGCTTGGGTGCTCGTGGTCACCACCGGCATCTACCAGCTCGCCGCGTCTCGACCCGGGCGTTCTCCTGATCTGATCAGCCGTCTCGTCTCTGAGCGGTGCTCATCCTCAATGACTCGAGCCTTGTCGCGGACTCGCTGTTGGCCACCGCCTCCTGGCAACCAGCTTTGGCAAGGACCGTGCCGTGCCAGAAGCGGACATTCCTGGGCAAGGCTTTCCCCTTTCAGTTCATATAGTTGGAGTCACGCCGAAAGTCCGAAACTATCTCTGGTTTGCATAGAATCCATATAGGAGGAAAGGAAAGAAGATCAATGCTTGTGTGCAGATGACACAACAGCACATCTGCATGGCTCCAGGTATTCCCTTTATTTTCTTTTGTTAACCAACAACACAGCATATCCTATCTACGTAGTTTCCTATACCCATGTTACATTTGTTCACACTTCTTCTTCGGCTTGTACCTTCTGCTTTCACCACAAATTCCTTCACCAAATATGCTAGCAACTGCTCCAATATTACAAATTTTCTTAACCCACGTTTCATATCACCAGTCATTACTTAGACTGCAAGTGGAGCTTCCCAAATCCCAAGCACCATATCTTAACCAGGACCCACCAAATGGAGTGGAGTGCAGATACAAGTAGCTAAGCATTTGCAACACAGTCACTACTTCTTAAGGACTATACACTGACTGCATAGCGCGTAGTATTTGTTTAAGGTCACTGGTGTGATGCTAAGGTTTGTGCTTGCAGCTTGCCTGGAATGTTACTTTAGCCGCCCACGTATATTTTTATTTTCCCCGAGACTAACCGACCCTTACCCTCCCACCCAAGTCCTAACTACTACCACTACTGGTTGCTGCCCTTCCTCTGCAACTAAAGTAACCATAGTTGATAACACTGGCTATCCCAAATCTCCAATCCACACACACTGCTCGTGGTGTTTGGAGATGTCATGGGCGAAAGCAGCACGTTTCACCTAAGCTACAGGTATTCATACTTCTAACCAAATCCTCTTCATTTCCCCCCCAACTGCACTCTCTTCTGCATCTTTTCACTGGTAATTCCTTGGTCGAATAATATGGACTTCATGTTGTTTCACCAGTTCTCAGGTTCATCCCAAGTCATCATAGGCAAATCATAACAGCTACAAGGGTGCTGTGATCCTCCTCCACTTGATGCCGTGGTATGTTCATCCTACCGTCATTAAGTTATATTCACCTGCTT
The DNA here is from genome assembly GCF_016808335.1 of Panicum virgatum. Taxonomy (NCBI): domain Eukaryota; kingdom Viridiplantae; phylum Streptophyta; class Magnoliopsida; order Poales; family Poaceae; genus Panicum; species Panicum virgatum. Next base: position 43,889,736 of record NC_053141.1, on the reverse strand, counting down.
TTACCTTTCCTTATCTGTTTTATGCACCTTTTTATTTTGTTTCAAGAACACGCTGGTTTCTCTTCTGATCAAGCATAGTACATGCCAATCCCATCGATCTCTCTTTTTGGTCCCTTCTTATGCTGCTAGAGATGTCCAAGTAGGGTGGCAACGGATCATGACCCTAGTGATCTCTTCACAATCCAATTTATCCCTTGTATATTTTTAGCTCAAAATTGTATAAGATTAGAGCCCGGCCCTTAAATTATCTAGGCTAAACTTTGAGCCCTTTACCACCCCTGTCCAAGAAGGCTGCCTTATAGGGTCTGTCTGCATATTAAGCACTCTAGAGATTCATCAGCGGCTAAAGGGCTACAGGTACTGCACTTGCCGTCGGAGGTTAAATCTCAATACCATCAGCCACTGTTTAATTTTGTGAACTTCCGTCCACTCTCCTGATTATTGTTCGCGCTTTACTAGTCACACTGGTAGCAGCGTAACAAGATAATCAGACATGAAAGCCCTAAGACTTGATTAATATAGTTGCGACTTGTAAAACCACCCTATTCTGGAAGACTTCACCTTGCAAACCCTTTTGTTTTCAATATTATATAACTGCCACTAATTTCAGAAGTTGATTTGTATCTGCCACTAATTCAAAAATTCGATTTGTAGGGAGAAAAACATGGTTGCTATGGAAGCTGCTGTGGTAACAGGAATATTGAAGGTTGTGGGCAACAAGTTAGCTCCACTGGTTATCAAAGAGTACAGGTGTGTAGTGAGTGTCAAAAAGGATCTCCAGGAGCTTCAAGATCTTGCTACGCAGATCAACTCTTGGCTGGAAGCACAAGGAGGCAGAGCAGAAGGAAATTGGCTCAAAAAGTTGAAAGATGTAGCCTATGATGTTGACGATGTTGTGGATGAGTTCCAGCTAGAGGCTGAAAAAAAGGATGTCAATTCTGATGGTGGAACAGTATCCACATACCGCACAAAGCCAAAATCATTTTTGCTTCAGTGCACGGCGGCCTGGAAAATCAAGGACATCAAGAAGCGGTTTGCTGAAATTGTGAAGCAAAGAGCTGACATCAATGCAATAAAAAATAACATACCAGACGCTCATCCTGCACGACATATAACTGTGGAGTTGCTACCATTACCCAATGTGGATGCGTCATCAGTAATCGGAAGAGATAGAGAGAAGCACCAAATAATATTCAAACTGGTAGAGAGCAAACACCAACAGAAAATCAAGATAGTTTCCATCATTGGACTTGGCGGCTCTGGGAAAACTACCTTGGCTAAACTTGTTTTCAATGATGGGAATATAATTGCAAAGGATTTTGAAGTTAGACTGTGGGTTCATGTGTCGCAAGAATTTGCCATTCAAAAGCTTGTCGAGAAGTTGTTTGAAGCATTTGCTGAAAATAAATCTGACCACCATCCCTTGCCTCATATGAGCAAAAAAATATCAGAAAAATTGTCTGAAAAGAGGTTTCTACTTGTTTTAGATGACGTCTGGACAGAGGACCCAATTCAATGGGAAGAATTCATGGCATTTCTAAATGGGATTGCACCTGGTCCTGGAAGTACGATTTTGCTCACTACTCGAAGTAGAGAAGTTGCGGTAACAGTGGGATCCAGTGACCACTTTGACTTGCCATTGTTGTCTCCGAACGACAGCTGGCAACTGTTCCAACAAAGCATAATAATGCCTGCTACACGTTGGACTCTTCAATTTGAAGAGGTTGGGAATCAGATTGTGAAAAAATGTGGTGGGTTACCACTGGCAATTAAAGTTCTTGCATGTGCCCTCACTGGCAAGGAACGAATAGAAGAATGGAAGGCCATGAGAGACAATAGTTTATTAGATGCAGTGGGTGAAGAAAATAGACTATTTGCATGCTTGAAGTTGAGCTATTTCCATTTGCCATCCCATCTAAAGCCATGCTTCACAATATGCTCACTTTTTCCCAAAGGCTACATGATTGATAAAGAACAGTTGATTGACCAATGGATTGCCCATGATATGGTTGGAGTGGAGGTTGGTGTTGATTACTTCGAGTATACTGCCCACAAGTACTTTAATTCTCTCGTTCAGAGGTCCTTTCTACAGGATGTAGATGAAAATTCTTATGGAAGAGTGAAATGCAGGATGCGTGATTTGGTTCATGATCTTGCTCAGTCCATCTTGGGTGAAAAAATATCACTTGTCGTGCCAAAGGAGGCATCCAGTTCCACCAGGAGCTACAGATATTTTTCTTTAGCTAAACAGAAAATCCATTTACTACCCAAAAATCTCTTCCAGAAAGCACGTGCTCTATATGCTGATAAGTGTGAAGTTGATTGTAAAATATTCAGCAAGGCACTAAAGAATGCAAGACACTTGCGCAGTGTCACCATGGATTGCGTCGATAAAGAACTAGTACAAGCCGTCATATTGCAGGTAAAAAATCTGAAATATCTTGAGATTTCAAGACAGTATGGTGAAGCACTTCCAGAAGCTATTTCAGATATCTGGAGCTTGCAAACTCTGCATCTAACATCTAGTGATCTTCTCGAATTGCCTAAATCCATAGGTAAGCTGCAGAAGCTAAGAACACTGAACCTGTCACATTGTGAAAAGCTAAAGTGCTTACCAGATTCTATTGTTAATTGCCAAATGATTTCAAGCATTGATCTTTGCAACTGCAAGCAGCTTACGGTACTGCCAAGCTCTATTGGCAGAAACAAAATGCTAAGAGTTTTGAGACTAGGCAACACCAAAATGGAGAGGTTACCATCAAGTGTCACAGCATTGAGAAATTTGGAGTGTTTGGACCTTCACGATTGTCGGTATCTGGTAGAGTTTCCTAAAGACATGGGCAACTTGGACAAGCTTCATGTTTTGAACCTCACAAAATGTAAAAAATTGGGAGGCATACCGGTTGGAATCAGACAGCTTAGTGGGCTACAAAAATTGGGCTTGTTTGCTTTGGGGAAGGATGAAAAGTTTGCAGGAATCTCAGAACTTGGAAACTTACCTAGGATTGGTGGGAAACTAAGTATAAGAGGTATTTATCATGGGCTGTACCCAGTGGATGCATACAATGCACACTTGAAACTAATGACAAACTTACAGGGATTGGACCTACGGTGGAGAATGGAGGACGAGGTCGAGGTGAACACTGAATTGGAGCAGGCTGTCCTTGATTGTTTGGAACCACCGCAAGGGATTAAAGAGCTAATGATCAGTGGGTATTCAGGTAGGCAATATGCATGGTGGATGCAAAATCGAGTTGATGGCGGAGTAAGTGGGCTTCCTTTCTTCCCATTTTTGAGGGTGATGGCGCTATTTAAGTTGCCGAACTTGAAGCATCTAAATGGGCTTGCGGAGCTGCCTTGTTTGGAGGAGCTTAGACTGAGTCCAACAGCGCGAGGCAAACGCAATTTTGCCTCACGCTCGCCACTATGCCTCGACGAGCGGAGCTCAAACAGCAGAGGCAGCGGGCGAGGCAAACTTCCTTCCGAGGAGAGAGGAGATGTAAAAATACATCCCCTCTCTCCTCGAATGCATTTCGCGAGCGACGGCGGCGACACAGAGGGTGCGCGGGGGCGGCGGCGCAGGGCGAGCGCGGCACGGTGAAGGAACGCCGGTGGGAGACAAGCGTGGCGGAGGAGCGCCGGCGCCGGAGCTCGAGCCCAATCCATGGCCGCCGGCGCGGGCCTGGTCTGCCGCGGGAGAAGGGGACGGAGAGGAGGGCCGGGGAGCAGAGGCCGGCCGCGAGGAGGTCCCGCCGGCTGGGGAGCAGAGGCGGGCCGGAGCTCGCCCTGGTGGCGTGTGTCCTCTGCGTGGCGCGGCGGAGCAAATCTCGGTCTCCCTAGACTCCCCCGACGGTGGCCTCGATGCGGCCCGAGTGGCGAGACGCGGCTCCAACGGCGGCCTTGAGCTCCCTCCGCGGCCGTGGCGACCTCGACGGCGCCCCCTCCTCCGACGGCCTCGAGCGGAGTGGAGCGGATGCGCGCGGCCGGTGCGGCAGCCGGCGCGGCGGGCCTCGGCGGAGCCGGATGCGCGCGGCGGCGTCGGGACCCAGCGGCCTCGACGATGACCTGACCGGCCGCGAGGAGGTCCCCTGCTTCACCTCCGGCGAGCGCGGCCCCCTCTGAGCTCGAGGGCGGCCCTCCTCTCCTGATGCTACGGCGAGCGGCGGGCGTGCCGGCCGGAGCGTTGCGCAGCGAGACAAGCAGCATCCGACCTTCCCCCTCCCCTGTGCACGCGGCCGCCCTCCTTCCCCCTCCCCTGCCTGCTGGCGACGCGGAGCGGCCGAGGCGGCGGTGGCCGGTGACTGCGCGGCGCGGCGCGGCGGAGGTGGCCCGGATCCGCCAAGCTCGACGAGCTCGTCCACGCGGAGCGGCGCGCGCGGCGTGCGGCGGGACGGAGGGGCGCTGGCGAGCTTCGATGGCGGCGGCGAGCAGGCGAGGGCGGCGTCCCCTTCTCGGCCTCCCCTGCTCCCCTGCTCGGGAGCGGCGCGCCGCGGCCCCGCTCGGTCGCGCGCTGTGCCGCGGGTTCCGCCCGGCCGCGCGCCCCGCGGCAGCTCCTCCTCCCGAGGCCGCAGCAGCCCAGCGAGCTCCAGGGGTGGCGGCAGACCGGCGAGCTCCACGGAGTGGCGGCGGGCCGGCGAGCTCCACAGAGTGGCGGCGGACCGGCGAGCTCCACGGAGTGGCGGACCGGCGAGCTGGACCGCGCCCGCTGCCGCAACGCGGAGCTGGAGGAGCGGCTGCGGTGGCGCCCATGGCTGCCCGCGACGCTCGGCTTCCTCTGTGGGAGGCACGCTGGTCGAGCGCGGGCGGATGGCCGGCAAGGCGGGCGGATGCGTTTGCCTCTCCAACTGTTGGAGGCACCAAGAAAATACTCTATTTCAACCACTGTAGACGCAAGGCAAATTGCATTTGCCTCTTCAATTTGCCTCCCTCCTGTTGAAGTCAGTCTTATGCTGCGAGCAATGCCTTATCTAGACCATAAGCGGAGGCCCATTTCCTTTGCTGGTAAAGTTATCGATGTGTGAACTGCCTAGGTTGGAAGAGGTGTGGATGGTAGCAGAGAGGACCATGCCTGATGAAGAAGAGGGAGGAGGCTGCAGCAATAGCACACCTCATACAGGACAGGTCCGAGTTGGTAGTTGCTTATCAAAGTTGGAAATACTAAAATGTCCTAGTTTGAAGGTGAAGCCATACCTGCCTTCATCCCTGCACAAGTTGATGCTGTGCGGCTGCACCGAACAGCTGCTGCAGTCCTCCAATTTTAGCCAGCTGAAGAAGCTCGTGGTATGGGGGAACGGAGGATTAGGATCTGGGCGTGGGTGGGAGCTGCTGCATCCAATGACGGCACTCGAGTCATTGGAGATTCAGCATTCCAGTGGTCTAATTGAGCTGCCAGAGAGTTTGGGGAACCTCAAGTCCCTCCGGTCTCTGGAGGTGTTTGCATGCTCTGCTATTCGCATGCTGCCCATGTCGCTAGGGGAGCTTCCGTCTCTGCAAGAGCTGACCATTACGATCTGCCATTGCTTCGAAAGCTTTCCACAATCAATAGGGCGTCTCACATCCCTTCAGTTGCCCAAGATAGTAATGTGTGGTGCACTTCAGCAATTACCCGAATGCCTGGGAGGCCTTCGCTCTCTACGCAAACTCTGCCTTTCTAGGTTGCCGCTGCTGACTTGCATTCCCCAATCCATTTGCCACCTCACCTCCCTTAAAGTGTTCTTGATCGGGTGCTGTCCAGGCATCAAATCCTTGCCAGAAGGGGTAAAAGGGCTCACTGCTCTGCAGGAACTGGATATCCATGGCTGCCCCAATCTCGCGAGGCACTGCGAGAGGAGAAAGGGTGAGGGCTGGCACCTCATCTCCCACATCCCTCATCTGCAGATAGGACAGGAGAAGCTTGATGCCACATCATCATTTTATTAAGGTAAATTTAACTGCAACTGAAACTCTTGTCAATATGTGCATGGATCATTTTATTCCTCTTTACATTGTTGTCTTCAGATTACTATATGGGTTCTTCATGTATATGTATGACCCATTGATATCTATTACCTTGTCTTGACATTAATACAAAAAACTGCAGAATAATGTATTGGAGCTATGTCTTTATTTGACTTCCTTATGCATGTCTTGCTCGGATGGAAACGTTATATTTTGGATGCAACTCCATGATATAATTTTCTTCCTTATGAATCTCAAAGCTAAGAAAAGTTTCTTCCTGAAGAAAGAAATGCTTACTTATCACTCACGTTGGTCTTTTTGCATCTACCTCAGTCTCTTCTTGTCCAAAGTATTTTGTGCTGAAGTCTAAACTAACATTATTCTGTACAGTTCCAAGCTACATATGGGAACCCATTGCTAGCAGCTAGAGATTCAAAAAGTTCACCAAAGGTTGCCGAAGCTGGTATTCTTGCAATGGAGGTGCTCATAAGCAGATATTTGTAATTTGCAATATATGGTCATCTGTTGTGACCTCTAAAAATAAATTTGACCCAATGTAGGATCTTCAGGTTAGTTTTGCATATGATGAGAGGATATCTACTTGTATTAGGTTTTGTTGTCTTGATATCTCAAAATCGTTAATCTGTTTCACAACCCAAGTCAATTTTCTTGGGAATTCTTCACGAGTCATGAGAAAAGTAAAGGTGTATCTGTTGGTGTATTTTCATTCTGTATCCTAGTTTGATGCTATTAAAAGAGGCCAGAGTAGTTGTAATTGTAACATATTAGTGAATGGACCCTTGGTCTGTGTCCATGCTTTCTTTAAGCAATGTTTTGAAATGGAATAATATGATTCTGCTCTTGTAGGCATGAATAGAGCACACCGTTTGGGTCAAAGGAAAATGGCGAATATTCACTGTCTCATCATGTGTGGCACCCTTGAGGAGACGGTGATGAGTCTCCAGAGGTTCGAGGTATCAGTGCGTGATCCATTGGCATCCACCCCGAGAAAAGTAAACCTTGGGCAGTTTATTTATTTTTGCCATTTAGCGAAACACGTGCAAATGGTTTGTTTCTGATCCTTTCTTTCTCATTGGGACGTGTGATCCAGGCGGTTTGCAGATTTTGTCGCCAACTCAGGAAATTCTTTATGCTGTTTGATTTGATATACTGAAGGAAAAGAGAAGATCACAATAACATGACAGGGAGGCTGTAAAGTTTCGACGAGTCGTATACACTCACTGCTTACATAATCGAAGACTGAATCACCTTTGTTATTCGTGTGCTGTTTTTAACCTTCCTTGGCGCTGTCTCGTGATGAAGTCCAGACTGATATGCGTTTTATCATCAGCTGTAAACTTTCGGAGAATAAATTTGGTCTTTTGAGCAGGGCAGACAAAATCAAATGTGGGGTTCTTTTTGCACAAAATCAAACGTTAAAAAGGGGTTAAACAGCTTTGTTTCAGAGGAATGCTAAGTGAAACAGCACAACTAATGACCAGTAACATAAAAGCAGCCACAACTAATAAAACAAAATCACCACCCGTGCTTCAGAGTGATCCAGTATGAACCGGCAACAAGCGAATGAATCCATAACATAAGCCGATATCAGAGTTCGTCTCCACCATCAGCGAACAACAGTATTATTATTCAGCACTAACAGTATGCAACAGAATAAATGTGTAGTCCCTGGCATGGTGTGCATTGATACAGTGATACATAAACATGTCAACATTCAGATCTAGCTAGCAAAAAAGTATAGAAAAGTTTCTCTTTCTTTTTTTTCCTATTCTGACAGCATTTACACACCTCTCATGATCGGAGCAAACACGACAGGCGATGGTGACAAATTACTTCCTGGAGCTCAAGCACTCGAACTGCGAAAAACTCCATTTACATGGCTAGCATAAAGCAACAGTTTCATGGAATGTTTATCATTTAGCCAGCAGATATGCATAAAACCATTCTTTGCATTGTTGAGCATAAATGGGTGGCACGTTTTGGTACAAGATGTGCCCAGAGTAGCTAATCTTCAGATTTTGAAGGCTCCTTTTTCTTCCCATAAATAAGGCCAGTATCCTAGTCATCGCATGCAGAATTAGCACAGGGAAAATGAGAAATAAGTCAATAATAACTATACAGCCTATCTGCCAATAAACTTGTTTTTCCATTGTCTAACATATAATGGATGTAGTTACCTGTGGATCAGGAATTGGTTTCTGCTTCTCAACATAACGATAAGGATCCGAGGCAGCAGCCAAAGCAGCTCGCTCCTGGAGAAAATGGCATATAATTTCTTCAGTGAATGGACAAGCAAGGTGATTGCAGTGCAGCTCTGAAGTAATTTTGCCATATCCACAATTAAAATATTTTCCGAGGAACCAATGACACACATTCAGTTCAATAAAGTACACAAAAACGATAAGCATGTGACTACATGATAAAGGGAAAAAAAACACTGTCTGATCGACTATCAGGTGCAACGAGAGATACTGCAAGAATAAGTGCCCGTTTGGTTTATCAACTTTATCATAGCGAAGCTTTATGACAATTGGACTGCAAGAATAAGTTCCCACACAGGTTTGGAGTGTGGAGGACTCAGATTATCATTGTAGTTTGTAGTTTTACCATCTTTTATAAGCTCCGTGGATAGAAGAGCTGCACAGAAGTGCTTGGTATGAGAGAAACACCATCATTTGCCACAATAACTAAATCAAGGACTAGTGCCTCCACAGCTCCCTACAGCCGCAGCAGCAACTCGAGAACGAAACAGACAAGCAGCATCAACAGACGATGCCTAAGTAATCCGTGCTTCCACGAATCCTCATGGCTTGATTTGGCAGAGAAATAGGAACAGCTCGCAGTAAAACCAACCCCCAGCGGCAACATTTTTCAGCGATCCAATGCATATTTACCGGTGAGCCAAAACCTCTCGGCGCCTAGAGCTAGCGAAACAGTTAACAAACTGCTGGATTCAACAGTTGGCTAGGTCTAAAACGAGCAGGCGCGGCTAGATCGATCAACAGATGATAGCGGGCGCTCGTGATCTGAGGGCAACAAATTCCACACTGACCCAACTAATCCGAAGCGGCGGAGAGGGAGGGAAGGGGCGCGCAGCGAAGAGTAGGTGCTCACCTCCTGCTCCTTCTGGAGCTCGCGCGCGGGCTTGACCCAGAGGTAGTAGGCGAGGGTCCCGGCGACGGTCCAGGAGGCGAGGTTGCTCCACCCGCGGAGCCCCCCCAGCGCGTTCCCCACGAACGACCGCGCGTTCCCCACCACCCGGCCGAACCCGCTCGCCGGCGCCATCTCTCCCCCCTCCCCCTCTCCGCTCCACTCCGCAAGCAACGGGACCGACCTTGCCGCCGACGCCGCCCCGAGGAAGAAGCAAGTCATGAGCCCACGTGAACGCGTCACATGGGCCCGTATGTGGGCCCAATGTTTAGTTACCTTGGTGAGGCGAGTTACAGAGGCCCATTAGTGGGGGTAGAACAAAAGAAGAGGCCCATTAGTGGTCGTCAGGAATTATGTCTATATTTTGAACAAGGAAAACTTTATTATACTTTATGCGTACGTGTCCATCCAGACGAAACGGGTTCCCCGGCAGGGTCCCGGGCGGCGGTGATGGTGATCTGACGACCCATCCTGCCGGAAGAGGGGGACTACGGCACGCGGACATGGGCAACGCTAACAACCAGGGTCCAAGGGCTCCGGTTCCGGCTCGTCGCACCACACGCTGCCAGCCTGCAGCCTGCCCCGTGCCCGCGCGCGCGCCACGCACCGCGCGCTCGGGCCGGCGCGTGCCCGGCTGCCCGCGCCGCAGCGTCCCCCGGACCCGGAGCAGGAGCCAGAAAGATCGCCGGAGATCCCTGCCCCCAGCGCTCGCCTGTGAACTGTGATCGATGATCCGGGCTGCCTAGCTGTGCTCCCTTGGCCGGGAGCTCGGCGCCTGGGCGACAAGTGGACGGCATGCCCGTGCGCCGCAGAGGCCGCGGCGGAGATCCGGGGATCCCAGGCCGGCCGGCAGGCCATGTGCCGTTGCCGGACGGATCCGATCTGCCCACCGTGCCGTCACATGCGGCGCCGGCAGGCCCCGCCCCTCCTCCGCTCGCCGGACCGCGGGGCAACTTGCGCGCCCCTGACCAGCGGCGACCGCCCCCACGCACGCGCAGAGAGAATCTCGGTTACTTTAAGCCGCGAGACGGCGCTTGGCAGAGCAAGGTGATCTCCATGTCCGTCCAAGTCCAGCCAACCTCGCCGGGGACGGGCACGTGTGGAGGCCGCTGGCCTGGAGAGCATCCGGTGGCAAAACAAAACCGCCGATCCGGAATCGGGCGGAAACAGAAAGCTTGGGTGCTGATGCAACTGGAGAAACTGCCATGGAGGGGTTGGCCAGTGGCCACGCTTTTAATTTTTTTTTTTTACAGCCACATCACCGGATTCTCGACAGCACTAGAATTAACGCGCGGCGTTGCCGCGCTTCGGCTTCGATTGGCCAGCATGAATACCATGAGCCCGGATACATATCGTTCGATAGTAACAAAATTAAATTTGGATTGCTAGAAAATATTGAGAAAGAAATATTCCATAATCTCGTATAGTTTGTGTCTCTGTCCATTCTCTCACATGTCGTGGTCCAAGCAGATAACATGGTATAGCTCCTACTAGGCATTTTCTGTCTGTTGAGCACAACAGAATAACTCTGAAAATCCTATGGTAAAAAGACAAAAAAGGGTAGATGGCAATATTGGATGAACAACAATGCTAGATTATGATATTTACCTAATGTAGCACATGAAGAATGAGATCATGCAGGTTTGCAAGGATGCTTTGCTTGCCATTGACCATCGGCCAGCCTTGCAGCTTGTTACTTGAACGTGTGTAATATGATCATCAGTTTCTTCCAGAAGTTTTGCTGATGGAAGCTGTAGATTGGCCTGGTCAGGCTGGAATATTGAGTTATCAATAGATTTCTCAAGTAAACAGCACAAGATATACAATCAAGTAGCAAGATTTTGGGATTTTTGACTATCGCCCTTGTGATTGCAAGACGCACTGCTAGTGCTAGTTTCAGTAAACCTTTCCCTTTTGGAGGAAATAAAGCAAAGCAGGTAAGTAATGTAAGTAGCTCTAAGTCATTCAGATGTATGTGTACTTGCTGATGGAAGCTGTAGATTGGCCTGGTCAGGCTGGAATATTGAGTTATCAATAGATTTCTCAAGTAAACAGCACAAGATATACAATCAAGTAGCAAGATTTTGGGATTTTTGACTATCGCCCTTGTGATTGCAAGACGCACTGCTAGTGCTAGTTTCAGTAAACCTTTCCCTTTTGGAGGAAATAAAGCAAAGCAGGTAAGTAATGTAAGTAGCTCTAAGTCATTCAGATGTATGTGTACTTGAAATAAGTATTAAAGAGGAAATGAGTTCTTAACTTTATTTTCCTTTTTCTCTCCTTGTGTCTGGTTGATTTGTTGATTTCTGACATTTGGGATCAGCAAAAAAAAAATAGTGTAGCAGTTCATGTTCTCCAAATATAGGCCCCGAGCATTGAAGAGTAGCAACAGCTATGGAAGTGATTTGTAACAGTGGTGAATATGTAGTTTTTTTTTACAAAGTTTTATTAGATGTTCATTTAATGTGTATGTATAGTGAAATAAGGATTTTTTTAATTTTAACCCTTTTTATTCTAATATTTTAATAATAAGCTTTATGGATCTAAATTTCTAAGAACTAGACCTTTTGGTCACGCCAAAACTCGTGGCGCGACTCACTGAAGAGTCGCGGCAAATGCTTTGGCGCGACCAACCTGCCACGCTGACAGCACAGCTGACCTGGTAAGGCTAAGTCGCGCCACATGCTTTGGCATGACTCTTCAGCGAGTCGTGCCATGCGGCATGGCGCGACTCTTCAGAGAGTCGCGCCGTGCGGCGTGGCGCAACTCAACTTAATAAACGATCACCTTCCCCTTTCTTTCCCTCCCACTCTCCATGGCACCGCCTCAAGATGCAAGTGGGCCCATCTACAGACGCTGTAGGGCTATCCGCCTCACTCGTATGCACTAATTAATGGCTCTGCAGGAGCCCGCCAACTTAGATTAGGTGTTCTGCAAATCTCCTCAACTTGCAATCTCACCTTCTTGAGCTGAAGAATTAAAAGACTCCCATTTCAGATGAGATGACCATTGTACAAACTTCTTATAGTTTTACCTACTTAATCAATCTGAACACTAGCTACGTCTCCAAAAGTCTTGTTTAAGCGAAACTCAACAAATCCAAACTTGAATCGAGGATCAAGTATAACTAATATGCAATTTGAGTATGAGATTTTCCAATATTTCTCAAATTTCGTCTTCATTTCTATCGCCATAAATGCAATAATTTGGTTTTGACATGATGTTTACTTGTCCAATACTTTTTTCACACTCCACATTTCATGAAAATAAAGATTAGAGGTGGAGTATTTTGAACCAAAAACAATATTGGTCACTTTTTCGAATACCTTTAACAAATTGTAAACTATTTTAGTGCTTTGTCATTCTTCAAATTATGGAAAGTATATGTAGTTGTGGTCATGTCTTTCTAACTCATAAAAAGCTTATCTAAATGCAAAGCTAACTCCAATATATCACATGTTGTGTTCCAATGTGTCGGCACATTTAGTGTAGGACGACTCCCACAATCTATGTTCATCACTACTATTATCTCCTCAAATTTCTCCTTTGTAGCTGTGGAACACTTAATGTACTTCACGCTCTCTCTTATATCATTGATTACTCCATCAATCACTTCCAAATAAATTTTACAATAAGATTAAGGACATGAGATGCACAACGGACATGAAATAGATCTCCATTGCAATGCAACATAGATTTCGCTAAGAGATTACTTTCGCAACATAATAGAGCCAATAGTTTCAATTGATATCCAGTTTCAATTGAAATTAGTGTTTAACTTCGGCTATTAAACAAGAGTTGCCAGAAAAAATGCTAGCGCGGTCGTCATAATAACCTCAACCAAATCAAATCCTAGAAAATCCAAGAAATGAAGGAAAACTAACTAGTTAGAATGGAGGAGTTACCTACAAGGATTGATTTTCCTTTGTTTCCCCTTCGAATCGGGTGGAGGATAGAGTGGATTTAGAGGGGGAGAGACGGTGCCATGGAGATCAAATTGGGTGGGAGGGGCGGAGGGAAGAAATGGAGGAGAAAAAAGAGGCGATCGTTTATTAAGTTGAGTCGTGCCACGCCGCACGGCGCGACTCCCTAAAGGGTCGCGCCACGCCGCACGGCACGGTTCGCTGAAGAGTCACGCCAAAGCATGTGGCGCGACTCAGCCTTGCCAGGTAGCTGCTAGCGTTGCAGGTTGGTCGCGCCAAATGCTTTGGCGCGACTCTTCAGTGAGTCGCGCCACGAGTTTTGGCGTGACCAAAAGGGCTAGTTCTAGGAAATTTAGATCCATACAGATTATTATTAAAATTTTAGATTAAAAAGGGTTAAAATTAAAAAAATCGTGAAACAACATATGAGAGATTAAATAATAATGTTGATAGATGCATCAACAGAGATGGATTTCACAACATAAATAAATGGTTTAGGACTGCAGTTACCTAGTCATTTAAAATTTCATCATTTCAGAAAGGCATATGAAAAGTAAATTGTCCTGTCACTTTCTGGAACTGTTGGTACACCATTTTCAAATAAGAACTCAATTGAGTCAGGATTATTGGATGAAAGAAAATGTAATCCCCAAGTCAACTAATTCAGAATTACTGAATAAAAGAAAGTGTAGTTCACAACTTGTATTTTTAAATTTTAGAGTACAAGCAGATAGATGAACATGTAAACACTTCATTTTGTTTCATTTGCAGTATACAAAACATATATACATACATTGGAAGATTAAGTATGCCCAACTCATTTCTCAGTTGTACACCTCAGAAAAGGCTTATTTTATTTTTCATCCCTACTCTTTAAAAATGCTGATTCATATATGGATAGAAGGTGCCATGAAATGACATTTGCAAAGTTACCAAATATTATCATCTATCACTATCACTATAACCTTAAACATCTCTACAGAGGATAGCACCTCGGTGCCCCCCAGAAATATATGAGAAATAAGCTGACTTATTCAGAACCTAGCATATACGGAAAGCAATAAGGAAAGTTCAGAGATAGTTTGAATAGGTCCTTGTCATAAATCATGATGGACTTGTGCCAAGTAATGCATTGGATGTTCTGATTTGTACTGATTTGATAATACACCACAAAAAATGAAGGTAGTAAAATAAATTGGTTATTACGACGTACGATATTGATATGCTGAAACATTTTATTTTCTCTAAAATAAAGGGTAACAGCATGAGGGTTAATTTTGTATCCTGAATTATATTTACCTTGTATCAGAACCATCCGAATGTATGCTTATTTACGAGATGTCAAATGTTGTCTAATTATTAATGGGGGAAAACTGAATGTCTATTCAGAATTTGGAGTTACACAAAGCATTGAGTTATTGTATAAGGGAACGTATTAGGTGCAAATCAATCTCTCCGTGCAAATTATGGAAACTTCAAACTGGGCCATCGGATCAACATCCAAGGGGCATGGTGAATTGGGTAATTTTCCAATCTGGACCCGCTCTTGGATTGAGTAATCACACTTTTGCAAATCTCCACTCCCACCCTCCTGTGCCCCTTCCCTTGGATCTTGATCCGATGGTTCAGATTGAAGTTTTTATAGTTTGCACGAAGAGATTGGTTTGCACTTAATATGTTCCTATTGTATAAAGATGCAATCTCAGAACTGCATAACTGCCAAAATCGACAAATTCATCAAACAAAAGTTAGTCCGAATGGTGCTAAATTGAATCAAGGGAAAGCTTATGATGTTACCTCGCTAATATATCCTGCTGGTTGCGCGGATGAGCGCAGCTAAATCGGCGATGGTAGTTCAGGACTTCAGATTAGATGGAGGGCCCTTCTTCCTTGAGGTAGTGGATGAGGATAGGTACGTGCTCGCTTGGAACTGGTGTCGGTGGCCAATCCTGGTGCAGCAGCAGTTACCCTCGGTGCGCAGACTACTTGAGCTCGGACGAGGTCGCTAGCGAAGGGAGGCGCGAGTGGCAAAGGCGAGGGGGAACGTCGCCGGCGGCTTACGCAGACTACTTGAGCCCAGATGCGGTCGCCGGCAAAGAGAGGCGAGGGGGAATGACGTTTGCGGCTGAGCAGATGGAGCCGGTGGGCGGGGCGGCAAGCGGCGTCGCATTGCCCTCTGTCGCCGGCCTCCGGCACGGCCATCTGGTCCCCATGCCGCGCGTCTCTGCCTCCGCTTGGGCCTCGGTATCTTGCCTCCCCGCGCGGGCCTCGCACTGTGCGACAGCCTCGGCGGCGGCGAGGGAGAATGCGGCGGCCGCGGCTAGGAGCAGGGCGCCGAGGATGAGGAGCGGGAGGGGGAGCTGGAGGGAGGCACGCACGCTGCACTCATCAACAAACCGCGTCGACGCCCCAGCCGAGCTCGACCCGCTGGTGCGCCCTCGCGCCAGAGCCGGAGCTGCGCGTCGCTCCCCAACGCTGGGGCGCCGGCAGACGCGGCACGCCGCCCTATGCAGAAGGGGCAGTGGCGAGAGGAGGGAGGGAGAGGGCCGCAAGAGGAGGGAGGGAGGAGAGTTTGGAATGGGGTTTCTCAAGATTTTGCTGAAAGATGAGGTTTGTTTGTAAAAAAAACTAAGAGAGGAGGATGAACCACGAGTTGATTTCGTTAAAGTTTGAGGACCCTTTTGCAAAACAATCGGCAAATGCAAGATCTGGACTGTCCGCGCGCCCAATCGGACAATCGAGGAGAGGACGCGACGTGACATGCTCTAGTGCCGGGGAATGAACCCAGGTTTCGATATTAGAAGATTCGATTGCGAAAACGGGTCAAACAACGAGAAGAGATAGAGAGAAAAATAATAGATACAGATCTTAAAGGGGGAATAGAAAAAGGTTCACAAGCTGCTGCTTCCTGAAGCAAGGGGCGAGAGATCTAACAAGGGCCTACAACAATAACAACAACGCTTTCTGCACCAAGGTGATCAAAGCTTTTATGAACACGAAACACAGAGGAGGTTGGTTAGCTCGCTTCTCCGGTGGTCAGCGCGCAGGGGACGGCGGTGGCAGGGTTTCATGACCGAGTTGGAGTGGCCGGCGTCAAGAAAGAAATGGGTCAGCTCCAGAACAAGGACCTGGCCAATTCACAATCTTGACGGTTTCGCTTGATGCACACTGTTCGCAGCTCACTTGATGTTGACGGTGAATTCTTCTTTTGGCTCTTGGGAAAGTGACCAGGTGTCAAACAACCTCTGCCCTGTCCATGCCCAGTCCTTCCAACCCCACCTCTGCGCTTCCACCGGACATGAAAAACTTATTCCACGGCATTTTCACTATCCGGATCCGTCCATCTTCCCCCTGCGACGATCCAAGTCCAGGATCAAGGCACGATCTTGGACATGTCCTTGCTGGATCTGTTGTACTTCATGTGGCTCTTCACGAGCTGGCCAGAAGCGAGTGCGGACAGGAGGGATAGCTCCCCGGCGAGAACCCCGCCGGCCACTACGGTGGCCAGCAGCCTCGCGTTTGATCCGGGGGACTCCCGGTTCGCGCCTTTCACGCCAAGGAGGTCTAGGCATGCTGACTGGGAAGCCAGCTGAGTCCCTCCCCCAACTGTGCCCACCTGCATTTCAGAAACATTCAGAGCATGATGATCATTGTATACTGGGAGCATAATTTCAAAGGGTGTTAAACAAACAATCTGAGGCGCCTCAATACTGGGTTATGCCATCATAATCAACAAAGAAAAGACACTACAATAATGTGCCTCATCCTAACATCATCATAAGAGACGAGATGAACCGGAAAACAAAAATAAAAGATTCCCTTCTGTTGGGACCAGGGGCGTGTTTAGATCCGCGAAAAGGTGGTAGAAAAAGTCACATCGGACACTGTAGCACACTGTAGCACTTTTCGTTTGTTTGTGGTAAATATTGTCCTACCATGACCTAACTAGGCTCAAAAGATTCGTCTCGCAACGTACATCAAAACTATGCAATTAGTTTTTTTATTTACCTACATTTAGTACTCCATGCATGGGTCATTTGCTATATTTAATGTTTCGATGTGATTTCGATGTGATGGAAAGTTTGGAGTTTTGTGGGATTTAAACACACCCCAAAAGAAAAATATCCTTTGGGATCAAAGCAGCTGACCATGCCGACAAAGAAATGTAGTCAAACCTAATAAATAAACTCTCTAGAAAAAATCACTCATATAGCTAGACTACAACTTATAAGTAGGACAAAGCACATTGGTTTCCAGCCACACCAACTCTGTTTGCCCTACCAGTGTAGAACTAAAATACAAGGTTCCAGTTTGGCACAATATCAGCATTCATTATGTCGCCTTTTCTTTATGAACAAAGGAACTTGCTAGATGGAAATGCTCAAGAGATTTTAAAGGTCAATTATTCATGGAAAAGGATGCGCAAGTTAAGTATTATAACCCATTGGGGACCATAAGATACGTGCAGAGCATTTGTTGCAGAACAAAATCAAAGTGGGACCAATCATAATGTAGGCAAAGAATATCGCCAACACAAGACCCAGATATGCTAGCACTTTCATACAAACGAGAGCATTGTTGCGTACCTCGATAGATGGCATTGTGACAGAGATGTGAAGATCTTTTCCATCATTTATGGGTTCCAGCATTGTGATGCAGTGAGAGCTTTCTACATTCTGTGCAGGATCCTGGCCAGTGGCAATGAAGATGGCTGTTACGATATTGCTCGCGTGAGCGTTGAAACCCCCAAGAGCTCCAGCAATAGCAGAGCCAGCAAGATTCTTGATCGTGTTCAGCTCAACTAGTGACTGCACATCGGTTTTTAGAACCTTTTTCACCACTTCCTCCTTGATAACCGCCTCACAAACCACAGACTTCCCACGCCCTTCGATCCAATTCACAGCAGCGGGCTTCTTGTCAGAGCAAAAGTTACCTGATTTCAGGACCAAAAGATATTGATTATCTTGGGAAAATAAAATAAATACAATTTTAAATATGTTCTGGGCTCTTGTATCTACAATTATGTACAGTCGTTTGATGTACAAAATTATGCTTATGGAATTAGGTCTGACCAGCACGTCATAGCACGCAAAGCTGCCAACTTGGTAGTGGCGAACTAGTGATGCGCCGGCTTAAAATATTCTTTCTTGTGCTTTTAAAACATTATGCTAATGAAATCAGGTATTTACTAGTATAGTCAAATAAGAAAAAGATGGCCACAAGAACACTAGGGCCTGACCACATCACACTTAACCGCTTACACTTGTTCTACCATCCTCCTCGGGTCCAAAACCTTGGACCCGGGGTGGATGGTAGAACAAGTGTAAGCGATTAAGTGCGATGTGGTCAGGTCCTAGTGTATTCCTTTTTATGTAATAGTTATAGCATGTTTCTGCAGCCCTCTCTCTGGTCCAAGGAGAGGAACTGGACTCTGTAATTTGGACCAACCCCTTTTTTCCTCTTAATACAAAGATACAGAGCTCTCCTGCGTGTTCGAGGAAAAAAAAAGAAAAACATGGCATATAAAGGCTGCTAACATGAGTAAAGGTAGCTTGTGTGCTTTCTCCTGAACACTCTAGTAGTATGCATGACGATCAAGAAAAGGTAGTTCTACCTATTAAGTATTAAGAGTAAGTTTAGTCAATACTGTCAAAGTCAGTATTGGTTTATGTGCAGTATCATTGTACCAAGAGGACATTACAAATGCCCTTTCTGTCACTTTCTACATCCTATTCATAGTGACGAGCAACACAAAAATGAAGAAGTACTAGAAATACATATGTCATGCCATGTTGGTTTCACTGACCATCCAAGTTTGAAAAGGTAGAGCTGAATTGAACAAGCCAATATCCTTTACTCATGTTTCCCTCAGTAATTCGACAGGACAAGTAGTACTTGGTACTAGTATTTGAATTACCAGTCTTTATAACTTATTGTTCACAAAAGACTATTCAGCATGATCTTTTTTTTTTGGAGGTATTTTCAGCATGGTCTGATTTCAAACATGATGGCATTTGCAGGCAAGTACAAGAGCAAGTGATGAAGAATTTTAGGGGGGCTATATCCACTTCACATTAAACGCGGCAAGGAAATTAGGATTTACTTATTAGCAATCGAATAATGCACTGAAATTTGCAAGCATCAAGCAGTCAGGAGTGATTCAGGGGACTGAGATTCGACTTATCCAAAGCAGGACAGCAAAGCGAACCTGAGATGCTAATGACATCCATGTCAGGGAAGTCATCCTGAAGGAAATCCAGCACATTCTGCACGCCCTTTGAGATCATGTTCATACCCATGGCGTCCCCTGTGCTTGAGGTGAATCTCATGTACAAGTTCCTGCCTGCCATCGCGCACTGCACCCCCTGCAGCCTAGCGAACCTGCTTGACCTGTTCATATTCAACCATCACGTCATACTCATATCATTATTACTCCAGTGCCATCACAATTTCAAAACCTTGCAAAAAGAGAAACAACGAGATGAGAAGAAAAGGTGGTTTTGATTAAGACATAGGTATCTTCCACCAGGGTCGTCGAACATTAGTTGCGTGTGTACGTTTAATCCCAATGGCCTTTTTGACTCGTGCGTCTGGAGTGCGACAGATGACACTAGATTAGCACGCCAGGGTCGTCGAACATTAGTTGCGTGCTAATCTAGTGTCATCTGTCGCACTCCAGACGCACGAGTCAAAAAGGCCATTGGGATTAAACGTACACACGCAGTTGCGGCATCAGCTATCAAGCAAATTTGTCCCCTTTTTGAAGTTTCGGGATTCACCTGTTGAAAACCATGGAGAGCGTCTCAAAATTGTCAGGATCCTCGAGGAACGCCCTGACCTCGGCGGCGCGGCGCGCGGTGGGGAGGCGGGCGACGGGAGCGCGGGTCATCCCGTCGCGGAGCACGACGCTGGTGGCGCCGCCAGACTCCGCGATGGCCTTGCATCCGCGGTTAGTGCTGGCGACGAGGCAGCCCTCGGTTGTGGCCATGGGCACGTAGTACCTCTGGCCGTCGAGCAGGAGCGGCCCGGCGACGCCGACGGGCAGCTGCACGTACCCGACCGGCAGCTCGATGCACTGGCCCAGGACGGAGGAATAGTCGAAGCCGTCGAGCGGGAGCCCCTCGATCTCCCTCCCCGTGATCCTGCGCACCGCCTCGCGCCGGATCCCCGCGGCGCGGCGGCAGTCCCCGAGCCTGGTCTCGAGCACGTAGGACGGGATCTTCCCGGCGACGACCGCGGCGACGATCTCCTCGTCCTCCTCCGGCATTTTCTCGGGCGCGGCGGCGGGGCTCCCCAGCAGCGCGCACGGGGCGGGCGGCGCCGGAGCCCCGGCCCCGACGCCGAGGAAGTCCTCGTCCTCGTCGCTGGAGGAGACGATGGACTGCACGAAGGCGATGCCGAAGAAACTGAGGAGGTAGATGAGCGAGGCGATGAGCCCGAAGATGGCGAGCATCTCGGCGAGCCCCACGGCGTGGAGCGGCGTGGAGCTGCGGATCTTCTCGCGCCAGCGGCGCATCAGGTAGGCGAGCGAGACCGCGAACAGGGCCGAGAAGATGAGGTTGGTGTGCCGGATCGGCAGCGGCAGCGCGTCCCCGGCCTGCACCCTCGGCAGCCGGGCCGCCGCCGGCGGCACCGCGGCGGCGCCCTGCTGCCCCAGCTTGCGGCGCGCATCCATGGCCGGCGGCGCTCACACTTGTCGGTCAACGAGTCAAAGGCGGCGGTGGCGGTGGTCGGGGGGGCGTGGCGCGAGGTGCCAGTGGTCGGGGGTGTGCTCCGGGGGTGGGATGGATGGCCGCGCCGCGAGCCGCGAGGAGGTGGGAGGAGGAGGCCGGCGGAGGAGCGGCTGTCTCGGGAAGCTCCTCGGGACGCGGGCGGCCACGAGGCCGGCAGCGGCCGGCGCGGGCCCTTTTAATAGCGGCGGAGTGGAACCCAACCCTCCCGCGGAGCCCGGTGCGCTTACCGCTGGCACGAGGGCCCACGAGAGACCCACCCACGAGGGCACGAGGCCTGTCGGGCCCGCGGCGCGCCGAGGAGCCTCGCGACGCGAGCGATCCGGCGTGGGCCCATCGGCGGCCCTCTGGCTCTGGAAACGTGTGGAGGGAAGGAGGAAGGGGAGGAGATATCGTTATCGGGCTAACGCTTTTTTTTTTAATTTGTTATTGTTATGTTCTACCATTATAAGTTAATCTAAAAATTGTTAGCTTGTGCCGCGGCACCATCAGAGCGCTTGATTTTCCAGTACTGCTACTGATATAGTAGTGCATGAGGTGAAGTCACTGGGCTCTGGACACTTCAGCGGGGTCACCGGCATGCTGGCGTTACACGTGGTGTCCACCTCACTATCAGTTAGAGCAGGAGAGAGCCTTTCTTGGGTCTGTTTGGTTAGGGCCATAGCACACCTACCACGGGCTGCACACGTGCTAGATTAGCGCTGAAAGGGGAACATTGGATATTTCGGTAACTAGGCTATTAGGAGCACCAAATGTGAGCAAATTATAAAACTAGTTGCACAAGTATATGGCTGATTCGTGAGATAGATCAATTAAGTCTAATTAATTTATAGTTAGCACATGTTTACTGTAGCAACACATGGACTGCTCATTAGACTTCACTAGCATAGTGCTCATGCGTTGATACGGGTAATATAAATTTTACCCAGATTTATATGAGACTATCAATTCTGTGCTATTTCGTGTACAAGTCAGTGTCGTGACTTCGTTAGGTATTAATTGTCCAGGTTCTGATCGGAATTTCAATTAATTGTCCAGGTTCACTAGCAATATTCGATTGATTTATGTAGGTTCCTATTAGAATTTTGATTGGGACTGTGGAATCATTGCTCACTTGAAATAGTAGAGATTGATTCATATTGCTAATTAGTATAGAGGTTATGTAATTATTTTTATTATTAATTTATATTTAATATTTCTAATTAGTAACTAAACATCTCATGCGTAGGTCCAAAGTAGGCCTGCCGGATGCAAACGGGGGTGCGGTGACGAACAAGTCGCGCACCACAAGTCTGATGCCGCGGCATGTTGTTGGACCCGCCGTTTGATGAGACGGTCGGAGGATTGATTGAATCTCATGAGGTTCCAAACAGACACGGATGGCTACGCCACGAGTACAGTACATGGCAATTATATTTTAATTAGCACGCCTACCTCGTGCGTTGATCTTGTACGCACCACGCGTCACACGCAACGCTTGTGCTGCGAGGCGAACTGATCTTAGATCAAATGGTTAGATCTCTTGTGGTAAAACATACTCACCCTGCTTCAAATCTTCGACTTGGCATGGGTACTCGCATTTTTCTAGATTTATTTCAGAATTTTCCGGCATTATGCATTAAGTGTTAAGTGACGTTCCCGGCGACAACGAGGTGCCAATAGTGACTTCGGGAATCTCCATATCTGCCTGTTCAGTTCTTCGGAGGTGCTCGTAGGGGTAGAGTTTGCGTACGTGTGTTCATACGGATGAGTGTGCGTGAGTGTTGTGAGAGCGCCAATAGTGACTTCGGAAATCTCCAAATCTGCCGGTCCAGTCCTTCGGAAGTGCTCATAGGGGTAGAGTTTGCGTACGTATGTTCATAGGGATGAGTGTGCGTGCGTGTTGTGAGCGTCTGTGTTGTACTGTACTAAAAAAAGAAAAAAAATGCTCGTGCTGTGAGGACACCCATCAACATCAGGTACATCAGCGCCGCAAAGCGATGGTGTGATAAACTTTTCCCAAAGTCCCGTCTAGGTCCATCAACTTTTAAATCGGTCATTTAAGTCCACAATCTATTTAAGCGTTGCTGTAGAGGTCCAAATGCCTACACGGAGGCTTCTCTTGCCTACGTGGATTGTCCAGCGTGGAGGCTGGGTCATGCGAGCTGTTGGACGCCTGGTTTATTTTGCAATGCAGCCCTCCATGGACTTCTTCCGTTCATATCTTTGTTTGAATGAATGCAAGTTCTATCTATCTGATCATTTGAAATGCAGTGACAATACTATGAGAAGCAAGTTATACAATGCGTTGCATTGCATAATGTAGTAGTAGTTTCATCTTACAGGATAAACTATCTGATATGCCATCATGTTTGTAGTTTCAGGTGGTAGCTTTACCTAAATATGACACAAAAAGGCAACATTGCCATTTACAAAAGACAAGTATCATCCGCAGAAGATGCTTGCAGGTGTATATAACTACACAAAAGACAACTATCATCCACAAAATATTGGCCAGCCTCCATCTCGGACCTTACTATCCAGCCTTCTTCTTTGCTGCTGCTCCAGAATACTTTTTTTTAGTTGCCGGTTCAGTACCCTTCTTCTTTGTTGATTGTTCTATAGCCTTCCTCTTGGCCGATGGTCTTGACACCCTTCCAGATTTGGCGGCAGTGGTTGGAGGAATAGGCCTTCCAGACGATTGCAAAATAAAACCAGGCATCTAACAGCTCGCATGACCCAGCCTCCACGCTGGACGATCCACGTAGGCAAGAGAAACCTCCGTGTAGGCATTTGGACCTCCACAGCAACGTTTAAATAGATCGTGGACCTAAATGACCCATTTAAAAGTTGATGGACCTAGATGGGACTTCGGGAAAAGTTTATGGCCCTACAGTGAAATTTACTCATATACTTATATATACACATACAACATATACTTCATTCTTAAAAAATTGGAACTCTCGCTTCCAAACATTCAAAAAGTTTAAATTTAGTTAAATTTATATAAAATAGTACAAAATGAGTATTGATCATGTAATATACCTTTATACCAAATCTATATATTGGTGATATAAATTTTAAAGAGAGTTGCATTCTTTTAATTTGGAATGGAGGGAATATATATCTATCTTTTGAGACCGCTGGTAGCTGAAAGGATTCGAAAAAGGGAGGGCCGAGGGCTTAGCCGTAGCATCGTCTCCGGGGGGCGCGGTCGAGGACGATCCGGCCGGATCAACACGTTACCCGCCTGCTGCCTGCGGCATGCACGGACGCACCACGCGTTGTCCGCGCCGAGCTTGCGTCGTCGCCACTGTGCTTCTTCCGGCCGCCGGCCGCTAGCTGGCAGCGGCGACGGTCGCCCGGCGGGCGCGCGCTGGCAGGCCGCAGGCCGCCGCGTGCACGTGGGCATGGATCGGATGAGTCGTCGCCACGCCGCCAGCCGCGCTCGACATGTTAGCTTGTGCCTTCAACGTGCGTGCCGTACTGCCGTGTCCCCGTGCGCGCGGAACCTGCTGCCCGACGACGACGAGATCTCGATAAGCCCCGGCAGGCGCATGCGTCGCGGGTCGCCGCCGGCGTGCGGCGTTCCGGCCGGTGTGGCGCGGCAATGGAGTACGGCTCCTTGTCAATTCACGCCCGCGCGCGTACGTCTCGCTCGGCCGGGTCATCGCCAACGCCCAGCGGCCGGCACGGCGGTGCCACGAGCACGCCGTGTACGGGTAGTGCCGTTGCGAGGACGACGTACGGATGCCGGGATGCGTACGTGTTCCGGCCAGGTGCTACGTACTAGTTTTCTGCGCAGGCAGTCGGCATGGGATGCGTATCGGGGCCCCATACCATACAATAGTATCATTGGCTCATGCATTGCTCGTAAAGAACTTCTCCTCATGCATGCTTAACTCGATCACCAATGGCGCCCGGATCACACGGTGCCGGCCGGTGGCTGTTGCCCATCGCCCCTCCTCCTCTGCTAATTGTCCGGCCGCGGCCATCTTCTTGATCAAAGTAATTAATTGATGGAGTATAGCAGGCTGGTAACAGATTAATTATCTGTGCAGCATGCACATAGCAGGTGATCTAGCAAGCTCAAAAGTTTGGAGCATACTTATATGAATATTAGCATAAATTTACTTAAAGGGATTCAAAAGCTTTGATTTACTTAAAGGGAGCATGCACATTCATTTCACGCTACAAGAGCCACCAAAAAAAAAAACTCAATATTTATCACTATGAACAATGCACTTCTTTGATTTAGCTCTAGCTTCGCCCCCTTACAACCCTATTCCTATAACATATTCGAGAGATTGAGCAATCAAATTCGTGTCGAGAGACACGCTGACTACCTTTGAAAAAAAATACTGCAGGTTAAACTTCAGAAAAAAAAGTAGAAAGTGTAAGCTATTGTTCGATTAGAGAATTTGAACCTAGGTGAGCAGATTTCTCTGCATCAAATTTTACACTAAGCTCGATGATGCACGGCTATTTATGAAGTTTCACTGTCGAAAATGCTCGTGCGGTGCGGTGGTAAGGTTTCTGTTTTTTTTTTTAGAAACACAGTACAGGTGCATCATCCAGCTGGGGATGTAGGCATCTCGTGGATCGCGTGGCTAATTATTGTGATCGGCCCACAAATACGACGCCTTGCACTTGGACCAGATACTGGACTACTGGTCATGGGCCTCTCGCTATTGGTTTGATGTGCCTTTGGTAGGTTTGGGTGGTGGTTGGCCGTCGGTCTCGTTCGCACGTAAACGACGCGCGCGTGCCCACAGACACAGATCTAACAGCACGGCCATCCTGACCGTCCCCTGAACGCCATTTGGCTTCAGAGCTCGATGATTCAATGGCGCTGCAGATTCGCAGTAACGTGCCTGCTCCACAACCATCCATGATCCATCGACGGAAGAAGATGGGATGGACGCCGCCGGGGGAAGGAATCATTGCTCGCTCTTTTCGGGAAGAGGCCAACCGGGGACCGGCACCGGGAGGCCCTCTACGCTCGCCTCTCCCGTGGGCCTGGCGCCCTTGTCTCATTTCTCAATCATTTTCTTGGTCTTTTTTGCCTCCTTTTCACGCCATGGATACAACGAAAACATACCGCTCGGCACGTCACCTCTTCCCCTGGGGTACGGGACAGCCTTCCTCGCCCAAGGACAACGAGCCGCAACGATCAAGAGCTGTACGCGGACAAGGAGCAGCTGCACAAACAATGTCCAGACAGCTCGAGCAAAACGATCAAGCCACGACGAAAAGTTTTACAAAAGACACCAGAAAGGAGAAGATTGCCGCTCGTCAATACAAGTGCTTGCTCTTAACAAAATAAGTACTCAGTCACGTTCGCGAAAAAAAAAACTCGTCAATACTAGTTCACTTTATGTTGAACTTCTTTCTAGTTTATCCATCACAACCAAAGTGAATGCCACAGCACAGGAAGAAAGCAGGTACTAGAAAACAGACATACTCTTCTTCTACTACTACTATTACTACTGCTGTCCTGGAAGCAAAAGCACTGCTTCAGGGCAATCAAGTTGCACACCAACAAGGCCAAGAATTAGCTTATACAAGAAGCAGCTTCACCTTCATGCCAACTCATGAAGGCTCGCAGCGGATTCCTGATTCCTGCTTCTCGCATCGCTTCAGTACTGCTCCTTGTTCACATCATTGAAGTACGGGTGCTTCAGGGCCATCTTCGCAGAGATCCGCCTCGCCGGCGCGTACTCGAGCATTTTCTGCAGCAACAGCAGCAACCAAGTTAAGTTAGAATGCAATCGCCACAGCGTAACGCCGCCCAGCATTTCATGGTTCAGTACCGACCCCAAGCAAGTCGTAGCCGTCTTCGTCGAGACCGGGGACAAGAGTGGACAGCTTCGTGGGCTTCCACTGCGGGTACTCGTGCCAGTTGGGGAGCTTGCCGACGCCTGGCCACACCTGCTCATTCGGGGTGCCAAGCAGCCTGGCGTCCACAAAAGCAAGACGGATCATCGTCAGTATTCAAACACCCACCAATAATTTAAGCAAAGGAACAACGAAAGGTTGATGAGTATATTACTTGAAGATGTGCAGGAGCTGCTGCAACTCTGAGTCCCCGGGGAATAGTGGGTTGTTAGTGACCAACTCAGCTGCAATTTACCGCCAGATTAGAACATGTATGTGTCACGGTGAGTTCTGAAACAAACAGTTCTTATGGACAAATCATCTCTGAGTTCATCGGAATCGTACCAAATATGCAGCCCACGGACCAGATGTCAACCGGCGTGGCGTAGTGAGTGGCGCCAAGCAGAACCTCGGGTGCCCTGTACCACAGGGTCAGGATCTGCAGACACAGAAATTTCAGGTACTGCTGGGAATCGGATCCAAAGAGCAGGGATCAAGCGGAAACATCCATGCGGCTGATGGGGACCAGCAGGATTCATACCTCGTGGGTGTACTTCTTCAAAGGGACGGTGATGGCGCGGCTGAGGCCGAGGTCAGCGATCTTGAGCGCCATGGTCTTGCGGTCCATGAGCAGGTTGTGCGGCTTGAGGTCGCGGTGCAGCACCCCGCGGCCGTGGACGAAGGCCACACCCTTGCACAGCTGGTACATCAGGACCTGGGAACGCGCCGCATCAGATCATCACCATCCGCCGGGATCAGCCACGGCTAACGCATTCGCACAAGCACCTCGCGTGCACGGGGGTAGGATGAGGGAGGTGAAAACACGAGAAGGCAAGACGATGGTGATTTACCTTGACGGTGAGCGCGGGGATCTTCTCGTGGTTGGCGCGGTGCCCCCGGATGAACTTCTTGAGGTCGGTGTCCATGTACTCGAAGACGAGGAAGAGGATGGTCTGGCCCTCCTTGTTGGCGCCCTGCTTGAGGTCGAGCAGGCGCACCACGTGCGGGTCCTGCGACAGCATCCGCAGCAGCGAGACCTCCCGCAGCGCGGTGGGGGGCACGCCCTCGTCGTCCTCGGGGAGCCGCGTCTTCTTCAGCGCCACGATCCGGCCCGTCGCCTTCTCCCGCGCCTTGTACACCTTCCCGTACGTGCCCTCGCCCACCTTCTCCAGCTTCTCGTACAGGTCCATGGCGCGCAGCTCTCCGCCCGTGGTCGTCGACGGCGCCGCCGCCGGCTTCGGCTGGTGCTGGAGCGTCGCCATCGCTCTCGCGCGGGGGGCCGGTCCTCTCGCTCTCGCGGCGGATTTGGGGCAGGGCGTGGTGGACGGCGGTGGCGGTGGTGGGCGGATCTGGAGTGCGTGGATTAGGGGTTGGAATTGGGGGAGGATTTTGTATGCGGGAGGGAGCGGGGGGGAGGAGAGAGCCGTTTGAGGGGAGGTGAGGACGCCGCCGAGGAGGCGCTCCAACGGCTCCTTGTGACTTCGAATTTCGAATCCTGTACGCCGTTTGAGGGGAAGCCAAGGTCGGTGGAGGTGTGGGCCGGTTTTCCTTCCACACGAGTTATGGGCCGAACTGAAAAGCAGGCCTGATGAAGCTGCAGCCCAACGTCGGCGATGGTGGTGTAAGGAAGCCTATGGGCCGTGGGAACGTGGAAAGGCCGTATCATTTCAGTCTGCTTGTTTGCACCAATTCTATACATCTTCCGAAAAATTCTTTCCGACCTTCCAATACTTGAGATTCGTACAAACAATTTCAGCCTTTAAATATACTCAAACTCCAGCTTCCTCCCTCCCCTTCCCCTCTCCTCCAACCCTGCCGCCGCCGACCACCCGCCTCGCACCGCCGCTGCCCGCGTGCCCTGCTTCTCCACGCGCTGCCTGCCCGTTGGCCGCCGGCGTCAGATAAGATGAGTTTTAAACGTTGATTCAACATTTTCGAAATAATTCAACATTTTTCGAAAGTTGGCTCAACATTTTTTGAAACATCGGTTCAACATTTTTTTCAATAGATGGGCCTTAGTGGGTTTTATAGATGAGTTGCTTAAACATCTTCCACAGGATATATAGGAGCCCCCGTTTGTCTGACCTCTGGAAAAAAAAACAAAAAAAGAAAGAAAGATTTACTTGTTATACACCTGTGAAAGACGTGATCACTCATTTGTTACAGTGTTTGAGAATTGAGAAATGGGCATCGCATCTCCTAAGGAACGCTGAATGTGCCCCTGAATGTGGCAGACATGCTGGTCGATTTACTGGCATATGTTGGAACTCATGTGCTGATCGACGCGGTCTTGCGCACAACGCGCCCTGCGCGCGACGCGCTCCCCGTCTCGCGGACGACGCGCTCCACTCGGCTCCGTTCCGCACGGCTCCACGCGTTCCACGCTCCGCGCGCCCCGCTCGGCGTCACCCGCAAGGCGCGCGCGCGCTCGCCACGCCCTGCATGGCTCACCCGCTGACTCCTGTAATCTAGCTGAGCTTGTTAGTCTACAGGTTTCTTGTAAACGTGTATATATACTACACAGAGCATCAATACAACGTACGGTTGATCCAAATCCTTCTCTACATGGTATCAGTTACCTTTGATCCTCTTCTCTAGCTTCCGCTCTCCCTCTTTTTTGCGCGCCGCGCCGCCATGTCGTCGCCGGCGCACTCCTCCTCCAGCTCTTCTGCCTCCTCCAACCTACTACCAGATGCACCACAGCCTGCTCCCGCCGCCGTCGTGCAGCAAGTGAACATCCGTTCCCACGTTCCCGTTCTCCTTGACTTGCCGACCGCGAACTACGAGCAATGGCGGTGCCTCTTCGAGTCCGTCCTTGGGAAGTTCGGTCTCGATGAGTTCGTCCGCTCGGCGCCGCCCATGGCTCAGCGCACCGCCGAGTGGCGGCAGATCGACCAGACGGTCGTCAATTGGATCTACACCACCGTCAACAAAAGTGTCTTCGACATCGTCTACCGCCCGCGCGTCTCCGCGTTCACCCTCTGGGGCGCTGTCGAGGACATCTTCCACGACAACGAGATGCACCGTGCTGTCCTCCTCGAGACCGAGCTGCGGTCCATCACGCAAGGCGACGCCGGCATCGACGAGTACTGCTCCCATCTCAAGCGTCTCGCCGACAAACTTCGTGACATCGGCCAGCCCGTCTCGGAAACGAGCCAAGTGCTCAACCTTCTCCGCGGGCTCAACCCCAGGTACCGCCACGTCAAGCCGGTGATCACCTCCAGGCGCCCGCCCCACACCTTCCAGAGCGCGCGCTCCTTCCTCGCCCTTGAGGAGCTCCAGCTGAAGCACGATGACAAGACGGAGGCCGGTCAGGCGTTCCTCGCCGGCCACGCCGGTCCCGCCAACTCTGGCGGACCCACTTCTCACGGGGGCTCCTCTGGCCATGGGGCCCCTCCCTCCGGCACCGGCGGCTCCCCCGGCGGCGACACCGGTGGCAACCGCGGCTACCGCACCAAGAACAAGCGTCGCGGCCGCGGTCCCAACGGTGGATTCACGCCCTCCGGCGGCGCAGGCGGCACAGGTGGTGCCTCCCAGCGCCCACCGGCGCCGTGGATGGGCAACTTCAACCCATGGACTGGACTCGTCCAGGCCTGGGGCATGCCTTTCCGCGCGCCTGCCTCTGGTGTCTTGGGCCCCCGTCCACCGTTCCCGGCCCAACAGGCGATGATGGCACACCACCAACCTTCTCCCGTGCCGGGCCCTTCCTCCTCCTCCGGCGCGTCAGCCTGGGACACCAGCGCCCTCTACGCCGCCCTCAACAACGCCGGCGTCGCCACCCAGCCACCAAGCTCTGCAGATTGGTACCTCGACACCGGCGCCTCCTCGCACATGTCATCCGCCTCCGGTATCACTTCCTCCCCTCGGCCTCTTCCCTTTCCCTCCTTTGTCACTGTCGGAAATGGCGCACGGTTGCCTGTCACACATACAGCCGACGCCACCATTCCTACATCATCCTCCTCTCTGCATCTCCATAATGTTCTTGTTACTCCTTCTCTGATTAAGAATCTGATCTCAGTCAAACAGCTAACCCGTGACAACAATGTCTCCATTGAATTTGATCCCGTCGGTTTCTCTGTCAAGGATCTGGCCACTCAAACGGTGATGCTCCGATGTGAGAACTCCGACGACCTCTACCCTTTGCGGCTGCCACAGCACCAAGCTCTCACTGCCTCATCGTCACCAACGGTGGAGCTGTGGCACAACCGCCTTGGGCATCCAGGCTCGCGCGCTCTCCATCAGATTCTCCAGTCCTTTGATTTCCAGTGTAATAAATCAGCTGCTCACTCGTGCCATCATTGTCAGCTGGGCAAACATGTTAGGCTCCCTTTTGCTTCTTCAGATACACCCATTTATTTCCCTTTTCAGCTAGTGCATTCCGATGTTTGGACATCTCCAGTTTACAGCAATTCGGGTTATAAGTACTATGTTGTTTTGATTGATGCCTACACTCATTACATATGGATTTTCCCGATTCGCAATAAGTCTGATGTCCAGGATGTCATTCGCACCTTCTTCTCCTACGTTCATACTCAGTTTCAGCTGCCCATTCTTGCCCTCCAGACCGACAACGGACGCGAGTTTGACACTCACGCCTTGCGCAATTTCCTTGCTGCACAGGGCACCTGCTTCCGCCTCTCTTGTCCCTATACCTCACAACAAAATGGGAAGGCCGAGCGGATCTTACGTACAATTAACGATTGTGTTTGCACGCTACTAATTCACAGTGCAGCTCCCTGTTCTCTTTGGGCGGAGGCCCTGAACACGGCGACATACCTCATCAACCGGCGTCCTTGCCGCGCCACGGGTGTCATGACGCCACACCAACTCCTCCTCGGTGCACCACCTCTGTACGACGAGCTTCGTGTCTTCGGCTGCCTCTGCTACCCCAACGTCATGCCAATGACGGCGCACAAGCTCAATCCGCGCTCTGTGGCGTGCGTCTTCCTCGGCTACCCCAGCGACCACCGCGAATACCGTTGCTACGACATCGAGACGCGACGTGTCTACATCTCGCGTCATGTTACCTTCGTCGAGAACGTCTTCCCGTTCCGGAACGCGACGTCCCCACGCACGCCAATGACGTCTACACCCACGGCTGTGCACACCGACGACGACGCTCCACCCACCTCGACAACGCCGGGGCCCGCGCGCCCTCACCGCCGGGTGTACTGTGCCGTCCCTGCATCCCCACCAACGGCGGCGTCATCTTCCTCGGTTGCCACCGGTTCCTCTCCACCGACGCCACACGTCCCCACCACGTCGGCCCTGTGTAGCGAAAATGGCCTCTCATGCCATATTTCAATATAATGTTTTGGCGATTGATGACACACGCAACACTTGAACTAATGTGTTTGCTTAGATGATATACTCAGGCTTTTAGGTTCAAGTGATGACAAAGAGAAGAGAGGCGAAGCTAGGCCCGAAGGGCCGCCCCTACGGGGGTTCCGCTACCCGGTTAGCGGACGGGGGTCGAGGGGGAGCCGCCCCTCGCGGGTCTCAGGGCAGCGCCCTGAAACCTAAAAGAAATCAAGTCACCGGTTGAACCGACGCCAAGCAAATTACACACGTCGGTGCATTGACTTGAGCACGTCTGGGAGTTTTAGTATCACCGGTTAAACCGACGTAAGGCAAAATGTACTCATCGGTGCAATGACAGAGATGGCCTGTGGGCTAGGGTTTGGCACCGGATGAACCGACGATAGGAAGTTTGAATACGTCGGTGCAATGGCAGAAGCAGACCAAGAAAAATGCATACATCGGATGAACCGATGATGCACCGGTTAATGGCGTCGGTGCAGTTGTCCAGAGAGTTTGTTTTTCAAGGATCAGAGGACAGTTGCACTCACCGGTTAAACCGACGCTAACATTACATACACCGGTCGATTGCATCGGTTGATTGCCCGTACACGTAACGGCTAGTTTTCAGTGGGCAGTTTAGTATCACCGGTTAAACCGACGATGGCGATTTGGGGAGCATTGGATTAACCGGTGTTAAGCACATTTCTGGCAGCTTTTCCCCAACGGCTATATTTGCTTGTGCTGCCTATATATACCCCCAAGGCCGCACCATTTGAGTGTGCTGGAGTTCAAAGAAGTATACTAGAGCTAAAGATCATCTCCAACCACCATAGAGCTTCATTGTACATCATATAGGCTTAAGCACACTTGTTAGAGTGCTTAGTGCTTGATTAGGGATTAGTTCTTGCGAGAGCTCCCTTGAGAGAAGTCTTGCTGCGGCAAGCAAACACTTGTACTCGTCGTGTGACCCTCCGACTTGGTGTGGAGTGGCAACGACACTTTGTGCGGGGAAGGAGGCCCCTACTTGGTGTTAAAGCTCCAAGATAGTGAAGACGGTGCCGTGGTGACGCTTCGAGATAGACGGTGGCGGTGACCTCGTCTTTGTGACTTGGTGTCACTTAGCCTTTGCTTGTCGGGAGCCTTGGAGGCGTGGCAAGACGGTGATCAAGCGAAGAGACTCGGTATCACACTTGTTCTTTGTGAGCAAGTGGCCGTGGACGTAGGGAGGGACTTTGGTGTCCTAACCGAACCACGTTAAATCGTGTGTCTTGGTGTCTTCACGGGAGTTTGCATATCCTCTCCCTTACCGCTTTACTTACCGCATTACGTTTCCGCATTTACTCTTTCTTGCTTACCTTTACTTTCCTAGTTAGTTTGATTAGGATTGACTATAGGTTGCAAGTCTTTTGGGGTAAGTAGAGGGTAGCATAGATAAACCTTAGTCATAACTAGCATGTGTAGGACGTGTTAGGTTTATCTTATGCAATTAGATTGAGCCCTAGGATAGAAAAGCGATTAGCGACCCTATTCACCCCCTCCCCCTCTAGGGTCGGACACCCCGGTGATCCTTACACCCTGCGTTCGTCACCCGACTCCGGCCTCTCGCCAACGCCAGCCTCGCCCACACCGATGACGCCCACACCTGTCGGAACACGCTTAGCCCCGCAACCACCACAGCATCACATGGTGACGCGTGCTAAGGCCGGCATCCTCAAGCCAAACCCCAAGTACGCCCTCGCGAGCACCGCGCCTGCAATGTCACCCCTCCCGCACTCCGTCCGTGAAGCTCTCAAGGACGACAACTGGCGCCAGGCCATGCAGTTGGAATGCGACGCTCTCCAACGCAACAAGACCTGGACGCTGGTCCCTCGACTTCCTGGCACGCAGGTCATCACCGGCAAGTGGGTGTTTAAACACAAGCTTCACTCCGACGGCACTCTCGAGCGCTACAAAGCTCGGTGGGTGGTGCGTGGATTCCATCAGCGACCGGGGATCGACTTTGGCGAAACTTTCTCCCCCGTCGTCAAACCAGCGACCATCCGCACCGTCTTGACACTGATCGCCTCCAAGAACTGGCCCGCTCACCAGCTGGACGTCTCGAACGCGTTCCTCCACGGCAACATTTCGGAGCGCGTTCACTGCCAGCAGCCGACGGGATTCGAGGACGTGGACCAGCCGGACGCCGTATGCCTTCTCTCCCGCTCGCTCTACGGCCTCCGTCAAGCACCACGTGCCTGGTTCACCAGGTTTGCGGAACACGCCATCTCGCTCGGCTTCCGGCAGTCTCGCTCCGACTCGTCGTTGTTCGTCTACGGCCAGGGCGCGTCCATGGCATATCTCCTACTGTACGTCGACGACATCATCATGTCTGCCTCCACGCCGGCGCTGCTTCATCTGCTCATCGGCAACCTCAAGTCCGCGTTTGCTGTGAAGGACATGGGCCCCGTCAGCTACTTCCTTGGCGTGGATGTTCGCCGCACCGCCGACGGATTCACTCTCTCACAGACTGCCTACGCCCTCGACATTTTGGAACGCGCCGGGATGGCCAACTGCAAGCCAGCAACCACCCCGGCCGACTCCAAGGCCAAGTGCTCCAGCAGCGATGGCGTGCCCATGAAGGAGGCGTCCTGGTACAGAAGCATGGCCGGTGCACTGCAATACTTGACACTGACTCGGCCCGATATATCTTACGCCGTTCAGCAAGTATGTTTGCACATGCATGCGCCCATGGAGTGTCACGGTGCGATGCTCAAACGGATCCTTCGGTACATCAAGGGAACAACGACGCTCGGGCTTCATCTTCATGCTGCCAAGTCGCCAACGATCACCGCGTACACGGACGCCGACTGGGCAGGATGCCCGGACACCCGTCGTTCTACCTCTGGGTTCGCGGTCTTCCTCGGCGACGCGCTCATCTCGTGGTCCTCCAAGCGACAGACTACCGTCTCCAGATCATCCGCGGAGGCGGAGTACCGTGGCGTCGCCAATGCGGTGGCTGAGTGCTCTTGGCTCCGACAACTTCTTGGCGAGCTTCACTACGCCGTTCCGAAGGCGACGGCGGCCTACTGCGACAACATCTCCAGTGTGTACATGGCTCGCAACTCCGTCCATCACCGGCGAACCAAACACATCGAGATCGACATCCACTTCGTTCGGGAGAAGGTAGCCATTGGTGAACTTCGCGTTCTTCAGATTCCGAGCGCCCGTCAGTTCGCGGATATATTCACCAAAGGTTTGCCGACGGCGTTGTTTGAAGACTTCCGATCCAGTCTCTGCGTCGGTTCCACGAGCTGAGACTGCGGGGGGGTGTTGGAACTCATGTGCTGATCGACGCGGTCTTGCGCACAACGCGCCCTGCGCGCGACGCGCTCCCCGTCTCGCGGACGACGCGCTCCACTCGGCTCCGTTCCGCACAGCTCCACGCGTTCCACGCTCCGCGCCCCCCGCTCGGCGTCACCCGCAAGGCGCGCGCGCGCTCGCCACGCCCCGTCTACAGGTTTCTTGTAAACGTGTATATATACTACACAGAGCATCAATACAACGTACGGTTGATCCAAATCCTTCTCTACAGCATAAGAATCTCGTTACTGAACTTGGGTTGCATCTCTTGATCTCTTCTCTGCATACCGTGCATCTCTGGCCAAAAACCCCTCTCGTCTCATGTCAACCTGAACGACCGAACAGCCTGCGAAACCGGCGGAGAAAACAGAACCCCACATTTCAGCGCTCATCAGTGTAAGAACACAGGGCAGAATTGGTGCCGGAGCTCACCTTCTCTATCTGGGCCCTGTACTTCTCCGACTCCTCGTCGTCGATGTACTGAATAAACAAGACAGACGCCGGGGTTACTACTAAGCTTAGCGTGCGATTTCAGCTGCAGTAACGCTCGGCCGAGCCTGGCAGGCAATGGCATGGGCGCTGCTCACCTGGCCGGTCACCGTGTAGAGGCGGTTATACCATCCGTTGGACGCCATCCCGATGGCCGAAAGGATGTGCCGCCGCCGCTCGCCGGGGTTCTGCAGCGTGTACTCCACGTAGTACAGGCCTGCACCCACCGTGCCGTGCTTGGTCAGGTTCTCAAGTTCAGGGGTGCACGCGTCTCAGAACTCTGTTCGCGGCGAGCTACTAACCGTTCGCAGCCTTGGAATCGATGAGCTTCGCGGCGAGCCCCGGTGGCCTCTGCCAGCTCCTGTCCAGGCCGTTCACCTGCTCATCACCAACGCACACGGAGGTGAACAATGGCCATCAGAATTCAGAGCGTCCAGGTGTGATCAGACTCGAGCAGGCTCGGCCCCCCGAGCGCGTACATACCAGGCCCTCGGCGAAGGCGTCGACGTCGCCGAAGGACTTGAGGCTGGTGAAGTCCGGCCCGATCCCGGTGATGGCGACGCTGACTGGGAGAGTGGCAGGGCAGGAGCTCGTGAGCTCACAGCGGCACCGATGGCTCCATGCTCCGTCGCATGGTAGCTTGGCTACCCGCGGCACAAGGCGGAAGAAGAAGAAGGAGGAGGCGTACCGTTGGAGTCGGCGGCCTGCTCGGGGTAGAACGCCGTGACGGACTTGATGCCGCTGGACTCGCCCGCGCCGATCAGCCATCCTGGAAACAATCGCAGGATCAATTTAACTGTTCTGTCACCTGATTCTGCCTGCTGGTGCTGTTTTTTTTCTTTCTTTCTTCAGTGCCCGCCTGATTTTTAGCCTGCATGTTCGTTCGTTCCTTGTGCAAAATCTGAAGAAGAAGAAGAAGAAGAATCACCTTGTGGAACCGCAATGCTGAACTTGTTGGCCTCATCCTCGTACGTGGTGAAGCCCTCCTGCAACTCTGATCAGCGGACGACAAGACTGAAGAAACAGGCATCGTTTCGCCAGAACGCACTGAATGAACAAGAACACATTTGCCGACCGCAGGCGGGGGGCGAGACCGCAAGAGCGTGGAGGTTGCCGTACCGGTGCCCTCGGCCGCCGGAGCATCCGCCGGAGCGAGCGCCGGCGCCGCCACGGCGGAGAGGAGGATGCCGAACAGGGCCTCCCTCCGGGCCACCCGTTCCATCCTGGCAAGGTCAGTCGTTCCGTACCGCGAAGGCCGGCAGTGGCATGCTGTTGTCGCCTGCAGCCTCCTCCCGTGGTTGCTGCTGGACTTGCGCCTGAACGACGAGGAGGAGGAAGGGAGGCCGGCGGTCGGGTACCAGAGGGAAGCGGTGCTGCTGGTGATGGCGGCCATGGCGCACGCCGCGCGTCCTCGGGTGCGGATTGGTGGTGGTTCGCGCGCCGTTTCCTGGGATATTTTGTTTCGGCCGCCGTATGTATGGCAACGGGACGCCGCGGGGCACTTGTGGTCGCCCGGTCGGCTGGCCAGGCCAACAGGAGTGGACCCGAGGCGCTAGTGGCGGAGCTAGGATTTTTTTTTTATTATTAGGAGGGGCCAACTATATTAGTTTATATAAAAATTTAATTAAAATTCAAATGTTCAATGTAAATTTGGAAATCATAGGGGGCCAGGCCCCTGCCCGGCCCCTGTCTCCGCCCCTGCGAGGCGCAGGTTCGAGTCGTGAACTCGTGATGGCGACGGTAGAGCCGATGCCTTGCTGCTGACCTACGCCGTGTTTGGATAGTGGTGTAAAAGAGTAAAAGGGATAAATTTGCCCAGTAAAAGGTGTAAATTTGTCCCATATTTACTCCTAAAAATCCAAACATGTAGGTATTGTGCCTCTTTACCCTATTTGCCCCCCTTTTTACCCCTTAGAGGGTGTCAAATTGGAGTAAAACTAAGTAAATGGAAGACATTAGTTGCTATTTCCAACCACTTTTACTCTCATTTTATCCCTACATCCAAACATTCCATGGAGTAAATTAGTTGGGAACATATTAGGTGCAAAATAATCTCTCCATACAAACTATGAAAACTTCAATCTGGATCATCGGATCAACATCCAAGGGGCATGTGGGATTGGATAATTTTACACTTTTGCAAATCCCCCCTCCCACCTCCCTGCGCCTCTCCCCTTGGATATTGATCCGATGGCTCAGATTGAAGTTTTCATATTTGCACGAAGATGTTGATTTGCACATAATATGTTCCCAAATTAGTTATAGGTAAATGTGAGGTGTAAATATTTACCTTGAGGTAAATCTATACCCCTATAATCCAAACAGGGCCTAGTCCCTACCAGTAATTTCTGATTCGGTGAAGCAAAACAACGCTGGAATTTGGAAGAAATTAAACAGTTTGGCCGCTTTTCAAGAGATCATCGCAGCTAAAATGTTTTGTAGGCTCTGGTCAGACGGTCAGTAAGACTGCCGACACGTCACGCTCACATGGCTGACCTTCTTCTTCCGAGGTGGCGGGCCGCCATAGCCTCCGGCTGCTTCTGCCGCCGCCGTAGTGTGCGCGGTGGATCACATCCTCCATCCATGGCCCGAGGTTCTGACCATGACGAGGACGGAGTGGACGACCAGACACCCACGCGCCTGCGATTTGGTTCGGCGGCGACCGAATGCGTCGTCGCCGCGCCCATCCCCGCAGCACGCCCTGGCTGGCAGGAATGCCGTCGTCGCGCCGCGCCGAAGTTCGGTGCCTGAGGTCTCGCCTGGCGTGGCGATGCCAGTCGCGAC
Source organism: Panicum virgatum (assembly GCF_016808335.1). Taxonomy (NCBI): domain Eukaryota; kingdom Viridiplantae; phylum Streptophyta; class Magnoliopsida; order Poales; family Poaceae; genus Panicum; species Panicum virgatum. Next base: position 43,851,206 of record NC_053141.1, on the reverse strand, counting down.
CGAGCAGCTTCTGCTCGCAGCTCGCCTCCCGTCCAGGGGTGGTAAAGGACCCAACATTTTGAACTAAAAAATCTAAGAATCGGACCCTAAAAGGGCCGGGCTCTAAACATATGTATTTTTGAACTAAAAATTTTAAGAACTTTATTGGACTGTGAAGAGGCCATTAGGGCCATGGCCCATTACCACCCCTACTCCCGTCCGGGCGGCGCATCCAGTGCGCGCGGCACCAGGACGAAACGAAACCCTCGCCAGAGGGCCGAGGGGCTGCGGCACTTCCACGAACACTTCCGGTTGCGCTCGCGCGGCGCCATGACCGGCCGCCGTCGCCGCCGGAGCGAGCAAGTCCTCAGCCTACATGTCACCATACCCTCCGGCTGCCGCCCTGCCTGGCGAGTAAGAGGGAGACCCTCCCCGCGATGTGCAGATCCGGGCCGCAAAAGCCCGATCGGACGGCTGGTAAGTGCCCAGGGGGCGGACGGTATTTTAAATACTATCCCCCCGCCGGTACCTGAAACACCGTTCACCCTTGAGGCACGCCGCGCCGCTGAACTCAGGCCGTCCCTAGCTTCCAGCCTCTTCGTCGTCACAGAGCATGGAGTGCCTCGGAGCCTCGCCATCATGTACCGCCGCGCTCGTGCGCCTGGTGGCTGTGTGAACTGTGATGGCCGGAGGCGAAGGCGGCTGACCGCGAAAGGGTGCTGTGTGCAGCTGGACGACCGGCATGCCAAGCGTGGTGCGCCCACGAGTAAAGCCCGGCCGAGAGAGACGCCGGCTCCTCGCCTCTTCCTCATCACGCCATGGCCTCGTCGGGGGGAGAGAGAGAGTTGCGGCCGTCTGACCACTGCTTAGCCCTCCATGCCTGCTCTCCCTCTCGCCGCGCACGCCGCCGCCGAGCTCGCGCGTGCGCGACCAGGAGCCATACGTCTCTGTTCGTGATGTCTATTCATCGCATGTGCGACTAGAAGTCATACTATTGCACTTGATTATATTAAGAGAATATTTTTTCTAAAATATTTTTATTTATGAAAGGAATAATTTCTATCTCTAGATATTTCTTGAAACATTTTTATCTGTTTCGGAACTTATCTTTTTTAGAACATTTTATTTTGTTTTGGAATAATTTTTATTTTTATATCTCTAACGAATGTGTATGATAGTATAGCTTCTATTCGCACGTGCAATAAATACGCCCCCTATCTGTATGCAAACAGTTGACGTCGCGGTGGTGGGGATGACGATGGACGTCACAGGAAGTAACGAACGAGCAGCGTCTCTGCCACGTTTGCCGGCGGCAATGGCTCCGCTGCGTAAGCAGCAGCCGGGCCGGTGCCGCGGCAAGTTTTTTTTTTCTCCTGGCGCGCCAGTGCCACGGCGGCTTGCGAGCACCGGGACAAGCCTTGATCTTGATGGCATGATTACTCTTACTGATCTGTCAGTGCCATTCTGCTCAGGCTTAATTCCCTCTCACGTAAGAAGAGTTTCATTGCCCTCAAACATAGGGCTCCTATACGTCTTGTCTAAAATAGATAAATTATTTATCTTTAAAATTCCATTTTTGCCACAATTAGCTGTATTAAATATATTAACATTTTAATAGAATTAACTCAATATTTTCTATAAACAAATTCAACATTTGAGTTTGAATTGTATTGAAACTGTAAAGGCGAAATGTTAAAAGTACTATATTGAAATGTTGAAGGTGCATCTTCTCCAATGAGCAGCCTTTTTCTCCGACGAGCTCGACACGAGGCGATGTGAGGCAGCGGCGACCCGCGCGGGCACGATGGCCGGCGAGCTCGACAAACGGTGGCGGGGAGCTTCGGCGCGTGCCCCGCGCAGAGCAGCGGCAGCCGTCAAGGGCGACACGTGCGGGCACGACGTCAGGCGAGCTCGACGTGCAGCGGCGCTTGCGGGGGAGCGGCGGCGCGTGCCCCGCGCGGAGGAGCGGCGGCCAGCAAGGGCTGACGCGCGGCGGCGCATGCGGGGAGCGGCGGCGCAAAAAAAGTGATCGATGCTAGCTAGTACTGTAGCTGCTTGTTGCTTCTTCATTCATGTACTCCGACAGTACGTACTCCGAAATGATTATGGACCATCCATTTAGATAGATCTTATCACATATTACCTCCTAAGAAGTAATAGGAGATATATATTTATATAATATTTTTTTTGAAAAATAGAAAAAAAATCCAATTATCTAACTATCTGATGCCACTAGATGTAACATCATACAACATAATGTACATGATTCGCTTCCATATCTATATATATCCATTACTAAAGCGAATAAGGTTTCCACCCAATTTTTTGGTTTGGTTTGATCCGCCTATGTTATTGATAAATGGGCCTTAATCCATCTCATATGCGAGTCGGATTAACCATACGTCTACAAATCCCTACAATACGTATTCGATATTTATACCAACTTTGTTCGTAGCAACACATGGGCATAATTGCCTAGTTTCACATAACATCGTTATGGGTTTGCCAAGTACAGGATTTGTACAACTTTTTTTTCCATGTTCTGAGTGGATCTATCTGCAAAGTAAAAAAATCACGTGGGAGTAATCCGAGTGGAGTTTTCTCCAACTCTGGTCCAATCGCATTAGATCTAGTATTCTAGTCCAAGCAGAATTACGTGATGCACCACCAATTTTAATCGTAACGTGATTAGCTTTTTCTAAAGTGAACGGTAATCTAATAATTCATCCATTCTGGTATAGTTCACCATAACGGGCACATTAATGGTAACATGATTAGTCTAGATAATAAATCCATGCTGATATTATCAGATCGCATGCGATGCACCATAACATGCACGTTTCAAACCATGTACGGGATTTTAGAACATGATCGTATAACACTCACCATAGGATATGTGAATGTAACAATTCTTTGGCGCATGTTGAGAAAAAGAACAGAATACAGAGAGCCAACGCAGGAAATAAAAAACAAAGAGAAAAAACGCTATACTGAAAGCCGCCGAAAGAAGCGCTCTTCTGTTAGCTAGTATGCGTCATTTAGGGAGGAAAGAAGTGGATTTTCCCTTAATTATTTCAGATTTGCTCCTTGTCAATCAACTGAAATATCGTTTATCTATCAGTCGATGTCTTGGAGCGTTGGATCGTCACTGGACGCACAAGATTGCTTTGTGTGGAAAATGTGTTTTCGAGCCCGTGTTGCGAGCACATCAGCCCATTTGGCGGTTATTGGGTCCATTATCCGCACGACCCATTTTTCGACCATGTCGCTCAGTCAGGGTGTCTGATCCATTTGGACTTCGTTCTCATCGCCGAGTGAGGAGGGGAGCGAAGCATTGGGGCGATTCAGCAAGCTCGCCGGCGGTTCATCTATCTCGTCGTGCTAGCATCTGCTCGTGTCCGGCGTTGAGGTACCTATCCTGTCACTTAATCTATTCGATTAGGGTTTGGAGCTCTTTGGTCTGTTACTGTTCGATTGAGTTTAGTTAGAGTTCGATTTGGGGGGTTTCTGTCCCTATTTGTGGCCCCATTTAGATGGTCATATTTTGTATTTTCTATTCCGCTGAAGACACTCAACCTTGCTGTCATTTCCTCTCCCCCTTCCCATCTTCCATTTCTCTTGTTTCAGTTTTGTCGAGGCGTTTGATGGATGGAGGCGAAGAGACCAACGAATAGGACCAAAATCATGTAGTTTCCTCCTCAAGAGTTTCATCACGTCCCTGTCTCAGTTCAATTTATTCATTTTTCGGTTTCATCCCATGATCGATTTGGGAATTTCCTGCAGCAATGGTCAATTGGGTCTCGATCCGGGAATTTGCACTTGGTCTTTGTTCAGTTTGAGGTCTACAGTTCGTATATGGGGGGATGGATTTGGGGATTGATGAATGTTTGGGATTCGATTTGGAGATTCCTGGTCCATACGTGCTCTCAGTCCCGTAAATTTACTAGCCGAGGAATCATGTATGTTAAGGTGTTGTAGTTTTTTCCATCAGCTATGGCCATTTGCTCATCTAGCTTTTACTGCTGTTGGTGAACACCACTAGTTATGAGCTTGCAAATATGTGACTGCATCAGTTTACGTTGGCTTTAGAAATCCATATATATTAAATTGCTAGTTTCCTGCTTTGTTTTTGTGTTTTTTTAGTTTCCTGTTGTTAAAAGCTAATGTTAAAAATGGGTTCATATTTGTACCAATAAATTGGTGTATAAATAAATTGCAATGATGTGAACTACATATGCATGTGTTTCTGGAAGTGGAATCATGGTCTCATGGATGTGAACATTGTGGCCGTAGCAGGCCTTCACTTTTACCCTTAAGCTATAAAAATTATACTAATGCTTAGATAAATATACTCCTTTTTGATACTTCAAATTTGATGTGGTACTATATGTCTACCTGTCTGTGCATGTTTGGTGCTCATGGTGACACCTGTGAGTGTTGTGACTTGGCAGTTTACTCTAGGTTGTCTTGTTATACGTGTCAATGCAGTTATGTTTGTTAGTGATAGTGACATAGATAGATAGTACCCTGCACCCTTGATCCAATGACACATTGATTTATGGCGGCTGTATGCCTGGCCATAGTAATATGTCATGTTGGTGCGTATTTGTTTGAGATGAATGCTTATTGCTTCTGTGATCAATGATAAGATAGTGGATTGCTTTTACTTCAGAAATTTTGAAGGCGATTCTGTAAGTTATATAACTGTTAGATTACTGTTGCATGATTGAAAAGCATATGTGCTATTTTCCTCTATGTATACTGCTTCCATAAGCTGACTGTTTGGTTTTTCACTTTTTTGTCTACAAAGTTTCAAGACGAGTATTCTTTTTTGTTAGTTTCATGTAATTTTAGCCTTTTGGAATGGGCGTATTTTTTTACTCCCTATTTTTTATTTATATATGACGGTGATAAACAAACAGAGGGTGTATTTAAGTTCAAAAAAAATGTTTCTCCATGTGTACATGTCCATCCTGCCATTCTTTGTTCTCTGTATGTCTACATTATTCATTTGTTGATCTCTGAAACTTTTAATGTGTACCTGCGACTCTATGAGGTCTGTTTCGTAGGTGAGGTCTGTCAGTTTTTCTTGACCATGGCATAGTTCTGGGAGTTGAGGGAAGATGTGTAGATCACACTTTCTTCTTTTCCTTCATATTTTGATTTAGTGACTTTGTTTAGTTACATGAACTACATAAGGTGGACTGGAAATTAAATGATCTCAAGTACCCCCTGTTCCCCTCCTCTGCTACAAAAACTAAACTTTTGAAGTTACAATTAGTTCTTTTCTTACCATCAGTTTCTTGTGTTTTATCTTGTGACAGATATTCTTTTCTTTGTGTGTGTGTGTGTGTACCTGCAGATACCAGATCATAGTCACAAAGTTCCTGGGTCGACCGGGTCGAGGAACGGGGTCGAGGGTCGAGGGTCGTCACTTTATAAAATTGTGGTACGAAGAGGGTATACATCTATGGAACGATAAATTATTATGTGGAACGCGACCCTGATTCATCGGGGTCGATATCTTCGGGTCGATAAAGACAAAAACTATATATGTGCTAATAATGAAGAAACTAATCTGCACAAGCATATAAGAAACGTATAAAAGAGTACATTTAGACCATGCTACACGTACTCAGCTCATTGTCTAACAAAAACCACACCAATCCACTGTCCTTAACCTCCTTATCCCAACTAAATCTGCTAGTAATGGGGCTGCGACCCCTTTCAAACCGGGACACGATCCAACCTTGAATGGGACACTGACCCTCTTCGACCCCGACCCTCGAATCGGAACGGTGTTCCCGGGTCGAGGGACGAGGCATCGACCCCGAATCCTGTGACTATGTACCAGATTAGCAGCAGGATCCTCTCATTTAATTTTACTGAGATATGAAACTGTACAACCCAATCTGTCCTCTTTGATTTCTGTCCTCAGCTTTTGGGGATTTACACTAGAACTAAAAATTTGATTATTTGATAACTATACAACCAAATCGTTATGCTTTGTCTTTTTACTCTTTGTTTTTCGGGATATACACTACATCAACCATAGATTTGTTTATTTGCTAAATATAAAATGAAATCTGTTCAATTTTTTTTTTGTTTCTAGGGATTTACACTACATAAAAGCTAATTTTGTGAATTTTAGATTCAAGTCTGTTATTTTCTTCTTGTTGTTCTTTTTTGGGATTCAAATCTGTTCTTTCTTTTCCATCTGTTCATTTTGATTTGTACTAAATCAACTCAAAATGTATGCCGGTGTTAACTGTGGGATGCAATCATCTATAATAGTCTCTGTGAATTCAAACTCTAAAACTCATTGATTCTTACATGTTTTATGGCTTAAAGTTATAGGTAAGTTCAAACTATAATTTTAGTTATATTAATATGTAATTCATTATAACTCAGTTTTGAAATTTTAAATATTTATTTGATGACTGTTAATTTTGCACCCTGAATGCTTTTGTTTCATTTTAATGTCATATAGTTGCTCTTACTGCCAAATTGTATTAAATTTACATCTTAAGCTCAATTGTAATTTATATGTTTAGTTTATATAATTTGTTGTTAATTGTCACATAATTTGTTTCATGTCTCTATAACTAGATTTAATGACTTCTGCAGATCGAATTGATTATTCTGAAAGAGGTTTTTCAGCATGCATGTGCTCAATTATCTTTTGGTAACTCACTATATTATCTATTGTTATTTTATATGTTGCTCGCAACTTCGTTGTCAAACTCTTATGTTATATAGAAGTTTTTTTTTTACATGCACACATCATTTATATTACATTGGCTGAGTTCATGTAACTTGTTTGAAAATTATATGTAATAATTTATTTGTTTGATATATGTCTGTGGACTGTGGGTCTACATCAGTGCAGCCTAAAATCTGTTAAATCTGTTAAGTTCAATCTGTCTATATTAGTCCAATCTTATTAATTTCTTAGTTGTTACATGGATTTAATATTGTTTTTACAATTTTTTGATCATGTAATAAGTGAATTGAATATATGTAATTTTCAGTGGCCCAAAGGTCTGATTGGTATTTTCTTGGCATATTTTCAGGTGTTTTAGAAATCAGCTTCTTAATCGAGTTTGCTGTCATATTTTCTTTTTTAATCTGCAATTTCTGGTTTAGTTCTTGTAAATGTATTGAACTTAAGATCTGTCTTAAATTATAAATTTGGCTTTCCGTCATGCTTATCCTTTATAGTTTATATTTTTCAGCCATTAGATCTGAATCTAATGGTTTGCAAAATTGAGTGTTTGTGTATTCAAAAACACTTGTAGTTCATCTTTGTTTGATTTTGTCCAGATGTTCACATTTGTAATGCAAATGTATTTCAAATACAACTACGAATTGCAGGTATTTCTATTTCAGAAACATTCAAAACAAAACAAACAATAATTATGAGTGCCAATGCTTCAAGAATTCAAAATCCTGGATCCTTTTAGACATGAAATATGTTTGAGCTCCAAATGGGGCAAAATAACAAAAATCCTATGAATAGGTCCGAAACACAATTGGCCTGGGTGACAACAGATCAAATCTTTAGCCAACTGCGGCTATAGCCAAGTCAAAAACCACTAGGAAACCTAATAACGGGTCCAAAATCCATTATGCCAGGACCGTTTGGTTGATGTGAGCGGAAGCAGGGAAAAAAATCACAGCACAACACCACAGAAGCTAACGACAGATCGGAGTTTTTTTTTCCCGAAAGATCCTGAACCTTGCAGTTCGGCGTATATTAATAAGAAAAGAATTGACCCTATTTATAGGTAAACCGGATCCAAAAACCGCACAAACAAAATACAAAACCTACAACTACAGCACCTACAACTAGCAACACCCGCCGGTTGGATTGTGACGTCAATCGGGACACACTCGACTTTGGCTCGTCGGATTGGGACATCGACATGAGCCACAACGAGATCGGATTGGGACATCGACCCGAGCTACCATAATCTACACTCCACCCGGTCGGATTGGGACATCGACCCGAGCTGCTACAACCTACGCTCCGCCCGATCGGATTGGGACATCGACACGAGCCACCACAACCTACACTCCACCCAGTCGGATTGGAACATCGACCCGAGCCACCACAACCCTGAAGAAAAGAGAAAGGAAGAAAAAAAAGAGAAGAAATCCCTTTTGGAAGCCGCCACCACCGAGGCACCTCCATGCCGGAAAAGCCTGACACCGCCTTCAAGACGGTCAGAACGACGAAGACGTCGTCGATGCCAGCCCAAGAAGGGTTGGGCTTTCACCCGCCACATCCGACATGGAAGACCGACAGCCATAACATTGGTCATAGACGAGAGATAGGTCCGAGCCAGAGATGCTCGCTGTCACCTTCAGGAAGGAAATGGCACCAATGGCGCCATCGACGCCGTCCTAAGAAGGGATGGGTTTTCACCCGCATCGTCACCACGATGAAAAGACGGCCAGCGTCACCAACCCACCACCATGGTGTTGCTAGCGAGCCTCCACACAGCTGCAGCCAACGACGCCACCACGGCGACAATAGCAAACACCCGAGCAAAACCGTTGTCAACACACACCACCACGGCGCCGCTGACACATCGCAGCGTAGGTAGACCAGACACCGCCGGAAGCGGGGTGCCGAGCGCGGCCGTCGCTCGCCCCCCGGCCGCCAAGGCCGCGGACGTCGTCGTCCACGCCCTCGCCCGCAACGCACCGCCGCTGCGCGCCAGCTGCAGCGAGCGCCGCCGCAGCCGGCACCGCAGCGCCGCGCAACGTTGCGCCAGGCCGCGAGCGCCCGCCGCTGCGCCCTGCCACGCCAGGCCACGCCCCGCGCCCCGCCACGCCAGGTCGCGGGCGCCGCCTCCGCCGCGCCCTGCAGCGCCAGGCCGCGCCCCGCCACGCCAAGTCGCGAGCGCCGCCACCGCTGCGCCCAGCAGCGCTAGGCCACGCCCTGCGCCCCGCGCCCCGCCACGCCAGGTCGCGAGCACCGCCGCCAACGTACCGCCGCACCAGGCCACAAGCCACGCCGCCGCAGAGGCCGCGCCTCGCCCCGCCAAGCACCAGGGAGGGCAGATCCGGCGACCGGGAGTGCGGATCTGGCCGCGGGCCACCGGGAACAGCCGCCGCCGCCACGAACAGGCAGCCACCAAGAGAGAGCGAGGGGGAGGAAAGGAGAGGAGGAGGGAGGTTGGAGCCCCGTCGCCGCCTTCCTCATGGCCTGCCGGACTTCCGGTAGCGAGACGTGGGAGTCGGGGTGGGGGGGGGGCGGCGCCCGCGGTAGGGTTCCGCCCGAGCCGCCCCTGGAAGGAGCGACGCGGGGGTCTGTAGCCAACACAGATCGGAGTTGTTGATTTAGAATCCAATGGCTGAAAGGAGTGACTGATGGATAAGCTAAAAATCAGTTGACTGCCAAGGAGATACACCCTATTTATTTTTCCTCCCATAAAAAATCAAGGGCTAAGATTTATTTAACACTCTTACTTCTTAGGAGGTAAGAAAATGTGAAATGGAGTACCGTAGCAATGCCCTTAATCTACCATATTCCTTATTTTTGTATACCACTTCTTGCCCCTCAGCCGGCCACGTCGCTCTTCCATGTCGCCCATCCGATTTACCATCCGATGGCTCAGATCGTTTCGAATGGATCCGATCAGAAACAGCTTCTCGCTCCAACTCCATCGGCAGCGGCTTCCTGCGCTCCTCCATTGGCTTCTCCTGCTTTCTTCTCCTGATCCGCGCCGCAAAATATCTTCCCAGCTTCTTCCTCTCCTCCGTGCACGACTCCGCCCGATCCCGCCGCCTCCCTTTCTTTCCCCTGCCTCCGTCGGCGGCTCCACCCCCCTGCGCCAGTCACGCGCGGCCGTGGCCTCCCCAACACGGGTGACGCCGGTCGCCGGCTGCCCCGGCCATGCGGCCGCGCTAGGACGGTGGCACGAGGCCACCCGACGGTGCCACCGCCCCAGCACGGACCTGCGTGGTCGCCTCTTCTTTTGCCCCTGCTGCGGCTCCGCTCGGCACCCCGGTCTGCCCGCGGCGCGTCACCTCTTCCTCTCCGTTGCCCTGGCTCAGCTCAGCGACCGGATCTGGTGAGCCCTCACCCTCTTCTTCTCCTCCTCTATTCCATGGCTGCTCCCGTAGGCCCTCCATCCCTCCGTGTTCCCCTTAGTGTAGATGACTGGCCGCTGCTACTGTGCTGCAGTACTACTCTTTGCTTACAAACCTTTTTAATTAGACCATGTATCTAAAGTGTTCTTCCATTTTCTAGGTTGTTGTATTCAGAGATGCTGCAGTCCTTATGCTTAATTATGTTCATGAAATTAGACCGTATGGTTTTAAGTTGGAGTACAGCTACTTCGAAATTAGCATGCATATTTGACTGAATGGTAAGCTGGAGTACAACTATTTCAAAATTAAGATGCGTATTTGACTCAATGGAGAGGTACATCCTTAAGATATGTAATAGCATGGGCCACAATAGTTGCAATTTCCAAAATCAGTTAAAATTCCAGTATTTTAGTACATGTATCTAAAGTGTTCTTTCATTTTTTTAGGTTGTTATATTCAGAGATGCTGTAGTTCTTATACTGAATTATGTTCATGACATTCGAGCACAAGGTTTTAAGTTGGACTACAGCTATTGCGAAAATAAGATGCATATTTGACTGAATGGTAAGTTGGAGTACAGCTATTTGCCTATTTGGAAATTAAGATGCATATTTGACTGAATGGAGAGGTACATCCTGAAGATATGTAATAGCATGGACCACATCAGTTGCAATTTGCAAGCTCAGTTTAAATTCAAACATTTTACCATTTATAGTTGCATATAGCTATCCTCATGTAATATACAGTTCGTATTGTATACTTTGTAGAATACCTATTCCTTTCTTCGTACATCCATCTGAAGTGTGCTTCCATTTTTTTTAGGCTCATATATTCACAGATGTTGCAATTCATATAGTGAATTTTGATGATTAAATTCGAGCACAGGGTGTTAGTTTGGACCACATGAATATTGGCCATGGTTTGGGAATAAGTTATATGTTTCATACACCAGATAGCATTCCTATCCTAGGACAGCTGATGCTTTCGCACTTTATTGAAACAAACTTGATACAGTACTTTATTGAGTAACTCTAACAATGCTTTGCAGGTTGTTGCTCAGTTTCACAGGTTGTGGCTTAGTTTCGCTGGAATGTCCCACCTGCTTGCGAACTCCACTGGATGGGTCTTCGCTCCTGCCCTCCAGACTTTGATTGATTGCATAGGTATAGTAATTGAGAAAATACTTCTGAACTAATATGTATCTAGGTATGGCCTTCTAAACCTCGGTCAATGGTCTACATTAAACAGTCTATATTGTCTATCCTGCCATTTGTCTCCAAATGATTATTTTGGCTTATATGCTTGGGTTTAGCTGAAATGCATGACTGAATTGATTACCTACACCTTTCTATAATACATGCATTTTGGCATACTTTTCGCTATACCTCACAATCTAAGTACTTCTCTATTTTACTGCCCTCCTTGGCTCCCATTTTCAGGTCAGGATTTAACTGAACAAAACTAGATCTCGGCTGCAAATTTTTTAGAGTATTTCAATTTAGGATTGGTAATTTTAGTTATATTTGTAAATTAGCTTTCGACACATATCCAGTTTCTTAAATCTTAAAACATTTCATATCAGCTAGCTTATTTCATTGCGTGAATAGGGAAATAAACAGCTGCTCTAATGGTCTACATTTCTATGTGCCTGTCCTGATCAGAGGCCTGCGCAAAGTTCCTCATGAACTGTTCATTGCAATTTCTATGAGAGGTACCTCAGAGACTCAGATCTCCATATTTCTAGCAACCTTTTGGTTCTTAGGTTCAATTGTTTCAGAAATTCTATATGCCATATTTCGGACTTCCTGCCCCGTGCGAAGCACGGGGGTACCTGCTAGTTATTACTTGTTCTTGGACATTGCCTAGCATTTCATTTCATTTCATTCATCAGACGATGCATCCCAATCCATTCAGTTATTACTACTAGTACTCTTTAAGTTCACTGCCATCTGGGCCTGCTCCCCGCCGCCGCCTTCTTGCTGCTCCGGCCTCTGGAACTGGGAGCTGCCGCCGTGACGGGAACAGGAGGAGTTGCCTGCCGCCGCCTCCTGCTGTCGCTGTCGTCGCAGCCCACACCCACAGTAAGCTCAAGCATATTGTGCTTCTCTTATCGGCTTCCTCGATGCTTACGAACTCATCGCTGGACTTGGCATCCTCACCCCCTTGGTGCGCGGCTGCTGAATCCCTGCTGCTTGCCATGTCATCGGACTCGAATTCCTCCGTAGCATCCTCTGCTGCTGCGGCTGCTGCCTCTCCTCCTCCTCCTTCATTTAGGGAAGCCGGTATGTTCTGCTGCAGCAGCAGCAGCACTTGATGCACGGCATGTCTTGCCGCATCGGCAGCCCAGCCCTCGACACCATTCTCTGCCGCTGCTCTCCGAAGCAGCTCCTGCGCACTGGCCGTGATGTCGAAACCGCCAAGCCGCGCGATTTCTAGGAGGAAGTGGATGTCCAGCTGGGCCTGGGCGCCATGGCCGATCCACGACTCTGGCGGGTTGCTCGAGAGCCAGGAGATGAGCGCCTCCATCAGCTCCTGCAGCAGCTCCTTCATGGTTCCGTCCTCGCCGCTCAGGATGCCACCGTACGCATCCTTGAGCCACCTTACCCGAAGGAGCACCACCTGGAAAGCCAAAGATGGCATCAACTCATTCTTCTCTGGTGGTGGTGGTGGTGGTGGTGGTGCTGCTGCTGGTGGTGGTGTTCCTGCAGACAGTGATGCCTCGTCCGCCATTGCCATGGTGCCTCGTATGAATTGCTGGCAGAAGCAGCTCCACACCTGCCCGGCTGCTTCTTTGATCAGGCTGCCCACTTGTCTCTGCGCTGACGCTGTCCACGCCATGGTCGGGAGCAGGGACACCAAGGTGGAGCAGTTGACCAGCACGGAGAGCTGCCGCATGTACCGCTGCTTGTCGTCTTCCTTCTTGTTTGGGAATGACGGGATGTCCTCCTCCTCTAACAATAATAGGTCTAGGATGGAGCGCACGTACTCCCTGAATAAGTCTGCAACAAGCTGCGCGGCGTCGCCGTCCATGCCCAGACCAAGACTTTGCAACGGGCAGGCTACGCCGTCCACAACCTCCTGCACTAGGGTCACGAATTTCCTTCCGCTGGCTGTCAGCAGGCAGTAGCGATGGCGATGATGCTCATCACCTGCAGCAGCCGGCATCATCATCAGGAGGAACCGGCCCAGCTCCTAGCTGGCGTCAGAGGCCACCAGCAGCCGGACCACCTCCTTGAGATGCCTGCCGTACGCGGCCAGGGCCTCCCGGATGCAGGGCGCCATGAGGCCGCCCACGTCTTGCTGGGAGGCGATGCAGAGAGCCCTCAGCAGGGGAGATGACGAGTAGGACACCAGACCCAGGCTCTGCCCGACATCAACCACCTGTGGCGGCGTGGACGACGATCTCACGTACTCGGAGAAGGCGGCGCCGAAATCCTCCATCTCCACCCTCGCCCACCGGACCAGCTGGGGGGTGTGGGGGGACGGGTGCCCGTGCAGCGCCACGAAGCACCTCGACGCGTCGGCAATGGAGAAGAAAACCGTGCGCGCCAGGTCCTTGATGTACCAGCAGTCACCTGCTGCCGCTGCTTGCTGTGATGGTATCGCACGGTACGAGCTGAAGAGCAGGTGGTTCGCCCGCTCCGGGTCGCCGAGCCTGCACAGGCCGGAGAGCGCCTTGAGTAGCTCCGGCCATGGCGTCCGCAGGTTGCCGGCCACGGAAGCCAAACGGTCGGCAACCCTCGCCTTCCTAGCGGACAGGGCGGCGGCGTCACCGGCGATGCCGCAGCCGCCGCCCTGCTGCCTACGCATCAGGAGCTCCAGGGCCTCTTCGATCCGGTGCTCGGACAGAAGCACGTCCAGCTCCAGCTCCAGCTCCTCGTCGTCGTGCCCCCATCATACTCGTGTCGGCCTCCTCGTCCTTGGAAGAACCACCACCTGCACCTGAACCAGCAGCAAGCAGCAAGCAGCAGTTGCTGCTCACATGCTGGATCATCCGCCTGCGTGCTATCACCTGATGTTTCAGGCGCTGGACGTCCTTGTCCAGATCACCAGCTTCTTGCAACATCCTGCTCGATGGATGATCGGTCAGATGGAGTCAAGTGTTCTTGGAAGGAACTGAATGAAGCAAATGCAAAATTGCAAATACGGTCCATACCTCATGAAGGAGAGGTAGCTGAGATAGACATTAGCGCGGAAGTCTTGCTCCGAGGCCTTCTTGATCTCCAGGAGCTCAGAGCACAGGTGTTGTATGCCCTGATCGAACGAACGAATTAGCTACTAGTTTTCATTATTGGTTAATTAGTTGAAACAACGGTTAGGATAGATGGAAGAGGCCCAATTGGTAATTAACGAACAACAATATTTAAGATGGATCGGAGAGGAACGGAACCTTTGCAGTCATGGAGTGGAGTCCCAGGTGGTGCAGCAGGTAGTGGTCCTCCTCTTCCTCCTCTTGGTCTTCCTCCTCCTGCTCCGTGGCGGTGTCAATGTCAGGCGCCGTGCCGCTGCTGCCATCGTCGCCGTCGTCGTAATCCTCCGCCTCTGCGATTCCGCCGCGGCGGTGCCTCCTCAGAGACGCCATAGATGGAAGCCAATCAAGCGAGGATCGATCGATGCCTTTTGCTTCCTCGCGTTGCTAATCAGACCTGCCGATGGGTCCCTTTCGTCTCTAGCTGTATGAGACAAACTAGCGGCGACGACGACTACAAGATCGATCGATATACAGATACAATGCCGCCTGCCGGCGCCGCCGGCCATTGGATATCTCGCCGTGCATCACGCACCATTTGGCGAAAACTCATGACTCCTCAGAACGCATGAGTATAAATAAATCCTCTCTGCATCTAGAGACGTACACAATCAAAACAACTAGCACGCTCTCCTTTTAATCGTGTGATTAAGGAAAATGGCTAATTAATTAATTTCCGGCTAGCTTGTACCCTTACGTCGTTTGCTGCACATCACACTTAGCTATGCATGCACAGCTAAGTGTGATGTTGATCCAATGACTCATATAGAAATTTTCATAGTTTGCACAGAGGTTGGTTTGCATTTGATACGTTCTCTTACTTATTTTCTTTTCTTTTCTTTTAAATGATGGTGATTAAGATTTGAGTCCTTTTACAGTGCACAATACTACCAATTGTTAGTATGTAGTATAGAAAACATCCAATCATTCATTAGAACGGGTAAGATTGTCATTAGTAGTTTAATATAAATTGAGGGCACTTTTATGTTTTTTTTGCAAATTAGCCCCCATCCCCCTCTCTGTGTCCCTTCTCCCTCCTAGTCCCAGGCCGCCGCACATCTGCATCTCCCAACGAGCTCGCCTCCTCCCTTCTTGGGACCGAGTCCCTGTGCAGTCGCTATAGTGACTGCAACTTAAACGGTCGCCGGAGCATAGGGATCACTTCACACTATGGAACACTGTAGCATCACTATTCATTGGTACTGTTTACAACTGTAGCATCACTGTAGCAATCCATCTGTTCCGTTCACTAGGAGAATGGATGGCTCATATCGCGAGCAGTCGCTATCTTGCAGTAGCGACTGCAAGCGATCTCCGTCCCCCTTCTTGGCTACCGCCAATCCTCTGCATCTCGCAGGTGCCGTGTGCCTCCTCCCTTCCAGGCCGTCGGCCCTCATCGTGGGTGCTCCATTTGTGGCGTCTCCCCTGAGCGGCGGCCGCCTCCTCCCCGCGCTCGCCTGCGTCGGCCGTCCTCGTCGGTGTCGGCGCCTACCTGAAGATTGGTTCCTGCCATTTGACAGGCGCCGCCGGCGCCGCCGCGCGCGTTGCTTTCCCTTACTTCGCACGTCACAACATGCTGAGTTTGGTTATAATTTGTGATCGGTGTTTTTCCTTCCAATAGAATGTTTATAATTGCTCATTGCATGAAGGGGCTTAGCACGACATTTCAACTCTGATCATGAATCCCTTGCATCCTCATGTTCATTTGGTTTTAGACTGATGACTACAAGTTCAGCATGGGGATGCTTGTGATTACTTAATTAACTACTGAAGTACTATTTTGCAAAGGTTTTGGTGCTCTAATCTGAATTGCAGAGTCTTCATTAACTAACTGGTAGCATTGCTTCTCGTTTTTTTCTATCTGAAATGCTAGATTTATAATTCAGTGACTCATTTGCTTGTCAGAGATTTTTTTTAATAATGTTCGTATATATCTTTGAGAAGTTACTGAAGTAGGACTAGTTTGTACTGAATGTGAATATTCTCTCTCTCTCTCTCTCTCTCTCTCTCTCTCTCTGAATCTGCGTTAATATTTGTTAGTATCCATGAAAATTACTGTGGGTCTATTTATACTTATAATTTCCATACTTTCTGGCACACTATAGCTTTATATGAATTTCATTGCTGAAACACTTAGTTTAATATTTATGTCATGAAGTGGATTACGTCCAAATGACTGAAGTGCAGTTGACTATGCAAGATGCAATAGTTGACTATGCAAGATGCAATGGGATAACTTAAGGCCCCTTTGGCATAGCTTCAAAAAGAGCTGTGAAGCTATGCTAAAGAGGTAAAACTGCAGCAGTTTCTCCCTTGAAGCAACCTGTGAAGCCATCCATGTGCTTCCACTAGTGGGGCGAAGCTAAAAAACATGGCTTCACCCAGTTTCACTAGGAAGAAGCTATTTCGCCAGACGTTTTTCAAAACAGCTTTAGCTTCACCAGAAAAGCTGCTTCACCAGAAAAGCCGCTTCACAAACTGTTTTAAGAGAAACTAAAGCTTTGCCAAACGGGGCCTTAGTGCCTCTTCCGAGGCTCTATGCAAAAGGAACACTGAAGTCTGAAGACCATGCCCAAGCCCAACTTTTGTTGGATTATGCGTTACTGATAACTGAACTTTGTTCTTTTTCTTAGTTCAGTCGTACCTCCTTTGCTATGTACACAATGTGGATTGTTTTGTATCCTGTAGTGTTGTGCAGATGATTATTAATGCAAAAATCAGTAAGCCTAGTAGTGTTTACTGGCACTTATCATTCTCTGTTACTCTGTATTTTTAGTTTTGCCTGCCCTTTCTGAACTCGTGAGGATATGCCTTCTTAATTTCCTTTTTGAACTGAACTGGAGAGGTCGACTTGCATTATCTGTTCTGGAACGGCAAGAAAGTAGGGACATGACTTCTTGGCCAATGTTGCATGTGTATCAATATCATTTGTCGTGCCAATAATTGATTCTGTGACTAGAACCTTTGCATATCAATTGATGTTTCTTTTACAATGACTGACTAAGTGTTCGAATGCCAGTTATTTTTCTTCAACGTTTCTTTCATACGGATGCCAAAAATGCTTATCACATAGAGCTTGACTGTTGGAGGCATCACTCTGGAGGATCTCTCGTCAGTTGGTATTTGGTAACTGTTCGGCATATCAACGCTTCCACGCGCTGGCTAGCTACCAACGGATTCTCGTGCGATTATATGCCAGGATGTTCAGCTTATGAGTTACGACAACCGAACTTGTAGGTGCTAGTCTAAATAAGGACTCTTGGATGTCATTTACTGGTTATGCTATGAATTTCTTCAGATGTCCAGTCAAATCATGATGGCTACATTATATGACCAGAAATCTTGAGAAAACAAGGCAAAAACGTAATCTTGCCATTTGGGTGCATTATGCTTATGCCTGAAGCAAGGCACTACTACCACTAGATTCTAGAGACCAGGTCACAAATTTCCGTTGCCCCGATTCTAGATCAATTCGAGCAGCTGACTGATCATAGGTGCACGTGCACCTACTTATCAGTTATTACTGATGTACAAAGGAGGTTCTCACTTCTCTAATAATGCGAACACCATATAGCACTATGAAATGTGAACTTCCACACTATACGCTAGATGCTGACGGGATGATCGCTGCAGCTGGTGGATGAAACTGCAGATAGCTCCAGTTTCCCTGTCCACTCCTCATTTCAGGGCGATCACTCTCTTCACCACGGCCGCATCAATACAAAGCATCTGCTTGTACTCCTCATCAGCAAAGTCCACCATAGTCTTTGATTTCTTTTCCCACGGATTCCACACAACTGATAGGAATACATATATGATTACAATGAGAAATCCATCATGCTGTTAACAATTACTTTTGTCGCGGGATTTCTAGGGTACCCACAGCCGGGTGGCGGAGCGCACCCGCCTATTCCCAGTGAGAGAGGACTCGGGGAAGTACTTTGGCGATTGAGCTGATCTAGCTTTGAGACAAGCACACAAGAACACAAGATTTAGAGTGGTTCGGGCCGCCGAAGCGTAATACCCTACGTCCACTGGGAGAACTATTGTTCTTGGTTGTGTATGAACCTATCCTCTGCCGGGTCTTGGCTTTCACCAGCCTGAGGTTTTCTTCTAGCGGGCGCCCCCCTTTTATAGACCAAGGGGTGCGGATACATAGGATGTTGGGGCCCCGACAAGTGGGCCCAACGTACTGTGTAGCATACTGCGCAGAGTACTCAAATGACTACAGTGGTTACAAATCTTTCCTCCGATATGCTTCCATGCCCTGCTGACTCTCTGACGAAAGGAGGTCTTCTC